>NC_142868.1:114780000-115380000 GCF_051225735.1 Oryctolagus cuniculus | reverse complement strand
TTTAAATAGCTTGCTTGTATGTATAGAACATAGTTTATTTAACAAAGTTAAAGTTTCTTTCGCTTGAAATTCAGGTTGATCTTTTTTTTTTTTTTTTTGGCATTATAAACTTTTGCTTGATACATATTTAGCCTTTAGTTATTGTTGACTTTGTAATTTAGGTAAAAATTTCCAAAGGGAGAAGACTGTCCTTGTCTTATTACATATATTTAGCTTAACAAAATGGATTTAACTATTAGAAAACCACATCTGTGAGGCAGATGTTGGGCCTAGTGGTAAAGATACCAGCATCCCACACTGCAGTGCCTGGGTTCCATTTCTGGCTCCTGGCTCCAGCTTCTTGCTAATGCAGACTTTGGGAGGCAGTGGTGATAGCTCAAGTAATTGGGCTCCTGCCACCCATGTGGGAGACCTGGATTGAGTTTCCGGCTTCTAGCTTCAGCCTGGTCCAGCTCAGCCCAGCTCTGGCCACTGTGGACATTTGAGGAGTGAACCTGGGGATGGGAACTCTTTTTTTCTACTTTTCAAATAATTATTTTAATTAAAAAAGAAGACTGTATATAAATAACACAAGTTTTAAGTAAAATTAACCTTAGAAAGGGTTGGTTTTCTGATATAAGTTGCCTTTTGGAAAACAGAACATCTTTCAGCCATAGCTGCAAATCCTGATGAGGATATGTCAAAAGTTTGTTCATTCTCTTCTGTAAAAGAAGAATGGTGATCTTTTATATTTCCTACAGCAAAAGAGTATATTTTACACCACTGAACTAAACCGGTGTCAGGACACCAACACCAGCTGAACCTCTGCAAAAATAAGTAACTGAGAGATAATGTCATTTAACACATTACTAAAATCTACTTTCTCAAAAACAATTCCGTGTTCCTCAGGGAAGGTCTATTTTAAAAGGTGATGGTCATTAGACACTTGTGTCTTGTTTATCATTATTCTAAAAGAGGCAACAAAATTCTTGTAGCCTGTTCAGTCTGCAAAGGAATCTTTTCACATCCCTAACTGTGAGTCTCCATGGGAACAAAAAGGGGTGCATCCAGGACAAATAATGGACAAGACACGGAGGGTAGATGAGGCAGGTTTTTATGGATGTTCTATTTGTGGCTCAGCATGAGGTTGACATTTCAAGCCAAAAGGAATGTCTGGAGATCACTGTTGTGAGCCAGCTCCCGTCTGGCTATTGAAAGGTCCATGAGGACCAGGGAACATTGAGTGCCCACTTGCTGTAACAATTAACAATAACCACTGAACACTTGGGTACCTGATGCCATTCTTCCTTTCAAGGGAAACTCGCAGTCAGGCCCGGGCTATGTTTAGACTTGTACATGTGGAAAGAAGTCTCCTGGAAATCTCTGACTTTGCAAACATCCACAGAGACAGAAGAGAAACCATCACAAGGTTTTTCTTCACTGGGAACTAGACTTTTGACATAAATCTGCAGAAGGAAGCTCTTTTTGGGGCTTGTCCTTCCCTGAAGATATAAAAAGCACCTCTATTTGTTCATTCTTCCATGAATATGATCATCCTTAAGAAGCTGGTGGAGGAAATTCTAATACTCTCAAAATGATACTTGTACCTTTAACTCAGACCGTATTGCATCTGACCTCACAATGGACTCAACATCCAAGAGAAATTACAGTTTTGCCTTTGTCATGAACAAGATATCATCATACAAAGTTCATGAAGTCAACTATATAAATTTTGAAGTATATTTCTTTTTTTAACCTTTATTTTTTAAAAATGGGAGACTCATAGGAAGTTTTAAAACTAGCACAGTGTTCCCTATACTCTTACCTTAGCTTCCAATGGTAACACCTTGTAATTGAAGTATGCTTTCAAAACCAGGAAATTGGCATTGACATTGGTGCTAGCTACTGCCACTGTTACTCTTGACATCTGACTACATAAACTGAAAGTTGAAAGTCCTAAACTTAAGAGAGGAGGTATTTGTCCCCTGCCAAGATCTACTGCTAAGGTTCAAGTTCTCCATCCTCCACCTGGTTCAGGCTATTTTGGCTTTGTAATACTCATGCCTTCTCTGGGCAGAAAGATGCTGTCTCCTGTAATACTGCTAATCTTGCTGTGAATACGAAGGGTAGCCAGCTTTGTTCCTTCTGTTGCTCTATTGGGAAGGGTAAGTGGAAATTTTGGGGGTTCTCCTGGTTCTGTACTTCAATATTATTCTTTTTTTTTAAAAAAAGCTTTTTATATTGAAAGAATTATAGATTCATATGAAATTTCAAAAACAGTACAGAGCAGTCCTGGGTTCCCCTCGCTCAATTTCTCCTAGTGCTTATCAGTACACTTTTTGAGGTTACTACATTTGGAACAGATAATCAGTTCCTGTTTTGTTTTATGCTACGAAACATTAAGCCTTTTTTTTTTTTAATTTTTTTTTTTGACAGGCAGAGTGGACAGTGAGAGAGAGAGACAGAGAGAAAGGTCTTCCTTTGCCGTTGGTTCACCCTCCAATGGCCGCCGTGGCTGGTGCGCTGCGGCCGGCACACCGCGCTGATCCGATGGCAGGAGCCAGGAGCCAGGTGCTTTTCCTGGTCTCCCATGGGGTGCAGGGCCCAAGCACCTGGGCCATCCTCCACTGCACTCCCTGGCCACAGCAGAGAGCTGGCCTGGAAGAGGGGCAAATGGGACAGAATCCGGCGCCCCGACCGGGACTAGAACCCGGTGTGCCGGCGCCTTAAGGCGGAGGATTAGCCTAGTGAGCCGCGGCGCCGGCCAAGGCTTTTTTTTTTTTTTTTTTTTTTTTTAACAAACAAAAACTTCTTTTTCCTAGTGAAAGAAAATCTGTCACAGCCAAATCTTAATTGAGGGATGGGGGCTAATTGTTAACCAGTTAATTGGAAATTGAGGAACCATTAAAGAATGATACACAGATCTTACACATCTTATCCAACTTGGCTCATGTAAATGTGTTCATTCCCCAACTTTTCGATGTAAAGTTACAGAAAAACGACATTTTTGTGCTTCAGTGCAGAACGGTGCCTTGTCAACAGTGTACCCTTCTGTTTTATCAGTTTGTTCCTTAAAGAGCTCTTTGACGAATCTGTACCTTGTAGGTGGCTAATATACATCCCTCCCCCCAAGGAAAAAGCCAGTTTGTGTCATTCGCACGTTCAGTTCAATGTCACCCTACTCCTTATAAATTTGTTCCTTTTGACTTTCCTTTGAAGGTTGTGACATTTGCTGGGTTCCTTTATTTGGTCAGTTTGATAAAATTGTTGACATGTGTTCACTTTCCTATCCGAGTAAGAGTCATGATTTTACCTTTTTCTGAAATTTATCTTTTAACAGGGTCAGGATTTTCCTTTCCTTTCCTTCCCTTCCTTTCTCTTTCTCTTTCTTTCTCTTTCTCCTTCTTTCCTTCTTTCCTTCCTTCCTTCCTTCCTTCCTTCCTTCCTTCCTTCCTTCCTTCCTTCCTTCCTTCCTTCCTCCCTCTCTCTCCTTCCTTCCTTCCTTCCTTCCTTCCTTCCTTCCTTCCTTCCTTCCTTCCTTCCTTCCTTCCTTCCTTCCTTCCTTCCTTCCTTCCTTCCTTCACTATTTATGGTCAGAGTGCCTGGGTTTGAATCCTACCTGTATTTCTAATCCAACTTCCTGCTAATGCACACCCTAGGAGGGAGCAGATGATGGCTCAAGTACTTGAGTCCCTGCCACCCATGTGGGAGACCCAGATTGAGTTCTAGGAGCCTGGCTTTGGCCTGGCCCAGTCCTGCTATTGGAGGCATTTGGGGAGGACACTAGAAGATGGAAGATCTCTGTTTTTTTTTTTTTTTCTCTCTCCTCTTTGCCTTTCAAACAAATGAAAACAAATAAAATAAAATTTAAAAAATACCCTTTTAAAAATAAACCCATTTTCTTCATAGATATAAAAACTTTCTACTTTTTTAATACTACCTGTTCACTAATCAAAAAAAATTAATTAAATTATACAAAGTGCATTAAACTAGCATTAATAGTTTGAGAACAAATATAGCTGACAAGATTAAATGTTTCTTGGCCGGCGCCGCGGCTCACTAGGCTAATCCTCCACCTTGTGGCGCCGGCACACCGGGTTCTAGTCCCGGTTGGGGCGCCGGATTCTGTCCCGGTTGCCCCTCTTCCAGGCCAGCTCTCTGCTGTGGCCAGGGAGTGCAGTGGAGGATGGCCCAAGTGCTTCGGCCCTGCACCCCATGGGAGACCAGGAGAAGCACCTGGCTCCTGCCATCGGATCAGCGCGGTGAGCTGGCTGCAGTGCGCCAGCCGGGGCGGCCATTGGAAGGTGAACCAACGGCAAAAGGAAGACCTTTCTCTCTGTCTCTCTCTCTCACTGTCCACTCTGCCTGTCAAAAAAAAAAAAAAAAAAAAAAAAGATTAAATGTTTCTCAATCGGCTCAAGCAGTGCCCGCCCATGGCTCACGCGCCCATCCTAGGAACTGACAGAACTGTGCTCACTCAGCATGCTGTATGGAGTGAATCTTGTGAGTCCAATGAACACAGTGTGTGGCAGAGACTGGCTCCCTGGTCACAACCTTTGTTACTCCTTCCTGGGTATGCAGCTGGGGGTATGCAGCTGGGTCTCGTGACCTAGTCTCCGCTGCAGTTAGTGTAGCCATGCAACTGAGTTCTAGAGTATAGCATTTTAGGGAAAGTGACAAATGCTTCTTCTAGGTTTGCTCCCTAAAAACCTCCCAGTTGCTATTCTGCTTTTCAGTTGTCCCATAATAATCTCTCAGCTGTTACTTTTTTTTTTTTTTTGACAGGCAGAGTTAGACAGTGAGAGAGAGAGAGAGAGAGAAAGGTCTTCCTTTACTGTTGGTTCACCCCCCAAATGGCCGCTACGGCTGGTGTGCTGCGCCATTCCGAAGCCAGGAGCCAGGTACTTCCTCCTGGTCTCCCATGCGGGTGCAGGGCCCAAGCACTTGGGCCATCCTCCACTGCCTTCCCAGGTCACAGCAGAGAGCTGTACTAGAAGAGGAGCAACCGGGACTAGAACCAGCGCCCCAACCGGGACTAGAACCTGGAGTACTGGCGCCGCAGGTGGAGGATTAGCCTAGTTAGCCGCTGTGCTGGCCTTACTTTCTACTTTTAAGGTGGAGATGAGCACCTTAAAGTCAGTGAAAAAGATGGCAGAGCCAGGAGAGAAGACCTTTTTTGGATGTTATGTGAGCAATACATGAACTTGCGTGGGTTTGAGCCTGTATTTCTGGGTTTGTTAGCTTCATCGTAAGCTTCTTGTCCCCAGTCTAGAGCATCCGCTGGGGCCCTGCAGTTGACTACCTGTTTCTACTCAGCAAGAGGAAGATTAGCCGTTCACCGTGGGTTGTCTGGTAGAAGCCAATCAGTCTGATGAAGTGGCTACCTCCCTGAAACAGCCTTCAAGAAGACAGTGTGCTAGTCTGCTTTTTCTCATTACAAAAAAATACTTGAGACAAGCTAAAGGAGGTAATTTGACTCATGGTTTTGGAGGCTCACTGTCCAATATCATTTGACCCCATTATTTCAGCATCTGGTGATGGCTTTCTTGTTGGCAGAGGCCTGAGATGGCACAGGTGGGAAAGGACGAGGGGTGCCTGTCTATGTCTCTACTTAGGAAGCCATAATGATTTAATCACTAGGGCTGCACCCCAAAATCCAATGCAATCTAATCACTTCTCAAATACCTCATCTCTAAACACTGAAATTAGATTAACTTCCTACCCTCTTCATACAATTCATGTAAGATTTTTAGGACCAAGCCTTTAACATGTGGGCCTTTGGGAGACATTTAAACCAAAGTAGAAAGCAACTGGATTTACATTCTCCACATTTTTATTCTACAAAGATGCATGGAAGACTCATGGCATGGCAGGCACTGTTCTAGGTCCTGCAGGTGTGCAAAGATCTCTGGTTCTTTAGGAGCTCACATCCTAGAGTGGAAAGACAGATGAGAAAGTCAATGATTTTCTAAAAGCTAACCAATGATATGTTACGAAGGAAGGTCAAGCAGGGGAGGTGGAAAGGGGGGTGGGTTATGGGGCATCTGCCACTTCCAGTGTCTGGTCAAGGAAGGCCTCAGGGAGAAGCTGCTGTTTGATCAAGATTGGAAGGCAGTGAAGGAGTCACATGGCTCTCTGGGGGAAGAGCCAAAGCAGTAAGTAAACACAAAGCCTCCTCCACCCAGGTTCAAGTTCTTCTGTTGGCTTAGGGTGGGAAGGGGCTTTTTCAGTGGCTGAGTCCCCAAGCGTGGCTCCTCTGCTCGCTTCTTCTCTTACTTCCATGTAAGCTACTTTGGGGGAGATCCAAGGGCACGAAGATGCCTGGCCATGGTGGAAGAGTGTTCTGAGCTGCTGGCAGTGGGTCACCCAGGGAAGACTCAGCACAGTGGTTCTGCTTGGCCAGAAATACCAGCAGCCATAGATCTGGCTATCTTTGCTGCTCTTTTCATGCTATGTGGCTTGCTGTGGGCATCAACTCTAGCTCTGCTTGCATTCCATCCTCTGCCCAAAGCCAGGCTCCTCTCTCCTCTCTGTGTCCTGTGTCTATCCAGGCGGCTTGACATGTACTCACAGGTGTCTCAGACTGATCAGCCACCTCCCCTACACCTCTTTATTAACTCTGCAACCCCTTCCTCCATACCCTTCTAGGTATTCCCCTGCACTGTGCCCTCTGGGACAGTGTATCTCAGGTCCTCTGTACCTACAGGGTCCTACATTCACAGTTTGCTCTCTATCTCACTGCTCTGGGCCCTGAAAGAGGGTTCCTGCCTCCATCCTCTCCCAGAGCTCATTTGGTTCCTATCTTAAGGATTTAAGCTCAGATATAGACATGATTTCCCTTTCACTTTTGAGCCTAACAGGAGGTAGGCAAGACCCTCTAATAAATTACAAACAGCATGTGAAAAAGCGATCAGAGAGTATAATTAACTGAACCAAAGTCACACAGCCTAGTGTCTTTATGCAGTGGCATGGGCTCAACATCTCTGATTCTCATACCTTCACACATTCTCTTACTCCATCTTGGATAAGGTTAGGTGGAAGTGGCAGAAATTATTTCATATTTGTCAGTTTTATAATATTTTGTTTATAAGCCCTAATTGTAAGTTCTGTTTAAAATTAAGGATCATTTCACAACAATCAATTGTGCAGTCATGGAGACTGTCATGTGCATTTTTTTATCTTTTTTTTATTTTTATTTTTTTATTTTTTATTTTTTGACAGGCAGAGTGGACAATGTGAGAGAGAGACAGAGAGAAAGGTCTTCCTTTTTTGCCATTGGTTCACCCTCCAATGGCCGCCACGGCTGGTGCGCTGTGGCCAGCGCACCGCGCTGATCCGATGGCAGGAGCCAGGTGCTTCTCCTGGTCTCCCATGGGGTGCAGGGCCCAAGCACTTGGGCCATCCTCCACTGCACTCCCGGGCCACAGCAGAGAGCTGGCCTGGAAGAGGGGCAACCGGGACAGAACTGGCGCCCTGACCAGGACTAGAACCCGCTGTGCCGGCGCCGCAAGGCGGAGGATTAGCCTAGTGAGCCGCAGTGCCAGCCCTATCTTATTTTTTTAAAAGATTTTATTTATTTGAAACATAGAGTTACAGACAGAGGTTGGGACAGATGGAGTAAGGTCTTCTATCTGCTGGTTCACTACTCAAATGGCTGCAAAGATCAGAGCTGAGCTGATCTGCGGCCAGGAGCTTCTTCCGGGTCTCCCATGTGGGTGCAGGCGTCCAAGGTCTTGGGCCATCCTCTGTTGATTTCCTAAGCACATCAGCAGTGTGGGGAGCAACTCGGACTAGACTAAGTTACTGGAATTAAGACTTATTCTATGCATCTGCTCTCCCACAATATGGCGCTGGGAGAGAAGAAAACAGCTTCTACACAGCTGCCTCCAGTTCAGCCAATAAACTGTAGGACTTGCTCCTGATTGGAGGAGAGCAGCGTACTCGGCATGTGGGCAGCCGAGTTGGGATTGGCAGAGGAGGACTATAAAGGAGGAGAGAGACGGCATGCACCAGGAACATCTAAGGGGAACACCTAAGGGGAACACCTGTGCAGCCCCCGAGAGAGCCGGCCGGCAGTGTGCCGCTCCCCTGCGGAAGTGGGGAAAGTGGCAGGGGGCCCGCCCCTCCACGGAGGTGGAAGGGACAGTAGCCAACCCGGGAAGAACCAGCAGCAAACCCGGGGAGGGCCGAGCAGACGAAAGAACAGCGCAGGGTCCTGTGTCGTTCCTCCACGAAGAGGGGGAGCGACATAATGGTGCCGTGACTCGGATTAGGAAACCTAGGACGGATAGGAAACTTAGGACAGATATGAAACTTAGGACGGATATGAAACTTAGGAGGGAAGAAACGGGAAGAAGTGGAAAATATTGGAGAGAGAGACTAGCAAACAGCCTAGGGAAAAGCCGGACGAAAAAGGTGCCAGAAGAAGCTATTGAAAGCCTAGGCATAGACTCGGATACGGACTACGGGGGGAAGCTGGGAGAAATCTCTAAGGTCGAAAGCGAAAGTGAAAGCTAGAACAAACAGACTCGGATGCGGACTGTGGGGAGAGGCCAGGAGAAATGAGGGAGGAGTATTGTTGGAGGAAAGCTTGGGGAAACATACCGGGTAGAGAAAAATGTTAGGGAAATTGAAGCCGCGGGGGGCAGGCCGAGGCGGAGACGAAAGCCACTTTGGGAGTCTCAAGTTAGCCCGGGAATAAGGGGCGAAAAGTTGAAACCAGAAGCGGAAACGTAAGCCAGATTGGGATCCGTCTGATTAGCCCGGGGAGCAAAGGACGGGAAGCCAAATCGTGGGGTGGAGATGTGAGCTGGGTTGAATTCGCCAGGTTAGCCCGGGGAACTTAGATTGAATACTAGTGGCTGGAGACGTAAGCTACGCTGTGTGACTCGCGGAGGCTGCCGCGTGCAGACAGAGCGTGAGGGGCTCAAGTAGATAGGGAACGCTGGGCTAGTGCAAAGCCGTGCAGATGAGAGAGGCGCGGGCTGAAGCGGCTCAGAGTCGGAAAGCCGCCGAGAAGCAGCCTCGGGGCGGGCGCCGGGAAGCTGCAGGGATAGGAGAAACAGAAGTTTAGAAGTAAAATGAGAGAAATAGGAATGTTGGCAGACAGAAGTAAAACAGGAGAAATAGGAATGCCCGGAGATAGAGAAATAGAGAAATAGAAAGGCCTCCCCACAATATTGCAATGAGAAGGCTTGGATTTGGTCTGCCTGATTAGTGAGGCGATGAGCACCTGCGGGCAGCTCGACCAGAGTATGAGCCGCAGGTCACCGAAGACAGGCACGAATTAACATCAATAAGGCCTCCCCACAACACAGCAATGAGAGAGCTTGGATTCGGTCTGCCTGATTAGTAAGGCGGTAAGCACCAGCAGGCGGCTCGACCAGAGTATGAGCTGCAGGTTACCGAAGATAGGCACGAACCAACACTAATAAGTCTCCCCCACAATATGGCAATGAGAAAGCTTGGATTCGGTCTGCCTGATTAAGGCGGTAAGCACCAGCAGGCGGCTCGACCAGAGTATGAGCCGCAGGTCACCGAAGACAGGCACGTATCAGCGCCTAAAAACCTCCTCACAACATGGCAAAGAGAGGACCCGGATTCGGTTTGCCTGATTAATAGGACTTGTAAGAACCTGTGGCAACTCTAGCAAGTAGAGCAGAGTGTGTGCCGCGGGACACCGAAGACAGGCGCGTATCAACGCCAAAAAATAAAAAGAAAGGGGGATCTGTGGGGAGCAACTCGGACTAGACTAAGTTACTGGAATTAAGACTTATTCTATGCATCTGCTCTCCCACAATATGGCGCTGGGAGAGAAGAAAACAGCTTCTACACAGCTGCCTCCAGTTCAGCCAATAAACTGTAGGACTTGCTCCTGATTGGAGGAAAGCAGCGTACTCGGCGTGTGGGCAGCCGAGTTGGGATTGGCAGAGGAGGACTATAAAGGAGGAGAGAGACGGCATGCACCAGGAACATCTAAGGGGAACACCTAAGGGGAACACCTGTGCAGCCCCCGAGAGAGCCGGCCGGCGGTGTGCCGCTCCCCTGCGGAAGTGGGGAATGTGGCCAGGGGGAACTGCCCTTCCACGGAGGTGGAAGGGACAGTAGCCAACCCGGGAAGAACCAGCAGCAAACCCGGGGAGGGCCGAGCAGACGAAAGAACAGCGCAGGGTCCTGTGTCGTTCCTCCACGAAGAGGGGGAGCGACAAGCAGGGAGCCAGATTGGAAGTAGAGCAGCTGGAACTTGAACAGGCACCCATATGAGATGCCAGAGCTGCAGACCGGGTCTTTAACCCACTGCACCAGAGTGCTAGCTCCTGTCATATGTATTTAAACAGATGAATATATACATAGCAAGATACCCTATCTTAGTTAAGTTTCATAGACTGGGTGGTTTATGAACAATAGAAATCTATTTCTCACAATTTTGGGGACTGGAAGTCCAAGATCAGAATGTCGGCATGCTTGGGGTCGAGTGAGGGCCTTTTCTGGGTTGCAAGTTATGATTTCTCGTCTGCTGGTTCACTCCCCAAATGGCCTCAACAGCCAGGGCTGGGCCAGGATGAAGCCAGGAGCTTCTTTTGGGTCTCCCATGTGAGTGCAGGGGCCCAAGTACTTGGGCCATCTTCCATTGCTTTCCTAGGTGCATAGCAGGGAACTGGAGTGGAAGTGGAAGAGCTGGAACCCGAACCAGTGTCCACATGGGATGCCAGTGTTGCAGATGCTGGCTTAACCTGCTATGCCATAATGCTGCTCCCTAAATTTACTTTTAAAAACGTTAAGACCTTTTTTTATTCACAATGATTGTACATATCTATGGGGTACAGTGCTGATATTTCAATACATGTATACAGTGTGTACTGATGCAATCAGGGTAATTAACAAATAACTCACTTCTTGTTCTATTCTTGTAGGAAATGAAGTAGGCCTTTTAAAAGCTGGTGTCTGAGTCTTGCAAGGACTGGCGCTCAGTACTCATCAGGAAGCCAGGAAATCTCTCCACAGAGGGTAGGAAGAAACCTACTACTTCTGTAGCCTTAAGGAACCATCATTTCAGCTCAAGAGGCCTTCAAAAGACGAAAGTGATGTTTGGATAATGACTTTCAGGGAATTTTGTTTAATTTTACTGCAGTTAAAAATCAACAAATGATCTGTTAATGATTGAAGAATCTGGCTCACTCATGGATTGGGAGGAGGGATAGGATTAAGCTCAGTGCAATGTCTGGGCTTTGGGGCCTGGAGGGTGGAGCAAATTCCTGCTAACTTGAGTGAGCAGATGAGATGAGGAGCTCTCTCCTACGCACAGCTCTGAGCAGGTGGGGCCTCCGTGTGCTCGGCTTGCCCCATGGAGGCCTTAGCTACATTGAGAGTCCTCCCCTACCTCATGGTGCCTCTACAGAAGAAGAGGGCAGAGTCCTTTCTGCCCTAGACTACTGAGTTCTGGACTGTGTGTGACCATCGCCCACTCCCAGGGACGCCAGGCCCATGGTGCACCCCTTATCACATGGTCCCTGCTCAGGCCTTCCTAGCACCAGTGCAGGCTGTGAAGGACACTGAACGAATACGCCACCATTTTCCTGATATGTTATACCCTACTCATTTCTCTAAAGGCAAAAAGCTACAGTTAAAGGCCAATCCTCTATGCACTCACAAGAACATTAAGACCAGAGCAGAACAATACTAGCCGAGAGCTGAAAGAGGAGAGGGAGCTAATGTATCAGAGTGGTCCTCCAGGTGAACTTAAAGCACTACTCCCAGCCTCTTTGCTGTCAAGGCAAGAAGAGAAATTTTATTTGTTACTTAGTCTTTATTGTCTTAAAAAGAGAAAACAAGGAAACTACAAACTCAACAAAAGACACGTTTGCATAGAACTAAATGTCTGAGAAGTGCGTAGAGTGTTTGAAACAAGACTTTTGACAAAAAAAAAAAAAAAACAAAAAGACTTATGACAACATAATGGTGTCTTTCACAGATGCTTTTAGAGCATATATAGATAATTTTCAGATGATCATTATTATACTCAAGTTTTGCAAAAGCCTTTGGCACAGAATATTATAAACCCTATCCCTGTGTCAGCATTTCTATTTGTATGTAACTTTAGATAAAGCTATACCATATGTGTGCCTGTGTTGTGTGTACATGTGTTTATTCCCACTCTGTGTATTTTAACACGTTCTTGCCACTGTGTTCAACCAGGAAGCCTATTCTCTCCTTTGTTTCATGGGGGTGTGTGTGTGTGTGTGTGTGTGTAGCACAATGGAACACAGTGTTCCTGCAGCTCTTTCTGGCTTGGCTGCCATGCTCCAAGGGCTTAAGCCTTGGTTTAACACAGCAGAAAGAAATTCTCACTGCCAAGGAAGTACCCTGTGTTCCCATATCTTCCTATCTCCTAAAGGTGGGGTCATATGACCTGCTCTGGCCAATGGGCTGAGAGTGGAAACAAACAGACGAATGTAGGTGGCAGGAGTTTTGTGTAGTGGTTAAGCTGCCATTTAGGATGCCTGGATGCCACACTGGGGTACCTGAGTTGGATTCCTGGGTCAAGTTCCTCACTCCAGCTTTCTGCTAATGCATTTCCTGGGAGGCAGTGAAGGCAGCTCAAGTAACTGGGTTCCTGCCACTCCTGTGGAATATCTGGCTTGAGTTCCTGGCTCACAGCTTTGGACATTTGGAGTATGAACCAGCAGATGGGACCTAGTATATTCCCTCTTTTATTTTTTTTAAAGATTTATTTATTTATTTAAAAGTCAGAGTTACACAGAAAGAAGGAGAGGCAGAGAGAGAGAGAGAGAGGTCTTCCATCCTCTGGTTCACTCCTCAATTAGCTGCAATGGCTGGAGCTGGGCCAATCTGAAGCCAGGAGCCAGGAGTTTTTTTCAGATCTCCCACATGGTGCAGGGGCCCGAGGACTTGGGCCATCTTCTGCTGCTTTCCCAGGCCATAGTAGAGCTGGATTGGAAGTGGAATAGCTGGGACTCGAACCAGTGTCCACATGGGATGCTGGCACTGTAGGCGGCAGCTTAACCTGCTATACCACAGTGCTGGCTCCAGTATATTTCCTCTTGATTTTTCTCTCCTTCCACTCTCAAATAAATAAGCAAAAATCAGTACATATGTTTTAGCATGAAATGCATGGTACTAAACATACGTTTTATAATTTGATTTTTTTAAAAAAATCTTGGAGATTTATTTTGTTTTAATAAATTTACCTTATTATTTTATACTGTTGTCACATCCTAATGAGAATATATCATAATTTTAAGCAGTCCTTTATGTCCATTATGTTGCTATTACAAAAACACTTTTGTGTTCTCAAGGAAACACAGAAGTGGAATTGCTTGTCAGAAAAGTATGTATCTTTGAAAATTTTTAAAAAAGATTTATTTATTTATTTGAAACTCAGAGTTACACAGAGAGAGGAGAGGCAGAGAGAGAGAGAGAGAAGTCTCCCATCCGATGTTTACTCCCCAATTGGCTACAACGGCGGGAGCTGCGCTGATCCAAAGCCAGGAGCCAGGAACTTCCTCCGGGTCTCCCACATGGGTGCAGGGGCCCAAGGACTTGGGCCATCTTCCACTGCTTTCCCAGGCCATAGCAGAGAGCTGGATTGGAAGTGGAGCAGCAGGGACTCAAACTGGCGCCCATATGGGATGCCGGTACTTCAGGCCAGGGTGTTAACCTGCTGTGCCACAGCGCTGGCTACCTTTGAAAATTTTAAAACAATTACTATAAAGTGGGTTACTTCCAGAATTTAATCTAGGATTCTTACAATTAGATTCCTCCATGAGAATGTTTTGATTCTTCTACCTTTATCCTTTTCCTCCCTTTCCTCTTCCTTCTTCACTTCTCAAGAAGAGAGAACACGAATGTCACTGGATCAGATTCTAGGAGGTTGATGGTGCCAACTGTGGGAATTATGATCCCTTTCTTGGTTTTCCCAGGGTACTTTGCTCTTTCTCAAGGTGGAGAAGAGGACAGACAAACCAGAGCGGGCAGACGCTTATCTCTCTAACTCCCACATAAGGAGCACTGCACATTGACTCCTCCAGGTTCAGCCAGGAGCTAGTGGAAAAACTTGAACACAGAAGCACGAGAGGCTCCATCCTGTGCCCATATCTTGTGCTCACACAGGGCTGCCAGGTCTCCCTATGCTAGGGTTAGAAGCACCTAACACAAGGAGATTCCTATTACTCCTGCTCATTGTACATCGTGTGCACTCCTCTCCTAGGACCCTCAGGGAGAAGACCACCAGGTCAACACAGGTTCAGTCTATTCCTGAGTATCATTTCCATGTGATCAAAATCTTATCCCACAACAACAGGAGTCACTGCGCACTTACTCCTCATGTAGGATCTCTGTCCTTAATGTGCTGTTAAAAAAAAAAATCTCATCCCAGGGAGCAAGTGTTTACTTTAGCCTAGCAGTTAAGACACCTGTATCCTACATCAGAATGACTGGGTTTGATTCTTGGTTCTGGCTCCTGAGTCCAGCCAGCCTCCTGCTAATACAGACCCTGAGAGGCAGCGGGGATGCCACAGGTAACTGTGTTCCTGCCACACGTATGTGGGAGACCTGGCTTATGTTCCCAGATCCCAACTTTGGCCTTAGCCCAGCCCGGGCCATTGTCAGTATCTGGGGAGTGAACCAGAGGATAGAAGTACTCTCTCTCTCTCTGTCTCTCAAATAAATACACAAAATTTAATATAAAGTTTCACCACAGGAGTATTGTCTTTGCCAGGTTTTATTCCCAGTATCTATTTTGAAGGGTAATTTTAAATTTTCAAGTATTTGAGACTTTTTATTTATATATAAAATATTGTTGTTCAGTCCTTCTTAATTTGCTACTGGGGCATGATAATAGCCTACCATCCAGTTTATTTAACAGCACTGCCACATTGCAAAGGTGTTGGTTAACAAGTGTGGGAGGGAAGCGTAATAATTACAAAACAGACCTGCTTTATGACATTTAAACTTGAAATGTATCCTTTTAAAAACCCATTCAAATTTAGTAGGGTTTTCACTGTGGCATTCATATCAAGTTGTAAATGGACCCTGTAAATTGAGATGACAAAAAATTCCTTTTGGAGGAAACTAAAGACAACAATGGATAAACACAGCATATAATTAAGAGGGCAGGGTGTGGAGACAGAGTGCTGGGGTTCAAATTCTGGAGCTACCAGCTGAGTGACCTTGCAGAAGTTACTTAATCAGTTTACTTATCTATAAAGTAGGGATAATTACGGTCGCTCCCTCATAGAGCTTTTCTAAGTACTACAGTCATGCATCACTTAACGGCAGGGTAAGTTCTGAGCAAGCGCCAGCAGGTGACTTCGTCATCAAGAGAATGCCACAGCAAGGACTTACACAAACTAAGACAACCACAGCGTCACTAGGTGCTGTCATTCCATGGGAGCGCCATCACGTGTGTGGTCTGACATTGACGGAAATGTTTTGTGGCACGTGATTGTATTCAATGAGGTAACATGTTGAAAGCACTTAGAACATTGTCTGGCATTCAATAAATTCTATCACTTTAAGTGCTAATTCAGTCTGATTAAAGTGAATATAGTGATGGTCAAGGATAAAAGATTTTTGCCTAAAAGCTCTGTTTCTCATGAGAAATGTCAGCTTGAGAGCCACATGCCTACACGTGCTCCCCAAATAATAGGTACTGAGCACAAGAACATTACAGAACTTAGAAGTATCTGCTGGGGTTGGCGCCATAGCTCACTTGGTTAATCCTCCGCCTGCGGCGCCAGCATCCCATATGGGCACCGGGTTCTAGTCCCAGTTGCTCCTCTTCCAGTCCAGCTCTCTGCTGTGGCCCGGGAAGGCAGTGGAGCATGGCCCAAGTGCTTGGGCACCTGCACCCGCATGGGAGACCAGGAGGAGGCACCTGGCTCCTGGCTTCGGATCGGCGCAGCTCTGGCCATAGTGGCCATTTGGGGGAGTGAACCAATGGAAGGAAGACCTTTTTCTCTGTCTCTCTCTCTCACTGTCTAACTCTATCTGTCAAATAAGGAAGGAAGGAAGGAAGGAAGGAAGGAAGGAGTATCTGCTTAGGGGCCAGCACTGTGGCGTAGCGGGTTAAGCCACTACCTGCAGTGCTGGCATCCCATATTGGTGCTGGTTCTAGTCCCGGCTGCTCCACTTCTAGTCCCGGCTGCTCCACTTCCGATCCAGCTCTCTGTTATGGCCTGGGAAAGCAGTGGAAGATGGCCCAAGTCCTTAGGCTCCTGTACCCGTGTGGGAGACCCAGAAGAAGATTCTGGCTCCTGCATTTGGCCACTGCAGCCAATTGGGGAGTGAACCATCGGATGGAAGACCTCTCTTTCTCTCTCTCTGCCTCTCCTCTGACTTTCAAATAAATAAATCTTTATTAAAAAAAAAAAAAAACTGGGGCCAGCACTGTGGTGCAGTAGGTTGAGCCTCCACCTGTGGTGCCAGCATCCCATATGAGCACCAATTCGTGTCCTGGTTGCTCCACTTCTGTACCAGCTCTCTGACATGGCTTGGGAAAGCAGCGGAAGATGGCTCAAGTGCTTGGGCCATTGAACCCACTTGGGGGAGCCAGAAGAAGCTTCGAATCAGCCCAGCTCTGCTCATTGTGGCCATCTGGGGAATGAACCAGTGAATGGAAGACATCTCTCTTTCTGCCTCTCTGCAACTCTGCCTTTCAAATAAAATAAATAAATCTTTTAAAAAATTGTTGAAGTTCAGTAAAATGGTATAGCTCAACAGAGGGACAGGATCTTATTGTAGATCATTCAACAAACAAAAATGAGGCAAGCTGTCCTGTGGCTAGCTCAAGTTCCTTATCAGCTATACAGTGCGTACTGACCTTAAACCTGCTCACTTCTCTTCCTACAATCTAAGTAATGTTTAATGTTTCCACATGAATGTGTGCTTGCAGGCACATAAACAGTATTGACAGAAACAGTCATCCACAGTGACTTGCCCAACTGTGCCAGCAGTCCCAGGGAAGGGAGAAGGCATGGGGTGGAGGTGGGGCAGCGCCTTGGGCTGTGTGATGATGCTCTGCGCTCTCTCACCCCAGCAATATTAGCACAGCAGGGTGTGCACAGGATGAATTAAGGTGGCAACCGCAGATGTGGGCGTGGCTAGCATACTAGGACTCTCCCGAACAGAATCTTCAGCACTGTCAAGTTTTCTGTTGGTGGTGGTTGGTGGTGTGAAAGGCAGGTGTCGTTTGCAGGGAGGCCAAAAAGTACACCACCTAATAACTTTAAGGAATGATTTGTGATAGAGAAGCAAACATTTCAGCACTTTTTAAATTATAAGGGCATTAAAAGAATAGAAGGAAAATTAGTCCCTGTGGATGAACTAGATTTTTCTGATTTTGTGGCTATTTCAGATTTACGAGATACTAAAAACAATGCTTATCTATGAGATGTTCTATTAAATTTTTAATAGAAAAAGAAGCTTTTCTTAGGACACCTTTATTTCTTAGTGACTACAAAAATTAGGAATTATTTTGAGTCTTTTGATAATTTGATAAGGTAAAACTAAAATCAGGCTTAAAGTAACCCGAATGGAGAAAATGATGCCTACAGGAATATTCTTTTCTAATAGATGTGAATCTTTGGGGGGAGGGGGGAGTGCAGCCCCTCCCTCCAAAACTGCAAATTTGCCAAAGTCAGGGATTCCAGTTCTTCCTGCCTCAGCTGCACTCACGTCCCATGGCTGAGCGTCTGCCACCGAATCGCCCCCATTCCCCAAATGGCCACTGCAGGAGGGTCCTTCCAGATGTCCACATAAAGTGGAATTAAAAGATGTTATACTTTGGTGCAACCATTTTTGAAATCCTTGCGTAGGCAGGGTTCTTCAAAAAGTTCACAGAAAATGCAGTCTTGCAAAGATTATGCATGGATAGTAAAAAAAAAAAAAAAAAATGCCGGCACCAGAGTGAAATTTACCCTTTTTCAGCCCATGTTCCATGAACTTTTCCAAGTGCCCGTGTACAACGAACAGAGTATCTCCTCACAGCCTCGAGGTGAAATTTAAAAAGGGGACACAGGGCTAAACGCTAGAACTCCCAGTGTAAGTCCGCTCGCCCCCGCTTCCCCCCACAATCTACTCGCACCCCGGTTCCCTACGGGGGCTCACCTGGGCACACCTGTTGACATAATTAATATGCACCACTGTACTTTTCCTCACAGCGGGCACTGGGCACAGGCCTCCCGCTCCGTCCCTCTGGTGCGGCCCCGCCCCGGGCGTCCCGGGAGCCGCCGGTCGTGGGCGACACTTTCCTCCCGCGCCGAGCAGGGGAGTGGGCTTTGGAGGCCCGGCCCCTTGACCCCGGGCCTGACCTCACGGTCCTGGGCGGGGCCGGCCGGGCGAGCCGCATCCCGATTGGCTGTGTCCTAGCAACCGCGGCGACGCCGTCGTCAACACACCGCTCCGGCCGGCCGGGGCTGAGAACCCTGGAGGACCGGGGTCACAGAGATCGCCCTTCTGGAATCCTTCGCCGGCGGGCGGGAATCGCTCCTTTATCGTGGGATGCTTCCTCCGCCTGCCCTCAGCGCGCAGACCGGCCCCGGAGGATGGGACAGGGGCTGCTGAACGGGAGCCGTCTGGTCCTCCAGCTGACAGGTTGCCTAGTAAGTGTGGGACATCAGCCTTTGCACGCACGTCAGAACCTCTGAGGTGCTGACCTTCCCACAAGCGGAGGAGCGTCCGAGCCGGGCCCGGTTCCCACCTTGCAGATGCAGAAGTAGTACCGGGAAAGCTCAGGGGCTTGCCCAGGCTCGCCTCACTGTTTGGGGCTAGGTTCTGGTCGAGAGACGAGGGACCCGGCAGCTCCTGCTTTGGAGAGCTTTTCCCGCTACTTCGCTTCCGGAACAAGCTGAGGTTCCCGGGCGGAGAGCAAGCTCTGGAAGTTTCTGTCTGAGCCATAGGCCAACAGCATTAAGACGGCAAAGCTTACCTGCGTTTTGGAGGGTCATACCAGAACCAGGAAGAATTTATTTTGAATAAAGAGTGATAAGTATGAAGAGTCTAAAAGGAAAAATGACCTCTTTCTCTCTAAAGCTTTCCGTGACTTTTGGCCTGGAATGGCCTCTGCCTCCCTCTCACACCCACAGGGTTTTCCCAGTCACGTCACCCCTCCACACCCGCGTGGGTTTCTTGCTTTCTGACAGGCAGAGTTAGACAGTGAGAGAGACAGAGAGAAAGGTCTTCCTTCCGTTGGTTCACCCCGCAAAGGGCCAGTACGGCAGGTGCGCTGCACCGATCCGGAGCCAGGAGCCAGGTGCTTCTCCTGGTCTCCCATGGGGTGCAGGGCCCAAGCACTTGGGCCATCCTCCATTGCACTCCCAGTGCCACAGCAGAGAGCTGGACTGGAAGAGGAGCAACCGGGACAGAACTGATGCCCCAACCGGGACTAGAACCTGGGGTGCCGGCGCCGCAGGCGGAGGATTAGCCTAGTGAGCCACGGTGCCGGCCACCCGCATGGTTTTCAATCACTTTCTTTTACCCTTTTCATATAGGCATAAAACTTTTTTGTGTGTGTGAGCTCTTCGTGTGTCTCTTCTCAGCAATGAGCTTCCCCCTAACACACTCCAGTTACTCTGATTTCCTTCCCAGAATAATCCTAATTCAAAAGGCAGCTAATTCACGAGATACGTTCACCTCGCCCGGATGTCTTTTTCAGAAACTGACAAGGAGATAGGAAGGTTGAGGTGCTGATAGTAGAGTAGGTTGAAGCTTTCCAAACGTTTACATTGAATTCATGGACTCTAAGCCTTGTGGTGGCTCTCAGACTCTGACCACAGGGAACCTTCTTTCTTAGGGCCTGAAGATTTCCTCAGGACTCCACTCACACCCCAGAGCGGCCTTGTAGCATCGTCTGGTGGCCCCACTGGGCAGACTCCAGCAGCACAGGGCTGTCTGTAGGTGCAGCTGCCGCTTCCTTTGGTTACGACTTCTCCACTTGTGCCAGTTTAACTTTTCCATTTTTTCTCCCAAGTGCTTTGCCTGTCTATGCCTTCAGCTCAAACTTTCATTTCTTTCTTTCCTTTTTTTTTTCCTCCCTTTTGGACTTCTTCCTTCTACTGGAGAAATCCCTTCCTATTTCCCCAAACTCAGTGGCTCTTGAAATGGCTTTGAAAACGTAGGGCAATATTCAATGGAGATATGTTGTTTTTAATTTTTGGATTCTTCCATTTCCCAATCTATTGCGGAAACTGAATAATAATAAATGACATAATACTACCCAGAGAATAATAGGTTTCTGTTCAAAGAGACAGCTATTTCCTGTTCTTAGCAAATCAGATTTTTGCCTTGTTTGAAAAAAATGAGGTTTCTCTGAGTAGTTAGTTCTGAGGGGGGGTCAGTTTAATTCATTGCAAGACTCACACTAAGTGCTTGCTGTATGCAGGTACTGTGTTGAGAACCAAATCTAGTTTGTCCCTGTAGTCATTGAACTCTTCTTTCGGTCTAGAGAGGACTAATGTCAAGGGTTCAAGGCCATAGAGAGGAAGTATCTAAGCAAAAGTTAGGGCTTTCCCAGGGAGAGGCTTAATGGAGGACGTAGCATTTGAAATTGGCCTTGCAGGCTTAGAGCTTACATAGGAATTCACTGAGACCCGCTTGGAGGTGGGCAAGCAGGTCAGCTGTGTGCAGAGTAAGGGGTGGCAGGGTGGAGGGAGTAGAGGGCAGGTGTAGCTTTGTCACGTCCTCACTGCCAGCAGGCTTCCTTGACCCCATTGGGTTAGAACAGTGCCTTTGGTTGGGAGATGGCCTTTCTCTCTTTCCTTCCTTATTTGCTCTGGCTAGGTTCCAATTCTAGTTGCTTTCATTTCTGACAATACAGGTATTCTCAGGCTATAAAACCCTAGAGTTAAGGCCTATGTGACTCATCCCAATGAGTCATCCTGGTTCTTAGATCCAGTAGAGCCATTGACATTTTTAAAGTCATTTTTTTAAAAAAATGCCAAATGAATGCAAAAGGAACTGGGGCATGTACCTTAGCAAGGCTGGAGAATTTGATTTTGGGGGGGAGGAATCTAGAATGTGTCTTTTTGTCTTAAAAGCAAATCCGTGACTCCTCTGAGTCTTGAAGATTAGTCTCCAATCTGAGAAAACCTTATTAGGGCGATTTATGTAAAAGTTCTCCCTTTCTCACATAGGACGTGTAACTTCTTCCAGCAAGCAGAATGAAGGAGGAGGGTTATGTTTCAAGGGAGAGAAAAAATGAACTGGAAATGATGAAATAGTGAAGCTTTCTGAGCTTCCTTTTCTGGCTTCTATAGGAACAATTGACCAAACTTAAAAGACCTTCAGCTAGAGTCTTTGTGGACAGAACCCCTAAGGACAGTAAAAAATATATATTTTAAGGATTTATTTATTTATTTATTTATTTGAAAGGCTGAATTACAGAGAGAGAGAGGGAGGGAGAGAGAGGGAGAGAGGGAGAGAGAGAATGAGTCTTCCATTTGCTGGTTCACTCCCCAAATAGTCAAAACAGCTGGGGCTGGCCAGGCTGAAGCCAGGAGTCTGGAACTCCATTTGGCTCTCCCATGTGGGTGGCAGGGGTCTAGGTACTTGGGCTATCTTTGCTGCCTTCCCAGGGGCGTTAGTGTCACAGGCAGGAGCTTCACCCACTATGCCACAATGCTGGCTCTGTCAGATCATACGAATCTGCCCTTGTTTTCATTTTCTGTGATTGGAAACCACAGCTCCATACGACTGGGGACTAGGAGATTACAGCTTTGAGGGAAAGTGGCTATCATAAAACATTAATTACCAAAGGATAACGCCTTCTGGATGATTTATTTGTACGTAGCTCTTTCCGATATATCAAAGCTTCTCCATGAGTAACTCCTTGCATCATCAGATTTGTTCCTTGCCATAGCCCTGGGAATCAGAGTGTACAGGTATTATTACTATTGTAAAGAGGTGGAATCACTTGCCTAAAGTGGCAGAATGAGCTTATACCGAGCTTTTAAAAATGTTTTTATTAGGGACAGAGAACTCCCATCTGCTGATGCACTTCTCAAATGACTGCTATGTCCAGGGCTGGGCCAGTTCAGGTCCCGCATGTGAGTGGTAGGGACCCAATTTCTTGAGCCCTTAGCATTTTCCCCCAGAGTCTGCATTAGGACAAAACTGGAATCAGGAAACAGAGCTGGAACTCAGACTCAGGTACTTTGATATGGGACAGGGACATCTTAATTGCTAGGCCAAATGTCTACCTCTTGAGTTTTGATTCTAAACTTTTCCATTCCTGCATGATGTTCTGCAAGTCGTATTTTAACAGTCTCATCAAAAGGAACCCTTGTAGAAAGAAGTCAAGATCTTCAATAATATGAATTTGTGTGCCTTTGAAATTCAACTTAAGAGGTCTTCAGAAAGTTCATGGAAAATAATTCCTATGAAAAAACTATGCATGCATTTCAAAAATTTTTTGCACCAAAATTAAAGCTATTTGGGAGGGGCATTCAGCACAGCTGTTAAATTGCCACTTTCAATACTTCAGCCCTATATTGGGGTGTCTGATTTGAGTCCCAGACTCTGCCTTGGATCCAGCTTCCTGCTAATGTGCGTGCACTGTGGGAGGCAGCAGTCATGGTTCAAGTACTTGTGTCTCTGCTGACCTAATGGGAGACTCAGACTGAGATCCTGGCTCTTGGCTTTGGCCTGCCCAGAACTAGATGTTGCTGCCATTTGAAGATGGAAGATCTCTCTCTCTCCCTCTCTCTCTGCCTTTCAAATAAAATGAAGATAAATAAATTCTTTAAAATCCCAAACCAAAATGAAGTTATCTCCTAATTCTATTTTCCACAGAGTTTTTTGAAGTTTCCTTATATGTGAGAAACAAAAATGCACATAAACCTTGAAAGGGGAATAATTATCTTTATTTTTTTTAAAGATTTTATTTATTTGAAAATAAGATTTACACAGAGATAGGAGAGGCAAAGAGGTCTTCCATCCAATGGTTCACTCCCCAATTGGCCACAATGTCCAGAGCTGGGCCAATCCAAGCCAGGAGCCAGGAGCTTCTTCTGGGTCTCCCACGTGGGTACAGAGGTCCAAGGACTTGGGCCATCTTCTACTGCTTTCCCAGGCCATAGCAGAGAGCTGGATTGGAAGTGGAGCAGCCAGGTCTTGAACTGGTGCCCATATGAGATGCCAGCGCTTCAGGCCAAGGTGTTAACCCACTGCGCCACAGCACTGGCCCCAGAATACTTATCTTTAAAAGCTTGAGAGATGAACTAGGACTCCTGCTGATCCAAGCTCTGAGAACCAAGGCTGGAGCTCTTTGTTTTCCATGAGGACTCAGGCCACCTCCCAGAAAGCAGTCCCCCTGGAACACAGTTGCCAGCTTGTCCCAGAGGAACGAACTGGAGATTGGTTGTAAAGATAGCAGAGTGGTTGAGTCACGGCATTGACTCCTGCTTCTGCCTCTTACGAGCTGTGGCAGAACTATTGAATGAGTTCTTTAAATTCTCGAAACTTCCGATTCCCTCAATCATAAACCTCGAATATAATCAGGGTGTTAACAGCATGTGACTGATATGGCTATGAAGAATCTGTGAGATAGTGCACACACAGGGCTCTGCCCAGTGACTAAGAAACGGAAGTTGCTGCGGTTGTTCCTAGTATAATGAAAGCCATAGAACACAGACTTGGGAGCAGGATGGCCTGGTTTAAAATCTCAGCTACACCCCTTACTAGTGGTGAGGTTGTAGAAAATTTAGCTAAGGCTCCTTGTCTTGGTTTCCTTATTTGTAAAATGGGATTAAAAATAGTGTCTACCTCATAAGGTTATTTTAAGGAATAAAGGCACAGTGCACATAGCATAATGTTAAACAAGTGTTTGCTAATAGTAATATTTCTAAATTCTTTTAACACCCCCCCACCCGGCTTCAGTCCAACTGACGTTTGTGTTTGACTAAATTTCTTTGTCCTGATGCTGAGGCTTTCAGGAAATACAGTGTGAGTTTTAGAATATTTTCATTGTTGAGAAGTTTTACAATCTAGGGTGTCGGTTTATGTGCACTGCCTACCATGGAAGCAGAGCTTCCTACACTTCCTCCGGGTTATCTGGCCCTGCCCAGCTGTGGTGAGTGGGTCAAGATTGCATTCCAGTTTGGCCACTCCTTTCCTCTTGCGCACACTGGCTGCCTTCAGGCAGGCCTAGATAAGTTTAATATGTTGCGTATTGCCTGGAGTCCAGCTGATCCCAGAACAGCTGACTCCCTGAGCCAGGCTGTTCAAGTCCAATGTCAGAGCAAAGTGCCAGACAATAAGACATTCAGAGAGTAAGTCCTGGTATTCCAGCAGGCCTGAGCTGTGGTCTGATTCCACCCTGCTGCCAGCTCCCAGGTAGCCACTGCACATGTAGAACAGGTGAATTTCCTCTCAGGGTTTTATCCTCTTTATCCCTGTTGGCAGCAAAATGTCAGGTGTGAGCATAATTGGAATGCAGACAAGAACCTGTGATGATTCTGAGTGTTAATTTTCCAAAGTGGAAGAGCCCTGTTATTTTCTAATTATAACTGTAAATCCTATTTTAGAAATGTTCACGTAATACAGATGTTTACATAGTATAGAAAAGGCAGGGCAGGTGTGGTGGTGCAGTGGTTAAGTTGCTGCCTGCAACACTGGCATCTCATATGAGCATCGGTTCAAGTCCCTAGCTGCTCCACTTCCACTCCAGCTCCCTGCTAACGTGCCTGGGAAAGCAGCGGAAGATGGCCCAAGTACTTGGGCCCCTGCACCTAAGTGGGAGACCAGATGAAGTTCCAGCCCAGCCCCACCTTGAAGCCATTTGGAGAGTGAATCAGTGGATGGTAGACCTTTCCCTCTCTCTCTCTGACTCTGCTTTCAAATAAATAAATTAAAAAAAAATAAAAGGAAAAACCCACACATATTTCTTTTATTATTTATTTGACAGATAGAGTTAGACAGTGAGAGAGAGAGACAGAGAGAGCGGTCTTCCTTCCATTGGTTCACCCCCCAAATGGCCGCTACAGCTGGTGCACTGCACTGATCCAAACCCAGGAGCCAGGTTCCTCCTCCTGGTCTCCCATGGGGTGCAGGGCCCAAGCACTTGGGCCATCCTCCACTGCCTTCCTGGGCCACAGCAGAGAGCTGGAGTAGAAGAGGAGCAACCGGGACTAGAACCCGGTGCCCATATGGGATGTTGGTGCTGCAGGTGGAGGATTAACCAAGTGAGCCTCGGCGCCGACCCTAACCACACATATTTCTAACACATTAAAAAAAAAAAACCTACTTAATATGACTGGTTTAATTCTGTAATTAATACACAGTTATTCTTAAGTGTTAAAAACTGAAATGTGATCCCTGTTAAACATAAGAGTGGGAATAAGAGAGGGAAGAGATGTATAATTTGGGACATGCTCAAGCTGACTTGCCCCAAATGATAGAGTTAAAAACATACCAGGGGATTCCAATTCAATCCCATCAAGGTGGCATGTACCAATGCCATCTCACTATTCCAAGTGATCAATTTCAGTTCACAATTGATCATAATGAAAGGACTAAGAGTCAAAGGGAGCACATAAACAAGTCTAGTACCTGCTAACACTAACCGATGGAATAAATAAAGGGGAGAGTGATCCAACATGGGAAGTGAGATACTCAGCAGACTCATAGAATGGCAGATGTCCTAAATAGCACTCTGGCCTCAGAATCAGCCCTAAAGGCATTCGGATCTGGCTGAAAAGCCCATGAGAGTATTTCAGGCATGGAAAGCCAAGACACTCTGGCAAAAGATCTCTGCGAGTGAGATCCCAGTGGAAAAAACAAGTCTTCAAAGAAGGAGGTACCTTTCTCTGAAGGGAGGAGAGAACCTCCACTTTGACTATGACCTTGTCTAAACAAGATAAGAATCGGAGAACTCAGAGGGCTTCCATAGCCTTGGAAACTCATGACTGGAGCATAGAGAGACTACTGATGCCATAGACAGGAGTGTCAATTGGTAAAGTCAACAACAGGAGTCACTGTGCACTTACTCCTCATGTAGGATCTCTGTCCTTAATGTGCTGTGTATTGAGATTTAATGCTATAACGAGTACTCAAACAATATATTTCACTTTGTGTTTCTATGGGGGTGCAAACTGTTGAAATCTTTACTTAATGTATACTAAACTGATCCTCTGTAAAAAAAAAAAAAAAAAGAAAGAAATTATCAACTCCCAACTTGACTCTCACTGGGATTAAACATGACAATAGGTCTGATCTGATTTCATCATCATTTAAAAAAATCATCTATTATTTTTCACTTTATGTTTCTGTGTGGGAGCAAACTGTTGAAATCCTTACTTAATGTATACTAAGCTGATCTTCTGTATTTTAAGATAATCGAAAATGAATCTTGATGTGAATGGAAGGGGAGAGGGAGTGGGAAAGGGGAGGGTAGTGGGTGGGAGGGACGGTATGTGGGGGAAGCCATTGTAATCCATAAATCGTACTTTGGAAATTTATATTCATTAAATAAAAGTTAAAAAAAAAAACCACCTACTAGGAACCTCTTGGCATATGTCTTTCTAGAGGTTTTTCTGTGTGAATATACATATGAATATTGTGATTATCTCTTAGCAATACATATATTTTCCTTGCCAACAAATATACAATTACATTTTTTTTTTTTTTTGACAGGCAGAGTGGACAGTGAGAGAGAGAGACAGAGAGAAAGGTCTTCCTTTTTCCGTTGGTTCACCCTCCAATGGCCGCCGGAGCTGGCGCGCTGCGGCCGGCGCACCGCGCTGATCCAATGGCAGGAGCCAGGATCCAGGAGCCAGGTGCTTTTCCTGGTCTCCCATGGGGTGCAGGGCCCAAGCACCTGGGCCATCCTCCACTGCACTCCCTGGCCACAGCAGAGAGCTGGCCTGGAAGAGGGGCAACCGGGACAGAATCCGGCGCCCCAACCGGGACTAGAACCCGGTGTGCCGGCGCCGCTAGGCGGAGGATTAGCCTAGTGAGCCGCGGCGCCGGCCTACAATTACATTTAAATTTAAGCACATAGAATGCCACTTCATGGGCATACCATAATTTATATTAATCCCCTCCTCTGTGAATGTTTGATTGTTTCCAAGTTTTCAGGAGGTCTGAGTTTGACACTTGCCCTTGCAGGAGGTCCCCGTGACTTAGATCCCGGTTCAGAGATGGCGAAATCAGGCTCCTCGTCTTCCATCTCTGAGCAGCAGCTGCAGAGGCAGGGGGCACCGAGCAACACCACAACAGGCTTGGCTGAGCAAAGTCTTATTTCATCCGAGAAATGGCTTCAACTGCACGGGCTGAAGAGCAACAAACTGACCTTGAAGCAGATTTTGTCACAGATCGGATTCCCACATTGTGAAGGTGAAGTACAAGCCACCAGCATGCTGCCGGATACCTTTTGAGGAGGTTGCCTTAGTTCTGATGCAGATCTGTCACGAAATGCTTATGCATGTGCCCCCTGGGTAGATGAACAGGTAGACAGATGTACATTTGTCAGTCCACACGTTAAATATTAACAATGCATTATTCATTTTTAAAAGATAAAAAAGTAGAAGTAATTTGTGTTTATATGTACCCCAGCAAAAGTCATGTGTCTCCTGGGATGTACTGCAAGTCCCTTTTGAGGCCACTAAGACAATAGCTGTGAGTATTTCATATACACTTAAAAACAGTGTGCATTCTGCTCTTTTTTAAAAAAATATTTATTTATGTATTTGAGAAGCAGAGTTACAGAGAGAGAGAGAAGCAGAAAGAGAGAGGTCTTGCATCCGCTGGTTCATTCCCCAAATGGCCACAATGGACGGGGCTGAGCAGATCAGAAGCCAGGAGCCAGGAGCTTTCTTTGGGTCTCCCATGTGGGTGCTGGGGGCCAAGCACTTGGGCCATCCTTCTCTACCCTCCCAGGCCATAGCAGAGAACTAGATCGGAAGTAGAGCAGCTGGGATTCGAACCAGCACCCATTTGGAATGCCAGCACCGCAGTTGGAAGCATAACCTGCTACACCACAGCACTGGCCCCTGCATGTTATCTTGTTAGATACTACTTGTAAATGTTAATTTAGGCCAAGATAGTTGATAGTGTTAGAGATAGTCTGTGCAGTTGATAATTTTTTTATCCTTTATCATGTCAGTTTTGTTCATATATTTTGAAACTCTGAATACATACATATTTAGAATTGTTATAATTTTCTGATGACTTGAAAAATTTTAGTGATTTTGAAAATGTTCCATGTTTTATTTGAGGTAACAGTCCTTGTTTTAATGTACTCTTTCTGATATTAATATACCCCTTTCAGCTTTCTTATTCTTCAATTTTACATGGCATATATGTTTACATTCTTTTACCTTCAAATATCTATAGTCTCTCTCTATTTTTTTTTTTTTTTTTGACAGGCAGAGTGGACAGTGAGAGAGAGAGACAGAAAGAAAGGTCTTCCTTTTTCCGTTGGTTCACCCCCCCAATGGTCGATGCGGCCCGCGCGCTGCAGCTGGCGCACTGCGCTGATCCGAAGCCAGGAGCCAGGTGCTTCTCCTGGTCTCCTCCCATGAGGGTGCAGGGCCCAAACACTTGAGCCATCATCCTCCACTGCACTCCAGGGCCACAGCAGGGAGCTGGACTGGAAGAGGGGCAACCGGGACAGAATCCAGCGCCCTGACCAGGACTAGAGCCCTGTGTGCTGGTGCCGCAGGTGGAGGATTAGCCTAGGGAGCCACGGCGCCGGCCTATAGTCTCTATTTTTAAAGGTGCTTTTTAGGGGCTGGTGCAGTGGCTCACTTGGCTAATCCTCCGCCTGCGGCGCCAGAATCCCATCTGGACACCGGGTTCTAGTCCTGGCTGCTCCTCTTCCAGTCCGGCTCTCTGCGGTCGCCCGGGAGTACAGTGGAGGATGGCCCAAGTGCTTGGGCCCTGCACCCGCATGGGAGACCAGGGGGAAGCACCTGGCTCCTGGCTTTGGATTGGCGTAGCTCGGCGCATAGCGGCCATTTGAGGGGTGAACCAACTGAAGGAAGACCTTTCTCTCTGTCTCTCCCTCTCACTGTCTGTAACTCTATCTGTCAAATAAATAAATAATCTTTTTTTTTAAAAAAGGTGCTTTTTAGGGACAGACTTTAGTTAACTTTTATATTTTATCCCAGCCTTATAATCTCTGTCTTTTAATTATAGTGTTTGATTCTCCACATTTAATGTAACTAATTGATATACTTAAATTAAGACATACAGTTTATTTGTCCAACCTTTTTCTTTCCCCTTAGTTTTTCCTTTTGCATTCTTTTGGGCTAATTGAATTTTTTGGTCTTTAATCTGATTTTCATTTAAATTCAAATAGGCTTTTTATGTTTACCTTTTTGCATTATATTTTCAGTGATTGCTGTAGTGATTACATCTTGAACTTGTCCCAGTCCAGTAGAAGTTAATTTTCTGAAGAGTGTTGCAATAGTATAGCTCTACTTACTCTTCACTTCTGAGTGTTATTATTTTTGGATATTTTATTTCTACATACTTTATAAATCCCACAATCCAGTGTCTTAATTTTTGGTTTTAAAAGTCACTTTCTTTTTAGTAAAACTTAGAAGAAAAAACTTTTTAAGATGCACATATTTATTGTCGCTCCCCCTCTTCGTGGAGGAACGACACAGGACCCTGCGCTGTTCTTTCGTCTGCTCGGCCCTCCCCGGGTTTGCTGCTGGTCCTTCCCGGGTTGGCTACCATCCCTTCCACCTCCGTGGAAGGGCGGTTCCCCCTGCCACATTCCCCACTTCCGCGGGGGAGCGGCACACCGCCGGCCTGCTCTCTCGGGGGCTGCACAGGTGTTCCTTCAGATGTTCCCCTTAGATGTTCCTGGTGCATGCCGTCTCTCTCCTCCTTTATAGTCCTCTTCCACCAATCCCAACTCTGCTACCCACACGCTGAGTACGCTCTCTCCTCCAATCAGGAGCAGGTCCCACAGTTTATTGGTTGAACTGGAGGCAGCTGTGTAGAAGCTGTTTCCCTTCTCAGCGCCATATTGTGGGAAAGCAGATGCATAGAATAAGTCTTAATTCCAGTAACTTAGTCTAGTCCGAGTTGCTCCCAGTTGCTCCCCACAATTTATCACTTACAATATTCTTCCTTCCTATGGGATTTTAAGTTCCATTTGGTATTATTCTCTAAAGAATTTCTTTTTAGATATTTCTTATAGTACAGGTCTTCTGGTGATAGATTTTCTCAATTTTTATGGACCTTAAAGTGTCCTATTTCAGCCTCATTTTTACTTTTTTACTCATTCATTTATTCAATCTCTTATGCTTTTTTTTTTTTTTTAGCAGAAAAGAATGAGGCGGGTCACAGACCCAAATGCCTTTTTTAGAAAGATATATTTATTTTATTTGAGAGGCAGAGTGTCACCGAGAGACAGAGACGGAGGCAGACAGAGAATGTCCTTTGATGGTTCATGGCAGGGGCCGTTTTGAAATGGAAAGCTAGAACATAATCCAGTTATTCCATGTGGGTGGCAGGAACCCAATTATTTGAGCCATCACTGGTGCCTTCCAGGATCTGTGGTGGCAGGAAACTGGAGTCAGGAGCTGTAGCTAGAAACTGACCCTGGGTATTTCGCTGTGAGATGCAGGTATCTTAACCTCTAGGCTAAAGGCCTGCTTTCTGCTCTTACTTTTTGTTCTAAGATAATGTAGATTCTTAGGAAGTTACAAAGATAGCATAGAGAGATCCCATGTACACCTCACCCAGTTTATTCAAGGATCATGTCTTAAACAATGATATCAAGGCCCGCGCCGCGGCTCACTAGGCTAATCCTCCGCCTTGCGGCGCCAGCACACCGGGTTCTAGTCCCAGTCGGGGCGCCGGATTCTGTCCCAGTTGCCCCTTTTGCAGGCCAGCTCTCTGCTGTGGCCAGGAGTGCAGTGGAGGATGGCCTAAGTACTTGGGCCCTGCACCCCATGGGAGACCAGGGTGAGTACCTGGCTCCTGCCATCGGATCAGCGCGGTGCGCTGGCTGTAGCGTGGCAGCTGCGGCAGCCATTGGAGGGTGAATCAACGGCAAAGGAAGACCTTTCTCTGTCTGTCTCTCTCGCAGTCCACTCTGCCTGTCAAAAAAAAAAAAATTGATATCAAAACCAAACTAGCTGGGGCCGGCCCTGTGCGTAAGGGGTTAAAGCCACTGCCTGCAGTGCTGGAATCCCATATGGGTGCTTCCTATGGCCTGGGAAAGCAGTAGAAGCACCCATGTGGGAGACCCAAAAAAATCTCCTGGCTCCTGGCGACAGATCGGCACGGTTCCGGCCATTTCAGCCATCTGGGGATAGAGGACCTTTCTCTCTGTCTCTCTGCCTCTGCTTCTGTGTAACTCTGACTTTCAAATAAATAAAATAAATCTTAAAAAAAAAACAAAGAACCAAATTCATAAAAGTATCTCAAAACCAGAAATTTGACATTTGTGGTATAAGGCGTGTATGTAAGTCTGTGTAATTTTATCACGTGTAGATTTTTGTAATGATAATGATTGCTATAGTCAAGATACAGAATGGTTTATTACCATAAAAATATTGCTTATGCTAACTTCCCTTCCCTTCTTCTGCAAGGTTTTTTTTTTTTTTTTTTTTTTTTTTTTGTGGACAGGTAGAGTTACAGACAGTGAGAGAGAGAGAGACAGAGAGACAAGTCTTCCTTATGTTGGTTCATTCCACAAATGGCCGCCATGGTCGGTGCTGTGCCGATCTGAAGCCAGGAGCCAGGTGCTTCCTCTTGGTCTCCCATGTGGGTGCAGGGCCCAAGGACTTGGGCCATCCTCCACTGCTTTCCTGGGCCACAGCAGAAAGCTGGACTGGAAGAGGAGAAACCAGGACTAGAATGTGGCGCCCATACGGGATGCCAGCGCCGCAGGTGGAGGATTAACCGAGTGAGCCACGGCGTTGGCCCCCTCTTCTGCAAGTTATATGACTTTACATTTTGCAGTTAGCCTATGCTGTTTTGAGTTCATTTCTTTTTAAGATTTTATTTTTTGGCTGTGGATATCTGGTTGCTCAGCACTTTTTATTGGGAAGATCATCCTTCCTTCTTTGAATTGCCATTTCATCTTTGTTAAAACCTCGCTAGTTGTACTTACATGGGGCTCTTTCTGGATTCTCTGTTCTGTTTTATTCACCTTTATCTTTCTCTCCACCATTGTGCCGCAGGTTTCTTAACCACTGAAATGAACTCTTGTCCTTCAGGATTATTTTTTGTCTTTAGTTTTCAAAAGTTTGGCCATGGTGTGTTTTGATGTGGATTTCTTAAGTTTATTCTCTGAGTTTTACTCAGCTTCTTGAATCCATCGCTTTATACTTTCTGTGTTTTTGTCAAAATTGAAAAAATTTCAACTCTAATTTCTTTTCGGCCTCTTCCTCACCTTTTGGCACTCCAGTGACTTGATTATTAGCTGCTGTTGTTGTTATAGTCCCACATACCCATGAGGCTATCTTCATATTGTTCAGTCTGTTTTTCTGCGTTATTTAGATTGTGTAATTTCTGTTGCTCTGTTCTCAAGTTTACTCATTCTTTTGTCTTGTTGAGCCCACCCGTTGAGTCTTTAAAATTTTTGAAAAATTTTCACTGAGACATAACAACTCAGCACAATTATGGGATACTATGTGATTTTTTTGATCCATGTACGTTTTGCATTGTCAAATCAGAGTAAAAGTATCTCAAACATTTCACATTTATTCATGGCAAAAACACTTAAGATCCCTTTTTCTTTTTTTTTTTTTCCTAGAGAAATACACAATACATTTTAATTGTCTATAGCTACCCTACTGTGCCAGAACTTCCGACTCCTCTGTAACTATACTTAGTACCAGTTTAGCCACCTTTCCATGTTCCTCCCTGCTACTCTCCCGGCCTCTCATAATCAACAGTATACTTTTCTATAAGATCAGCTTTTTTAGATTCTACATATAAGTGACATTATGTAGTACTTATATGTCTGTTCTTGGTGTATTTAATGTAATGACTTCTAATTCCATCTATGTTATTGCTTATGACAACCTTTAAGCCTTTTTATGGCTGAATAGTTTTCCATTGTGGATATGTACCACATTTTCTTTATCCATTCGTTAGTTAATAGACTATAAGTTTTAAATTTTTGTTACTCTTTTTTTGTTCTAATATTTCCATTTGGTTCTTCTTTATATCTTCTGTTTGTTTGCCAAGATTGCCTGTGTCTTATTGATTTCGAGCATGTTTGTAATTGCTTGTTAAAGTATTTTTATGAATGTTGCTTTAAAATCCTTGTCAGATCATTATTACAGGTGTGCCATCTTGGTGGGTGTTGATATTGTTGATTCTTTTTGTTTAACTAACTTTGAGATTTCCTGGTTTAGGGGATGATGAATGATATCTTAATTAAAACTGCAGCATTTTGGGCACTATGTAATAAGAGGGGATCTTATTTAGCTACTTTCTGGCACTGCTCTCTGGTAGGTGGCTGGAGTAGAGTGTCGTTTGTTAGGTCCTTCCGTCGCTACCCAATCTGCCTCTTCCTTTCCCCATTTTAGGCTATTCTTACACTTCGTTTTATATACATACTGCCCATGGGTTTTAGTTGTACTTAGTTAAGGAAGAAAATGTTTCATCTCTCCAGACACAGCAGTCCTCAGCTTAATTCTTGAAGGATGTGTTTTTGCTTGCTACAGAATTATTGGTTGAGATTTGTGTTACTTCTGATTTTTAACCATGCCAATCCATTGTTTTCTAATCTCCAGATTTTCACCTGAGAAATAAGCCATAAATCATAGCATTTTTCTTCTGTATGTGATATACAGAATGCATCCTTTTATCCTGTGGCTGCTTTTAAGATTTTTCCCTTTATCGATGGTTTCATCTGTTGTGCAGTTCTTTACCTGTGGTATGCCTTGGTTTGATTTTCTTTGTACAGATGATCTCCAGTTTAGGGTTGTTCAACTCAGGGTTTTTCTACTTTACAGTGGTATGAAAGCAATACGCATTCTATAGAACCTGTAATTCAATTTTTGAATTTGGTTTCTTTTCCCCCAGGATAGCAATATGTGGTACAATACTCTCTTGCAGTGCTGGGCAGCAGCAGTGAAATGTAGCTCCCAGACAGACACACAATCATGAGGGTAAACAACCAATATTCTCTAGTGTTCTGTGTTGCTAAGCTATAGTGTTTGATAGGATAGGTATATTGAATTCACTTTTTTTTTTTTAAAGATTTATTTATTTATTTATTTTAAAGTCATAATTACAGAGAGAGAGGAAGAGAGAGAGACAGAGAGAGAGAGAGAGAGAGAGATCGTCCATCCACTAAAAAAAAGCAAAAAATAAACAAACAAACAAAAAAACCCAGAGAGTGGGCATTGCAGTGTGGCGGGTTAAGCCACCACCTGGGATACCCACATCCCAGATCAGAGTGCTAGTTCTAACTTCAGCTACTCTACACTTCCAATTCACTGCTAATGTGCACCCTGAAAAGTAACAAATGATGGCCCGAGTACCTGGGTTCTTGCACCCATGTGGGAGACCTGGATAGACTTCCTTACTCCTAGCTTTGACTCAGCCTACCCCTGGCTGTTGCAGGCATTTGGGAAGTGTAACAGCAGATGGAAGATCTCTCTCTGTCTCTCTCCCTTTCAAATAAATAAATAAATCTTTCTTTAAAAAACAAAATTGATTTGTTTATTTGAAAGTCAGAGTTACAGAGAGATAGAGGCAGAGGCAGAGACAGAGCTCAACCACTGGTTCACTCCCCAAATGGCAGCAGCACCAGGGCTAGGCCACGCTGAAGACAGGAGCCAGGAGCTTCAAATCTGGGTCCTCCAGGAGGGCGCAGGGGGCCAAGCACTTTGGCCATTTCTGCTACTTTCCCAGGCACATTAGCAGGGAGCCAGATCTTAAGTGGAGCAGCTGGGACTCAAATCAGTGCCCATATGGGATGCCGGCACTGCAGATGGCAGCTTAATCCACTGTGCCACAGTGCCGGCCCCTTGAATTCACTTTTGGTTTGTGACATTTATAACTTGTGATGAATTTATCAGGATGCAACCTGAGCTTCTGTATTAACATTATATGTGATAAGCTTTTTGGATCAGTAGGTTCTCCAGCAAATCTTGGAAATTTTCAGTTCTTGTTTCTTCTGATCTCTTTTATGCCCCATTTCCTTTCTTTTCCTTCTGAGACTCCAATTATGGTATGCTAAACACCCTGATACTGTCCCACAGATTACGGAAACTTTGTTCATTTATGTAAATAGTGTATTCTCTCTGTTCTTTAGTTTGGGTGATTTCTCTTGACAGACTGTCAAGGTAATTGACACTTTCTTCTGCTATCTCTAGTCTACTATTAAGCCCAAGTGTATATTTTACTTTATTTTTTTGCCCTAAAATTACTTTTGGTTCTTTCAGATCTTCTGCTAATATTACCATTTGTTTACTCACTATCTTTCTTTCCCTGCAGCATATTTATAATGTTCATAATGAAAATATTTATAATATATGTTTACATAGACAAAATATTTATTATATAAATGTGTTGAGGCCTTTTTCAGTTGGTTCCAACATCTGGTCAGTCTCAGGATAGGTTTTATTGCTTTTTCTTTGAACTGTTGGCCACCTTTTTCCTGTTGCTTTGTATGTTTTGATTTTTTAAAAAGGATTTATTTGTTTCTTTAAAAGGTAGAGTTACAGAGAGAGAGAGATCTTCCATCCACTGGAGGTCTGCAACAGCCAGGGATTTGCCAGGCTGAAGCCAGGAGCCAGGAGCTTCTTCTGGGTCTCCCACATGGGTGCAGTGGCCCAAGGATTTGGGCCAACCTTTGCTGCCTTCCCAGGCATATTAGCAGGGAGCTGGATCAGAAGTGGAGTAGCCTAGACTCCAACTGGCACCCAAGTGGGATGCTGGCACTGCAGGCCATGCTTAACCCACTGCACCACAGCACTGACTACCTGTCTTGATTTTTTCTTTATGCTGGACAATGTGGATGGTTATACAGACTTTGGGTTGTTTTATCTTTTTCCTAATACAGCTGATTTTTTTTTCATTATCTAAAAATGAATATATTTTTGTAACAAGTTTATTGATGCTGTCTTTTTTTTTTTTTTTTTTTGGACAGGCAGAGTTAGACAGTGAGAGAGAGAGACAGAGAGAGACAGAGAGGAAGGTCTTCCTTTACCATCAGTTCACCCCCCAAATGGCTGCTACCACCTGGCACGCTGCACTGATCCAAAACCAGGAGCCAGGTGCTTCCTTCTGGTCTCCCATGCGGGTGCAGGGCCCAAGCACTTGGGCCATCCTCCACTGCCTTCCCGGGACACAGCAGAGAGCTGGACTGGAAGAGGAGCAACCGGGACAGAATCCAGCGCCCCCACTTGGACTAGAACCCAGTGTGCCGGCGCCACAGGCAGAGGATTAGCCAAGTGAGCCACGGTGCCGGCCTATGCTGTCTTAAAATATTCTGTATCATTTATCCATTTAAAGTGTACAATTCAGTTGCTTTTAGTATATTCATACTATATGCACTCATTACCATAGTCAACTTTAGAACATCTTCATAACCTCATAAAGAAAACCATTTGGAGCAAGTGGTTAGCCAACTAGTTAAGATGCCTCTGCTCAGGCCAGGGAGTGCAGTGGAGGATGGCCCAAGTGCTTGGGCCCTGCACTCCATGGGAGACCAGGAGAAGCACCTGGCTCCTGCCATTGGATCAGCGCAGTGCGCCGGCTGCAGCGTGCCGGCCGCGGCAGCCATTGGAGGGTGAACCAACGGCAAAAGGAAGACCTTTCTCTCTGTCTCTCTCTCTCACTGTCCACTCTGCCTGTCAAAAAAAAAAAAGCCTCTGCTCACATTGGAGTAGCTGGGTTTGGTTCCTGGCACTGATTGCTGACTCCACCCTCCTACTTATGCAGCTCTTTGAGGCAGCAGATGATGGCTCAGGTAACTGGGTTCCGTCACCCTTGTGAAAGGCCTGGATTGCACTTCTGCTCCAGTCCTGGCCCAGCCTTGGCGGTTTTGAGCATTTGGGAAGTTAATCAGTAGATAGGAGCTAGTGCTCTCTTGTCCTCTCCTAAATAAATAAATGCATACATACATTTCCTAGCTTGTTAGATATCCACTCTCCTACAACTCTATCCCCACCCCTGATGTATAAACAGTATACTTTCTCTCTCTACAGATTTCTTTGTTCTGGACATTTCATATAAATGGAAATTTTTTTAAAGATTTTTTTAAAATTTATTTATTTGACAGGTAGAGTTACAGACAATGAGAGAGACAGAGAGACAGAGAGAAAGGTCTTCCATCCGATGGTTCACCCTCTAAATGGCTGCCATGGCCCGAGCTACGCTGATCCGAAGCCAGGGGGCAGGTGCCTCTTCCTGGTCTCCCATGCCAGTGCAGGGACCCAAGCACTTGGGCCATCCTCCACTGCACTCCTGGGCCATAGCAGAGAGCTGGACTGGAAGAGGAGCAACTGGGACTAGAACCTGGTGCCCATATGGGATGCCAGTGCCTCAGGCGGAAGATTAACCAACTGCGCCATGGCACCAGCACCTCATATAAATGGAAATTTATAACATGTGGTCTTTTTTGATTTGCTCTCTTCACTTAGCAAAAAGTTTTAAAGGTTCATCCATGTTGTAGCATGTACTAGTTCTTATTCCCTTTTATGGCCATATAATATTCTCTTCTATGGGTATACCATAGTTTGCTTAATCATTTGTCAGCTAATAGATGAAGAGCTAATGTTTATTCTGGTGAATAGTTAACTTCATTGGCTTCAAACTCGAAATTATCTCTCCTCTGCTACATAAATACAGATCTCACTAGCTAGTTTCTTCCTTTTGAGGATGAAGCATTCTAGTTCCTTCCCATTCTTGATTGCTCTCCAGTACCTTCAAGTAGATGTTTTTATATTTTGTCTAGAGTTTCATTATTTTCTGGGTGAAAGTTAGCCAGTAACATCCATGCCACCATCATGAGATAGAGCTCAAAGCACTTTACAATTCAACTGGCAATAGAGCTTCTTGAGGCTCCCACAAGATTCAGTTCTCCTTCAAGTCTTTTTTTCTTTAAGATTTTTAAAATTTATTTGAGAGGCAGAGTCACAGAGACAGGAAGAGATAGATAGAAAGAGAGGTCTTCCATCCACTGGTTCATCCCCCAAACAGCTGCAACCACTGATGCTGGGCTGATCAGAAGCCAGGAGCCAGGAGCCAGGAGCCTCCCCTGGGCCTCCCATGTGGGTGCAGGGTCCCAAGCATTTGGGCCATTCTCTGCTGCTTTCCCAGGTGCATTAGCAGGGAGCTGGATCGGAAGTGGAGCAGTTGGGACTTGACCCAGTGCCCGTATGGAATGCCAGTACTGCAGGCAGAGGCTTAACCTGCTACACCACAGTGCCAGTCTCTCTCCTTCAAGTCTTTAAAAAAAAAAAATCCCACTCCGACTAGATAAACATCTCAGGTGGAAAAAGAATGCTGCAAGTCCTTTGAAGTTGCTCCATCAGTGTCAAAGTTTTAGTCAACTTTTTGTTACTACAACAGATTGCCTATGGCAACTGACTCAATAAAGAGAAATGGTTTATTTTATTTTATTTAGATTTATTTTATTTATTTGAAAGACAGAGTTACAGAGAGAGGTAGAGACAGAGAGAGAGGTCTTCCATCCACTGGTTCACTCCCCAGATGATTGCAACGGCCGGAGCTGTACCGATCCGAAGTCAGGAGCCAGGAGCTTCTTCCGGGTCTCCCATGCGGGTACAGGGGCCAAGGACTTGAGCCATCTTCTACTGATATCTCAGGCCATAGCAGAGAGCTGGACTGGAAAAGGAGCAGCTGGGACTAGAACTGGTGCCCAAAAGGGATGCCGGCACTTTATGCCAAGGTGTTAACCCGCTGCGCCACAGCGCTGGCCCGAGAAAAGGTTTATTTAGCTCACAGTTTTGCAGATTGAAGTCCAAGATCAGGTGTCCCCTTTGCTTGGACCTCTTGAGGGTGGCAGATGGCCAATGGCAGAGCATTCATGGAGGGAGTTCTGCATGGTGAGCCAGGAAGCAGAGAGAGAAATTGGTTCTGAATTCAGGCTTTTATAACAACCTTCTCATGAGAATTACAATCCAAGGGCAAGGCTTCTGTGACCTCAGGATTTCTCACCAGGCTCACCTCCTAAACACCAGAATTAAACAGAGTTTCTATTCTCCTAGTACCATTAACTTCTGCCTTTGGGTTTAAATGTCTGCATGATTTTGGGAGCCAAATCATGTTCAAACCATAGCAGAAATTGAAGTCTTGGAAATAGAGATTTTAGAGTCTTAGAGGTCTATCCAGTGGATGGAATTCAGGTATCCATTCTTTATTCTTTACTGTTATGAAAGTTGAACCTGTAACATTTGTCACTGCTTATGGCTTGGAACCAGGCCTGGCCAGGTGGCTGTTAAATTTAGCCTTGCTCTTTCTTTCCAAAACAAGCTGTTACCCTGTCTCCATAGGAAAGCAGAGGAAAGGGATCAGCCTTGTGGTGTAGGGGGTAAAAACACCACCTGTACTTGTTACAGCCCTGGCAGCTCCGCTTCCTATTCAGCTTCCTCCTAATACACCTGGGAAAGCAGCAGAAGATGGCCCAAGTGCCTGGGCCCCTGCACCCATGTTGGAGACCTGGAGGAAGCTCCTGGCTTCAGCCCTCGTGGTTGTAGCCATTTGGGGTGTGAATCAGCAGATAGAAGACTGCTCTCTCTGTCTCTGCCTCTCTCTCTGTAACTCTGCCTTTCAAAAAAAGAAAAAGGAAAAAAGCAGGGGAAAGAGAGGAGTGGAATGGTGAGTGCCACCAATTTCTGCCACCTGTAAGATTCAGTAATGGGAGCAAAGCTGTGGCCAGGGAGTACAGAGAGTCTTTCCTCCTAAGGGAGTGGAGCGGCCTGGTGGCTGGCGGGAACCTGCAGAGGACAGTTCGTTTCTCTTTTCCTGTCGCATCCAGCTGGCCTGGCCCCCATGTCCTGGCAGGCCTGAGATCCGTGCGTCCCTTGGCCTGGTCTCCTAGTCGGCCTCTCCAGGCTCTAAGAGCACTGCGGTGCCCGCCCCACGCAGAGTGGAGGCCTGTGTGACTGGAAAGATCCACTCCTCCCTGCAGGTGCCTGACCTTTAGTAGCAAGGACCAGCCTCTCAACCACACCTTCTCCAGGAGGATTGATGGCCACTCCAGTTCTGCAGGCCCTTGTCCCTAGAAGCTGAAGAAGCCCTCACAGCCCTCATTTGCAGTTGTTAGCACTGTGGTCTTAATGTTTTACCTGTACCAAGAACAAAGGTGGCCGGCGCCGCGGCTCACTAGGCTAATCCTCTGCCTTGCGGCGCCGGCACACTGGGTTCTAGTCCTGGTCAGGGCGCCGGATTTTGTCCCAGTTGCCCCTCTTCCAGGCCAGCTCTCTGCTGTGGCCCAGGAGTGCAGTGGAGGATGGCCCAAGTGCTTGGGCCCTGCACCCGCATGGGAGACCAGGAAAAGCACCTGGCTCCTGCCATCGGATCAGCGTGGTGCGCCAGCCGCAGCGGCCATTGGAGGGTGAACCAATGGCAAAGGAAGACCGTTCTCTCTGTCTCTCTCTCACTGTCCACTCTGCCTGTCAAAAAAAAAAAAAAAAAAAAGTAAAAAAAAAAAAAAGAACAAAGGTAGCTATGTCACCTAGGAACCTGCAGAAGTGGAGCCCAGTGCCACGCTCCACAGGGAGAGTAACTCAGCCAAGGACCAAGAGAAGGAAGAGTATTTCATGGAATGATCCCCAGGCCCAGCAGGTTATTCCTGTCTCCAGGGCTAACACGTGGACTGTTGATTAGATGAAGATTTTCTGTGAACCCAGTGAGAAGCAGATTGATGTGGGAAAATTTAAACCTCTTCCAGGACACAGGCGCAAGTGCCAACATGGCTGCTTCCAGGGACGTGGAGAGAGCTGCCTGGGATGTCTTTATTATAGAGCCTGTGCACGTGACTGGCTGAAGCAGGGAGCCTTGGAGCATATGCTCGGCCATGTTCACTTTTCTCACAGGTTGATGAGAGTAGAAAGAGTTGGAGTCATTGACTGCTCCATTCTGTGTCCTCCCTGGTCACGTAGTGATAACCCCAGAGGAAATATTGACCACAGAACTTCCCGTAGGCTGGCCAGGGGTGGAGGAGACAGTGGGGATCTTAGTCCTGATGAATGACATCCCTTCCTTCTTTTTCTCGTTCCCCAACTGTTACATGAAAATGGAGGCAGAGAAAATATTGTTACCTTGATTCTCTGGGTCACGTGGAAGAATTTCCAAGCGGACAACAGAGAGGTTTAAAAAAATTTATTAGAGTCAAAGAGCTCCGGCCAGAGTGGCATGGAGTGGGGCTTCCAAGAGAGGAAGAAACCCAAAAGGACCTAGAATAGGTAGCATTCGGGTTTTTAAGTACAATTTTGAAGTAAAAAAAAAATGACGATCAGATTGGCATTCAGTTACCCGGCAGGGACAAAACCCAGAGGACCTGGTTTACAGTTCTCCACTCTGCCTGGCCTGCTCAGATGAAACAAAGACCATCCAGAAGGGTGGGATAGGTAACTTGTTTTCACAGTAAGCTCTGGAAGAGCTCCCTTGCTATTCACATGGTAAATTTGGAGATTCTGAAGGAAGGAGGGTGGCCTGTTTGTTCTTGTTAAAGATAACCATTTTGGGGGGGGGGGAAGGAAGCAAATATTTACACCCCAAATTCATTGGGACCACCCTAACTACCTATTAAGCCATCTGACTCCTCACACAACAACCTCAAACTTAAGGCCTTTTTTGTTTCAATTAAAATTTTCAATAACAGACTCTCAGTTCAAGAAGTAACTACTGGGGGCGGCGGTGCTGTGGCACAGCAGATTAAAGCCCTGACCTGCAGGGCCAACATCCCATATGGGCGCTGGTTCGAGTCCTGGCTGCTCCACTTTCTATCCAGCTCTCTGCTATGGCCTGGGAAAGCAGTGGAAGATGGCCCAAGTCCTTGAGCGCCTGCGCCCCTGTGGGAGACCTGGAGGAGGCTTCTGGTTCCTGACTTCAGATCAGTTCAGCTTGTGCCATTTAGGGAGTGAACCAGCAGATGGAAGACCTCTCTCTCTTTCTGGTTCTACATCTCTCTGTAACTCTTTCAAATAAATAAAATAAATTAAAAAAAAAAAGAAGTAACTACTTTTGCATTTTACTTATCCTTGCTTAAATTTTTCAACATCATTTTCTTTGGCTTAACTCTTCCGTGTTCTCTCTCAAGCAACAAGCAGCAGTTCCCAGAACCATCTCAGGACTTTGAGGCAACAATGGTCCAGGGAAGCTTGGCCCAGAGGAGCCAAAACAAACCTGGTAGATAGCTGGTGTAGCTTCCATCCGCCAGGGGCCAGAACCTCCAGAACTCATTCTATTTAGACACAAGAGGAACAGGAACAATCTGCCCACCCGCCTTTCCCTCCAGCGTTCTGGGAATCTGACATAGATTTGATTTAAGTCTCAAAATGAGTGCGTTTAAAATAACTAGCCCCTCAGGCACTGACAACTTTGAAGTTAAGCTAGATCTGATCTCCTTTGAGATGCAGTGTTTTGCCTCCATTGTCCAATCCCAACTCAAGCCCACCCAAGGTGAGACCCAAGAGGAATCCATCTTGGCAGCCTAGACTTCTGGAGTTTCCCTATTTCTCCACACAGAACTTTGGAGAAACGAAAGGTGGCCCTGAACACATACAAAGTGCTACACAGAAACATTTTCCTGAAACCAAATTTCAAAGCACTTTAAAAGAATCAGCTATTTGTTCTCTTACTTCTAAGTTTAGCTTCCGAATCCCAGGATCTCAAAGAATTCAGGAAGTAAAATTGGACATTGAAAGTGGAACTCATGAAAATGGCCAAATCTTAGCCTCGTACTCCTGCGTTGATTTCAAAGACTTTATTAAGGAAAACCGAACAAACTGCAGCACCTAGCTGAATGCTGGGTGGAATTTAAAGAAGATTCAGACAGAAAAATCTTGCAAACAAGCTAAGTGAGAGGGACAGACAGAGAGAAAGGTCTTCCTTCCGTGAGGTGTAATGCAACTTTATCACTTTATTCAGGCCTTCAAAATAGTCTTTATTCTACATTTTTAGTCTAAAAAATTCACAAATTAAGTGCACCCCAGTGTAGAGAGAGACATGCAGCACTGAACTTCCATAACAATCAAGTGGTGCAAAGTCACAGGTACAGGGGCTGGCACTGTGGTGTAGTGGGTAAGACAGCTGCCTGCAGTGCCAGCATCCCATATGGGCACCAGTTTGAGTCCCTGCTGCTCCACTTCCGGTCTAGCTCTCTGCTGTGGCCTGGGAAAGCAGTAGAAGATGGCCTAAGTCCTTGGACCCCTGCACCTGTGTGGGAGACCTGGAGGAGGCTCCCGGCTCCTGGCTTCGGATTGGCACAGCTCCGGCAGTTGCGGCCAACTGGGGAGTGAACCATTGGATGGAAGACCTCTCTCTCTCTCTCTACCTCTCCTCTTTCTGTGTAACTCTGACTTTCAAATAAATAAATAAATCCTTAAAAATAAAAGTCACATGTACAGAACACAAGATTTAGATGAACTGAAATTATAAGATAAAATCCATTTTCAGAAAACGAAAATAAAAATATTAAGGATCTCTGAGACTTTTTTAAAAAAATATTTTATTTATTTATTTGAGAGATAGAGGTATAGACAGAGAGAGGGAAAGACAGATAGAAAGGCCTTCCATCCGCTGGTTCACTCCCCAAATGGCTGTAATGCCTCGGAGCTGAGCTGATCTGAAGCAAGGAGCCAGGAGTTTCTTCCGGGTCTCCCACACAGGTACAGGGGCCCAAGCATTTGGGCCATCTTTTACTGTTTTCCCAGGCACATTAGCAAGGAGATGGATTGGAAGTGGAGCAGCTGGGACTCGAACCAGCGCCCATATGGGATGCCAGCACTGCGGGGAGAGGTTTAACCCACTACGCCACACTGCCAGTCCCTCTGAAATATTCTTAACCCTAATGAAATTTCACTAGACTCAAGTCATTTTACAGTGAGGCATTGGCAATGTGACCCCATTGACCTGGTTTAGGAATTCTTGGGAGCCATGAGTGGCTGCATCAGACCCTCTGACAAATAGTGGTAACTAATTTTGATCTTGGCCAGGGCTGCGGCTCACTAGGCTAATCCTCCACCTGCGGCGCCGGCACCCCGGGTTCTAGTCCTGGTTGGGGCGCCGGTCCTGTCCCAGTTGCTCCTCTTCCAGTCCAGCTCTCTGCTGTGGCCTGGGAAGGCAGTGGAGGATGGCCCAAGTGCTTGGGCCCTGCACCCCATGGGAGACCAGGAGGAGACTCCTGGCTCCTGGCTTCAGATTGGCATAGCTCCGGCCATAGCGGAGCTACATTTTGGGGGTGAACCAACAGAAGGAAGACCTTTCTCTCTGTCTGTCCCTCTCACTGTAACTCTACCTGTCAAATAAACAAAAATTTTAAAAAAATCTAAAAAAAAATTTGATCTGAAAACTCCTCTTATTTTGTCTCTAAAGGCATCAATTGGGCCTCTGAAAAGCATCCTCCAAGTAATCACATAATAGAAACATCTCTGTGAAGCCTTTTCTCAGTTCCGTCCTGCTAAGCTGGTTAGTCCGTGAAGCCGGTCTGTAGTCTGCTGGTGGTCCGTGAAGGAGTAGCAATGCGTTTTACGCCGTGTTGTACTCCCATGCAGCAAGCACTGTGCTTCGCTAGTGGTAGGTGCTCAGTAAGCATTTGTGTGGTGAATGTCTGAGCGGCTGAGCCTATGATCTGATGAGAAGGAAACCTCGTGCTTCTAGCGTGTTCTGTGCGACTCTTCTGTATCGATTACTTGCAGGCATCATTTTACTCATTAATTCAGGAAGCTCCACTTGAGAGAACAGCAGATAGTACTGATGCTCAATTTTAAAATTCTGAAAACTAAATCCAGGTTTTGAAAGTTTTGGGGAATTATACACAATGTTGACCTCTGCCATGATCATCCTGGGTCAAAGAACCAGGAAACCAGGAAACAGAGCTATTCCCCCTCTCACTTCATGCATGAGAAAATTACACAAGCCACAAGCAATTGCATTTATCACCTCACTTAGAAATAGGAGGGCGTTTCAGAAAGTTTGTGGGAAAACCGAATTAAAAGCTATGATTATGGGGGCCAGCTCTGTGGCATAGCAGGTAAAGTCACTGCTTACAGTGCCGGCATCCCATATGGGCACCGGTTCGAGTCTCGGCTGCTCCACTTCTGATCCAGTTCTCTGTCATGGCCTGGGAAAGCAGTAGAAGATGGCCTAAGTCCTTGGGTCCTTGCACCCACGTGGGAGACCAGGAAGAAGCTCCTGGCTCCTGGCTTCAGATTGACTCAGCGCCAGCCATTGTGACCATTTATGGAGCGAACCGGCGGATGGAAGACCTTTCTCTCTCTCTTCCTCTCCTCTTTCTGTGTAACTCTGACTTTCAACTAAATAAATAAATCTATATATAAAAAAAAGCTATGATTATGTTGGTGCAAAAATTTTGGGAAATCTATGTGTTTTTTTCATAACATGCATTATCCATTAACTTTTTGAAGACACTTTATGCTCCATGATTTAGAACAGAATACAAAGTATTGCCAATTGTTTATGTCACTGGGAATATTCTTTGCATGGGGCCAGCAAAAATGTTTTTGGATAAAAATAAGATGCTTTAATAATGCCCTGTTTTGATTGTCTTTCTTTATCCCAAAGGAACTTTTTATTGAAGGAATATAAACTTCATGCCTTTCATAAATAAAACTTTAGGAATATAGTGATTCTGCCCACCACCAGCCCTCCCACCCCTCTACTTCTTCCCTCCCCTATTCCTATTCTTATTTTTTACTAAGATCTATTTTCAATTAACTTTATGCACATACGATTAACTCTGTGTTAAGTAAAGAGTTCACCAAATTGTATGTCTTTTTTTAATAACAATACAGATTATGTGTCTTCTCTGGGGAGACTCGTGGCTTCTCGGTACGCTGATGGCCTGTTTCCACAGTTCTACAGGGCAGAAGACGGCAGAGTCTACAACGTAAGGCGCCATTCCTTGCTGAACAGGTCCTGTGACATGATGCCGAGGTCGCGTCAGGGAGTGGGCTCATGTTGCTTGGCAGTGATACAGCTGAGCTGAGAGAACTCAGGCCACAGGTTTTGTTTTGGCAGTGGGGTGATGAAAGTCGTGGCCACTGAGCTGGAGAAGGAAACCCTTGACCTGTCAGAGGTTGAGGCAGACAAGCCCTCAACCAGAGATGAAGACTTTGCACATCAACACGTTGTTTGGACTGGAAAGTAAGGGAAAAAGCAAGATGACAGGTGTTAGCTAAAATCCAGGGGCAAGCTGCTGCTGCTATCTGATAGCAGCTCCTGGTGTGGGGGCCATCTTCGCAGTTAGAAGAGGAGAGAGAGCAAGCAGTTCTTGAACTGGCGTTGTTCGTTTCCAGCAATTCACCAGCTGGTTCTTGTGCCCCTGTGTGTGAGGCCCTGCGCAGTCCCTGCTCCACCACATGGAGCTCAGAATCTCTCTCAGACACTTGTTCTGTCACGTCCACTTATAGATACTTGTTCGCGGGCATCCGTGTACCACCTTGGCTGCTGTTTCCTGATACAGTCGGCCCTTGGTGCTCATGGGGGATTCCTTATTGGACCCCCTCAGATACCAAAATCCAGATTCTCTAGTCTCTTAGAAAATGGCATGGTGCTTCCACATAACCTCTGCATAGCCTCCTGTATACTGATGTATACTGTAAGACTTACACCACCTAATAATGTAAATAGTTGTTACACTGTATTGTGTAGGGCATAAAGACAAGCATAAAAAGCCCTTATACGTTCAGTACATACACATTTTAAAATTTTTATTTACTTTTACTTGAGGCAGGTGCTTGACAGAGACCTGGGGAGGGGAAAGGAAAGGGTTTAAGGAGCCAAAGTACGAAAACATGGAACTATATGTGGTGTACTCAGAAGACACAGTTTCCTTAACGATTTGTACATTTGAGGGTGTCCTAGTGTCATTAAAATTTTTTTTTTTTTTTTTTATGTACCAGATCTTCCTTTATGTGTTGTGGCACCAGGCACCATTTTTTCTTAGTCCTTTTCTATATGTTTTACCTATATCCTTGAAAGGCCTTGTATAGTTGTGCCTGATCTGAGTGAACCTGATCTATGGTTTATTTGTACATAACAGAAATTGCCAGTAAGGCTCTGCCAGCTCTGTCCAGGGCAGCCCCTGGAAGTACTGATGGCAGCTAAAGGCGATCAGGCACTCCAGGTATAGGGGTGCTTGGCCTGAAAGACAGAGGACAGAGGACGAAGGTGATGCACAGGGAGATGAGTGATGCAGCTGTCGTCCCCAAGAGGAAGCCAGGCAGATGTGCCAAGCACCAGCTTAGAAGCCTTTGCAGAAAAATTTTTGACATGTTTTATGTAGGAAAAGTGAGGCTTTTTTTTTTCCCCCATCTGCCTTTGTTGTTGTTTCTTTTCTTCTACCTGGCTTCTTAAAAGTGCCCCTGGGCATTTCATGATGAAGAAAATCTGTAACTACAAAGCTATGAGGGTGCTTCAGAAAGTTTGCAGAGAAACGGAATTAAGAGGTGAATTCATCTTGGTGCAAAAAATCTTGAAATCCTTTCAAAGCATTTTTGTAACACATATTTCCCATGAACTTTTTGAATATCTCCCATAAAACACAACCTGGAAACACTTTTTTTTTTTTTTCCCTGAGTGCTGTATTTTGATCTTTTCTTCTTTGGGGAACCACTCCAGGTTTTCCAGTGGGAAGTTTGGAGGACTTCCTCCTGGATCCCGTGGGGTTTGGCGGATCCCTCCCAGTACTGCTATGAATGCACCTTTCTAGACAACAGCACTGTGGTTCAGACTTACTGGCACTTGTATCATTTTTGTTTGTGCCTTTTATTTTCATAAAGCTGACCGCTAAGTCAGACCTGATCTATCAGTTGGTGGAATATTTAACACAAGCTGTGGAGCGCTACAAGCAGCGGATGAAGTGGCTCACCAGTGGAAGCCGGCAGATTTTTGGCGTCATCTTAGAGCGGTGCGTCACCTTAGTGCTGGATTGTGGTGGCCTTCTGGAAGGCGAGCTCACTCTGTGCCAAGAAGCTCTCGCAATGGTCCTGCAGGAGCAGGTGGCTCACATAACCAAGTTCAACATCATAGGGTGAGTTCCAGCGGGAAGGGGGTCTTTTCAGTTAATTTGCACATATTTGGAATTAAGTGGCATAGCTAAGGTAGCTCCATGGGGAGGGAAGGAGGTGTGATTTTGTAATCTCCTAGACTATACAATCTCAGCAGAAAACCCGCGCTGAGTAAATCTTAGGAAACTTTTTTTTGCCTTGCAAGGTATCTTAATTTTCGCATTGCGAGAGATTTAGAAACACACTTTTCTTCAATTCCTGGGAAGAACAAAATACAAGAATGCCAATTATATGAGATAAATATTTAAGGCCCTAAATCTCTCCACTCGTTTTAGGTTTCGGTGTGGGTGGTGAAGTCAAAGATCACAAATTCCTCTGCTTTTCTACTTTGAATTTGTAACTTCAGTTCATCCCCTTTGTAAGTTGACCCTTTTAATCAGAACAACAGGTGCCTGGCTTCACAGAATTTCCCACATTTCAGAATTTTCACAGTCAATTATTTATGGATTCCTGGATTCAAGAAAATTTGGACCTCACTGCTGCCTTCCCATCCATAACAGTGATTGCACCTCCCTGACAAGAAGCATCTGGATGAAGCCGGAGAGCATCCACCTAATTGGATGTGTGTTTGTGCGTGTGCGTGTGTGTGTGTGTGTGTGTGTGTGAGAGAGAGAGAGAGACAGAGAGAGAGAGAGAACAAAGTAAGATTTGCTTAAGGCAGAAACTTCCTGCTGCAGCAGCCAGGAGTAGGGCTCCAAGAGAGACCCCTAGATTTTTAAATTTTTTTAAATAAAGTGCTTTTTAAAATTTTTGACAGGCAGAGTTATACAGTGAGAGAGAGAGAGAGAGACAGAGAGAAAGGTCTTCCTTCAGTTGGTTCACCCCCCAAATGGCCGCTACGGCCGGCACTGCGCCGTTCCAAAGCCAGGAGCCAGGAGCTTCTTCCAGGTCTCCCATATGGGCCCAGGGGTCCAAGGACTTGGACCATCTCCTGCTGCTTTCCCAGGTGCATTAGAAGGGAGCTGGATCAGAAGTGGAGCAGCCGGGACTCGAACTGGCACCCATATGGGATGCTGGCACTGCAGGCAATGGATTTACCCGCTGTGCAGCAGCGCCGGCCCCCAGATGTCTATTTCTGTCACTGGTATATTATTGAAGGAAGAAAGTACCAAAGTCTGCAGAGCTTTTGCTTTCTTGGAGGTGATTGCTGTCATGTATATAATGCTCAGCCAGTCTCTGCCCAGAGAAGCCACACAGCGGGGACATAAGTAGGAGCCAGCTCTGCCTGTGAGGTAGGCCATGCGAGGACTACCAGGCCAACTGATTCGTGGTCATAAGCAGAAATAAATCCAGGGGGCCCTTCTTTTTTTGTCCTTGTGGGTTTCCTTCAGTCATTTCCAAGGCCAAATTAAATGGTTTAACCAACTTTTCTCAGGATTTAAAAAATAATGCTTTGCTGAGCTCAAAAGAATACCATTTTTGATCCCAAGAAGGTACCTGAAGAGGAATCTCTTACAGCAATGAAAATAATATCATGGAAGAATCAGAAATAACATGTGAGAGTAATAGAATTGCTGCCAATTTGCAAATCTTAATACTGTCAATTTGCTACCCACGGAAGACAGTTTCTTGTAAACCTGCCTGTTTATGAAAATGACTCCTGTCAGTAACTTTAAAGTACTTGTTAATGTTTGCGTTTTTGAGGTTTGTGTTGCCATGCAGGTGTGGTTTCTCCCAGTCAGTGTGGCTTACAGATCAGAAGGGTGTTTTGGGAGACCATCCTAACAGCTGGCCTGTTTGGCCAGTACCTGTCAAGGACTGAGAGCTCTCCTGGCCCTGACGACGTTAGGGGTCTTGTCGCCCATGGCTGTGACGCAGAGGGCTGACATTCCCCTGGGGGCCTTGATCACTGCCCACTGACCACTCCATGTGATTCCTTTCAGGGTTTCTCAAGAGCCTGTGAAATGGCAGGAAACTGCCACTCCTGTGACTGAAGAAGCCATAGCTGCTGCCGTCAGCTGGGTTAAGAAACTGACTTTTGAGCAGACTGAGAGTGAGGTTAGCCGTCTGGACGCTCTGCTGGCAGCTGGGGCAGACAGAACTGTGAGTGTACACATGGCTGGTGCTCCCGCGCTCCAGCTCGACTTTTTTTTTTTTTTTTTAAAGATTTTATTTACTTATTTGAGAGAGAGAGAGAGACAGACAGACAGACAGACAGAGAAAGGTCTTCCATCCGCTGGTTCACTCCCCAGATAGCCGCAACAGCCGGAGCTGGGCTGATCCAAAGCCAGGAGCCAGGAGCCTCTTCTGGGTCTCCCATGTGGGTGCAGGGGCCCAAGCACTTGGGCCATCTTCTACTGCTTTCCCAGGCCCTAGCAGAGAGCTGGATCAGAAGAGGAGCAGCTGGGACACGAACCAGTGCCCATGTGGGATGTTGGCACTGTGGGTGGAGGTTTAGCCTACTGCGCCACAGCACCAGCTCCCAAGCATGGCTTTTCATATTTAGTATCTTTACCCTGCCTTTCAGATGTTCCCCTCCCAGCTGACTGCCCACAGAGGCCTCATCTTTGGCACTGAAAACCCCATGAGTCATAATCCTACTCACTCTGAATCTGGAACCAATTGAAAAATAGGTTATAGGCCCCATAGCAACTTTGTGGTGGCAGAGCTGGGCCAACCAAAATGAGACTCCCAAATACCTGTCCCCTGAGTGTGGCTAAGACACCCTCTGTGAACCCTCACCGTCGAGCGCCAGAAGAGCCAAGTGCTGCTCATACCCATGGGCTTCACGAAAACACTGGGAGTGAGGCCATCATTGTGTGTCTTCAGCACACCTGTTCCCCTCTTGCTGCCTGCCGGTTAGATAGAGCTGTGCATCTCCCAAGGGGAGCGGGCGGGGATTGGAAGACTCCTCGCAGAGCTCCGAGGTCAAGGGAATTAGGTTTCCACAGCACCCACATTCTGAATCTTCCCCAGTTCCTTTTGCTCTCAGAGAGACTGAGCGCGTGCTTTCTAAGGTGAGCGTGCTGATGAGCCCATCCGTCTTCAGATGTTAATACATTGACTAACGCATCGTGCTAAGGACCTTTAGGAAATAAACGTTTACCTGGAAGAAGCAATTAAATGCTGAAGTCTTACGTCCCTTTCAGCCGTAAGGGAGCGTGTTTCTGTGACTCTAGTGATGGACTACACAGGGTAGTGGCCAGATGATGGACAAGGTCGGATCCTGGGCCAGCCTCCACTCCCTGGGCCTTCGGAGGTCTGCTTGCCTTTGGACACAGGTAGTCAGTATTTTCTTGCTTCTTCCAGTGTAGAGGCCTGGGGTTTCTGTAGGTTTCAAGCCTGGCCTGGGTGTGCGCAGAGATCCTCTCTTGGACAGAGAGACTGTGTATTGGCCTTTGAAAGAATAGACCCTTGGTCACCAGCCTGTGTTTATCATCGCTGAGTGTGATGGCTTCAACATGGGAGCACATTTTTTACCCCCCAAAACCAGAGGAACAAATGTTTTCCATTAACAAAGAACCAAAGACATTATCCAGGCCCTTGAATGTGGTGTGTGTGTGTATGTGTGTGTGTGTGTACATGAATGCCCTCTTCTTTGTCTGTGAACCTGGCTGTTGTGGTCATAGCTGTGTCTGGCCACCTGATGGTGACCCTGCCTTTCTCTTTCACTTCCCTCCAGTTTGTGCCTCTCCTTTCTCTATGTCCCTAGTCTAGGAAATAAGGGACACTTCAGTGAGTTCCGGAGTAGTCCTACAGAAGAGGAAGAACCCAGAAGGAAGTTCACAGGCACTTAGCATCAAATGAAAATTGAAAGTGCTCTGGAGAAGAGTGTGGCATACAGGAAACACAAAGCAATGTATGACCTCTTTGTCCCTCCACCTAGAGTTTCTAACTGGGGGCGGTTCTGAGGAAAATTCTGATACATGCAATTGCTTCATATATTAAAAATGCCACGCTCTGTGCTTTACAATGAAAAAAAAAAAAAAAAGCATGTGTTGGGGAGGAGGGGTTGGAAAGGGGAGTGAGTTCCCATAAAAGAGGCACGGCTCTGTGCCTCTTATGTCTACATCAATTAGTCTTAAATTAATCCACATAACTGCATGCATTACTGTCATGGGCTGCAGGTCAGGACCTGGCTCATGAGAAGGGCGGCACGAGGAGACGTTGGGCCGCTGCAGGGGCTGGCATCCTCAGAGCCTAGGTGTGTTGACCAACAAGTGGTCTCTGCACTGCAGCAGCCCCTGGGCCTAGGATGTACATCTTTCTGGAGTTAGTAGCTTCCCCGGCCTTTACGAGGGAAGGTGGGGTGCCGGGAAGCCTGGAAAGCCTGCTGACTGACACAGGATCTAAGAGGTCTGTAGGAGAGAGAGGCTGTGTATCCGGAGCTCTGCTTCTAAGCTGCCTGAGAAATCTAACAGGGACTTTGCCTCTGCTTTCAGGAAAAGGCCTTCTGCCTAGAAGACAGCTTTGTTGATCTGTTTTTGTCTCAGACTCCCTTCCATTCACCTGACAGGCACAAGTCAGTTTAGTTTTGGGGGTTTTCAGATCTTACTCACTGGGAGACTGAGTGGGTGAATTAGATCCAGACGCATTTGATTCTATAAGGAACCTTGGTGCTGGACTGTAGGCTGAAAGCCTGGCCATATCACTCCATGAACTTAGCATTACAGTGATTTCCCTGTACTGATTCAAGCAGGCATCGACTCTTCATTCTTGTGCTCCTAATGCTGAATACGAGCTCTATAACTATGTGTTAACCATTGAAGGGATGGAAACAATGTTGATATTCCTGAGTGTGGGAGCTGGATGTGGGTCTCAGGGATTTCCATCCCCAAGCTGTGGCACAGATTTGTGTGTGTGTGTGTGTGTGTGTGTGTTTTAAATAACATTACTCTTTTAAAAGATTTTTAAAATTTATTTGAAAGGCACAGTTACAGAGAGGCAGGGAGAGAGAGAGAGAGAGAGAAAGGGAGAGAAAGAGAGGGGGTCTTCCATCTGCTGGTTCATTCCCCAAATAGCCACAATGGCCAGAGCTGAGCCAATCCGAAGTCAGGAGCCTGGAGCTTCTTCCGGGTCTCCCACGTGGGTGCAGGGGCCCAAGAACTTGGTCCATCTTCCACTGCTTTCCCAGGCCATAGCTGAGAGCTGGATCAGAAGAGGAGCAGCCAGGACTTGAACTGGCGCCCATATGGGATGCTGACCCTGCAGGTGGTGGCTTTATCTGCTATATCACAGCGCTGGCCCCCCAGATTTGCATTTTGATCACTGAAGGCAGGTGGTCAGTGTGGGACCAGGCAGGTGAATTTTCTGAGCCTTGTGGATCTCCGGTAGGGGATGGGGACAGGGACCGTGAAGCCTGAGAGGTCAGAAAGTTGGCAATGGTCAAGGGTGTTAGGAGGGATCTGAGAAGTGAGCTGGCTGAATACTTACAGGGAATGGTCACCACCATGAAGGAAATCAGGAAATCAAAATGGCCCGTACCAGGAAAGGGCTGTCACAGATGCGGGAAGTGTCTGGAGGATAGAGCCCAAGGCCTGGTGTTGGCTAAAAATATTGTAATGCCCAAAGCTGTATGAAGAACAAGACAGAATTTAGGTAGAACTGTCGCTACTTTTCTGGCTGACTTTCATTTTTGCTTCCTTGAAAATTTGAGGTTTTTCTAAGCTGAAGGCCCAGGGGTGAGAGAGAAGATTTGTAACAGGCTGGTGCAGAGGGCAGCCAGGGTAGAAGCATCCACTTCTCATGTGTTTCTCCCCCAACCCCGACGACAAAGGTCAAGAAGTCCTCGGCTGGGCAGAATGCAGGTTACAGTGTGAAACTGCAGAAGTAATGGTCCGGACACAGTAAGACATTTCAAATGAAAACCTAGAGGCTTGACACTATTTTTTATAGTGTGAAGCACAAGAGTTCCTGCCTCGAAGTAAGGAAGCTCAGTGGAACCCATGCATTTTTACTGCATTTAGTGCACATCAGCATTTAGGGAGACGCTGGTCAGTGATGAAGCTGCTCCTGGCCCGGATGCTGCTACTGAGCCTCAAGACTAGCCCTTGCCCTCAGGAAGCTGACAGGTACTGGTTAGGAGGGGACTCCCACGAGGAAAACTCCCCTAAGCTGCACAGTCTCCAGGACCCAACTTCTGGTTCTTGCTGTTGATCAGGAATAGGAGCCTAAACCTCTGGACAGTGGGAGAGTCTCCAAAGTGAAAACAGTGCCTGCCTATGGTCACCTTCTTTGTCACATGATCTTTATAAACACTTGTTTTTTATATTGTCTTTATTTGAAAGGCAGAAGGAGATCTGTCCGCTGGTTCATCCCCAAATGCCTGTAGTAGCCAGAACTGGGACAGATTTGCCACATGGGTGGCAGGGAGCCAACTACTTGAGCCGTCACCTGCTGCCTCCTGGGGTGGGTATTAACAGCAGGCTGGAGTCCCGAGAACGGGAACTTGAACCCGGGTGCTCCTCTGTGGGAGGCAGGTGTCCCAAGTGGTACTTTAACTGCTATGCCAAATGCCTGTTCTGGTCCCACGATCTTGCTTTCACCGTTCTGGGATTCATGTCCGTCTCTAACAGGTGACCAGCCTTGTAGTGAGCTGGCACAGCGTAGTGGTTGAGAACAAGGCAGAACTCATGGTGTTTGGTGGCTAGGGTTTACTATCTCCAAGACCAAGTCAACCAACCTTCCTAAGCCTCAGTTTCTTATTCTGTAAACTGGGTGTAATAACAATAATTTGTACTCCATAAGACTATTATAAATATTAAATGAAATAATTTATCATAGCTTATCATCTTGTAGTAGATAACTATAAAACCATTTTGCTTTAAGAAGCATTTTGTGGGGCTGGTGTTGTGCCATTGCTTGTGCCGTTGCTTGTAACACTGGCATCCTGTATGGGCACTGGTTTGGGTCCATTTCCAATCCAGCTCCCTGCTAATTGCCTGGGAAAAGCCGCGGAGGATGGCCCAAGTGTTTTGGCCCCTGACATCCAAGTGGGAGACCCAAATGAAGCTCCTGGCTCCTGGCTTTGGCCTGGCCCAGCTTTGGCCATTGTGGTCATTTGGGGAGTGACTCAGAGGACGGAAGATATCTACCCTCCTCCCCACTGTCTCTCTGTCTCTGTCTTTCTCTGTAACTTTGACTTTAAAATAAATAAGCAAAATTTTTAAAGATTTTATTTATTTATTTGAGAGGTAGAGTTACAGATAGTGAGAGGGAGAGACAGAGAAAGGTCTTCTTTCCATTGGTTCACTCCCCAGATGTGCCATTCTAAAGCCAGGATCCAGGAGCTTCTTCTAGGTCTCCCATGCAGGTGCAGGGGCCCAAGCACTTGGGCCATCTTCTACTGCTTTCCCAGTTCACAGCAGAGAGAGCTGGATAGGACGTGGAGCAGCCAGGTCTCAAACCGGTGCCCATATGGGATGCTGGTGCTTCAGACCAGGGCGTTAACCCACTGCACCACAGTGCCGGCCCCCTGCAAATCTTTTTTAAAAAAGAGTTTACATATTTATCTTCCTATTTGTCTGAATGTCATCATGTGAGCAGAAACGCAGTGTGCCAGCAAGTGCGAGCGCAGTTGGTGGTCTCAGTGCAAAGTGTGTAGTATGGATAACTGAGAGCTGCCTGCATGCATAGCACTTAAGAAGATGAGTCATGAATTTAATGAATAGTGAATAATGTCAAAGCCTTAGGAAAGGAAAGGAAATCCTGACTCACACTTGACTGCAGCAGTTTTTGGTTTGATATAATCTCAAGGGAAAATAATTTCTGCACAAGGAGTCAGATTCTTGGGTCACTGCCAGAGCAAAGAAGCCTGAAGTGCAGCAGAGAAGCAGTGGTGTCAGAAGCGCTGAAAGCCCGCCTAGAGATAGAGGAGAGGACTCCAAAAAGCTCATGGGAAAAGATGCATTCATTTTGGTTATAAACAGTTTTGAAATCCTTGTGTAGTTTTTTCATAAAATGCATCTCCCATGAACTTGTCGAATACCCCTGGCCTGTTCTTGCCTCTCCCAGAAGACAACCCGTGTCTGTCCCCTGTCTTGGGCCATGTGTCATTTTTTATCCTTATGATGGGATGCACCTGTTCCCATGCTACACTTGGGCACTGACACAGCTAGGAAACTCTAATGAGCAGCAGTGTGGCTCAGTGAAAGCCTCTTTAGTACTCAAGGTAGTGTCACACAGCAGGAGAAGAAGAAGAGGCGATGCCTGTGCTGGAGGGACTTAGCAGCTGCCTAGAATGGTGTCTCCAGGACACTGTTTCTTCCTTCTTTCTGTTTTCTTTTCTTCTGCCTCCCATTGACTGCATTCTTCAGTCTTGAGCTCCTAAGAAGGTGATTTTTAAAACCAGGAAGCTGAAGTTGAAAGAAAGAGGCAGAGGGGTGTGTGTGTGTGTGTGTGTGTGTATGCGTGTGCGTGCTGGGGCAAGGGCTTTTCTGTGCCTAGATAGAGGAGGGACGCTGATGTAGCCTGGACTCCACTCCCACTCTGGCCTTCTCCTAACTCCTAGCCTGGGCCCTGGGCCATCGCTGCCCATACCTGCCTCCTTGGGTGCAGTCTGTCCTGTCTGTTGCAGACAGAGCCTCCTGACCAACTGGGAGCCAGGTGGGGTCCACCGCTGTCTCTGCCAGGTGAGTTTAAGTTGTAGGTTTGAAGTTGAGGTGAGACCATTTATTGACTCTAGCTCTTGGGGATTTGGGATGAAAGCAAGGTGAAGTTCGTGAATCCGAAAGGGCTAGTGACATCTGTCCCTCCAAACACAATGCACTTACTGGTGTTTCTTCCCCAGTTATCTGTGGAAACAATCAATTAGAACATTTTTGGGACTGCAAATTCATGAGGACTTTAACAAATTAATAGAAAATGGAATTAAAAGGAATTTACTTTTGCATAGCAATTTTTTGAAATCTATGCATAGATTTTTCATAATATGCATTTTCCATGAACTCTGTTGAGACTCCTCATGTGTATTCCCAGTTCTCCTGCTGTTTACTTTCTGAGATTTCTATAAATTCACATACATGTTAGCATAAGTCATTTTGTTAAAACTCAGTCATGAAGAATAAAGCATATTATCTCCCTTTTTACAAGTGAAGAAAGTGCAGTTAGATCACGGGTCCAGCTGACAGATCGCATTAGTGGCAGAAGAATAAAACACGGTGGAATAGGCCGGTGCCGAGGCTCACGAGGCTAATCCTCTGCCTGTGGCACCAGTACTCCGGGTTCTAGTCCTGGTTGGGGCGCTGGTTCTGTCCTGGTTGCTCCTTTTCCAGTCCAGCTCTCTGCTGTGGCCCGGGAAGGCAGTGGAGGATGGCCCAAGTGCTTGGGTCCTGTACCTGAATGGGAGACCAGGAGGAAGCACCTGGCTCCTGGCTTGGGATCGGCGCAGCACGCCAGCCGTAGCAACCATTTTGGGGGGTGAACCAATAGAAGGAAGACCTTTCTCTCTCTCTCTCATTGTTTAACTTTGCCTGTCCAAAGAAAACAAACAAACAAACAAAACTACGGTGGAAGGAAATCCTTGAGAAGAACAAAAGTAATGGGGGATGGAGGGTGTTGTCACAGGGACCCTTTAGATGGGTTTATATCACTCTAAATAAAGAAGTAAGCATTCTTTTGAATTGTCTCCTACCTGGGTGTGGTATGCATTTCCCACAGTCATTGGTTTAAGATGGGGTGGGACATGGCTTCCAGTAAAAAGTTTAGGGGTTGCTCATTCTCTCATTCTTCTCTTGGCCTGGTGTGGTGACAGGCAAGGTCCAGTGGTATACCTGGTTCCTGGCTAGTTGTCTACAGTTAAGATAGCATGTTCTTTCTTTTTTAAGATTTTATTTATTTATTTGAGAAGCAGAGTTATAGACAGAGAGAAGGAGAGACAGGGAGAGAGGTCTTCCATCTGCTGGTTCACTCCCCAAATGGCCACAATGGCCAGAGCTGGACTGATCTGAAGCCAGGAGTCAGGTGCTTCTTTTGGGTCTCTCACATAGGTACAGGGGCCCAAAGAGTTGGGCCATTTTCCACTGCTTTCCCAGGCCATAGCAGAGAGCTGGATCAGAAGAGGAGCAGCTGGGACACGAACTGGCACCCATATGGGATGCTGGCACCCATATGGGAGGCTTAGGCTACTCCGCCACAGCACCGGTCCCCAACAGCCAGTTTCTTTGTGAGATGAGACCACAGACAGTAAACCAACTGGGAATAAGCCCTCCTTTCCGGGATGGATGAGTTTGCATTGCAGAGTGCTGGCACTGCCACTGGAAATGGCTCATCACTTCCTGCTTGCACTAGCTGGGCCAGTACTTGCTTTGTTTCTTTTTTTTGTTTTTAAGATATATTTATTTATTTGTTTGTTTTTTAAAAAATATGTATTTATTTATTTGAAAGGCAGAGTTACAGAGAAGTGGAGGCAGAGAGAGAGAGAGAGGTCTTCCATCCGCTTGTTCACTCCCCAGATAGCCACAATAGCTGGGTCTGCACCGATCTGAAGCTAGGAGCCAGGAGATTCTTTCTGGTGTCTCACATAGGTACAGGGGCCCAAGGAGTTGGGCCATCTTCCACTGCTTTCCCAGGCCATAGCAGAGAGCTGGATCGGAAGTGGAGCAGCTGGGACTCGAACCGGCACCCATAAGGGATTCCATCACTGCAGGTGGTGGCTTTACCTGCTGGCCCCTTCCTTTGTTTCTTGACTTGAAAATAAACACGTCTAACCCGTATAATGGATTTGTGAGCCCAGAGGGAGCTATTTTCCAAATCTCCCAACCACGTTCTTCTCATGCAGTCCCTAAGATTAGAGCCACTCCAAGGAACCTTCTTGGCACAAGGCTTTGAATGTCTCATTTCCTGGCTCTGCCTCCCAGTTTTGTCACACAGCATCAAGCCATGTTGCCATTATTTCTGCCCACCTTTGAAAAATCAAGAGGTAACTTCAGAGAAAGTCTGTTGTCAGCGAGTCCAGGACAAACCTCGGGAAACCTGGGGAGTGTCAGGGAGGTGATCTGTTGGTGCCACTGTTTTGCAGATCGAATCCATTTACTACTTTGTGGTGGGGGATGTTCCTGAGAAACCCAAGGAGCTTCTCCTGCAAAGAGCTTTGGAGATTCCGTGTCCAGTCTACACAGTGTCCTTCAATGCCAGAGGAGAAGGCACTATGGCTTTCCTAAAGGATCTGAGTGCCAAGACCCACAGCAGGTAGGCAGGAAACATGGTCTTGAGTGACAGCAAGGGGTCTCTGCTTATACAGGATCAACAGTGGGTCTTAGATTCTTTGGGTTCTTCTTAACCCATCTGCTGCCTTGTTCTTCCCTTCTTTCCAATACAGCCTTTCTTCTCTGGGCATCTTTTCTTCTCTATCTTGTGTCAGTCATGCCTGTTTATTTTCAGTAATTCTGAGGCTTTGCCATTTTGAGGGCCTGACCCGAGATGAACTGCTATTCCCAGAGCTAGCCAGGTCCTAGAGATAGCAAAGGTCCTGCATAGGGTACGACTCCCATGTGCAAACCAGCCAATCCCAGAGCCTGCTCCCTCAGTACAGGCTGCCACACTCTCAGCCACTATCCTCCACTCTAATCAAACAATTCTAGACAATCCTGCACCCCAAGGCCCACTGAGACTATTCAGATCAGCCAATCCTAACCCTGTGTTTTCTGCCTCACCTGTTCCTTCCAGTTGAAATCACCGTAAGGGCTGTGTCTCACCTCCATCCTCTACCTCCTGACCACAAAACCACTGCCCTGGTGTTTGCCTGTGTGGCCCCCTGTGGTACAGCCTGATCCTGCTCTTGAAACCTGTTAATCTGCTTGGGCTGCCCTAACAAAATGCCACAGGCTGCAGGTGGGGCACAAGCAACGGGAAATTAATTTCTCACACTGGTGGAGTCTTGGAAGTCCAAGATCAAGGCCAGTTGGGTTTCTGGTGAAGGCCATCTCTGTGGCTTCTAAACAGCTGCTTTCTCACTGTGTCCTCACGTGGTGTGGAGAGAGAGAGAGGGAGCGCGCGTGAGCTCTTTGGTGTCTCATTCTCTTCATGTAAAGTTACTAATTCTGTGGATCAGAGTGCCCCCTGCCCCCATTGTGGCCTCATTTAACCTTCACTGCTATTTCCCTTTAGGCCCTTTCCCCAAATACAGTCACATTGGGAATCAGGCCCCAATATAGGAATTTTAAGTGGGAGACGCAATTCAGTCCATAGCAACGGTAAGTAATAAACTCTCTTTTCAATGGCAAAGTCCCCTGATGCGCTGGCTTCGCCATAGCTGAATAATAATAAAGGCTGCATTTTCTTTTTTATTTATTTATTTATTTGACAGGTAGAGTTAGACAGTGTGAGAGAGAGACAGAGAGAAAGGTCTTCCTTCCATTGGTTCACTCCCCAAATAGCTGCTATGGCCGGCGCTGTGCCGTTTCGAAGCCAGGAGCCAGGAGCTTCCCCCTGGTCTCCCACGTGGGTGCAGGAGACCAAGCACTTGGGCCATCCTCCACTGCCCTCCCAGGCCACAGCAGAGAGCTAGACTGGAAGAGGAGCAACCGGGACTAGAACCCGGTGCCCATATGGGATGCTGGTGCTGCAGGCAGAGGATTAACCAAGTGAGCCACGGCTCCGGCCCAAGGCTGCATTTTCAAGCATAAATTGCTCCCTTGGCTTGTATATGTGTGAACACATGGGTCTCTAGGGGAGAGAGGCCAGCTCCTTCTGTGGTTATATGGAGAACTGCCAAGTCCTCTCCCAAGTTAGTCTGTTGGAAACAGGGACAGGGTCTGCCCAGGGCACTTGTTCTCCAGTGCAGGCGCTCGCTCACTGCAGGGCCCCGAGGAACCTGTTCTTGAGACGGAGGCCTGGGCTTCATCTTGGAGGGTGATTCCACCTAATAGGGGGAAGCTCCGGAATAGGCATTTTAGTCAGCCAGTGTGCGTAACTGCCCGGGGAGCTTCCTAGCAATGCAACGTCCATGGCCATAAGCCCAAGGTCTGAGGTGGTCCAGGAATCTTCATTTTTAACCTCTGGGGATTCTGAGGGCCACTGCTCTGGCCACTGTGAGAGCTCTTTGAGATTTTTTTTTCCCTGTCAGGTACTTGGCTTCGATTCTGGGTTCCTGAGCCCCACAGAAGACACAAGGGGGTTCCCTGCCCCCCACCCCCTTTGCCTGTGGAGAGAGAAAAAGGCACAACGGGTAGGGCCACTTCTCTTGCTGGTCCTCTGCTCAGCTCTTGCTGGGGCACAGGAGTAATGACGTGCAAGAGAAGCTGCAGTTCTGCTACTGACTTAGATTGTGCGCTGCCTGGGGGTGAGTTTTGCAGAAAGGGAGGAGGTGTAGGCATGCCCTCCTGTGCATGCTGTGGGCCTTGCAAGCAAGCCCAGCCCACAGCCAGAGGTGGTCCCACCTGCTCCCCTCCCTGCCCAGGAGCTCCAAGGCTCCTGGGTGCTCTCCTGGTGTACTCTGGGCTTTGGGCCCTAGCTGAAAATAGTTATTGTCAATCTGGAAGTGGTGTGTCCTGGGAAGCTCAGCTCGTGGGAGGCTGCCTCAGCCTAGTGGCCTTCAAGCTGGACTCTGGTTCCTGTGTGCCTGAGCCTGTGTCTGGTGAAACCACCCAGCTAGGACAGTGCTGCACTCCACAGACTCCAGAGAGCCTGTCCCACTGGTCATTTGCCTCAGCACCAGGGAAGCTGCATTAGCCAGAGGAAACTTCCAGCCGGTTCTGTTTTCTAATCTGGAGAACAGATCATAGAGTGGAAAGCACCAGGAGCCTTTGCACTCTTGTTGTGGGGCCTCCCAGGACAAACCTCACGCATTGGCCCTCATTGCAGGGCAAGGAGGCCATGGGAGGGAGGGAGGAGCTGGCTGTTTCTGTCCTCGATGAAGCTCCTATAGGAGGCGGGCGTGGCCAGGCTCAGAGTCCACTGCCCACAGGCTGTCTAGTTCGTTGCCGTGAAGTTCTTCTCCCAGTCTTACCTGAAACCTTTCAGAAGTAAGGCTGGGCTTTCTGTGGCTCTCATGAGCCTCCTAGGCCTCTGTTGCCATTTGTTTGCCCTTCTGTTCATCCCAAGCTGGGTTGCAAGATTTTCTGAGTTAGTGATGGGCAACAGGCAGAAGAGGAATTCCTCTGCACTCTCAAGACAATCTGAAGGAAGTGCCATGCTGTTATTTGCTTTCTGGATTCTAGTGACATGGCTTCGAGGCTGCAGCTTCGCCCATCACGCTGTGCGCTACGCTGGCGCTTGTACACACAAGTGCACACACGAGTGTACAGGGCATCCTGTTAAAGTGCATAGTCTGACTCAGCAGGTTCAGCTGGGGGCCTGGAAACGTGTATCTGTAAGCAGCTCACAGGCCTTGCTGCTGCTGTGGCTGCTCCTTGGGCCACACTATGAGCAGCAGGCCCCTAGAACTTGCCCACACAGGGGTTCTTTTCATTCGTGCTTCAGCCTGAATCCTGGAGAAGTTCAAGTTGACTGAAGCCCGTCAGCAGTAGGCAGGTCAGCCAGTGCTGCTGGTCTTACCAGCTTTCAGCACTGAGCCCGTACTGCTAATGGGAGCTTTTGGGGCCCCTCATTATACTCCTGGCTTCTCAACACTGTGTTGACATGATGGAATTCTAGGAACAATAGAAATCAGGGCCAGTGCCACGGCTCACTAGGCTAATCCTCTGCCTTGTGGCGCCGGCACACCGGGTTCTAGTCCCGGTCGGGGCGCCGGATTCTGTCCCGGTTGCCCCCCTTCCAGGCCAGCTCTCTGCTGTGGCCAGGGAGTGCAGTGGAGGATGGCCCAAGTGCTTGGGCCCTGCACCCCATGGGAGACCAGGAGAAGCACCTGGCTCCTGCCATCGGATCAGCGTGGTGCGCCGGCCACAGCGTGCCAGCCGTGGCAGCCATTGGAGGGTGAACCAACGGCAAAAAGGAAGGCATTTCTCTCTGTCTCTCTCTCTCTCACTATCCACTCTGCCTGTCAAAAAAAAAAAAAAAAAAAATCAGAGGAGCGCAGAAGCACAGGGTCAAGAACTGCCACTTGGTTGAGCTAATTACCCGCTAGTGAAAAGACATGTCATCAGTTAAAATCCGAAGTCACTCTCTGTATTCTTCTGCTTCTCTGTCGCTATGGAAATGACAAGGCACAGGGAAGAGCAGTGGACACAACTAAGATTAAGATGCCCGTAAACACTTACATGTGTATTATAGCACTGTTCACAAGTGCCAAGATAGTGATCAACCCAGAAGCCCTTCGATGGATGAATGGGCAAAGAGAATGTGGTATATATGCACAGTGGAGTATTAGTCAGCCATAAAAAAGGATCCAATCCTGTCATTGCAGAGACATGGAAGGAGCTGGAGGACACTGTGTTATGTGAAATGAGTTAAGCACAGAAATACAAGCACTGCATGATCTCACGCAAAGGTGGAAGCCAAAGATGTTGATCTCATGGAAGCAGAGGATGAGTGCAATAGTGGTCCTCAGTGCCTGGGTACGGGGGAGAAGCTGAATAGGAGGAAGAATATTCTGCAGCACAGTAGGACAACTGTGCTCAACAGCGATTATATATTTCAAATAACTAGTAGAGAGGATTTTGAATGTTCCTAACACAAAGAGATGATGACTGTTTGGGGTGATGCTAATGCCAGTTACCCTGATCTGATTATTACACACCATACACATGTGTTAAAATGTCACACTGAGCTCCATAAATACTTAGGATTATTATGTGTTGGTTAAACATTTTTAAAAAATGCTTGGTCCCACAGAAGAGCCAATTCGCAGTCCCGGGAGAATTAGCAGTGTTGTGCAGATTCCTCTGCACCAGCCTCACGTTGAACTCATGTTGAACTTCATGTTTCAGATTCCACGCGTTTGCCGAGAGGTCAGAGTGTGTAGACTTTCCTGCGTCCCCCACGGAGGATGGTGACAGTGTGATTACTTGGAATTCCAGGAAACTGAAAGGAAAACTCCCTCCAGGTACCTGGAATCCAAAAGAGGCAGTGTGTATATCCTTAACAACCGTGATGCTTGTGTCATTAGAATGAAGTGTTGGGGTGGGCGTTTGGCATAGCAGTTCAGACACTGTTGGGGCACTCACATTCCATATTGGAGTGCCTGGGTTCAGTCCCGACTCTGCTCCTGATTCCAGCTTCCTGTTAATGTAGACCCTGGGAGGTAGCAGGTGATGGCCCAAGTACCTGGGTCCCTATCACCCATGTGAGAGACCTGGGATGAGTCCCAGGCTCCCAGCTTCCCAGTCACTGTGGGCAGTTGAGGAGAGAACCAGAGCATGGGAGCACTCTCCCCTGCCCAGGCCTCCCTACCCTCTACCCACCCCGCCCCACATTCATTGAGTCTCAAACAACTTAAAAACATTTTTTTTAAAAGACACAAAGTACTAGGTAGGGATTACCCGTCTCTTCATTATCAGTGTAGTACAAGGGCAGAATTAATGGAGGTTAATGGTGACTTTGTCAGCTTAGTCACCAAGCGTTGAGTTTATTGCCCAGGGAAATGGTCTAAGTGATGTGAGTTTACTGACTTGGGAATCTTTTGGAGATGTGGCCCGAGGCGTGGCTATACCAGAGTTCGTTCTGGGCAGTGCAGATGAGCTCTGCTGCCTGGGTTAGCTGGGGGGTTGGCTGGGAGGCTGCCGCGAGGATGCCAGCAATTCTTGGGGGTGGGGTGGGGGCTTCTCTGCTGTGCTTCCTGTGATGAAAGTGGTACTTGTCGACTGACCTTCCTCCTTGTGAGGGCCAAGGCTGGCTGCACAGGAACCTTTAGGGGAGCTGGCTGAACTTCCCCTTTTTATCCAGGCACAGAGACTGAGGTCACAAAGTCCGCGAGAGGTAGGGCTCTGACTCAGGAGTTTACTCAGAAAGCCGAGAGATGGGAGTTTGTTTGGAGCTGATGAGTTTGCCGAAGACAATGAATAAATACCAGCGCAAAAAGGAAGGAAGCAAGCTACTGTCTGATGGTTAGGTGCTGTGGCCCGGCGGACGGTTAGGACTTTGAGTAAGCCCTCCCCACCTCCACACACCTGCTTATTTCTTGTTCTTAGAGCTCCAGCGTCATAGTAAGGCAGGGATGACTCTTTGAGGGTAGAGAAGCTACAGCACGTAGCAGCTTGAAAGATCCCTCTGCATACACAGTGAGGTTGCGGAGGCTCCCAGGAGAAGCGCACTGGGACTGAAAGGAGGCAGTCGCACTACCAGGCCAGCTTGTCCGATGGAGATAAAGACAAGCGTTTGGGTTCTGAAGCCTATTCGTGACACCTGCTTTATAGATTCAGGGTCATATTGTCCCGGAGGACAGCATGGGAGAGGGTCCTGTGCAGATAACGGGCACTTCTTTAGGTAACTGACATCTATCTCGAGGGGATTTGAGAAAGTGCCAATTGATAAGCAAGATTTGTGTTCATCTAAGAAAAAAATCAATTCAAGATGTTTGCGGGCCGGCGCCGCGGCTCACTAGGCTAATCCTCCGCCTTGCGGCGCCGGAACACCGGGTTCTAGTCCCAGTCGGGGCGCCGGGTTCTAGTCCCAGTCGGGGCGCCAGATTCTGTCCCGGTTGCCCCTCTTCCAGGCCAGCCCTCTGCTGTGGCCAGGGAGTGCAGTGGAGGATGGCCCAAGTGCTTGGGCCCTGCACCCCATGGGAGACCAGGATAAGTACCTGGCTCCTGCTTTCGGATCAGCGCGGTGCGCCGGCCGCAGCGTGCTGGCCGTGGCAGCCATTGGAGGGTGAACCAACGGCAAAAGGAAGACCTTTCTCTCTGTCTCTCTCTCTCACTGTCCACTCTGCCTGTCACAAAAAAAAAAAAAAAAAAAGATGTTTGCCATGCTTATTGAAAGAAAGTTATAAGATTAAGCCTAGGGGCTGGCGCTGTGGTGGAGCTGGTAAAGCTGCCATCTTCAGTGCCGGCATCCCATACGGACGCTGGTTCAAGTCCAGGCTACTCCACTTCTGATTCAGCTCTGTGCTATGGCCTGGGAAAGCAGTAGAAGATGGCCCCAGTCCTTGGGCCCCTGCACCCTTGTGGGAGACCCAGAAGAATCTCCTGGCTCCTGGCTTTGGATCGGTGCAGCTCCACCCATTGTGGCCACCTGGAGAGTGAACCAGTGGATGGAAGACCCCTCACTCTCTCTCTCTGTAACTCTGTCTTTCAAATAAATAAATAAATCTTAAAAAAAAAAAAAGGATTAAGCCTAGTGGGTAATGATTCAATCAGGTAAAGAATGTGAGATGTTACCAGTTCCCCTTGGCATGCCATCACTGTAAATGAGGTTTAATTTTATTCTATTTATTCCATGGTGTTTTACTCCATTTTCTGCGCCTATCCCAGAATACCTGAGACTGTATGATTTATAAGGAACGGAGATTCATTTGGCTCACAGCTCTGGAAGCTGACAAGTCTAAGAGCCTGGTGCCGGAATCTGGCAGGGGCCTTCAACCCGTGTTATCTCATGGCAGAAGGCAAGAGAGGGTGGAAAAGAGGGAGCAAGAAAGGGCCAAACTCACTTTTGTAGCAAATCAAACAAATCCACTCCTGTGATACAGGCATTCCTGAGGCCAGGGCCTCGTGATCTAACCACTTCTTACTAGGCCTCAGTTCCCAACACTGATGCACCAGGGACTCAGTTTCCAACACATGAATTCCGGAGAACACTTCAAAATTACAGCACTCGGCGATTGAGTCATAAAGGAAACCGGATCTGGCTGCAGAACTTAGCACTTCCAGCAGCTACCATCTTCCCCACCCTGTGAAGCATACAAATTACATTACAGATAAAAACATTTTTCTTAGAATGAAACGCTCCGCAGGAGTTGCCATTCTAAAGCCATTACAGTGATCACATGATTTGAATTCGAGAGGAGAGTCTCCAATACCGCATATGCAATCTCCTCTCCTCCATCCATCACGATGTCCTAGAAATGCCAGCGTTCAAAGCCTTCCTTCCCTTCCCACTCAGAAACTGTCCCGAAATCTTTGACGGACTCCTGTGGTTTCCCACCTCACCTGGGCCTCAGAGGCAGCTCTCTGACCCTCCCGGATCCACTCCTTCTCCCCATTGTCTTGTCAGCTTTATCAGTGTCAGCTCCCTCAGGTCAGTCTGCAGTTTGGGTGGGGGTTCTCCTCAGGGGGTGATTTTGCCTCCTGTTGTATATAAAGTAGAAGCTATGGAGTGAGTGGCTGGAGAAGCATTTCTCAAACGACTCACCTGGAAATCTGAAAGAAATTCCCTGCTGTTACTGACTTTCTGGATTCTAGCTTTCAGAGGACAAACTTACCATTAGCCCATGCTGTGCAACAATGCAAAAAAAAAATATATATATATATACTCTGTCATCAAGATAAAGAATATTTATAAAAATTATAGTAAGAGGTATATAATATAAAATGTATTATCTTACCCATTTAAAAAAAAAAAAAACCTTTATTTGAAAGGCAGAGAAACAGAGAGAGGAAGAGAGAGAAGGAGAGAGAGAGAGTGCTCCCATCTGCTGGTTTGCTTCCAAAATGCCTGCGATGCCCAGGGCTGAACTGGGACTGGAGCCAGGAGCCAGAAGCCAGGAGCTCAATCCAGGTCTCCCATGTGGGTGGCAGGAACCCACTGATTTGAACCATCACTGCTGCTTCCCAGGGTCTGCACTGGCAGGAAACTGGAGTCAGGAGCCAGAGCCAGGAAGTGAGCCCAGGCATTCCAAGTGGGACATGGCATCTTAACTGCTAGGCTGAACCTCTGCTCCCTATTGACCACTTCTGAGAGCAGATTTCAGTAGAGTTCCCTGTATTCACATTACTGTGACTACCCTGTAACTCTGGAAAACTTTCTATCTCCTCAAATTAAAATTCTATACTCATGAAACAAGAACTTTCCATGGCTTGCATAGCAAAATGCCCGAGACTGGGTAATTTATAAGGAATAAAAATTTGTTTCTCAGGGTTTTGGAGCCTGCCAAGTCCTAGATCAGGCGCCAACAGATTTAGTGTTTGCTGAAAGCATGCTCTCTGCTTCCAAGATGGCACCTTGTTGGCTGAGTCCCCTGCAGGGCAGAACGCCTATGTCCTCACGCGGCAGAAGAAATGGACAGGCAAAACTGGGTGCTACTTTCAGCCTCTTATTATTATTATTATTATTATTATTATTGACAGGCAGAGTGGACAGTGAGAGAGAGACAGAGAGAAAGGTCTTCCTTTGCCATTGGTTCACCCTCCAATGGCCGCCGCGGCTGGCGCGCTGCAGCCGCCGCACTGAGCTGATCCGAAGGCAGGAGCCAGGTACTTATCCTGGTCTCCCATGGGGTGCAGGGCCCAAGCACTTGGGCCATCCTCCACTGCACTCCCAGGCCACATCAGAGAGCTGGCCTGGAAGAAGGGCAACCAGGACAGAATCCGGCACCCCGACTGGGACTAGAACCCGGTGTGCCGGCGCTGGAAGGCGGAGGATTAGCCTAGTGAGCCACGGTGCCGGCCCAGCCTCTTCTATAAGAACACTAATCCGCTCCCAAAGTGGAGCCCCTGTGATTTAACTACTTCCCCAAAGGCCTCACCTCTTAACACTCTCACACTGGGTTTTATTACTTTCCAGCATGCATTCAAACCGTACCACCTTGTTTCCCTTCCCCTGAGCCCTGGCCGCCTCCACTGTGCTTTCTGTCTCTGATTTTATTTATTTATTTATTTATTTATTTATTTATTTATTTATAGGCAGGCAGAGTTAGTGAGAGAGAGACAGAGAGAAAGGTCTTCCTTTTTCCGTTGGTTCACCCCCGAAATGGCCGCCATGCTGGCTTGCTGTGCGGATCTGAAGCCAGGAGCCAGGTGCCTCCTCCTGGTCCCCATGCAGGTGCAGGGCCCAAGCACTTGGGCCATCCTCCACTGCCTTCCCGGGCCACAGCAGAGAGCTGGACTGGAAGAGGAGCAACCGGGACTAGAACCCGCTTTGCAGGTGCCACAGGCAGAGGATTAGCCAAGTGAGCCGCGGCACCTGCCTCTGTCTCTGATTTTGACTACTTCTAGGCATGTCATAAGTAAGAGGACTCAAACAGTACTGGCTTATTTCACTTGGTGTAGTGTCCTCAAGGTTCATCTATGCGGTAGCATATTTGAGAATTTACATCCCTTTTAAGGCTGAATATACTCCATAGTATGTGTAAACCAAATTTTCTTTACCCAGTGAGCACTTGGGTTGCTGCCATCTTTTTGTGATTGAGAATAATACTGCCTAGTGCACAGTGTACACATATCTCTGTGAGATCCTGATTTCTGTTCTTTTGCATATATACTCAGAAGGGGAAGTTTTAAATCATGTATGGTGATTCTATTTTCAATTTTTTGAAGGAACCTCCCTCCTGTTTTCCATAGCAACTATACCATTTTGCATTCCCACCAACAGTGTACAATTGTCCGACATTCTCACCAACACTTGTTATTTTCTTTATTTGGGATAATAGCCATCCTAATGAGTGTGAGGTGGTATCTAGATCATTATGGCTTTGATTTGCACCCCCCAATCATTAGTGATGTTGAGCATCATTTCACATGATGGTTAGAATAAGTTTTTTTCAAAAAAAAATCAAGATTAATACAAAAATCCACAATGATCATATTGCAATTTTAAATAAAGACAGGCTCCAACAGTGCTATTTGAGGTCATCTTAGACCTGAACCAATAGGGAAAAAAAAATCTATGGCTGTCTATACAAAGGGACTTCAAAAAATTCATGGAAAATGGAATTAAAAGACAGTTACATTTTGGTGCAAAAAGGTTTTGAAATTTCTGAATATGGGCCGGCGCCATGGCTCACTAGGCTAATCCTTTGCCTAGCGGCGCCCGCACACCAGGTTCTAGTCCCGGTTGGGGCGCCGGATTCTGTCCCGGTTGCCCCTCTTCCAGGCCAGCCCTCTGCTGTGGCCAGGGAGTGCAGTGGAGGATGGCCCAGGTGCTTGGGCCCTGCACCCCATGGGAGACCAGGAGAAGCACCTGGCTCCTGCCATTGGATCAGCGCGGTGCGGCGGCCGCAGTGCGCTGGCCGCGGCGGCCATTGGAGGTTGAACCAATGGCAAAGGAAGACCTTTCTCTCTGTCTCTCTCTCTCACTGTCCGCTCTGCCTGTCAAAAAAAAAAAAAAAAAAAAAAACAACAACGAAATTCCTGAATATGAAGTCTTCAAAATTTCCTGGAAAATGCATATGATACAAGACAATGCAAGGATTTCAGAAATTCCTGTACCGAAATAGAATTATCTATTTTTTAAAGATTTATTTATTCATTTGAAAGTCAGAGTTACACACAGAGAGAAGGAAAGGCAGAGAGGGGGAGAGAGAGGTCTTCCATCTGCTGGTTCACTCCCCAATTGACCGCAACGACCAGAGCTGTGCAGATCTGAGGCCGGGGGCAAGGAGCTTCTTCTGGGTTTCCCACGTGGGTGCAGAGGCCCAAGGACCTGGGTCATCTTCCACTGCCTTCCCAGGCTATAGCAGAGAGCTGGATTGGAAGTGGAGCAGCTGGGACTGGAACCAGCACCCATATGGGATGCCGACACTGCAGGCAGTGGCCTTACCTGCTATGCCACAGTGCCAGCCCCTACATTATCTTTTAATTCCATTTTCCATGAACTTTTTGAAGTACCCTGAACATGTTTTTATTTATTACTTTTTTTCTTTTTTTAAAAAGATTTATTTATTTATTTGAAAGTTAGAGTTACATAGAGAGAGGAGAGGCAGAGAGAGAGAGGTCTTCCACCCATTGGTTCACTCCCCAATTGGCTGCAGTGGCCAGAGCTGCGCCCATCCGAAGCCAGGAGCCAGGAGCTTTCTCTGGATCTCCCACGCGGCTGCAGGGGCCCAAGGACTTGGGCCATCTTCTACTGCTTTCCTAGGCCACAGCAGAGAGCTGGATTGGAAGAGGAGCAGCCGGGACTAGAACCAGCGCCCATATGGGATGCTGGCACTTCAGGCCAGGGTATTAACCCGCTGCATCACAGCGCCGGCCCCAATTTATTTATTATTTTTAATGATTAATTTTTCCAGGCTACTAAAGTGGTTTTGAAGATTGAAATAGACATATTACAACCCACAGATTATCTTAAGTTTAGTTATTTGAAGAGGACATTCATATCTCTTGCTATGGTTTTATATTTGTCAAACATAATTCAAAGTTCTTTCTCTCCTTTGATGTAACTGACAATTCTCAGCTGAAAATGAGACAGGAAAATAAATAGATTTTGAAAATACTTAATTGATGAATTTGCTTTTATCAAAAACAGGGAAATAAAATTATCATCAATTGTTTGGTATAAATAAAATATTTAAGTTTAAAATAATGTAAATTTTAAATCTTAATATTCTCCCTTTGCAATTTCTCAGTATTCTTTTCAATTAGTTTCATGCTCTGGAAAATAACCATTCGACATGTATGTATATATGTAGGGGGGGTTATGTTTTTCTCCTTTGCTCTCAGCTCTGCATGGCACTGCTCACATGGTCCTTCCCCGCCTTCCAGCTCCCCTCCATCACTTTTCCACATGCACTGTGCTTTATGGTCCCGTCTAAACATCTGCTGTCTCCTGAGGACATTGGCTCTAGTTAGAGCCGTCAAAGATGCCTCTCCTCCTCTCTGTTGGGGTGTCTCCTCTTCTGTATAGACCTTGTCTTTCTGGAAGCCTTCTCTAACCTGCTTCTCTTCTCTGCCTTTTCAGACTGCTTGTGGAGGCATCTGCTGTAACAATTGAGCTGTAGACAGGACAGTCTCATTTTTTTTAAAGGTTATTTATTTGAAAAGCAGAGTTACAGAGTGATAAAAAGACACACACACACACACACACACACACACACATACATCTTCCATCCACTGGTTCAGTCCCCAAATGGCCATAACATCCAGGACTGAGCCAGGCCAAAGCCAGGCGCTAGGAGCTTTCTCCAGGTCTCCCACCTGGATGCAGGGGCCCAAGCACTTGGACCATCCTCCACTGATTTCCTAGGTACATTGGCAGGGAGCTGGATCGAAAGTGGAGCATCCAAGACTTGAACCAGCACCCATATGGGATTTGGGCACTGCAGGCTGGGGCTTTAACCCACTGAACCATAGCACTAGCCCCCAGGACAATCCCTTTTGAGAAGGGTCCAGAAACCAAAGCAGGCAAGAATCTCTGTTCACAAATCCTGATATGCTAGATAGATCAATTAAACATTTCATAATGATATTTTATTTTTTTCTTGGCCTCACCCATGTTTCCTTAAACACCAGCAAAAAATGAGCAGATTTTCATTGCTCCCCCTTGCTGGGCATTTCCCTGAGGGCAGGCAGCACAGAAGAATGACAAATGAAAAGTGGGTGGCGGGGGAGCATATCTCATAATATTTCACAACATGATCTCAGCCATCCACGTATCCTGAAGAAAATCACTGTTTCTAGAAAGGAACAACTTCTTACTTGAAGAGTGGGTGGGACTACAATGTCGCTGGCCTGTACTGAGTGGGTCATAACCCCAAGCAGTGTGTCTGAACCCGGGCACTGGGTCATCTTCTCCTCTTTCACTTCCGAGGATGACTTCCTGCCTTGAAGATTCCACTTCCTCCCAGCGCAGGTCCATCCCATCCAGGAGGGTTCCGTCAAGCTGACATGGGCTCCCCCTATGGGGGAAACAGGATCTTCGGCTTAGATTTAGGAAGTGTGGGAGATTGATTCTGGCAGATGACACCGACCTGAAGCTCCAGCTCTGTGCTCTTCCTCATCATAGCCATCCTTCCCTTTGGCTTGTGGCCCAGAGTTGGCTGGGCCCCTGCTCATATCTGGAGCATAGAGCAAGGCAGGAGCTATACTGTTGGCTAACTGGCACCTTCCACTCCCATGTGTCTGCCTTTTTGTCTCTTCCTATGGGCTTGGCTGTCTGCCGGAGAGGGGAGAGCCACCAGCAGCATCTGGATTACTAGGGGACAGAGTGATGCTGCTCCAGGCAATCCTGAAACTTGGCTGCCCTTCCCTGTTAATGACTGTGGATTCTCTGCATAGCCTCTGTCTACCAGGGAATATTTATTTTAACCATAGCAAAGTAAGATAGAGGCATGTTGAGCTTCCCTGAACGCTAGGTGCTTTTCCTGGAAAGGGTTCCTCTCCAACATTGTGCAACACTCTCCCTGTTCTTGCCCTGGGGTATCATTCCCCCATCTGCAGCCACATAGGCCCTGGGCACTCTTGAGGATGGCATGTTAAGGCACGGACATGAAGGGATGCAGCCATCAGTGCCAGCCTTGGCACCTGGCTCTTTGGGACTCTGTGCAAGTCACTGAAGTCTCTCTGGGACTTTTCCTGTTTGGCTTCCTAGAGCCTAGAAACACGGCAGCCCTGCCTTGGCCGTGGTGGCAGCCTTCATCTGCCCTGGCTGGTGGGGCTCCAGCTGGTGCTGCTGAAAGAGACCTCTTCCTTCAGAATCTGGAAGAGAGGCAGAATCTGGAACAGAGGTGGAAAATCAGCCCTGCCCCTCTATCTCAGGGCATTCTCGGGGAGTCAGAGAAACTCATCCCTGAGCCAGCTCCTTGTGGCCTTTCTGCTGACCACTTTGTATCCGGCCAGAGACTCAAAAGTACTCTCTGATAGTCTTTGAAATTCAATCTTGTCCCAGGTCAATAGTGTCCCTGAAATAAGCAGTGACTTCTGAGGGGTCACAGCTGTCTCTGCTCACCAGGTCCCTGTGGTTACTGCTGTCTACTCCAGGGTGTTGATTGTATAGGGGACAGTGCCCAAGGTCCTGGCAGACTCAAGTGAGACCCCCTAAGTGACAGACAGAAATGACTCATCACCAAGATGAGGTTGACCATTTGACTTCTAGAGTTCAGTTTGATTTTTGATTCCAGTCGTCTTCTGTTCTGGGTGGTGGGAAATTAACCTCGGGCATCATCAAGGTCTTCCTCCTGAGCTTTAACCACATTTTGGAGATCCCAAACAGTGTCTAGGCCACGGGAGGGGAGCTCTAGGAACTGTACATCAGTTCCAGCGAATCACCCTGTAAATACCCATTGTCCCTGTCTTTGGGACACTTCCGGTCAAGTAGCTCTCTCTGCTCCCACATTTGGGCGTTGGGTATGAGAATCTTGTGCAGGCTGTGTCCAATTCCCTGGAATCCCCATTTGGGCTCCCCCCTCCCCTGCATCTACCAGGTGCTGCAGAGACCCAGAGCCAGCTCATGTATTCTCCTGGGACCTCTCTCCTCTTCTGCTCCAAGTCAAGTGCAATCTCCTTTGAATCTGGGATAAGCCTCTTCCCTCCTGCCTTGTAAGCCCTAACAGTTCTGCTGGGGATTTAGGTTTTAAAAAGCCAAAGTGTCCTTCTTTTCATCTTCTTATGCTGCCCTATACCTCGTTGGGGGCAAGTTTGCAGTAAGTCAGATTTCTGCGGCAGTGTGGAGGAGGGGATGAAGAAGGGAGAGGAGAAGGAAATCAGATTATGGATGCAGAACGTGATCCAACCGTGCGCATCTTCTCTGAGTGCCAGGGGTATAATGTTCAGTCCCAGCACAGATGGCTTTTCTGTGGAGGTTGGAATCATTGAAATTATACAGTTAGTTACTTTGTGTTTTGTTGTTCTAATTTCACACTTCTGGAATAGATGCTGGAGAACAGAAAATGAAGAGTTTGCTTGCTGAACTGTGTCACTCCATAGTACAATCCATCAGCCAAAGGCTATATTTGGCTATAGAACACTTGAAATGTAGCAAATCCAAATTGGGATGTGTGTAAGTATAAAATATACATTGGATTTCAAAGATTTAGTGTGAAAACATAGAAACCATCTCTTTAATAATTTGAATGTAGATTATATGTTGAAATGATAGTATGCATATACTGAGTTATATCAAATATTTTAGTAAATTTAAATTCATCTGCTTCTTTTGACTGTCTAAAGTGTGACCACTAGAAAATTGAAATTTTTAAAAAAGATTTATTTTATTTATCTGAAAGGTAGAGTTACAGAAAGAGAGAGAGAGAGAGAGGTCTTCCATCTGCTGGTTCACTCCACAAATGGCTGCAGTGACCAATGCCAGGAGCCAGGAGCTTCCTCCAGGTCTCCCAAGTGGGTTCAGGGGCCCAAGGACTTGGGCCATCCTCTGCTTCTTTCCCAGGCACATTAGCAGGGAGCTGGATTGGAAGTGGAGCAGCTGGGACTCCAACTGGTACCCATCTGGGATGCTGACACTGCAGGCTGGGGCTTTAACCCACTGTGCCACAGTGCTAGCCCTGAAAATTTAAAATTATATATGTGGCTTGTATCAAATGTCTATCAGATAACACTACTATAGAGGCAAACTCGCTGGCCCCACCACTTAAATAGCTCTGTAACTTTGGGCACATTATTCAGGCTTTCTCCCTGCTTTTCATCATCCATGAGGGTATTTCTAAAAGTTCATGGAAGGGGAAGCTGTGCAGCCTGTGGCTAAGATGCTGTTGTGATGTCTATGTTTCATGTTGGCGTACTTGGGTTCAATACCTGGCTCCACACCCAGCTCCAGCTTCCTGGTATTGTAGACCCTGGGAGGCAATGATGATGGCTCAGGTGGTTGGGCTCTGGCTACCCACGTGAGAGACCTGGGTTGAGTTCCCAGCTACTGGCTCCTGACTTTTACCCAGCTCCTGCAGGAGTTTGTGGGATGAACCAACAGATGGGAGCACTCTGTCTTTCTACATCTCAAATAAATTTTAAAGGAAAGTTCATGGAAATATGTAATTAAAAGATCATGCATATTTTCCCATGAACTTTTCAAAATGTCCTGGTGTAAAATGGGAATAAGAGTTTGTTGCTGTTGCATTGACCATGTTCCTTGATGGGGAGGCACTCAGTCAAACCTGAGTTTGGTCAAAGTACTTAATTAATCTGAGCTTCTGCTCTCTTACTTGTGAGTGGATTGTTATATATTTATATATGTATGAAAAAATGTTTTCATGGTATCTAGCACAAAGTTAAGCAGTCAGTAGCTTACAGCTGTTACTGTTGCCATAACATCATCATTCTATGGATTGTGCTGCTAAGGTCATTAGCTCTAGGTAAACAACTTAAAGGCTTTCTTTCTCCTCTTCTTTCTTCTCCTCCTCCCTTTCCCCCACATCCTCCTTCTCCTCCCTCTCCCCTCCTCATCCTCCTCCTTTTTTTTCCTTAAGATTTATTTATTTATTCAAAAGGCAGAGTTACACAGAGGCAGAGAGAGAGAGAGAGAGAGAGAGAGAGAGGTTGTCTTCTATCCTCTGGTTCACTCTCCAAATAGCCGCAACGGCTAGAGCTGGGCTGATCCAAAGCCAGGATCCAGGAGCTTCCACATGGGTGCAGGGGCCCAAGGACTTGGGCCATCTTTTACTGCTTTCCCAGGCCATAGCAGAGAGCTGGAGTGGAAGTGGAGCAACCAGGGCTCCAATCAGCACCCGTATGGGATGCCAACACTGCAGGTGGCGGCTTCACTCACTACACCACAGCTCCAACCATAAGGCTAAATCTTTCTTGTCTTTACTTCTCTCCTATAATCCTAACTTCTACATTTCTTTTAGCTTTATCGTAAAATATACTTAAGTCTCACTTTTTAAAAATTTTATTTGAAAGTCAGAGTTACACAGAGAGAGGAAAGGCAGAGAGAGAGAGGTCTTCGGTCCGATGGTTCACTCCCCAGATGGCCACAACGGCAGGAGCTGCGCCGATCCAAAGTCAGGAGCCAGGAGCTTCTTCCGGGTCTCCCATGTGGGTGCAGGGGCCCAAGGATTTGGATCATCTTCTACTGCTTTCCCAGGCCATAGCAGAGAGCTGGGTTGGAAGAGGAGCAGCTGGGACTTGAACTGGCTCCCATATGGGATGCCGGTGCTTCAGGCCAGGGTGTTAACCTGCTGTGCCACAGTGCTGGCCCCAAATCTCACTCCTAATATGTTTAGTTTGGTTTTCTCAAGTTACCTCTTGGTTGGCTAACATTCATTTTCTAGTAGTTTCCTCACAAAGGGCCAAAGGAACAATATTCCCAGAATTTTCAAATGTTTTTTTTTCTGTAGTCTTACATACTTGAAGGCCAGGTTGGCTTGATACAATGTCTTCCAATCACTGTTTTTCTCTTGAGTGTCTCCTGGTTGTGTTCTAGTGTCTTCTTGTGCTGCCTGCTGCTGAGGAAAAATCTGAGGCCACTTAGAATCCTTGTTTTGTAAGTGCCTTTATCCTTTTTATTTTTATTTTTTGACAGGCAGAGTTAAGACAGTGAGAGAGAGAGAGACAGAGAGAAAGGTCTTCCTTCCATTGGTTCACTCCCCAAATGGCCGCTACGGCCGGCGCTTCGCCAATCCGAAGCCAGGAGCCAGGTGCTTCTCCTGGTCTCCCATGGGGTGCAGGGCCCAAGCACTCGGGCCGTCCTCCACTGCCCTCCTGGGCCATAGCAGAGAGCTGGCCTGGAAGGGGGGCAACCGGGACAGAATCCGGTGCCCCAACCGGGACTAGAACCCAGGGGTGCCAGCACAGCAGGTGGAGGATTAGCCTAGTGAGCCATGGTGCTGGCCTAGTGCCTTTATCTTTTTGCTTGGTTGCCCAAATAATTCTTTTTTTGATAGGCAGAGAGAGCTCCTGTCCACTGCTTCACTCCACAAATGCCCACAGTGGCGTGGACTGGGCAGGCCGGAGCTGGGAGCTGGGAACTCAGCCTAGATCTACATTGTTTGTGGCAGGAACCCAACTACTTGAGCCAACACTTTGATCTTCCAGGGTCTGCATTAGCAGGAAGATGAACTCACGAGCCAGACCCAGAGCCAGGGAGTGAACCCAGGCCCTCTGATTGGGACACAGGGGTCCCAACTGGGATGCTAGGCCAGATGCCCAACACCCAGAGAATTCTTTTTCTTTAATCTTTAAAGTCCATTAAGTTTTAGATTTGTCTGACTGTTGAATGCTGTAGTCCATTTTCCATTCAGTGTGCCCTTTCCACATGGGATTCAGGAATTTGAACAGAGGCAGGTTTCCATGAGTCGTATCTGTCAGTATTTGTCCTATTCCATGGTTTCATGGATGTCTTTACATTCAACAAGCATGTGCATTACCTATTGCTTGGTACTTGCACTGTTCCAGCCTCTTATAAATTTTTAACTCCATCTTCTTACTCCTACTTACTTACTCCATATGGAGTAGTAGCATTTTTAGTCCTCATCTTAGTCACAGAGAAACCAAGGCAGAGAGTAGATAGGAAACTTGCCCAACTCTACTGAACTAGAAAGTGGCAGAGTCAAGGTTCAAACTCAAGACCATTTGCTCCTGGAGCTTCGCACCATCTGCTTTTCTTCTGCAGACACTCGCTGTGTGTGGCTGCCATGCTTCCTCTGCATGTCTTCCATATCTGTCATTTTCTCTATATCTTAAAACGCTTTCTTCCGGCCATGTTCCTCTTTTCTGGTTTCTATCGGGAGTGCCATAGTGTCTTCTTGAGTTTTCACTAATTTCATCGTAACTTCTGTGATTTATTTTTTTCTTCCTGGATTTTTTTTTCAAGTTTAATCTCCTTCTGTTGCTTTGCTATCTCATTCTCCAGTTCTTGAGTTTCTGCTTTGTGATCGTGGAGATGATGTCTTCATATATGCATGTTTATAAATATCTATGCAGATGTACCCTAATTCATGGAGAAGCACTGGTTCATATTTTAAATATTCCTTTGTAACATTTCCAGTGGAGTATTCCTCATCTCTGGGGAGTTTTGCTTCTCTTTCCACATCCTTTTCTTCTAGTATCCTTATTTGGATACTGTATGCCAGCTTCCTTTTTGACTATTTGCCACTGAATGGAGAATGATACATGCAGGTGGATCACGCGGGAGATGGGTTAGGGGAGTCACTAAGGTAGGCTCACTACTTCTCTGCTGCTAGAGGGACTGAGTGGTTTCTGTGCATACTGTGTGTGTGTGTGTGTGTGTGTGTGTGTGGTGGTGAGGGGCATGATGCTTTCTGGAGCCCTACCTCCTTTGCCCCTCTTCCCCAGACAGGCAGACTTGGCTGTTTGCCCTTGTCAGTGACATTCCAGCATCCCTTGATGCCAACAAGACTCCGCCTTGACTTTATGTGAGCCCCCTTCCTAACACCTGCCGTAGCCTGAGCATTCCAGGTGCACGCCGTCTGTGCTCTCTGCTGCACAGTTTTGGTCCCATCTCAGCTGCTCTTGACAACCCTTATCTGGATATTATTTTTGTCTCCCAATTTGGCAGAGTATATGTGTTTTCTTTCCCATTCCCATTTGCCTCCCATAATTTCTAGAGAACAGGAAAAGAAACTGACTTACATAGCCGTGGTCATCCTGGAAGTGAAGGCTAGGTCTGCTATACTCAGAGATGTGTTAGGACATGAGCTCTAGGAGCCGGTATGGAGCCCGATGTCTTCATGTGCTGAACGGGGTGGACAGTACCTGTCACTTCGGTTTTCGTCCTGTATTTACGTGTCATACTGTTTTGCCACTCACGGTACTTATATGAAATTGATCAAGTATCATTTGGACACTTTGTCCATCTATTATCAATTCCTTAAATTACCAAAGACTTTTGATGGTGTGGCATCAAATCCTGGCATTTAGAATACAATTAATTATAAATATTAGGAAACAACTCTTCTCATCATCTGTTTTGTTTGCACACCAATACATCAGTTACCTCCTGGAAACCATCATATGATTTCTAATGATTGGACGAGGGTGATGACCACCGATTGTCTAAATGCTTAACTCTTATTCTTTCAAAGCATTTTCCCCCAGGACAATTACAAATTAAATCTCTCTCTCCCCCCACCCCCTTTCCCCATGTGTTTGTTTTCCCCATTAGGCTAACATTTACTCAGTGCTTCACAGTGTTGTTAGATGCATCACATACAAGATCTCATTTAAAACTCACAGCAGCTCTGCGAGCTAAGTGACTACTATTATCTCAGGTTTTCAGGAGAGAAAGAATCTTGAATAACTTGCTGAGGTTACATGGTTGGGAAGGGACAGAACTGGAGGTCTGAATCCAGGATGTAATGAGCATGGTTATACTGAAATTTATAGATATAACATAAACAATTTGGAAAGTATGGAGAAGAAAGGAAGGAAATGAATGAATCTCTCCATCCAAAGATTTTCACTATTGAATATTTTAGTGTATTTCCTACCAGCCTTCTTACTATAAAATTTAAAAATAATTAAGACATAAATATTATTGGGTAATTTGAATATTGCATTTTCTAATTAATATTGTAGCAAATATTTTCCCATATTGCTATAAAAACTTTTGTAGTTGAGATTTAACGTGTCTAATACTTTATTAAAGTTGTATATTATTGTTTTGGTAATCATTTCTTATTGGAAATTTAGATAATTTCTAATTCTTTTGCTATTAGAGATAATATGCTACTTTTTTGTAGTATGTTTCCTTCTGTAGTTGAGATTAAAAAAAGAATAAACTTATAAAAGTGAAAATAGTGAAAATGCTGGTTCAAGGTGTTTGAATATTTTGGTGATGATATCTCACATTAAATTTTTTTCCAAAAATATTTTAATACAATAAGACTCACGTCAACAGTGTATATATGATACCCATTTCACTGAATATAAAAACACAGTGTTATAAAAATATCTCATTTGAATTTTTTGATGAAGGAATAATGTCAGATAATGTCAATGACTAGTGAATTGTAGTAGGCTTCAGTATTTTTCATTTGTTAACTTTCGTGAATCACCTGTTTGTCTATTTCCCATTTATCTGGTGGGGTCTTATGTTTCCTAATCGCACTGTGTGAACCGCTTGTACACTGATGAGATAAACTCTTTGGTGTATTACTTATGGATAATTTATCCTAGTCATTGTTCTCATTTTGGCTATTTTTATATGCAACCTTAAAATTTGCACAGTAACTACAATCTGTAAATCTTATAGCTCCTTTGTGATTTTATTGATTTTCCTCTTGGTTCTTTATGGCCTGAATTTTAAAACAAAAGCAAAACTCTCTTTGGTCCATCCAGACTTAATCTGAGGTATGATGCGATGTGAAGATATAAATAGCTATATATATATATGTGTGTGTGTGTGTGTGTGTGTGTGTGTATATATTTATGTGTGTGTACTGCCTTCACATCCTCCTCCACTGACTTTTGTGACATCCTTTGTAATCTATTCTTATATATGATGGGCTTGCTCCTGGATTATCCTATACAGCTTCATCACTCTTTCCTTTCTAGTCTGAGGTTAGTCTTGAGTTTTTTTTTTTTTTTTTTTAGTCTTGAGTTTTTGACATTGATATTTTTTTCCATCTGCCCAAATATCTATTGTAGATGTGAAAAATGGGTTTGATGTAATCTGAATAAACTTGCATACATTTTATATGTTGCTGGAGCAAACCTTCTAAGGCATGAGCACATATTCACTTGGGTTCTCCGCTGTTTTATTCAATGTACATTATTTTTCTTATGGTATTGACTGGTATTCTAACCTTTTGTGAGCTTTGCTTCAAATACATTTCTCTCTTTTTTTCTTTCTTCCTTCCTTCCTTTCTTCTCCATTTTCCCCCCCAATTCCTTGATTTATTAATACAGGTTTGAGTATCCCCAGTGCTACCGTGTGACAGGAGAACCATCTTGAGCTGTATCAGCAGTTTTTTTACTGCAGCTCTGCTTGTAGGTGTATTCAAATATTTAAAATTTGAAACAAGGATAGTGTAATTATATCCTTTATCAACTGGAGATTTAAAAGGCTATGATTAAAAGTTTTAAAAGGACCACTCCAATCTAAATTAGTAGAACCTTGGATAAATTAGATTAACAAATTTAATTTCATTCAATTTTTATGTTTAATAATTGTTGGCAAGTGGATATTTGTAGAAATCTGCATTTCTTATAATGGGCTTGATTATTAAATTATAGTACTGTCTTCAAATAAATTAATTATATGTGACTGATTACCAACTTTTAGGCTTTGTATTTGGGGTAACTCCTTATGTCACCCTCTTTCCTTGAGAAAACAAAAAGTATTTGTAGGCCAGGAGCAATTTTGTCTTGTTTCTTGCTTTATTGCAAAGACAAAAATAGATATATTATGTTAAATCACTTCTTTATGCTGTGCTTGTTTTGGATTCTCACACATACATTAATTCTTTGGGGAAGATTTCCTTCTCAAATTTAATTTTTTCCTTTTATTTATCCAGGATTTTCCTTTTCAGATGATGAAAAACTTTCCCGATGTTTGGACACAGACACTATGTGCTATTGAGGGTGGTACATTTTAAGTCTTTCCTACATTACCTCCTAAGAGTTCATGGTCGATCTTCTTTGGCTGTCAAGAGTATGAGGATGAAGGGCAGGGAGAGAGGACAAAGGTTCTTGGCATCCCCTGAGTCGGGAGTCTTTCTGAGCACTGGGGCAGATGTGACCCAGATGTGATGCTGGGACCTGCCCCCTTTAGGATCAGGAGCACCTGCCTCAAACCCCTGATCCTGTGCGGTCTTAAGACCTATTCCCTGGATTTTTGTGAACTTCTCGGGGAGGAGTCAACCGTCTATTCCTGTGATCTTCGGTGGTCATGTTTGCATGTGCTGTGTGGTTTCCTCACATTAGCCTGGAAGGGAATTCAACTCCTTGATTCCTCCCTCTGCCGTCTTCTCACATTTCATTAGTGTGATTTTAATAGCTGCTACTGACTCTCTAGAGGCTGAGAAAAGACAGACCAACATCCTCCCTGGCTCTTCCCTGCTATTTCTATATTTACTCCCTGAAGCCTCTCATGGTTTCTTTTCAAGAATGAGAAATGTCACTGAATCTTCCTTCCACCCCCAATGATACATGTCTTGTAGTTGAGGTTTATTGAGCTATTTGGACTTGCTGGTTTATAGTTTTTGTTAAGTATGGAAATGTCTAAGCTATTCTTTTTTTTTTTAAATGTTTGGTTTTCAAAAGTATTTATTCTTACTTTTTAATTGAAATGCAGAGAGACAGACAGATGGCTCCAGCATACAGGTTCACTCCCCAGATGCATGCAATGACGGGGGTCAGGCCAGGCCAAGCTGGGAACCAGGAGCCAGAAGCCAGCAGCTGGGAGCGTCATCCAGGTCTCCCATGTGAATAGCATCACACATGGGAGCCGTCAATGCTGTCTCCCAGAGTGTGCATCAGCAAGAAGCTAGAATCAGGAGCAGAGCTGGAACTCCAACCCAGGAACTGCAATATGGGATGCAGGTGTCCCAAGTAGGGGTTTAACTGCTAGGAAAAGGCCTGCCCCTTAGCCATTATTTTTTTTTTTTTTTTTTTTTTTTTGACAGGCAGAGTGGACAGTGAGAGAGAGAGACAGAGAGAAAGGTCTTCCTTTGCCGTTGGTTCACCCTCCAATGGCCGCCGCTGCAGCCGGCGCACCGCGCTGATCCTGGCAGGAGCCAGGAGCCAGGTGCTTTTCCTGGTCTCCCATGGGGTGCAGGGCCCAAGCACCTGGGCCATCCTCCACTGCACTCCCTGGCCATAGCAGAGAGCTGGCCTGGAAGAGGGGCAACCGGGACAGAATCCGGCGCCCCAACCGGGACTAGAACCCGGTGTGCCGGCGCCGCTAGGTGGAGGATTAGCCTATTGAGCCACGGCGCCGGCTCCCCATTATTTTTATTTTTTTAATGATAGTTCTACTTGTCAATTGCACTTTGATTAATCTAGGGTGGATTTGTTTTCCTTTAACTTGTACTCTCCGGAGTATATCCTTATTGTGGTGAATAGCATGGACATAAGAGCCAAGGCCAATGAGGCAGCCACATTTAGGGCTCATGCCACATCCATTAACATTCTACTGGCTAAAGCAAATCACACAGCCAAGTCCAATATCAGTGTGGGGTGGGGGAGCGGTTAACTGAGATGGGGAAGGAAGTGAATATCTGATGAACAATGATGCACACTACCACAATCTTTTCTTGTGTGATTCTTTTTCTTCTTCAGATACAGTATTTGCTAGAAAGTGGATCAACTTTGAAATCAGTTTTCAAACCCCAGTTTTGCCACTAACTGCTTTTATGACCTTAGGCAAGTTACCTAACCTATATGAGTTATGTTTTCTTTATAAAATTGGGAATAATAACACCCATATGGTTCTTGGGAGAATTAAATCACATGACGCAAATTGAAATACTTAGCCCAAAATGATAATTTTCTTTTTATTTTGTGGGATTCCAAGTGGGCTTTTATTATAGGAATTGGTTCTGTAAGTAAAATCATCCCAAAGAGTGTGGCAGATTGTCTCATAAAGAACACTTTTTAGGGGCCAGCATCATGGCATAGCAGGTTAAGATGCTGCCTGCGATGGCGGCATCCCATATGGGCACCCATTCATGTCCCGGCTGCTCCACTTCCAATCCAGCTCCCTGATAATGGCCTGGGAAAAGCAGTGGAAAGTGGCCCAAGTGTCTGGGCCCCTGCACCCACATGGGAGACCTGGAAGAAGCTCCTGGCTCCTGGCTTCTGTCTGACTTAGCCCTGGCTGTTGTGGCCATCTGAGGAGTGAAACTCTCTGTGTGTCTCCCTCTTTCTCTGTAAGTTTGACTTTCAAATAAATCAATATTAAAAAAAGCTCTAGAAAAATCAAATTAAAATACATCTCTTAAAAAAAAAAAGAAAGAACATTTGGGGCCGGCACTATGGCGTAGCAAGTAAAGCTGCTGCCTGCAGTGCTGGCATCCCATATGGACACCAATTTAAGACCTGGCTGCTCCACTTGTGATCCATCTCTCTGCTATAGCCTGGGAAAACAGTAAAGGATGGCCCAAATGCTGGGGCCCCTGCAAATGTGGGCCTCACATGGGAGTCCTGGAAGAAGCTCCTGGTTCCTGGCTTCAGACTAGCCCAGCTTCAGCCATTGCGGCCATTTGGGGAGTGAACCAGCGGATGGAAGACCTCTCTCTCTGTCTCTCTCTCTTGCCTCTGCCTCTGCTTCTTTGTAACTCTGCCTTTCAAATAAATAAATAAATCTTTTTTTTAAAAAAAGAACATTTTTATAATAGTCATAGTACTAACCACTTTATTTGCATGCATAATGATGGATGAGAATTGGAATTTGGAACAAAGAAGTCAACATTATAATGTTGACCTGTGTCCTCATGGAAAACAGGTCCATTTTTCAAGGTCAGTACCAGCAGTGGGCCACTGGGACTTAGTGTAGGAAATTAGGAGCACTCATCTTTCTGGGGTTATCCTGCAAGGCCTTTTCTGGGCATGGTTTTTGCTCTTGTCTTTGTTATTAGACAGAGCCCAGTGAGAAGCCTGAATGGTGTGAGACTATTTGTAAATTGGATGTGATAACTTCCATTCTCAGCAGCTTTCATGTAGGGAAAGATTATCCTGGATGCGTGCTGGGCTTATTGCTGTTTAGGAAGGAACTTTAATTACTCGTGGTCCCCAGGAACTGTATCTCCAAGGGCTACCATGGTGACCCTCTGGGCAGCTTCTCCTTAGGTTATTCAAGGTGTAGGCCTGCAGGCAGGGCCCTGCTTCTGTCTTCAGTGGTCTGAGGACTCCTCAGGAAGGAACAAGGCTTCTGATCTTTTAGGCGTGGGACAGGTTTCATCTTTTATTTTGATTCTCTTTTATTCTCTTTTGTTTTATCCTTGGAAATTTTAAAACTGAAATAGTAATTATGGACTAGTAAGATTACATTAGAGTAAACATTTTTCACTGAAGGCCCAGCATCAGGCTAAAGAAACGTGGATACTTTTGGCACTGATGGAGCTAGCTCAGGGGCTGCGCTAACCGGTGAGGCTGACAGTGGACTTACTTGAGAAGGCCTGTGATGATGTCAGGCCCTTTGGACTTGGAAATTCAAGAAGCCATGTGGTAGGATGAGCACCCAGGGTAAAAGCCGCAGTCAGAGCTCTGGGGTCCCGCTTCAGACCAGGGCATCATGCTTTGTATCTGAGGACAAGGAGAAGAGAGGGGAGATTGCCGACAATCAGGGCATCATTTTGACTTGGCGTGGTTTCATATGTGCAATCCAAAGTACCAACAGCTCAGAACCCCGTCTCAGTAGATCAGGGTTGTCACTGCAGCCTTTCACTTCTAGGCCCACCCCACCCATGGCAGCCATCACTAATCAATGCATCATCACTCTCCCCATGGAGCCTGTGCTTGGCCTTTGACCCTCACAGTGTAGCACTCTGGCCAGCCCAACTCATTGATCAGAGCAGGCAAATAGGATTCACTGTGCTCATCACCATTATTTTGCTGTGGGACGGGGGAGGACTTTGCAATAAACAAATTAAAAGGAGCAAGTACTAGGTAACAACAAAAGGCTTTGTTTTTCTGAGTGTAGTTTTGTTTGCATCTGGTACCCCCATCAAAATGGAATTCAAAAATGTGCTTTACTCCCTAGCATTGTTTTTAAGTCCAAAAATGTTGTGATTGTTATGATTGATTCTAGCTTTGGAAACAAACTGACCTCTTCTGTGTTGGTAGAGAAAAGTACGTGAACTAAAACTAAATGTGATGAAACTAAACCGTGTTCACTTGAGGCTATGGCAGGTGGGTTTATTTACAGAGAAAAAACCAAGTCCTATTCTTGGCAGACGCTTGTGGTCCTTCCTTAGATATTGGAGTTTACTGGCACATCACCCAGGCTTGGCACTGCTGCCTTATTTCTCCTGTTTAATTTAGGAGCACTGGTTGGTGCCTGTTTATAGCTTACTGACAGCCGGAGGTTCTCTTAGAAGTCTCCTTCCTGCTCCCTAGAATTCAGTGGATGGAGCCGGAGCAGCTGCACTCCCCAGACTGTTGCCATGTTGTGGTTTACTAGGCTGAGTGACTTTAATTACCTCCGAAGTCCTGCTCCTTCTAACAGTGAGGCGCTGTGAACTTCTCATTGCTGTTCTGAGACAGTCCTCTGGTTAGCGAACAAGCTTTTATTTAACACCTCCTGAGCCTTCCTAAAAGTGAGGAATGAAGTCAAGGAACCCCAGGTCCTCAGAATATCAATTCTGCGGGGCAGGTGTTATGGTGCAGTGGGTTAAGCTTCCACTTGGGGTGCCTGCATCCCATACCAGAACATTGGTTTGAGTCCCTGCCCCTCTATTTCTGATCCAGCTTCCTGCTAATGTGCCTAGGAAGGCAGGGTGATGGCCTAGGTACTTGGGTCTCTGTCATCCTTATGAGAGACCTGTATGGAGTTCCTGGTTCCTGGCTTCAGCCCACTGGCTGTTGCGGGCAATTGGGGAGTGAACCAGTGGATGGAAAATCTCTATCTCTCCCTCTCTATATATCACTCTACCTTTCAAATAAATAAATAAATCTTATATATAACAAAGACATCAGTTTTGCTTCTGCATTGTGATCCAGAGGTTGCTGCTTCCCACCATAACTCCAGGATCCCAGTTGACTTAGAAACTGCCCACTTATTCCTTCCCCTCTTCTCCTATTAGTTCACACCTTTGTCTGATGTGTGCAGGTCTAGTTTCCAAGTACAGAGTTAAGCCCCAAAAGGCAGGGAGCTTCTGTATTCCTATCCCCCATCTTGGGTTTATGACCTAGGTTCCTTGTTTCATTCGAGGCTCCTGGCTGCAGTATGGCCTGCTTACTGTAGCCCTCCCTTGGCAATGGGCAGTGCTGGGTTCAGTCCAGGTCTTGGGTCAGCCATTGCAATCAACCCCTTAGAATCATGCTTAAATAATTGAGTGTATCCAGGCATCCTGCGTCATCCAACAACACATGACATAGGGATAGATAGAGATAGTCTTTTTTTTTTTTTTTTTTTTGACAGGCAGAGTGGACAGTGAGAGAGAGAGAGAGAGAGACAGAGAGAAAGGCCTTCCTTTACCATTGGTTCACCCTCCAATGGCCGCTGTGGCCGGCGTGCTGCAGTCAGCGCGCTGCAGCCGGCGTACCACGCTGATCCAAAGCCAGGAGCCAGGAGCTTCTCCTGGTCTCCCATGCAGGTGCAGGGCCCAAGGACCTGGGCCATCCTCCACTGCACTCCCTGGCCACAGCAGAGAGCTGGACTGGAAGAGGAGCGACCAGGACAGAATCCGACGCTCTGACCAGGACTAGAACCCGGGGTGCAGGTGCCACAGGCGGAGGATTAGCCTAGTGAGCCGCGGCACCGGCCGAGATAGTCTTTTGAAACTTAAATTGAATTGTGGAAAAAGAGAGCCACTGTAAATTTTTGATTATGTTAGAATAAACTTGCTCTGATTTCAAGGTGAGCTATCCATTCCACACATGTTATTTTATTTATTTTTTAAAAAGATTTATTTATTTATTTGAAAGTCAGAGTTACACAGAGATAGAGGATAGGCAGAGAGACAGAGAGAGGTCTTCCATCTGATGGTTCACTCCACAATTGGCTGCAATGGCCGGAGCTGCGCCGATCTGAAGTCAGGAGCCAGGAGCTTCTTCCAGGTCTCCCACATGGGCACAGGGGCCCAAGGACTTGGGCCATCTTCTGCTGCTTTCCCAGGCCATAGCAGAGAGCTGGGATTAGAACCTGTGCCCATATGGGATGCTGGCACTTCAGACCAGGGCATTAACCCGCTGCACCACAGCGCCGGGTCCCGCACATTTGTTATTTAAAAGTTGAGTGCTGGGGCAGGCATTTGGCACAGCAGTTGGGGTGCTGCTTGGGAAGCCCGCATCCCATATCAGAGTGCCTGGGTTGAGTCCCAGTACACTCCCAATTCCAGCTTCCTGCTATTGTGTACCCTGGGAGACAGTAGGGGATGGCTCAAATAGTTTCATCCCTGCCACCCATGTGGGATACCTGGATGGAGTTCCCAGCTCCTGGATTCAGCCTGCTCCAGCCTTTGGTATTGTAGGCAGTTGGGAAGTGAACTAGCACGTGGAAGACCCTACCTCACCCGCTTCTCTGTCTTTCTGCCACTGCCTTGTAAATAAACAAACACACACATAAATAGAAGTCAAGGGCTGTGCTAGGCTCTGGGGATGCATTATGTAAAAAGGAGGTTCCTCAAGAAGCTGCTGTTCTAGAATAGCTTCAGAAACACTGACCTTGTGTCAGGGATATACCAACGAGGGTGGTTACACAAACAGAGTAACATAGCTCTGCTCCCAGGGAAGTCATGGTTGATGAAAGAGACTTAGTTGTCCATTGCTTTAATGAAATGCCCAGGAATAAGTATTTTATAAAGAAAAAAGTTTTCCTTTAACTCACAGTTTTGGAGGCGGAAAGTCCCAACAGCGTGGTGCTGTCTCGGCAGGGGCCTTCCTAGCGGCATCACACCATGGTGGATAGATACATCATGGCAGGGGTGCGTGTGAGAGGGGGAGATCTCTGGCAAGACAGGAAGCCAGAGACACTAGGGAGGGGACAGCCTTGCTCTTTTATAGCAACCCTCCTTGAGAGCTAACCAGAGTCCCATGAGAATTACCTTAATCTCTTCTAATGAACTAATGACTTCCCACTAGTCCCCTCCTCTTAAAGGTCCCACTACCTCTTAACATTGCCACCCTGGAACCAAGCTTCCAACACGTGAACCCTTGGGGACACACCAAATCCAAACCATAGCAGAGACAAACAAGTAGATAGTGGCAGCCCAACCCATGCAAGCCCTCAGAGTTAACAAGCCCAGCAGCCCCAGGCAGGCAGATTGAAGCTGAGCCAGAAGACAGACGTGTTGCCACTCATCACAGTGGTACCTTAGACCTGGCTCAGGGGGCACAGCTCACCAACACTCACAAACTACAGCAGAATTACAAACCGGGTGGTTTCCACCCTAGAACAAGTGGGCCTGCAAGCCCCTGGTGGCTGTGCACTGTGATCGCTTGCAGGGATATACAGGGATATGCTGCAGTGTGGAAGGAGGATGGCTCTGAGGCTGAAACCTATCTTCCCCACCTGCTATGTGTGTGGCCTTGGGCAAGTTCATTACCTTCTCTGAATCACAGTGGGCTCCTCTGCAGAAGAGGCAAGGATTGCAAATCATGGGATCGTTGTGTGCAAATAAGTAGGGTATCTACAGCAACAATGACCTGTGCACACTAGATGCATAGTAAATGTTAGCTCCCCCTCCCTCCTATATCAGCAGGAAGCAGCCATATAGAAATAAGTGACACTCCCAGAAAGAGTAGAACGTTATGAAGGGTATCAGGGAGAGGTGGCCTGGAATGCATATGGAGGAAATGGCACGTCAGGGAGCCCCCTGCCTTTTGAAGAGGGAGAGGAGCGCTAACATCGCTGGCTAATGTCCCCTTAGAGCAGAAACAGGGACATCAGCACGGGAGAGTGTTGTTCCCGGGAGTCACCTGCTGTTTCTTTTCCTCTCAGAGTATCTCGGATAGTAATAATTTGCTCACATGCCCGTCTCATCGATTGAACTAAAGCTTTGTGACCGTTTGTTGCAAAACAATCACCAGGATGCTTTTAGGAATCCTGTTTCCTGGTTCCCCACCTTTAGAATGAGCCTGGGATGGGCCTGGGAATCAGCACTAGGAAACATTTCAGGGGTTCTGCACAGGTTCTGAGGATCACACTCTGGGAAGACCACACTGGAGTGAGGACCTCTGAAGACCTGGGGCTGTTTCCTATTCACCCTGAATTTCCAGTACCTGATATAATGGGCACTGATCCAGTCTGATTGAATAAACAAGTGCATGATGATTCTCCAAGTAGGTTGTCCTGTTGAGAAGAGGATAGTGTTATTAAATAATCGGCTTCCTGATTTCTAAGTCTTTTGTGAGTTTGAAGAAAATCTCCTAGAGCTTGCGTGTTCCTGAATAACCTGGCAGAACAGCGAACAAACCCCACTCTGTGAGTGAGACTGAGCGGTCACAGGGACCCGTGGTTACAAAGATGGCTGCTGCTGAGGACCAAGGCTGAGTACATGCTAGTGGGGTGTTGCTCCCCAGTAACAGCAGTCCTATCCTGACTCCTCTCTGTCAGTTCTGAGTTGGCTGAGGAGAAATTGGGGAGCAGCTCTCTGTCTTCTGCATTTGTTTTGTTTTCTGTGCTGGCCTTTTCGTGGTGGAAAAATTGGAAAAGCAACAATCCTTGTAAATTTGCTTGAATAAAGTTCACCTGAATTTAACATATCATTAAAAACACTTACCTCTTTTTTTTTTTTTCGGTCAGGCAGTTAGACAGTGAGAGAGAGAGACAAAGAGAAACGTCTTCCTTCTGTTGGTTCACCCCCCAAATGGCTGCCACGGCCGGTGCGCTGCGCCATTCTGAAGCCAGAGCCAGGTGCTTCCTCCTGGTCTCCCATGCTGGTGCAGGGCCCAAGGACTTGTGCCACCTTCCACTGCCTTCCTGGGCCACAGCAGAGAGCAGGAGTGGAAGAGGAACAACCGAGACAGAATCCGGCGCCCCGACCGGGACTAGAACCTAGTATATTGGCGCCACAGGCAGAGGATTAGCCTAGGAAGCCATGGTGCTGGCCTAAAAACACTTACCTCTTGAGTTGGTATCTTATAAATAGGTATCACCTATTCTAAATAGAACAGATTTGTCCAACTAAGCTTTTATCAGTGCCTCTGTGCTTTAGACATTGCCTCTCTGTCGTTTGCTGACTTTTGACCATCTGCTTGTCTAGTTGTACCCCGTGACCTGAGGCCAATGCTGCCTACTAAGTTTGCGGGAGCAAATCAACTTTCCTGCAGGCAGAGCAGCAGCAGCTTATTCTCAGGTTTGCTAATTGAGTTTTGGACCACTCAGCTGTGTTACATTTTGCATTTTATAGTGTTCCACTTAAAGGGGGGAGGGGTGGAGACAGTACCACATTCACATGTTAGATTATAGCTCAAGTTGTTCATACTATGTGGTTGAAACCACTTCTCAGATAACAGAGCGGCCCCTACGAAACATATATTTTCATTGTCCCCAGAAAACATTAAACACTTATCTAGCTGGAGATAGGACTCTGTACTTGCTTTCAATTAATCAATGGTTAATTTCCATAGGCCCATAGGGTGGGGCTAAGTGCACCTGTACAGTGTGCCTCTGCTGTTAGGGCCCTGGGGCTGAGTCAGGCCAGCAGGTGTTCAATTACCCCTCAACAGCAAAACATCTTAAAATACAGTTTAACACAAGCAGCTGGGAATTTTTTGATTACAACAAAAACTACCAATTTCCCCACTGGCAGTCCCCTGAAGGGTGGAATGTGCCCCCTTTCACCTGATCCACATCATCATCTTAGGTCTCTGGGAATTTTTGACACTTCACAGTTTACTTTATTTTTAAAATATTGCTTTCTGAAAATAGAAGCGTATGCTGCCTTTTCCTGAAGCACTTCCCTTTTGTAGTTACATGTAGATCTCTCAGACCTGCACATGTGAAAAGGAGGCTGGGGCTCGGGCAGACAGCAGATCCCCACCCCGCTGGGCCAGTTCTTCACCCAGGAGTCGTGGGCGACAGGAAGGGGCCACAAACCAATGAGGCCTCATGGGGCCTAGAGGTTGGTTTGAAGGACAGTTTGTTTCTAGATGGCCCTCTGCCAGGGCTACCTTAAATTGTCCCTCTAACCAGTGCCAGGCCTACCTGTGCTTCTAATCACGCCTACCCTCCTGACCTCGGGTGATAGTACTTTGGTAGTGCCTGGGGGACATTCTTGCCTTGCTGTGGCATGAGGACCGTGTCACTGCCATGTCTGGGACCTCTAGGGTGCAGCCATAGGCTCAGTGGTCTGTGTCCTATCTGGGGTGGGGGTGGGGCTGTCACGTACCTCGTACATGAGTTGCTTGTGCTCATGGGGGCTGTAAGTTATCTGGCAGGGCAGTTCTACCAGGAGAGAATACATGAGGATCTCGATCATGGTCCCTCTGACATAGGGAAAAATAAAAACGGGGAAGGAGCCTGAGAACACTGGATCCTGCGCTGAATGCTGTGGCGGTTACAGAGAAAGGAAAGACGATGTCCATGCACTCAAGACGGTAGAGTGGGCAGAGTCAGCCCATACAGAGACAGCAACCCGGGACTGCACGCGCAGTACCAGAGGAGAGACGCGGGCAGGCTCCAGCCGAGTGGGGAGCTGCCTCCTAAACCTAAGCCCCGTGCTTGTGAAGGGTTGACTTAATCAGAGCGCGTTCAGGGTTGTGCCATCAGCGGCTCATGCTTCCTGGTGCTCTCTGGAATCGGAGGCTGGAGTGACGGTCAGCCGGGAGTTTCGTGTACTGCCAGCCTAACTAATGGCGTGGCCTCAGTGTGCCCTGGCACCGTGAGGGTGGACAACAGGAGTGTAGCTTGTCCATTCCATGGGAATGGAGGAGAGGGGAGCAGGAGGCAGACCGCCTTTGCCTGGAGAAGCTGAACGAAGCTTGATAGTGGAGCCAGCAGTGTGTTTTGAATGAAGGGTGGGATGGAGTGGCTGTGGAGGAGGGCTGAGTCCCCTGACATGGGTACAGGGGCCCTACAGGCCCAGAAGAACAGTACCGTGATGAGCCTGGCTCACAGGGGCAGTAGTAGGGAGAGTGTTAAAGAGGACTTTGAGGGGCCGGCGCTGTGATGCAGTGGGCTAAGCCTCCGTCTGCAGCACTGGAATCCCACATGGGCACTGGTTCAAGTCCTAGCTACTCCTCTTCCAATCCAGCTCTCTGCTATGTCCGGAAAGCAGTGGAAGATGGCCCAAGTTCTTGGGCCCCTATGCCCATGTGGGAGACCTGGAAGAAGCTCCTGGCTCTTGGCTTTGGATTGGCTCAGCTCTGGCCGTTGTGGCTATTTGGCCGTGAACCAGTGGTTGGAAGTGGTTGGAAGATTCTCCCTCTCTCTCTCTCTCCTTCCCTCCCTCCCTCCCTCCCTTCCCTCTGTAACTCTATCTCTCAAATAAAAAAATAAAATCTTAAAAAAAGAAAAAAGAGGACCTTGTACCCTGGACTGGAATCAGTTCAAGGAGCAGTGCCCTGTTCACTCCATATCACCAGCAGTGACAGTGCCCACCCATTACATGGTGGGTACCAAAGACATACTTGCTAAATGAATATATTCACCAGCTCCACGGAGACAGCCAGCCTCCATCCTGCAGGTGAGATGGCATTTGGCTGCAGATTCTCTGTGGACTTTTCTGCTTTCTGCTGGCCACACCAAAATGTATCTCTGCGGGGTCTCATTTCATTTGCCAAACCAGCCAATCTGAGAAGTCAAGCCCAGAATGAAAAAAACGGAAGCTCGGTGCGACATCGCCTCCAGGTGCTTCTGGCTGTGTTAGTGTGAGGCAGGTCAGTGGTTGGGGCCATCGGGTGTGAGGCAGTTAAGGTCTTCCACAGCATGTCTGAGGATCTACCTCTGTTTCTGGATAAGGCAGGCCCTGGCTGGCTTAAAATAACCCCGGGCAGTGGAGATCCGTAAGGCGTTGTGTGGACTCGCCTGGAGAATTCCCAATTCCCAAAGCCCTGTGAACACTGGCTTTTCTGTGCCTTGGCTTTCCTCCTCTTCGATTTCCAGTGGAGCTCTCTGCCTCAGCTGTCACTGTCACATATCCTGGCTAAGTCCCTGGAGAAAAGTGACCCTGGACAAAGTGGCAGCCTCTCGTCACTGCCCGTGGAATAACTTCACATCAAACCTGTGCTTTCCAAGTTATGCTTTTTCTGCCCTGGGGGTTCTCTTTTTCATGCCTTTTCTTTTTCAGCAAAGCTAACTCAGTGGGTAGTTTTGCATTGTTTTGCTTTCTGGTTAAGGCCATCTGTGGTTGCCTGAGTATAATATCAACCGAGTTACTGCCTGCACAGAGAGCGTCCCCTGGTCACTGCTACCCAGAGGTACACTTCTCTGTCCTTAGATAATCAAGAACTAACTGTGTTTCCCTGGAAATGTTTCCACTGATGCTGGCCTGCAGTGTCTTCACAAGTCTAGAAGAAAGCCTTGACTTACTTGAGACTTTTTAAGAGAGGATCCGGCTACTTAGCACCTCCACGCTAAAGGAAGCAGCCGGAACTGTCTTGGTTTCATAGCGGTCAGGAGTCCTGTGAGGGTAAGGTTCATACTTGGCAGCAGCGTGCTCTGTTTGTGGAGTTCAGCACACACGGAACCTCTCCCCTTGGGCTGCAAAGCTGCACTGATCATGTATCTCCGCCGGGCTTGTCACCTGCTTCTCGATGAACAGAACTATTAATACTCTCTCACTTGATCTGGACAACCTTGGAGGGCTGGAGTCCTGATGTCCTTTTGCTTCTGCCCTGCCCTTCCTGGCTACGATTTAAAAGCGGAAGCATTGACTGGTCTGCCTTGGTAGTTTATGTTCAGTCCTCTGGTCCTGGGTGGATGAATCTCCTCGGGTGTCCCCTAGACTGGATGGTAAGCTCTCATTCTCGGTTGTTGCGATATCTCAGAGAACTGTGAACAGTAAGACAGGTTGGGTAAGGGGGTTCTTACCAGCTGTGTGGGGAGGCGGTGGCAGAGCCCCTCATGGCCACCCGTGCCTTTTTCATCTAGTCGGAGCAGCAGCTGAGTGGGTATAGCCACATCCACCTGAGTTCGCCTGCCTGCTCTGCCTCTCATCGCTGAGGGACCCGGGATGACTCACTCTGTCTCAGTTGACTCCCCTTTGGAGTTGGGGCAAGAATAGAATTTGCCTGCAGAGCTGTGGTGAGGAAAAACGAGAAAATGTTGAAAAGGTCCATGGGCAATGCCAGGCGTATCACGGCTCTTCATCAAAGAGTTTGGAATCAGCTGTTGGCTTTTGTGATGACACCATCAGTGTTCTGAGCTGACTATATACAGTTTGTAGAATAGAGGGGTTCGGTTGTCATTTAAAAAAATAACCATTTTACTGAAATGGAGCTTTTATTTTATATTTTATTTTTTCAAGAGCAACAGAGATATAACTGACAGAGATCTTCCATTGCTGGTTCACTCTAAAAATGGCCATAGTTTCTGGGGCTGGGCCAGGCTGGAGCCAGGTACTCAATCTAGGTCTCCCATGTGGGTGGCAGGAACCAAGTTTTGAACCACCACCCCTGCCTCCCGGGGTCTGCCTGGCTAGGAAGCTGGAATTGGGAGGTAGAGTTGGGAATTGAACCCAGGCACTCTGATGTGGGATGCAAGCATCCAAGTGGCATTTTTTTTTTTTTTTGACAGACAAAGTGGACAGTGAGAGAGAGAGAGACAGAGAGAAAGGTCTTCCTTTGCCGTTGGTTCACCCTCCAATGGCCGCCGTGGCCAGTGCGCTGCGGCCGGCACACTGCGCTGATCCGATGGCAGGAGCCAGGTACTTATCCTGGTCTCCCATGGGGTGCAGGGCCCAAGCACTTGGGCCATCCTCCACTGCACTCCCGGGCCACAGCAGAGAGCTGGCCTGGAAGAGGGGCAACCAGGACAGAATCCGGCGCCCCGACCAGGACTAGAACCCCGTGTGCCGGCGCCGCTAGGCGGAGGATTAGCCTAGTGAGCTGCGGCGCCGGCCCCAAGTGGCATCTTAATTGCTAGACTGCACGCCCCTTGCTGCAGTGGAGGTTTTAAAACCAGAGAATACGTCTGCTGAATTCTTGCCTACACAACCATATTAGAAGTGACCTTGGAAGAAAAGAGAGAGAGAGGAGAGGGGGAGGGAGAAGAATGGGAAATAGCATTATATTCTTAGGATTGTATCAGGGAACTACATTGAATCTGTTCTCTTTGTATTAATACCACGTTAATATAAAAATTGATGAGAGTTATGGTAGTAATATCAGCATTTACTGTGACCCTGAAAATCTAATGTATTAATAAATTTCTTTAGTTAATTAAAAAGGAAATACCCTCCCATTCTCCTCCCCCTTCCCCCCCAAAAAAAGCAGCCTCAAAGTAGGTACTGTCCTCAGTCCCCATGATTCTCCAAGTGGTTGCAGTTTGGTGGCTGGACCCGTGGAGTCCACTGAAAATGCAGCTGTGGTTTCTTCCCAGGGTCCATGCTGGCTTTGTGAGTGCCACAGGCCCCGGCTGAGAGGTGCAGGAACTCTGCCAGGTGGGGGCTGCCTGGCATCAACATTTGCAGGTCCCACGGTATTTGTCTTTTCTTTTTGCTCCTTTAAAAGAAACTGCTGCTGAGATTTCTGATCAGCAACAGGATAAAAAAGATTCCCCCATGCCCTCTAACAAGGGGTTTGTGGAACAGCTGGAAAATGAATGGGGAAGGTGTTTTTTTTAAATCATAATTTGCAGATTTGGCGAGTTGTCAGCAGCAGGGGACAGGAGCTATGAGTCGGCGCTGCTGGATGCGTCTGGCAGCAGAACAGGTCTCAGTGGAGGTAGCCGGCACTGCCAGTCACCACCCACACCCACACCCCACCCTCTGTAGGATGTAGGTTAAAAGCTCCATCTCCCAGTTTTCCTTGCACCAGACAGGGCCACGTGGTGAGGCCATGGTTAAGTAATAGAGCTTGCATTTGGGACTCCTGGGAAGGGTGCTTGAAAGAGACTGTCTTGGGGGTGCTCATCTGCCTGTCCAGCATCCCTTCTGCCTCTGGACGCTAGCCCAGCTTGGCAGCCTGCAAGCCATCTTGAATTGTGAGGCGACTCAGGACAGAAGGATATGCTGGAATGGTGCAGCAGGAAGACAGAGCCTGGGCTTTCAAATTCTTGTACTTAAACTTTCTATCTTGAGCTGATTATAGATTCCCCAAATAGTTGTGAGAGACAATCCAGGGGTGCCCGTGCACCCTCTGCCCCGTGTGCCGCACAGTGATGTCTTGGAAAAGATCCCAGCACAGGATCCCTCGTGTTGTACTCTCATCATCATCATCGCAGCTGTGTCCCTCCTGCCCTTTGCACCCTCCTTAGCCGCTGGAAGACAGTGGTCTGTTAGAGCCTGGCCCTGAATGGAGGCAGAGCATCGTCCCAGCCCTGGACTACCTACTGTGGAATGAACTTTTAAAATGATTTCTGTTTGTTTTTAATTTATTTATTTGAGAGAGAAACAGAGAGTGAGTGAGTACCCCCACCTGCTGGTTCTCTCTGCAAATGCCTGCAGTGGCCCTCAGGACTGGGGGTTGAAACTGGGATCCAGAAACTCAAGCCAGGTCTCCCATCTGTGTGGCAGGAACCCAATTGCTTGAGCCATCACTACTGCCTCCCAGAGTGAACATGAGCAGGAAGCTGGAGTCAGGAGCTAGGAATCAAACCTAGGTGGCATCTTAACTACTAGGCCAATCGCGCACCCTGGATGAACTTGGAGAGACAGAACTATCTCTGTTAATTAAACACTATTAGCAATATTATTTTCTAAATACCATACAGCTAAACCTAGTCCTTCACTGAAGTAGCAAAGATTCAGAGAAAGAGGCTGAAGAACCTTTGTTAGGTTAGGGGACAATAAAGACTTGTGAAGGTGGTTTAAAAGCAGCAAGGAGTCTCAGCCTAATCAAGAGAGGACAGGGCGGGATGCCGCTTTCATGTGCCGTGGAGTTTCCCTTCCTCAGGGCAGTGACCATGGCCTTGATGGGACACTTTTGAATGTTTGAGTGTTAGCTATACTTTATCCTCAAATATTATTTCTGCTACAGATATTCCCAAGGATATACTGGATTCTTTAAAAAGATTGATTTTTATTTGAAAGGCAAAGTGAGAGAGAGAGAGAGAGAGAGACATCTTCTATCTGTTGAAAATCTGGAGCCAGGGACTCCATCCGGGTCTCCCACATGGGTAGCAGGGACCCAAGTACTTAGGCCATCATCTGCTACCTTCCCAGGCATGTTAGCAGGAAGCTGAGTTGGAAGCAGAGTAGCTGGAACTTGAACCAGTGCCCAATATGGGATGCAAGCATCCCAATCAGTGGCTTAACCCTCTGTACCTGCCACAATGATACGGTAGCCTAAGGTTCACATTTATGATTTCTAGAAGTCACAGCACTTCTTTGGGGATTTCAATTCTGACTCTGAGAAAGAGTTTAGTGGGGAAAGTGCAGTGTGATGTTCACAAATGTCCTAGAGACGTGGATGGAATGTGTGAGGGCTGTGAGGGCTAGTGGAGGCTCCCGGACCTGTCTTAGGTGGCCACCCATGCTGTGTTTTGCTTTCCAGGAGCTGGAGTCAGAGAGGACGTGTTTCTCATTTGGAGGGAGATGGAGGAAGCCTGCAGCACGCTGGCCCAGATCCAGAGGCTGGTGGCCGAGTCTCCCAAGTCCAACATGACCACGTTAGACTGCGGTTGGTACTGTTGTTACCAGTTGGGAATGGGGAGTCGTTTCCATGATCCTAACCAAAGGGTGTGCGTTAGGGCAGGTGTGCGGAGCTGCTGAGAGCTCCTAGAGCTGTTCTGGGTGTGTGTGTATGTGTGTGTTCATGTGTGCGTGCGCTGCACATGCATGTGTGGACTGTCAAAGAGGAATGAGAGCTGGGCGGTAGCCAACATGACAAACACAAAATTTTCTGGAACTGTTGCAATAGGGGAAAGAGACCTCAGTAGACAACTGAACTCAATTCTGAATGCAGCAGGGACAGGTGAGGATTTAAGGCCAAGGAACAGGGAGCGGGGGTTTTGGATGGGAAATTTCTAAGAGGAGACATCAGGGGTAAAGGGAGATTTTGGCTAAACCTGTATGACAGGACTCTTGCTGAGGTTGGGCCACGGTGATAGGATGGTGAGTGGGGATGGAAGCCTAGGGAAGTTTAGCCCGATCATGATGGCTAAACTGACTCAGCAGGATTTTTGTTAAAACTGGGCAATGCAGAGATGTACATAAAAGTCCGAAGGTTGAGGCCTAGTGTGGAAGAGGACGCAGGGGAGCCTGACTAAAGTTTGGTTAAGGGGAGACTTTGTCGGTACACCTGGGCTTGGCCTTGGCCTGCAGCCTCAATCCTATCTACACTGCCTGCAGCAGGAAGTCACCTGACTCACCTTCCTCAGCTGACAGGAAGGCTGGATGTGTTCTCTCTCGTCCTGACTTAAGGCCATCACGCTTCTTTGAGCAGGATCTGCAGCCTCCCTGCAGAAGAGGGGTCGCAGGCTGGGGAGGAGTGTGGAGTGCCTGCCTGGAAGGGAGAGGGTGATAGGGGAATGGTTTACATTATTACTATGAAAAAGGAATGACCACACTCCAGTTGCATCTCCCAGTCTCTAGAGCTTTTTAGTGTGACTTGGAAAAGCCCCTTGCAATTCTGGAGGTCAGAAATCTGATTTGCTGTCCCTAAATGGTGATGACAACGATGCTGACAGCCATCTAGAGAGCACTTGCTATACGTCAGGCTGAGAACTAGGCTTGTGCTGAGCCCATAACTATTATCCCTGTTTGACAGGTGAGACACCCGAGGCAGGGAGAGATTAAGTAGTCAGCCTGAAGACATACAGCTGGAAAACGTGGAGGCTGATTTTGAACTCCAGTGCCAAAGAGAAGCTTTCCTGACTGCATTGTCAAAAGACGTTGGAAGTGAAGCTACATTTATCTTTTTTTTTTGGTCAAATTTACTAGTTTTTATTTATTTGGAAGGTAGAATAAGAGAGAGAGAGAGAGGGAGGGAGAGAGAGAGAGAGAGAGAGAGAGAGAGAGAGAGAGAGAGAGAGAGAGGATCTTCTATCTGCTGGTTTCCTCCCCCAAATGCTTTCAACAGCCAGACCAAGGCAGGCTGAAGCCAGAAACTGGGCTATCAATCCTGGCCTCCTAGTAGGTGGCAGGGACTTAAGTACTTGGATCATCATCCACTGCCTCCCACATACATTAGCAGAAAACTGGATTCAAAACGGAGGTGCGACTCTATCCCAGGCACTGCAGAATGGGCTGTGGGCATCCCAAGTGGTAGCTTAACCCAGTGCACCACAACACCTTCTCTTACATCCACCTTAACATTACTTTCCCAGTTACTAATTAGCACTTACGCTATCATAACCAAAAGGAAGCTCCCCTCTCCCCTTGTTTGAGGTGTTCAGGCCCCACAGGCACAGCACAGAAGTGAGCTCATTACATTATTAGTGGATGGATGACATTGAGAAGTATTTTTCCCCACGTTTTTCTTGACAATCAAAATATTTTTTTTAATTTTTTTTTTGACAGGCAGAGTGGACAGTGAGAGAGAGAGACAGAGAGAAAGGTCTTCCTTTGCCGTTGGTTCACCCTCCAATGGCCACCGCGGCCGGCGTGCTGCGGCCGGCGCACCGCGCTGATCCGATGGCAGGAGCCAGGAGCCAGGTGCTTTTCCTGGTCTCCCATGGGGTGCAGGGCCCAAGCACCTGGGCCATCCTCCACTGCACTCCCTGGCCACAGCAGAGAGCTGGCCTGGAAGAAGGGCAACCGGGACAGAATCCGGCGCCCCGACCGGGACTAGAACCCGGTGTGCCGGTGCCGCAGGCGGAGGATTAGCCTAGTGAGCCGCGGCGCCGGCCCCAAAATATTTTTTATAACAAAGGGGATGAGTTTTGGAATGAGAAAGGCCTAGTTATAAATCCCAACTCCATCAGTAGCTTAACCTCTCTCAGTCTTTGTTTATTCTTCCGAAAAATTACTATAATCATCTTGAAAGATTATCGTAATGATTAAATAATGTGTGCTTTGCACCAAGCAGGTGCTTGAGCAATGTCAGCTCACTCTTTCCCTTTCACAGGGGAGTTTGTGCGCTGATTCTCCTGTGTAAATTCTTGAGCTAGCAAAGGGTTTTCTTCTGGAAGTTACTGTCCGGCATACCTGTACTGACAATAGTTAACAATAAACACAGGAACCTTACATGTCAGGTACTGTTCTGGGGTCTCCACAAGTGTTAACATCGAACCCTTACCGCAGCCCCATGAGACAGGTGCTGCTGCTGCTATTATCTTCAATTTGAATTAAGCAATTTCCCCTAGGGCACACAGCTAGTAGGTGATGAAACCTGGATTCGAAATCTATTCCATCCATAAGAATGCTGATGTCTGCCTCCCACTGCCAGACATTCTAATTGAAACCTTGTGGGAAGACATTGGGACTTTGGAAAGCTCCCCAGGTGATCCTAACGTGCAGTACGGTTTGGACCAACACGTCCAGGGTGTGGCTCCTCTTGGTACTGCCCAAATTGCAGAGGTGTCTGTTGGAGGCTAAGAGCAAGGAGGCCGGCTGGCTGCGGATGGAGATGTGGTTAAGTAGAGAAGTGGGCCGGGGACCTGTGCAGAGGCAGGGAGAGGTTTAGGCATGAGTGAGCATTCCCTCTGTGACTTGATACACTCCTGGGGACCAGTCCCCTGAGATTTCCTAAGGAGGTGCCTACACTGGCTGGACTGGAGGAGCCACTCTAGAGACATCTCACTCAAAGACTCAGGTGCTCCCCTGTCATCCCAGGAGAGTGAAAATAAAGCAGTGGGCCCAGGCTAAAGCAAACCTCTATTCCAGGCAAAGAGGACGGTGATCCTGCTGCTGCACTGTTTGTTTGGGGAGTGCCACGGACTGAACGATGACTTCCCAAACTCCGACATTGAAGCCCCCATGCGACTGTATTTGGAGACAGGACCTTTAGGAGAGTAATTAGGGTTGAATGAGGTCCTAAAGGTGGTAGGGCCCTGATCAGATATGGCTGGCCTCTAAGACACCAGAGAGCTGTCTCTCTACATAGGCACGAGCCAGGCGGGAGGCCTCACCAGAACCCACTGCTGCCGGCACCTACGCCTTGGACCTCCAGCTTCCAAAGCTACGGAAGTAGATTTCTGTTAAGTTGTCCAGCTTTTGGGATTTTGTTTTGGCAGCCCAAGCAGACCATACAGGGAGTTTTCATATTTGGTGTAGGCTTAACAGGAGGTTTTAGAAGTTATTTGTAAAGGACACAGAAGAGCTATAGGCTTCTGAAATTAGACAATGATCTATGATTGTCCATTTGTTTCAATCTAACACACACCTAAAACACCAAGTAACTCCAAGCAGAAAGTTTTTGTTCTTAAGATTTATTTTTAAAATTTTTTTAAAGATTTTATTTATTTGAAAGAGTTATGGAGAGAGGAGGAGACAGAGAGAGGTCTTCCATCCACTGGTTCACTCCCCAAATGGCCACAATGACTGGAGCTGCGCCGATCCGAAGCCAGGAGCCAAGAGGTTCCGCTGGGTCTCCCACATGAGTGCAAGAACCCAAGGACTTGGGCCACCTTCTACTGCTATCCCAGGCCATAGCAGAGAGCTGGGTTGGAAGAGGAGCAGCCGGGACTTGAACCGGCACCCATATGGGATGCCGGTGCTTCAGGCCAGGGCGTTAACCTGCTGTGCCACAGCACTGGCCCCCAGATTTATTTATTTTTTTGAAAATCAGAGTACAGAGGGAGTGGAAAAGAGAGAGAGGTCTTCCATCTGCTGTTTCACTCCCCAGATGGCCGCAACAGTTGGAGTTGAGCCGATCCAAAGCCAGGAGTCAGGAGCTGCTTACAGGTCTCCCACATGGATGCAGAGGCCCAAGCACTTGGGCCATCTTTCACTGCTTTTCCCAGGCCATTATCAGGGAGCTGAACTTGAAGTGGAGCAGCCAGGACATGAAAAGGCTCCCGAACAGAAAACTTTTTAAAAAATACTTAGAATGTACTATTTGGATTTTTCAAAAAATTGGTTAGGACCCTTCCTCCTATAGGAGGAAGCTTTTGTAAACTTGGTTTGGCTCCACTGGCTTTATATAGGGTGTCTGGCCCGCTTGACTTCCTGCCTACAGGCCACTGTTATTGAGGCAAAGTCTGTCTCAGTCCAGGACTCTGTGTCTGCTTCCTGGGAAGATAGCAGCCGTTCCCCCAGGTTGGCTTCTCAAAGCCTACAGGCTACAGGCGATATGGTAGCCAGCTGGAGAGAGTAAGGGGGAGACCAGAGACAGGTGGGCTGCTGTTCCACAGGGAGCCTTCAGGTGAATTACACAAAGGCTGCCCTCTTTGGGGATATTGGCCCCCACTTGGGCTGGGCACGATGGTTCAGGGATTAGCAGGTCCATTTAACCCTAGGGCCAGGAGGGCAGTTTCTGTCAGAGGCGACTCACCAGCCCGATGCCTGGGATGGGAAGATGATAAGACCAGGCCTTCTGGTCACTGGTAATTTTGGCCTCTTTTAATTACTGTGAGCAGGACCTAAGTATTTCCTGGGTGAGGGGGCGGGCAGGGGCTAGAACTGACCAAAATATATGAAATGATTTTTTTAAAGACTTTATTTGAAAGGCAAAATGAAAGAGAGAAAGGGAGAAAAAGAGAAAGATCTTCCAAATGGTTCATTCTCCAAATGGCTGTAATAGCCAGGGCTGGACCAGGACTGGACCAGGAACCCAGAACTCCACCCAGGTCTCCCACATGGGTGGCGGGGGCCCCAGCACTTTGGTCGTCTACTCTTGTTTTCCTACGTGCTTTAGCGGGGAAGCTAGAATGGAAGTGGAGCAGCCAGGACGCAAACCAGCACTCCAGTATGGGATGCCGTCATCATAATCAGTAGCTGTGTCACAAAGGCCAGCCCCCAAACAGTGGCTTTTAATACATTGAACACCAAGCAGTGCAGGCCACTGACCCCCAAGATACAAGGCAAAAACAAGGGAAACTCTAGATTTTCCCAGCTTATTGCTTTTAGACAGTTCCAGGCCCTGGTGCACAGAAGAACGCAGGCTTGCTAAGCTTGAGAGACAAAGCTCTGGAGATAGCAAAGCAGCTAGAATTCACAGGACAGAGAACCAGAGGGAACTGTACAGAGAACTCCAGAAGTCTGCAGAAGGCCCCCCTGGAGCTACTTGATTAATGATCAGCTCAAGCATGTGAAAAAAATGACCTGAGGCTGGGGAAAGAGCCATGAGAAACAATTAAAAGGAAGGAGCTTGGAATTCACACAGCTCCAAGAAAACACCTGTTCTCACCAGCCTGAAAACTTTGATTTATAGGGCCCTGGATGAGTTACTTGGAAAGCTCTTATCTCAGGGAATGATTAGTCTTAAACTAAACACAGCTCTGGACACTCCTAAGAAATCATGAAAGCAAGACACGAAAAGAACACGCTATTCCTAGGTAACAAGTACATCTCAGAACAAAGGTCGAGAAAATTTATAAGACTACAGAAACATCTAATTTCCAATGAGGGGAAGTTCATAATGACTGGCATCCAAAGATTACCTGACGTGAAAAGAAGCAGGAAAATGTCTGCTGTGGCCCGGGAGTGCAGTGGAGGATGGCCCAAGTGTTTGGGCCCTGCACCTTCGTGGGAGACCAGGAAGAAGCTCCTGGCTCCTGGCTTTGGATCGGCGCAGCTCCGGCTGTTGCGGCCATTTGGGGAGTGAACCAAAGGAAGGAAGACCTCTTTCTGTCTCTCCCTCTCTCTGTCTGTAACTCTACCTCTCAAATAAATAAATAAATAAAATCTTAAAAAAAAGGCAGAAAAATGTGACTCTCAATAAGGACAAAAACCAATCAAAACTGAGAACGGACACTGACATTAGAATTGGCAGAATAGCATTCAGAGTTACTGTTCCTAGATCCCCTATATTCAAAAAGTTAAGACGAACAGGGAAGATGTTTTTAAAAGACCTGTCTTGAACTTTTAGAGAAGAAAACTTTCAGAGAAGAAAAATATCTTATAGATGAAAAACCGTCTGAATGGATTTATGGGAGAAAGGATTAGTGAACTGGGAGGGAGACAGCAATAGAAGCCATTCAACATGAGCCACGTGTTTTAGAAAGAATAAAAAACAGAAACAAAGAGATTTGAGAGTGTCGGCTGTGGGGCAATTTCAGGTGACCACAAATACGTACAGACAGTTCCTGAGGTAAGGAATGAGAAGGGGAGGGGAGTAGGGAGCAGAATAATGTTTGAAGAAATAAATGTTCGGGCCAGCGTTGTGGCGCAGCAGGTTAAGCTGCTGCCCAGGACACCAGCATTCTGTATGAGTTATGGTTTGAGTCCCGGCTGCTCCACTTCTGCTCCAGCTCCCTGCTAATGCACCTGGGAAAGCAGCAGCAGATGGCCCTGCGATGTGGAAGGCACACATGCAGTTCTAGGCTCCTGGCCCAGGCCTGACCAGTGTGGCCATCTAGGAGAGTGAAGGATGGAAGATCTCTCTCTCTCTCTCTCCTGTTCTCTTTCTGTAACTCTGACTTTCAAGTAAATAGAGAATCTTAAAAGAAGAAAGCAATGTTAAAAAATTTCCAAATTTGATGAAAACTCCAAGCCCAGAGATCTAAAATGTTCAATGAATGCTGAGCACAGGACAATAAGGAAAGCTACACCAAAAAATATCTAAATTGATTTGCTTAAAAGCAATAATACATAGGAAACCTTAAAAGTAACCAGAGAAAAACTTCCATGTATAAAAGAACAAAGATAAGGATGACAGCAGATTTCTCATTCAAATAAAAAGACAGTGGAGCACCATTTTTCTTATCTTTCAGTACCTTAAGCATAAATCCTAGCATTCTATATTCAGAAAAAAAAAATTTAAGGCAGAATAGACATTTTGAGATATACAAAAGCTGAAAAGAATTGCTCATTAACACATCTGAGAATACTTCAAAAAGTTTGTGGGAAAATAGAATTAAAGAGAAATTTATTTTGGTGCAAAAAATGTTTAAGTTCATGCATGCCTTTTCTGTAAATAAGCATTTCCGTGAACTTTTCGAAGACCTCTGTCATTACACGTGAAGGGATACAACATTACTTACAGTCAGACCAAGATAGTTGAAGATGTGTGCTATAAACCTAAAGTAACCACTAAAATCACAGAACAAGAGATAAAATCAAATTAAAACCCTCCACAAGCTGTCAGAAAAAGCACAGGGAAAGAACAAAGAACAATGGAAGGCAAATAGCAAGAGGGTAAACGCAAACCTAATCATACTATGTCAAAACTTGCTAGTCTGGGTGGGTGTATGGCGCAGCAGATTAGATGCAGCTCGTGATGGCCCGTGTCTTATCAGAGGGCTTAGGTCTTCAGAGCCTGCTGTACTTCTGATTCCAGCTTCCCGATAACGCACACCCTGGGAAGCAGGAGGTGGCGGCTGGAATGCTTGCTCCCTGCTACCCACAAGGAAGACCCAGATGCAGTGGCGGGCTCCTGGCCTCAGCCTGGTCCGACCCTGGCTGTTGCAGGCATTTGAGGAATGAACCAGAGGATGGAATATCTATCTCTCTGCCTTTCAAATAAAATGAAAATAAATTTTAAACATTCAAAATTTTTAATTAAAAAATGCCATCAGTTAGTACATCTTAAAGGTGTTGTGTGTTAACTCTACCTTAAGGCAGCTGTTGATGGGAGAGAAGGATCTGAGATGTTTAGAGCCATCTGTGCTAGTGTGTGCTGAAGATACACAGTGCATAGGAGATGGAGGCATGACTCAAACAAGGAGGTGCTTCTCTCAGAACATGTTCATTTGTTGAATGTTAGAAAAACTTTACCCCCCCCCCCTTTTTTTAAATGATGATTCAGCTAAAGACTCTTCAGGAACTCCTCATGTGGAATAACCTTCACAGTCATTTTGTGACTCACTAGACATAATTGGCCTAATCGTGTGGAGTCATGCTTTAATCACAAACAGAGACAGACCCAGAGATTGCCATCTGAGACTCCAGGTTTGACTCGATACTTGGCTGCTTGAAAACATCAAACTCAATGTCAAAAGATGAGGAAGTGGCTGGAGGCTCATTCGCACTCTGCAGGCACTTCCAGCCAGTGGCTCGGCAGGAGGCTGGGGCACGTGTTTTTTGAACAAATGGAGAGGGGGGTAATGTTCATTTTTCTTGGCATTGTATTAAATAACCAGCAAGATTTCCCCATAGCCCTGAGTGGTGGTGATTCATGCAGACATGGTGTTAGAAAGATATTAAACCTGGCTCTGCCCACTCCTGCTGCGTGGCCCTAAACAAGATGTGTATTAACTGTGCCTTAGTTTCTTTATTTGCAGAATGTTGGTGATAATGATAATACCTGCGCTGCAGGGCTGTTGTAAAAATTAAATAAGAAAAATATCTGTATAATAGCTAGAACAATGTTAGCATATAATTAGAATGTAATGCTATCTTAAGAAAAAAAACCCCTTATTCTTTTTTTAAAGATGTATTTATTTATTTGAAAGTCAGTTATACAGAGAGCGATGAGAGGCAGAGAAAGAGAGAGAGAGAGAGAGAGAGAGTGAGTCCATCCAATGGTTCACTACCCAATTGGCTGCAACAGCCAGAGCTGAGCTGATCCGAAGCCAGGAGCCAGGAGCTTCTTCCGGGTCTCCTGCATGGGTGCAGGAGCCCAAGGACTTGGGCCATCTTCTGCTGCTTTCCCAGGCCATAGCAGAGAGCTGGATTGGAAGTGGAACAGCCGAGTCTCAAACCGGCACCCATATGGGATGCTGGCGCTTCAGGCCACAGCGCCGGCCCCAACCCCTTATTCTTTTCATTTGCTGAGGGCTTAGCTTATGTGGTGCTATGCTAGATGGTAGGCATAGTGGTGAATAAAACACACAAAATGGGTCCTTGCAAAGCAGGACCTATAAACGCCTTTTCTTCCTCAGTGAAGGTGTACAGTCAGATGAACATAAAAGAATAATTACAACTGGGGTATTATGATAAAGTTCAAGTGGGAGAGCCTGAGCTGTTCCCTAGGGTGAAGAGGTAAAGAGTGCTTCCTTGAGGACATGCCTTTGTAGCTGGTGTCTGAGGGGGTGAGGAGGTAAGCTAACAATGTGAAGGGATGGGTGTGGGGGAGGAGAGCATGCCAGGTAGATGAGTAGCATATGCAAAGGCCCTGGGACAGGAAAGAGCATGACGCTTGAGAAGAACTAGAAAGATAACTGTGGTTGAAGCTCTCAGTTCACTAATGAGTCTGGGTAGGTAGGCAGGGACTGGCTCTAGAAAGCAATGGTAGAGATTTGGGCCCTGAATTTCATACCAATGGTCAGCCATTTAGAGGATTTTATGCAGGGGAATAAGATTGGATTTGCATTTACCAAAAATCACTTTGACCACTACATGGAAAACAATTTGGAGATGAAGAAGCAAACATGGATGAGGGGAGAGAGTAAGACATTAGTACAGATGACTGGTAGTGGCATCTTAGTCTAGGCTGTTAGCATAAGAAGGAGCTAAGTAGACAGATAGCAGGCAATGTTGAGTTGTTGAATTTGCAAGGCTTGAGAGTGAGGGAGATAGGGGTGTCAAAAGTAAGATCCTAGAAAGATCTGGTGCCAGCCATCAAGCTAAGAAAATGCTGGGGGAGAACCAGGTTTTTGGGGAAAGATGATGAACTTTGTTGAACCTGCTTATCCTGGAACATCCGTGAGAGATCCACTACAGGAGGCGATTGATGATACAGGTCTGGGATTCAGATAGCTGTGAGGAACACACTGTTGGGGTGAGGTGAACGCTGTTTGGCATAAGGATAAATATGGACACATCAAGTGGGGACACTGAGTTTCTGAATCTTTGACCCCACATTCTCTGGATTCTGATACCCAGAGAAGGATGTATCATCAGAATTTTCTGTGCCTCACCAATGGTAGATGGCCAGCTAGTACGCCACATGGACTATGTTACCAACATGGTGACATATGGTTTGAGATCAGGACAAACCAGATTTACAGAGAATTTGACCGTGTTTACCTTCTCAAGAGTGTCTTCCCCTTTAGCTCAAATGGGACTGTGGAATAAGATTTGGGCATGGCCGGCACTGCGGCTCAATAGGCTAATCTTCTGCCTGCAGCACCGGCACCCCGGGTTCTAGTCCCAGTTGGGGTGCTGGATTCTGTCCTGGTTGCCCCTCTTCCAGGCCAGCTCTCTGCTGTGGCCCGGGAGTGCAGTGGAGGATGGCCCAGGTCCTTGGGCTCTGCACTCACATGGGAGACCAGGAGAAGTACCTGGCTCCTGGCTTTGGATCAGCGTGGTACGCTGGCTGCAGCGCGCCGACAGCAGTGGCCATTGGGGGGTGAACCAATGGAAAAGGAAGACCTTTCTCTCTGTCTCTCTCTCTCACTGTCTAACTCTGCCTGTCCAAAAAAAAAAAAAAAAAAAAAGATCTGGGCAGAGCACAGTGGTTTTTTATGCAGCTAGAAACAAATGCCGCACTAGTCAAGGTGCTCACACACCAGCAAGTTCCAGTTTCTCCAGCATGCCTCGATAACATTAAGACTCTCTTTACCTCATATATATATATTTAAAATTTATTTATTTATTTGAAAGTCAGAGTTACAGAGAAGCAGAGGAGAGAGAGAAAGACAGAGACAGAGACAGAGAGAGAGAGGGAGAGAGACAGAGAGGTCTTCCATCCGCTGGTTCACTCCCCAGTTGGCTGTAACAGCCAGAGCTGCCCTGATCCGAAGCCAGGAGCCAGGAGCTTCTTCCAGGTCTCCCACGTGGGTGCAGGGACCCAAGGATTTGGGCCATCTTCTACTGCTTTCCCAGGCCATAGCAGAGAGCTGGATTGGAAGTGGAGCCACTGGGATGTGAACTGGCACCCATATGGGATACCGGCACCACAGGCAGCGGCTTTACCTGCTACGCCACAGCTTCAGCCCCATCAAATGTATACTGACAAGGTTGATTAGTAAGCAGCAAGTGAAAGTGCTAGGAAGGACCAAGACTACATTGACTCAAGCATGCATTTTTCTCATGAATAGCGGGCTCCATATTTTCCAGACAAAAATCATACAGAGCAAAGCACCTGCATTGGAGTAGCAAATAGTGCTTCCACAACTCAGAATTAAGGTTCAAAAACTTCTCTGAAAATGTGGGAGAAGAATTGTTCAATCGGAATTATTTTCTAGATATGATGCATTTAATTTAGGATAGATTTTGAAAAGCAATACAACGTATGATGAAATGTTGAAGTTGAAATCAAGTTGTTAAAAGCAATTATAGGATGAGCATTTGGCATAGCAGTTAAGCTTCTGCTTGAGATCCATGCACCTCATGCCAGAGTGCCTGGGCTTTGTTGTCTTTTCCAGCTTCCTGCCAGTGCACACCCTGGGGCAGCAGGTGATGGCTCGAGTTGCTGGGTCCCTGTCATGTCGGAGACCCAGATTGAGTTCCCAGCTTCTGGCTTTGGCCTGGCTTAGCCCTGGCTGTTTCAGATATTTGGGGAGTGAACCAGCGAACGGAAGATCTCTCAGCCTATCCTGTGTATGTGCGTGTGTGTCTGCTTTTCAAATAAAGTTTTTAATTCAAAAAAAAAATTGTGGAAAAGCACAACAAATCCATTAAGTAATTATATGCAGTATAATTGTACCCTTTAATTAGGAAAAGACTAAAATTACATAGGTCATAATGGCCAAGTTAAGGCCCCATAAAAATTCTCTTCCCCCATAGAAGCAATGCAGACATTGTCAGAATCAACTTTTTTAGAACCCTGGAAATTAACCAAAAGTATGCAGCAATATGGGGAGTGTTTGCTGAAGAAAATTGACTGCATCTCAATGAGAAAAGTGAGTGGATGGCATTTTAACTTGGCCCACTCACATTTCGCCTCTCCAGCTCCTCACTAGCTTGCACACCGTAGCCTGCAGTCACAGTGGAGAGCCTAGCAGTCACTGGAGGGGCTGGGAAGGGGCTGAAGTTCCTTCAAAGCCCTGTTCCCAGAGGAGTCTCATAATGCAGCTCGTTTGCTGGGTCTCAGGAAGACTCCACCTGCAAGGCCATCTTTATTTGACCGGACTCCAAGTCTGCCTGTGTGGAAAGAGTTTCCCTGGGGATAAGTGTCAAAAACAATAAGTAATTGACTAACTTTGTGGCTGTCTGAGGTTGTGGAAAACAGCCAGGACAAACCATAGGGTAACTGCAAAGCTGCTCCCATTGACTTACTTTTCTTGACTAGTTTTGCTGGCTCTAATTTCCTATAGAAAGCTTAACAGGCCGGCGCCGCGGCTCAATAGGCTAATCCTCCGCCTAGCGGCGCCGGCACACCGGGTTCTAGTCCCGGTCGGGGCGCCGGATTCTGTCCCGGTTGCCCCTCTTCCAGGCCAGCTCTCTGCTGTGGCCCGGGAGTGCAGTGGAGGATGGCCCAGGTGCTTGGGCCCTGCACCCCATGGGAGACCAGGAAAAGCACCTGGCTCCTGGCTCCTGCCATCGGATCAGCGCGGTGCGCCGGCCGCAGCGCGCCGGCCGCGGCGGCCATTGGAGGGTGAACCAACGGCAAAGGAAGACCTTTCTCTCTGTCTCTCTCTCTCACTATCCACTCTGCCTGTCAGAAAAAAAAAAAAAAAAAAAAAAAAAAAAAAAGGAAAGCTTAACAGTAGCAAGAGCAGACTTCCTTGTCTTGTTCTTGATATCGTGGAAAGAACGTTGTCTTTCACCGTAAGAATAATGTTACCTATAGGGAATTTTTAAAAATATTTTTTATTTATTTATTTGAGAGGTAGAGTTACAGACAGTGAGAGGGAGATACAGAGAGAAAGGTCTTCCTTCCGTTGGTTCACCCCCCAAATGGCAGCCACGGCCGGCGCGCTGCGCCGATCCAAAGCCAGCAGCCAGGTGCTTCCTCCTGGTCTCCCATGGGGTGCAGGACCCAAGGACTTGGGCCATCCTCCACTGTACTCCCGGGCCACAGCAGAGAGCTGGACTGGAAGAGGAGAAACAAGGACAGAATCCGGCTCCCCAACCGGGACTAGAACCTGGGGTGCTGGCGCCGCAGGCGGAGGATTAGCCTAGTGAGCCGCGGCGCCGGCCCCAGATGCCTTTTAACAGGTAAAGGAGGTTCCTTTGTATTCCCAATTTGTGAGTATTTTCATCATGATTGGCTGCTGAATTTTGTCAAGTGATTTTTCTGCATCCATTGAGATGATTATGTCACATCTGTCCTTCATTTTATTAATATAGTATATGACACTTTTTGTATGTTGAACCAACCTTGCAGTCCTAGGATAAATTTCACTTGACCAAGTTTTTTTTTTTTTTTCTATATATACAGAAGATCAGTTTAGTATACATTAAGTAAAGATTTCAACAGTTTGCACCCCCATAGAAACACAAAGTGGAATATACTGTTTGAGTACTCGTTATAGCATTAAGCCTCAGTGTACAGCACATTAAGGACAGAGATCCTACATGAGGACTAAGTGCACAGTGACTCCTGTTGTTGACTTTACAAATTGACACTCCTGTTTATGGCATCAGTAATCTCCCTATGCTCCAGTCATGAGTTTCCAAGGCTATGGAAGCCTTTTGAGTTCACCGACTCTTATCTTGTTTAGACAAGGTCATAGTCAAAGTGGAAGTTCTCTCCTCCCTTCAGAGAAAGGTACCTCCTTCTTTGAAGACCTGTTCTTTCCGCTGGGATCTCACTCACAGAGATCTTTCATTTAGGGTTTTTTTTTTTTTTTTTTTTTTTTTCCAGAGTGTCTTGGCTTTCCATGCCTGAAATACTCTCGTGGGCTTTTCAGCCAGATCCGAATGCCTTTAGGGCTGATTCTGAGGCCAGAGTGCTGTTTAGGACATCTGCCATTCTATGAGTCTGCTGTTACTTGACTAAGTTGTTATAATTCTTTCTATATGTTGCTGGATTCAGTATGCTAATATTTGTGGAGTGTTTTTGCATATACATATGAAAACTGTAGTTTCTTTTTATGATAGTGTCTTTGGAATTGATTTTAGGGTAACTGATCTCACAGGTTCAGTTGCAATGTGTTTCTTCCTCTTAGGGGTCTGAATAATTGTTAATTCTTCAAATATTTGAAAGGACTCACTAGTAAAGTCATCTTGTTCAGGCTTCTCTCTTTGTGCCAAGGTTTTTTGTGTGTTTTGTTTGTTTATCATTACTAACTCAACTTCTTATAACAGATATATGTGGAATTTCCATTTCTTTCTAAATTCCTTCTGGTCATTTGTGTCTTTCCATGAATTTGTTCATTTCAGCCAGGTTATCTTATTTGTGGACATAATGCCCTCTTACATTCCTCATTTTAGTAATACTAGTCTTTCTTTCTCTCTTTTTCCTTAGCTAATCAAGCTAAAAATTGATCAATTTTGTTGTTCTTTTAAAATAACCAATATTTTGTATATTTGATTTTCTCTATGGCTTTTCTATTCTCTATTTCATTAATAGCTTCTATAATCTTTATTATTCCCTTCCTTTTGCTTATTTTCAATTTGATCTTCTAACTTCTTAAGACAGAAGATTAAATTGTTGGTTTGAGATCTTTTTTTTTTATCTTTTATTTAATGAATATAAATTTCCAAAGTACGACTCATGGGTTACAATGGCTTCCCCCCCATACCGTCCCTCCCACCCACAACCCTCCCCTTTCCCACTCCCTCTCCCCTTCCATTCACATCAAGATTCATTTTCGATTATCTTAATATACAGAAGATCAGCTTAGTATACCTTAAGTAAGGATTTCAACAGTTTGCTCCCACACAGAAACATAAAGTGAAAAATAATAGATGATTTTTTTAAATGATGATGAAATCAGATCAGACCTATTGTCATGTTTAATCCCAGTGAGAGTCAAGTTGGGAATTGATAATTTCTTTTTCTTTTTTTTTTTTTTTTTACAGAAGATCAGTTTCGTGTACATTAAGTAAAGATTTCAATCGTTTGCACCCCCATAGAAACACAAAGTGAAATATACTGTTTGAGTACTCATTATAGCATTAAGCCTCAGTGTACAGCACATTAAGGACAGAGATCCTACATGAGGAGTAAGTGCACAGTGACTCCTGTTGTTGACTTTACAAATTGTCACTCCTGTTTATGGCATCAGTAATCTCCCTATGCACCAGTCATGAGTTTCCAAGGCTATGGAAGCCCCTTGGGTTTGAGATCTTTTTTAAGCAATATTTATAGCTGTAAGTTTCCTTCTAAACACTGCTTTAGCTGCATTTCATGTTGAAATATTTATTTTTCTTTGCCTTAAAGTATCTCCTAATTTCCCACTTGATATATTTCACCCATTAGGTTTTTTTGGAGTATGTTAATATCCACTTTTAATTTCAATTAAAATATTAGGAATAAATTTATCAAAACAAGTACCATATATATACATTTCAATGATACAGAATATCATTGAAAGAAATTAGTAAGACCTAAATAAATGTGAAGACATTCGTGTTTGTGAATACCCAATGTTGTTAAGATTTGTGTACCTCCCAAATTGATGTATAGATTCAGCACAGTCCCCGCACAATTGCAGCCGACTTTGTCAGAAATCCATTACAAGGATTTCTTCAAATACTCTTCCTGCTTTTCCCTCTCTTTCCCCCTCTCCCGCACTCTTATCCTTCTGGGATTCCACTGTGCACGTGCAGGCTGCTGCTGCTCTGCCGGTCTCTGCAGCTCCGTTCCTTTTTCTTTATTCATCTTGTGCGCACACTGGGTAATCTCTACTCATCTATCTAAAAACTCACTGGTTCACTCTTCTGCTTGCTGTAATCTAGTGTTGAGCCCTTCTAGTGAGTTCGTCATCTCAATGTTTGCACTTCTCAACTCCAGAGTTTATATTTGATTATTTAAAAATAGTAATCATTTTCTTATTTTATTGATATTCTCTGTTTGGTGAGGCATAACTTTTACACTTTCTTTAGCTCTTTAAACATAGTTTCCTTTAGTTATCTGAAATATGAAAATAATGATTTAGGGGCAGTTATTTTGTTTAGTCGTAAGATGCTAGCTGGGATTCTCACATGCCACACCAGAGGGGCTGGGTTAGGTTCCTAACAGTGGCTCCTGACTCCAGGTTCCTGTTCATGTAGATCTTACTAGGCAGCAGTGATGTCTCAAGTGACTGGGCTGCTGCCATCCACCTAGGAGACTCGAATTGAGTTCCTGGCTCCCAGATTCAGTCCCAGCCACGGGGCGATTGTGAGCCTTTGGGGGTGAACCACTGGATGGCGTGCTTGCTTTCTCTTTTTCTCTCCCTCTCTTCCTCACAAATAAAATTTAAATATTTTTTGACAGAAAAAATTAATGAGTTATCTAATGCCTTTGTCTAGTAAGGTCAGCACTGAACTTCCTGAGAAACTGTTCCTGCAGTTTGCCTTTCTACTAAAAGCCATATTTTCTTGTTTCTTTGCATATCTCAAAGTTTACTGACAAATGGACAGTTTTAAATAATAAAATGTGGCAACTCTGAAAATCAGATTCTCCCACCTGTCCAGGGTTTATTGTGGTTTCTCCTTGTTATTGCTGGCTTGGTGACTTTCAAATTCCATAAAAATCTGTATTTTTGCCATTGTAGTCATGGAGGTTTCTGCTCATTTAGCTTAGGAGTCAGCTGCTAGTTAAACAGACACATCCTTAAATGCTTTGGGCTACTTTTTGCTGAGGGCTCTGGGTTTGTATTGGACCCAGTTTTCAGGACTACAGGAGTTTACAACTCTGCCCCAGCCTTCATTTCCTGCTTGTGCACAGCCCAGATGAGAGCGTAGTCTTTTTCTGAGTATACACAGCCCTGGCATATATACCACCCTGTACACGTGCATGGCCTTGTCATGACATTGTCCAGTACCAGTGGACATCTAATTCCCCAGCTTTTTCTCTTAAGCCCCGTGCAGAAAATTTTGAAATCCATGCTTTTTTTTTTTTTTACAATACATATTTTTATAAACTTTTTGAAGACCCCTTGTGTTTGCATGAATTTCAAAAAGAAAAATTACACTGAAACAAACATCTTTTCATTCCATTTGCCATGGACTTTCAGAAGTACCCTACTACAACTGCCCGGAGAACGGCTGCCCTCTCAGGCCACGCTGTCACCACCTGTCCCCTGGGGCTCAGATCAAATTGGACTCCTCACCTTCAGAGAAGCCGGGGCTTTGCAGCTGTCCTCTGCTGAGCTCAGGGGACTGAAACCTCACCCTTCCCACCAGCAGGCAGGACCTGGGTTTCTTTCCTGCCAGCTGCTTCCTTTCCCTTCCCAGCTCGCCTCAATTCCGCGTCCCTCCTTCCTTTTCACCTAATTCACGCCAGCCTTTTTGGTACTACTTCCCACGGGTGGAGAAGAATTTGTTCAGTGTCTTAGTGCACTTGTGATAACAGGGGTGTTAGACAGTGTGTACCAAGTGGTGGTCTATAAAGCTCAAGCCCTTGAGAGTGTTCTCTGTGTTTTGAAGCTAACTAACTTCAAGTTATTTGGAATCCTGTGTGTGCTGAGCCCACCTGCCCATTCCAAGAATAAAGGCATAGAGAAGTCCTGTGATGGGGGAACACCCAGAGGCCGTTTATTGTCAAGCTCTCTGAGTGTTTGCCTAAGGAACTCTCAAAGTAGCAGCCACTGAAGTGTAATGGAAGCAGTGTTGTGGAACTCACTGTGGCAAACAGCAATCAAAGCAGGCTTGATGCTCTCTGAGGCTGGTTCCAGATCCAGATCTGTAGTTGAATCACTCACTGACATTGGAGGAGGCTGGGGGGTGGCATGGGGGTGGGGGAGGTATGGGAGTGATCAATTCCTGATGGGTGGAGCTGCTGTAGAAGGCCCTGAAACCTGAGGCTGCCTGGCCAGCGCACAGCAAGCCAATCACTGACCCTGGCGTTGTGGAAGAAGGTAGGTATGGTATTTATTGCAAAGCGCAGAGCATGGAGCTGAGCCTGGCAGCTATCACTTAATTCCCAGGCTCTCCAGGGAATTAGGCGGGGGGTGGGGTGGGGGTGGGGGCAGCGACCTTTTTTTCTGCCAAGGGACATTTGGAGATTTATAACATCATTCCCTGGCCATATAAAATTATCAACTTCAAAATGAGCCTGCTACACAGATGGATTGAATCCCAAGTCCTGCCTGCCTGCAGTTGCGTTGGCCGGGCCAGCAAATGTTTTCTCAGGCTGCTTGTTCCCCACCCCTGGACTGGGGGTGAATGTTCTTATAGATTGAGGTTGGCGTTGGGAGGTGTGTGCTCAGCCTGCATACAGCCCCCTCTTTGTTCTGCGGTGCTCGCGACCCTCCTCAGGTCAGGGATACTGTGTGCTCTTCTGGGAATTTTGATGACGGCAAAGTGAGCTTCATTCAGGTGATGCGTACTTATGGCTCGAGCCCAGGGTTCCTGGAAAACCCCTCAAGATGACTAAACAGCAAGATGTTATCTACTGGGGAGATCAATGACCTTCTGAGTCTTGTGAGCAAGGACTCTATGAGGATGGCCGTGTCATTCTCTGTTGAGTGAGTTAACTTCAGTAAGAGGTTGCTTTGTAGTCATAAAAGCAGAACAAGGAAACTCTACGGAAGAAAGGCTGGGAGCCTGTGGGAGACTAGGACCTGATAGTATCTAGCATCTGCAGCCGGGGCGGCTGCGTGTCAGAGCTCCTGGGAGGCTGAACCTTGAGAGTTGGTGGATGAAGGACAGGTGGAGGGAGTGGCTCTGCTGAACCATGCCAACTGTTACCATTTGGTTTATGGCCCTGGCTATGGCAGTTTTTGTAAAAGAGAGTTGGCTAGTAGGTCTTACTCTTTGAAAAAAAAAATGTGCTGAGATTGGTTAGTAGGCCAGAGAGGACTTGGCAAGTTAATTCTGTGCCATGGATGTACCCTGCTGTTTGCCTCCATTACCAATAGAAAATCTTTAGCAATCTGTCAGGTGAAGTAGAAAAGCCTCCTAATCAGCATTAGCTGTGAACTCACACCTCCTTAATAAATGAAGGCTCTGTAGGTGAGAATTCCTGCAACACTTTTAATTAAGATGACTGCAGGGGAATGGAAAGGACCCCATAGTGAGTGATGAGGCCCTTCCCCCGCCCCTCCTGGGGGAAACCAGGCTCAGCCACTAACTGGTGTAATTAGCACAGACAGTGAAAAGATTTCCCCTTTTCCCCTACTTTCTTCAGCTCCAAGCACCTGGGCTCTTTGTTTTTGATTGCTTGGCTGCCCTTCCTTGCCTTCGGTAAGTTCAAGTTGCTTTGGGGGTTCCATTGAAACCCCTTTCTTAAGATGCTAATAGGGAGCTTGAATCCTGCCCTCAGGGCCTGCACTGCCTGGTCCTAGGGGATGCCAGGAGTCCAGAGTTAGCTCCTGGCTCTTTAAAACCTCTGCTAAGGTAGGCTGAGATGGGCTTTTAGGCAATTGTTTCACGCTAAGCTTGAATTTGTACTTCATAAGGGCCTTTTGTCTTTATGAAAGAAGGCAACTGGAAAAAAGAGTAGGGGGAAGTGATTGTATGTTGCTATGGAAATAATTATGTGAAAAATTTTGTTTCCTAGTATACTTATTGGTTAGTAAAAAGAAAATGTCTCCATAGGTAGAACTAAAGAGAGGACAAAGAGTCAGATTACAATTAACAACAATTGGAGAAAAATAGTTATACCAAAGGAGTGATGTCCCTGACAAAAGGGGCCTTGTCCTCTTAGCTGCTTCCTGTGATTCCTGAGAGCTTGGGAGAACCTCAGGGAAGGCTCTGGATTGAGCCCCTGACCAGAGTGGGACAGCTGCACCCCATATCAGAGGGGGTTTGTATACTAGCTCCAAGTCCGATCCACTTTCCTGCTAATGTGCACCCTGGTGTTGTAGGCAGGCATACAGGATAAAATTGATCAGGTTTGTGAGCTGGAAGACCACCCGTGTGACCTCATGCCCCTACCTGATCACACCTTCGTGCCCACCAGCCAATCAGACTAATTAACCACTCCCTTTTGGAAGTAGATTAAAGGCCTGAAACCCGGTGAGCCCAGCCTTTTTTTTTTTTTCTTTCCCCTTTGCCCTTTGCCCTTCTCCTCCCTAGCTGCCCTGAATCCCCCTGCTGCCCTGTGCCTCTGGGGTGCATGGCCTTCAGGCCACCCTCCCCATGCTTTCTGGCCTGCATGCTCCTCCACGCGGCTGGCTCCTGGCGCTTGGTATGAATCCAGATTTCTCTTTGTCTTTTAGATAGGGCCCTCACTCTCCTATGTATTTCTCCCACTGAATAAAAGCTTAAGAATTTATCATGCTGCCTTGTTTATTTGTGCCTGTATTCAGAATTCTTCTCTGAATTCGTGACAAGAACGCATAAGGCTTATTAATATCCCAAACTTATTATTAAGCACCCGGTAACATAATTGGCACCCCAGATGAGACTTTTAAGGGGATATGTTACTGATATTACTGGGAGGCTGCAGGCAATGGCTCAAGCACTTGCGTCTCTCCCACCACATGGAAACCTAGATTGGATTCCAGGCTCCTTGCTTCAGCCTGGTCCATCCAGGACTGTTGAGGGCATTTGGGGAGAAAACCGGTGGATTGAAGAGCTCACATACACACCCTCAAAAGAGTGTGCATTTGGCCCAGCAGTTAAAAGACTTTGTGCTTCGTGTGAAAACCAGGTGTTGGCATTCAGCATGGGGCTTTTGATGCCTAGATGTTTTCAAGTTCCAAAGCCAATAGAAACGTACCAGGGGATTCCAATTCAATCCCGTCAAGGTGGTATGTACCAATGCCATCTTGTTAAAGTGATCAGTTTAAGTTCATAATTGATCAAAAACATAGGATTAAGTGTCAAAGGGATTACATAAATAAGACCAGTGTCTGCAAATAATTGATATAATTAAAAAGGAAAGAATGATCCTACATGGGAAGCAGGATACACAGCAGACTCATATAATGGCAAATGCCCTAAACAGCACTCTGGCCTCAGAATCAGCCCTTAAGGCATTTGGATCTGGCTAAAAAGCCCACGAGAGTTTCGCAGACATGGAAAGCCAAGACACTGTGGCAAAAAAAAAAAAAAAAAAAAAAAAAAAAAAAAAAAAAAAAAGACCTAAATGGAAGATCTCTGTGAGTGAGATCCCAGCAGAAAGAATGGGCCATCAAAGAAGGCAATACCTTTCTCTGAAGGGAGGAAAGAACTTCCACTTCGAATATGGCCTTGTCTAAATCAGATTGGAGTTGGTGAACTCAAAGAGCTTCCATAGCCTTGGCAGCTCATGATAAGAGCCTGGGGTGATTACTGACATCATAAATAAGAGTGTCAATTGTTAAATCAACAACGGAGTCACTGTGCACTGCTCCCCATGTAGGACCTCTGTCCTTATTGTGTTGTACTATGCGAATTAACAGTAAAACTACTACTCAAACAGTAAAAAAAAAAAAAAAAGTTCCAAAGCCAAAACAAGATTCTCAGAAAAGTTCCAACTCTAGTAGGTTTCAGAGTACATTCCTCCAAAGATATCCTATTAAATTTCTGAACATGGTACACATGAAATGTTAATGGGTATATCTTTTACATGTGATCAAGAAATAATTGGCCCTTATGTGTTTTTATTTCATCAAATCCTATTCCAATTATGTCTCTCTTTCAATGTAGTGATGGGTAAGTCTGCATAATGTTTTTGTTTCCCGGATAGTGTTACTTGTTAATTAACGGTGTAATTTCCCTTGCATCTGTGTCTGGTAGAAGCATAACTGATGGGATTATGAAGTGATAACTACAGAAGCTCACTGCACCTTAAGCCAGTTGCTAAGCTTGGCTCATGGTGCAGTCATCTGGGGAGCTCTGGGAAATTAGTGTTTGGGTCACAGTCTCAAACTATTTAAGACAGAGTGTAATGGATGGGGCCCAGGCATCAGTATTCTTTTTTTGAAAAACTTATTTGAGAATAAAAAAACTAAAGAAAAAACAGCTTCTGATTGCTAGTTCACTCTCCAAATGCCCACAGTGGCTTGGGCTTGGCCAGGTCAAAACCAGGAGCCAAGAACAGAATCTAGGTCTCTCATGTGGGTGGCAATTACTTGAGCCATCTTTGGTGCCGCTAAGAGCACCCATTAGCAGGAAGCTAGAATCAGGAACAGAGCCAGAACTCAAAGCTAGGCACTCTGATACACAATGTGGGATGTCTTTACTGTTAGGATAAATGCCCGCCACACACCAGTATTCTTTAAAGCTCCTTAGAGCCCCTGATCTCAGTAGAAATAAGTAATCTTTATGGTCTTGGTGGACCTCATGTGTGATAAAAAGCATTATAAAAATTATCTGTCTACCCAGCATTCCCTTCCCGTCCTCCTGGTGCTTGGCTGGTCCCCATGGGACTAAAAGCACAGGGTCCTTTCAGCCTGCCTTCTAGTGGTGTGCAGCTCTCGAATAACAAAGCTCCGATCTGTTGCATGTGCCAGTTTCCAGACTCAGTCAGGTCCTCCACTATGGCAATGGTGGGTCACCCTACCGAAGTACTGTTTATCACTGGGCATAGAGTCAGAAGGAAAGGTGCATAGTCAGCTCCGGACACCACTGTCTCCTTTCTAGCTTCACATTTATTCACCTGCTCCTCAGAGTGTATGCAGGCTCTTCAAAGAGTTTACGGAAAATGCAAATTAGGGAAAAAATGACACACAGATTTCCAAAGATTTTGGCACCAAAATACACTCATATTTAATTCAATTTGCCGTGAACTTTGTGAAGCCCTCTTGTACTCCCCTGCATGTATGATACACTGGCATATCCTGCTCAGGTAACATTACACCACCTTCCAGTTGGAGTAGGTAAGCTCTGGAAAACACCAAGGAAGGGGCGGGGCTTTTGGTGGCGTGTTTAAGCCACAGCTTCTGATGTCTGCCTTCCGCATGAGAGTGCCTACATTCATGTCCTGGCTCCACTCCCAATTCCAGCTTCCTGCTAATGCGCACCCTGAGTGGCAGCAGGTGATGGCTCAAGCACTTAGATCCCTGCCACCCACGTGGGAGACCTGGATTGAGTTCCCAGCTGTTGTAGGCATTCAGGGAATGAAGCAGTGGATGGAAGATCTCTGTGTCTCTGCCTCTCAAATAAATGAATAATAAAAACCCAAGGGAATGTGCCTAAAGCTAGAATTGTTTGAGTAAACAGTGTTCTGGGTTATATTTCAACTGTGAGCCTAAGGTGAGTTGTTCTAGCTGTAGCTTTGGGCACAGGAGCTGATGTATGAGGTTTCTAAGACCGCAGAAGTGAGAGCCAGGCTCACAATCAGCATAAATAGAGAAGGTGACAAGGGAGTTTCCTGGAGGGCAGCTTGCCAGCCTTGAGGGGTGATTGAGCCTCAGCACAGGCTCCATGCCTCTGCTTCTCTTTCTCCCTAATTGCAATGCACGTTCACTCAACTTTTCTCACTGTTTGGCTGTAGTAAGCCCCAGGAAGGCTAAACAGATTCTCCCTTCCATCTGCAGGTGAAGATGTCTTCCAGAATGATTTGCCCAAGTTTAAGCAATTTGCCTGAGCTAGTAGGTGATGGAGCCAGAACTTGAACCCAAAACTGCTGATCCCAAGTTGAATGTTCTCTCAAGACACACTTGGCCTGTCAGTCAACTCCACCTAGTCATGAGGCCAGTCACTTTAAGTAGAGGAGGGAGTGGGATGAAAAGAAACAGATTCCTGCTTTCCAGTCTTGTGAACTAATTTATTGCTGATCCTGCTTTGGAAAATATGTTTCCTGAAATGAAACATGGTCTTTGTGGCCTAACAAAGAACATGTTCCAGCTCTGTAAATATTAAGTTGGAGGTTGAATTGAAATGGTGCAGCAGTATAAACTCGAACCGACATAAATGGCTGATGAACTGTGCTTCCAAACAGAGGCAGGAGCAGCATCCGCTGGGAACGCGTCAAATCCAGAGGACACCTGGGACTCCAAGAAGTGGCTGCAGAAATATGGCTTGAAATCTCAGAAGCTGTCATTTTATGATGTGCTTGCTAACTGCTCCTTTCGCCACGCTGATGGAGTTGTTGACATAAAAGCCAAACCAGAGAATGAGTCTGTGCAGACCAGTGCGGTAGGTGGGGGCTGTGGCCTTCCCTTGATGCCCAGGGTGGGTGATGCCCTCAGATGAGAAGCTAAAGGCTGAGCCTTGGTTGAAGGGCAGCAGGGAGGCAAGCCAGCCTGGGTTTCCAAGAAGAAAGGTGGAGGTGCTTCCCACCTTCCCCTCCTCTATGGGATACCTTGGGAGTGGAGGGCAAGCCTGGAAATAGGTTTTATAGTATGGGAATTATTCACAAGGTGGGGGTGGACTTATAGAAATTCAGGCAGGCCAGCGCCACGGCTCACTAGGCTAATCCTCTGCCTTGCGGTGCCGGCACACCGGGTTCTAGTCCCAGTCGGGGCGCCGGATTCTGTCCCGGTTGCCCCTCTTCCAGGCCAGCTCTCTGCTGTGGCCCGGGAGTGCAGTGGAGAATGGCCCAAGTGCTTGGGCCCTGCACCTGCATGGGAGACCAGGAGAAGCACCTGGCTCCTGCCATCGGATCAGCGTGGTGCGCCGGCCGCGGCGGCCATTGGAGGGTGAACCAACGGCAAAGGAAGACCTTTCTCTCTGTCTCTCTCTTTCACTGTCCACTCTGCCTGTCAAAAAAAAAAAAAAATCAGGCATTTGGAATTCAGAATTACTTACCATTCTATCAAAAGAGAAGCCTTTTGTCTCCGCATGTTGAATGAAAGCAAAAAACTGCTGGTGAATAGGCTCAAAACAGGCATTTCTGTGGTCCCCTTATATTTCTACTATTTTAAAGGCACATTATGCTAATCACTACCAGCCAGCACATAATAGATTCCCAGTATATATCAAATCAGACTCCCGGTAAATATCAAATCAAATGACACTGGGTAGGTATATATTGGAAACTTGACAATTGTAGTTCCACTGTGCCAAATGGATCTTATGGGAATACAGCTCCTCATAGTGCTGGATTCTGCCTCCTGATGGAAGAATACTGCTCAATAGCAGTGTGTCCTAAATGCTATCATCATGCACATGAGCGAGTCTGCCTGAGGAGAGCCCGAGACTTGGCATCAATAGTCTCTCAATCCATTTTGTGTTACTATAAGAAATGACTTGAGACTGAGCAATTTGCAAAGAAGCACATTTATTGATTTTACAGTTCTGGAGGTCCAAAACCATGGTGCGGTCATCTTGACTTCTGGTGAGGGCCTCGTGCCGTGTCAGCTAGTGGTGGCAAGTGAAAAAGCAAGTGGGGATGTGGGTGGGAGAGCATGAGAGAGGGAGAGAGATGGGAGGCTGATCCACTCTTTATAATAACTTTCTAACAACTCACTCTTGCAGTGACCAACCCATTCCCAAGAGACCTAGCTCATTCCCAAGAGAAAGGCGGTGATCTCCCTAAACCTGATCACCTCTTAAGGCACCGCTTCCAAGCACCACCACACTGAAGGCCAAGCCTCCACACGAGATTTGGTGAGGACAAATCCTATCCAAACCATAGCCAGTAACAATCCCCAGGTGGTGCAGAAGCGGCTGGTGCAGGTGCCATGTGAGAAACACTGATGTCAAGGAACCAGAAATCTAGATGTCAGAAGTTTAGTATGGAAAGACTAAGAAGTATCTCAATATGAAACCTAAAATGACATGAGGATCCCAGGTTTGTAAAACCAAAGAGAATTTCCTTAGGAGGTGGTAGAGTACCAGGTACTCACTGTGAAGTGAAAGCTAAAATGGAAGCCACAAAGCAGCCACGCCGGTGACTGCAGCTCAGTGGGGATAACTGGGAAAGGCAGTGAAGGCTCTCCTCAAACTGAGATGTTTGACTCCAGTCTCTTTGGCTTGTTCTGAAGCTGGCTGACCAGGCAAGAGTCTCTCCTTTGAGGGCCGCCTGAGCCATGCCTTGTTGTATTCTTGCTTCCTTACTGCTGCGTGTTCATGATGAACTGCAAAGAAGAAGATATAAAAATTGAATTAGATAGATACAGCATTGACACAGGACTTGTTTCCTGACTTACCCTTGGATATGGAGCAATTGCTGCAATGCAGGCAAAATCTCATTTGTGAGTCTCCTCCCCCAGCCCAGTTTTCCAGTTTTGTAGACATTATTCAGTAATGCTCAGGAAATCACACATAACTGAATTTTCATTTTGAAAATATATTAGGCCTTGGATATATAAAAATATTAATACTTGTTGATTTAAACATTACGTACCATGAGCTTATGACAATGTAGGCTCAGAGCTACTGTGAATACTAATTTCCTCCTGATTCTTTCTTGACATTTTAAAATGAAATTTTACAGGACCAGTTTGAAGAATTTGACTGATAAAAGGGAATTTTATCTGAAAGTTTATGTGCTAAGGAATAATATTATAAATACTGAGAATTATATAGTACCTCTGTCCTCTTCCACAAATATTGATGAAAAAGAAACACTTATATTTTTAGTATTTGGGACTACATATCTGAAACTGGATTTGTACCTAAAATGGTGATATGTATCAAGCAGGGAGAAAGTGAGGCTGTGAAATTTGTTAGGTTAAGACTGCCTCTGGGCTGGACCCCCTAAATGAATAACAATAAAAACTGGCTTATACCAGATCCAGGAAGTCCATTTATAATGAGAAATAAATAATTAAACAGGCCCTGCTAAGTCAAGTTTCTCAGATGGATGAACTGGTAGAAGGAAGAGATAAAAATTCACCCTAATTAGCATATTTCAGGCAAAATCTACTAACCGTATTTTGGGCACCCCTGAAGTCATGTTGCATGCATGGTTGTTTGCTGCTTTGGCGCAAAACCAGAGCTATCTCACCATTCATTCTTCTAACAGATAATTATTGAGCTTCTAATATGTATCAGGCAGTTGTCACAGGGTAGAGTGACCAGAAATGGGTGTCAGTGCTATTTCTACCAGTTAGTAACTATGAACGAGACATGTCGATTCTTTGAGACTTCCTCTCCTTGTCTGTAGATAGAATGGGGTGGTATGAAGTGCCCAGCACTTAGGAGATGCACAGTGGATATTACCTTCCTTCTTTTCATGTCTTGCAAAAATTGTGAGTCAAAAATGAGCCCTAACGGAATGCCTTTATGCTTTATATACAAGGTAAATATATTTGTGCTGTCATTTAACACAAGAAAACCGAGTTGCATGGCCTCTGAAAGAGCAGGTAACTCACCTGCAATTCATCTCGCAGGGTCTGCCAGCCTCTTACACAGTGCTTTGTAGTCACTTCTAGATATTTTCAATCAGCATCCAAATATGCTGTTATCTCTCCCATCTTAAAAATGTGGTTCCTATAGCTGCCTCTGGCCCTGCCTCATTTGCCTCATTCCTCCACTCTTTTTTTTTTTAAAGTAAGATTTATCCATTTATTTGAAAGGCAGAGCTACAGAGAGGCAGAGACAGAGAGAGGTCTTCATCCACTGATTCACTCCCCTAATGGCCACAATGGCCAGAGCTGGGCCAATCCAAAGACAGGAGCCAGGAGCTTCTTCTGGGTCTGCCTCAGGGGTATAGGGGCCCAAGGACTTGGGCCATCCTCTATTGCTTTCCTAGGCCATAACAGAGAGCTGAATCATAAATGGAGCAGCCAGGTCTTGAACCGGTGCCCATATGGGATGTCAGCACTGCAGGCGGCCACTTTACCCACTCTGCCATAGCACCAACCCCTCTGTTCCTCTTTAGAATTCAACTCCTCAGGGGGCTGGTACTGTGGCATAGTGAATAAAGTTTTGCCTGCAGTGCCAGCATCCCATATGGATACTGGTTCAAGACTTGGCTGTTCCACTTACAATCCAGCTCTCTGCTATGGCCTGGCAAAGCAGTAGAAGATGGCCCAAATCCTTGGGCCCCTGTACCCATGTGGGAGACCTGGAATAAGTTCCTGGCTCCTGCCTTGGGATCTGTGCAGCTTCAGCCGTTGCAGCCATTTTGGGAGTGAACCAGCAGATGGAAGACCTCCCTCTCCCTTTCTCTGCCTCTCCTTGTCTGTAACTCTGCCTTTCAAATAAATAAATCTTAAAAAAAAAAAAAAGAAGAAAGAATTCCACTCCTCAGAAGAGTTGTGGACATATCACTTCCCCAGTTCTTCAGTTCTCTTCCCATGTTCTCTTGAACCCACTCCCATTAGGAAAAAGTCCCCACCTCTCCACCAAAACTCATTCTTCAGGAATACTTGGATTGCTAGAGTCAGTTCTCAGGCTAGGTCTCCCTTGACCTGTTATCAGCATTGATGCTGTTGATCACTTCCTTGAGATTCTTTTATTTGTAGAATATACACAGTCCAGGTTTCCCTCCTACCTTGCTGGCTCTTCCTCATCTGTCTTCCTTATTCTTTCTTCCCTATGCCCCCACCCTGTAAATGCTGCAGGGCCTCCGGGTGCAGACCTTGGACAACTTCCCTGTCTACACTCATTCCCTGAGTGAGCTCATCTAGGCGCATATTGTTTAGTGTCCTGTGCATTCCAGTGATTTCCGGGTGTGCATCCCCAGCACTGAGTCCCTCTCTGATCTGCACCTCACTATTTGACATGTCGCTTGGATGTCTGGCAGGCATCTCAAACCCAGCAGATCGGACACCAAACCTTGATCTTCCCTACTCAAAGCTGCTTTCCCACAATCTTTGTCCTATCAGTTTATTGCAACTTCATTCTTTCACTTCCTGGGCTGAAAAACCTGAGGCGTTCCCGACTCCTCTCTTTTCTCTCACATCCATATCTGATCTCTCATTACACCCTGCCAGTTCTTTCTCCACGATAGAATCGCCTATCACTCATAATCTGACTGCTTCCTACTGCTGCTGCTATTTCCCCCTGTCCATGCCCCAAATGACCCCCTGACTCCTTACTTCTGCCTGTGACCTTTTGCAGTCTATTTTCAGCAGTGCAATCAGAGTCATCTTGTAAAACCATAAATTAGATGTGCCACTTCTCTTGATAAAGTCTGTACGTGATTCCTTTCTCACTCATAGCAAAGGCCAAAGTCATTTCCATCAGCTGTCACATTTTACAGGATCTGCATTCTGGCTCTCCTCCTCCGCCTATTTTTCCAGTTTCATCCTGTTCGTTCTTCCCTTGCTCACCCTATTTCGGCTTACTGGACATCTGAAAATTACACAAACACTGCAGGCAAACTCTTAGCTCAGGCTTTTATGCCTGCCATGTCCTCAGACTTCCTCCAAATCTTCACATGGCCACAGTCTTCAATCTTTCGGGTCTCTGGTCCACTAAACTCCATGTGAAGCGTTCTCCTCTAGATTTTAACTTGTCCCCTTCTCCCCCTCTCTGTCTAGCACTCTCTGATTCTATAGTCTCCTTCCTTCCTCATTTTTCTTCATAGAATTTGTCATCCTCTGACCATGTTTCTTTGTTAGTTGGCTCTTCCCTGTAAGGAGAGCTCCACAAAGCAGGGATTCATGTGCTTGTTTATGGATTGCGCTCTTAGTGCCTAGCAGAGTTCATGGCCTGGAGTCGTGCTGGAGGAGTATTGGTCAGATGAGTGATAGAGACAGAGTTGATGAGAGCTCACCTTGTGGGGAGCTTTTGTCCTGGGACCAGTTCTGTGTGTCCCAGTAGAGAGTGTTACATGAGAGTTGGAGCTCTTGGCCACTTCACTTCATTTGCAGCTGGGAGTAGCAATGGGGAAAATGGTTTATGTGAGTCTCAAGTCTCACTTCCTCCAGAATAGTTTTTTGATCCTCCAGTTCATTGCAAACTCTTTCTTCTTTTCCAGGACTTTCTTAGTCCTAATCCTCACTGTCTGAACCCTATACCCAGTACTGGGTATCTAATTATCTGCATTCCAAAGTGTGTGTATGTGTGCAGCTTCTCCCTGCTGGAATCATTGGGTTCTCTGGGGCATGGATGGGATCATACATATCTTTCTGACACATGTCACCCAGCACAGAGTTACCCATGTAGTAGGCCCTAGGACATCTTCGACTGAGCTAATTGTCACTCCCCCTCTTCATGGAGGAACGACACAGGACCCTGCGCTGTTCTTTTGTCTGCTCGGCCCTCCCCGGGTTTGCTGCTGGTTCTTCCTGGGTTGGCTACCGACCCTTCCACCTCCGTGGAGGGGCGGTTCCCCCTGCCGCTTTCCCCACTTCCGCAGGGGAGCGGCACACCGCCGGCCGGCTCTCTCGGGGGCTGCTCAGGTGTTCCTCATAGATGTTCCTGGTGCATGTTGTCTCTCTCCTCCTTTATAGTCCTCTTCCACCAATCCCAACTCTGCTACCCACATGCCGAGTACGCTGCTCTCCTCCAATCAGGAGCAGGTCCTGCTGTTTATTGGTTGAACTGGAGGCAGCTGTGTAGAAGCTGTTTCCTCCTCTCCCAGCGCCATATTGTGGGAGAGCAGACGCATAGAATAAGTCTTAATTCCAGTAACAGTCTAGTCCGAGTTGCTCCCCACACTAATGACTAAATGATTTACTGCACAGAGGGTCAGCATTGTGGCGCAGCAGGTAAAGCCACTGCCCATGACATTGGCATTGCATATGGGCACTGGCTTGTATCCTGGCTGCTCCACTTCCCATCCAGCTCCTTGCTAGTGGCCTGGGAAAGCAGAAGATAGTTCAAGTAGTTGGGTCCCTGCCACCCACGTGGGAGACCTGAATGAACCTGGCTCTTGGCTTCAACCTGGCCCAACCCTGTGTGTTGTGGCCATCTGGGAAGTTAACCAATGGATAGAAACTTCCTCTCTCTCTCTCTCTCCCTCTCTCTCCCTCTCTCTCCCTTCTACCCCCTTTCTCTCCCCTCCCCCATCTCTGTAACTCTTTCTAATCAATCAATCAATCCTTTAAAAAATTATTTATTGTATGGGTGAGTGCCAAGAGCTGAATAAATAAGGCCATCTGGAATAAATGATGCCATCTGGAAACTTTTCTTTAAATGTTTTTTTTTTTTTTAAAGATTTAATTTATTTGAAAGTCAGAGTTACACAGAGAGAGGAGAGGCAGAGAGAGAGGCCTTCCATCCGATGGTTCATTCCCCAGATGGCCGTAATGGCTGGAGCTGCGCTGATCTAAAGCCAGGAGTCAGGAACTTCTTCCGGGTCTCCCACGTGGGTGCAGGGACCCAAGGACTTGGGCCATCTTCCACTGCTTTCCCAGGCCATAGCAGAGAGCTGGATTGAAAGTGGAGCAGCCAGATCTCGAACCGGCGCCCATATGGGATGCTGGTGCTTCAAGCCAGGGTGTTAACCCGCTGCACCACAGCACTGGCACCTAAATCGTTTCTGAGTGGCTTCTGTTCTTTGTCCTTTCCTTAGGAGACCAAGAAGAAGACAGTCCATGCAAAATATTGTAGCAGGTTTGTTCATGCTCCCTGGAAGGATGGGAGCTTGGTCCATGTCAACATTACAAAGGAGAAGTGCAAGTGGTACAGTGAGAGAATTCACACAGTCCTGGCTCACATCCAAAGGAGGTTGGTGCATTTGCTGGGCAGTACAGTGGTCTAGTCTCTCTTGAAGTGCAAATCTACCAGATCTGTTGGTAAAAGCTCAACCGGGAGAAAAGGCCGCTAAATATTGTTAAGTCAGGGTTGCCATCTGATGATTTGCTGATGGCATTGTTATCAAGAAAGAGGATGTTTGAATTCAGATTCAGAGCTGCCTTGATGCTAGTTTTGTAGATTCTTAAAAACAGCAAAAGTATGTTTATCATGTTTACACGTCAGCATAGGAGGCCAAGGAATGCTTCTGTCCTGTCTTTCGTGTTTTGTGGGCTGCAAGTATACTGTAGACAGATACTACATCTGTCTTCTCTATCCTTGAATATTACATTTCAAGACAACTGTTACAATGTTGTAAAATATTTGAATACAACTAATTAATATATATACTTTGTAAGTCAGCTAATAATATTTCCATGTGATCCCTCTGAACCCTGCTGGTTTGGTTATATATATATACATATATATATATATATATATATATGTGTATATATATAATATTTATTTATTTGAAAGGCAGAGTTACAAAGAAGCAAAGGCAGAGAAAGAGAGAGGTCTTCAGGCTGCTGGTTCACTCCCCAAATGGCTGCAGTGGCCAGAGCTGGGTCAATCTGAAGCCAGGAGCCAGGAGCTTCTTCTGCATCTCCTATGTGAGTGCAGAGGCTCAAGGACTTGGGCCGTCTTCCAGTGCTTTCCCAGGTCACAGCAGAGAGCTGGATTGGAAGAAGAGCAGCTGGAACTTGAACCAGCACCCACATGGGATGTTGGCACTACAGGCTGTAGCTTTATCTGCTGGCCCCCTGCTGGATATGTAACTATGATAATACCCTTGACGCTAGCATTGAATGCTGTGACCTCAAGGTCAGCCCCATGGGAATGATCTACCTTCACCTCCTAGATACTAGAGAAGAGTTTTAGATACTGAACACCAAGACCATTTGGGTGCATGGACTCTGAGGTCAGCTAACACAAGATTCTAATCCCAGCTCTGCCACTTGCTGTGTGACCCTGAGCAAGTGAACTAATGTCTTGTGCATCTGTCTCTTCATTTATAAAGTGGAAATAGTAATGCCATTTATGAATTTGTTCTATGGATTAGATCAGACATGAAATCTAATGAGCCTAAGTCAGTACCAGCCTGCAGCAGCCATTTGAAAATGAGAGAGCCCACCTCCCTCCTGTGTTTTCTGTTATAAACCACAGGCTGCACATGGAGCCTACCTCTCAAAACCCAGGTGATGGGTTGCTCAGAACAAGTCCTCTCATTCTGGAATCTTCTCTGCCCATGGCTTTGGAGCTGACCCCATGGGGAGGGTAGTTTGGGTTTTGGATCTAGGACAGAGGATGCTTCTTGCAAAGCACCCCACCTGGCAGCCGCTGGGTCCCTTTGTCCCACACCTTCTACAGGATGTCAAGGGTTGTCCTGAAGCGTTCTCTCTTCTTCTGTTTTCTGGAAGACTTTGTGAAGAGCTGGCACCATCTCTCCCTTGCCTTTTGGGCAGAATTCACCACCGAAGTCATCTGGGTCTGGAGGAGTCGTCTTTGTGGGAAGGTTTCGAACTATGTATTCGGTTTCTTTAAATGCACATAGAAGTGATACTGGTAATTAATGTCCTTTTGTTTTCTCAGCAGTCTGGTTAGAGGTTATCCATTTTATTGATCTTGATAAAGAAAGAATTTCTGGTTTCACTGATATTTTCCTCTAAAAGGCTTTCTGCTTTCTATAACATTGATTACCACTCATATTTATTATTATCTTTGCTGTACTATGGGTTTAAGTTTCTAAAGATAAGTGCTTAGGTTACTAATTTGAGAACTTTCCTTCTGATATACCTCTGAGTACTTTGTTAACTGCCTCTCACATGTTTTGATATGTTGTGTATTATTTTTAATCACTTCATCACTTCAGAATATTTTCTGATTTCCCCTGTTATTTATTCTTTGACCAAAAGATCACTTAGAAATGTGTTGTTTACTTTCCAAATACTTGTGGATTTCCTTCATATTTTTTGGTTATTCATTTCCATTTTAATAACTTCGTACAATATTTATTGGGTCCCATTTTGTAACCAAGAATATGGAAAAAAATTGCTTCTGTTGGATGGAGTATAGTGTAGATATCAGTTGACTCAAGCTGGTTGACAGTGTTGCTCAAGTCTTCCAGATTGCTACTGATTTTCTTTTTAACTGTTTTATATGTTATTGAGAAAAGAGTGTTGAAATCTCCAACTGTAGTTTTGGGATTACCCAATTACCCTTTCGATTCCATCAGGGTTTTCCGTGTGTATTTTGAAGCTGTGTTAGCAGGTGCATGTACCTTTAGGGTTGTTAGGATCTCTTGATGGATTGCCTCCTTGGTGATTATGAAAGGTCTGTGTTATGTCTGGTAGGTAATATTCCTGGTTCTGAAATGTACTTTGTTTCCATATAACCAATTGTCCACATAGTTTATTTTTTCTATCCTTTCCCCCCTACTCAACTCTTATCTTTTTTTTTTTTTTTTTTTTTTTGACAGGCAGAGTAGATAGTGAGAGACACAGAGAGAAAGGTCTTCCTTTTGCCGTTGGTTCACCCTCCAGTGGCCGCCACGGCTGGCGTGCTGTGGCTGGCGCACAGCGCTGATCCAATAGCAGGAGCCAGGTGCTTCTCCTGGTCTCCCATGCGGGTGCAGGGCCCAAGCACTTGGGCCATCCTCCACTGCACTCCCTGGCCACAGCAGAGAGCTGGCCTGGAAGAGGGGCAACCGGGACAGAATCCGGCGCCCCGAATGGGACTAGAACCCAGTGTGCCGGTGCCGCTAGGTGGAGGATTAGCCTATTGAGCCACGGCTCCGGCCTCAACTCTTATCTTTTAATGGAGGAATTTCTTATAGACAGCATGTATGTGAATGTTGTTTTTAAATCAGCCTTGACAACCTTTTCCTTTTAATTAGAGTGCTAAGATTATTTACAACTAAAATGATTGTTGATACAGTTGGATTTGTATTTATACATTTATTTTTATAAAGATTTATTTATTTGAAAGTCAGAGTTACAAAAAGAGAGGGAGAGACAGAGATTTTCAATCTACTGGTTCACTAATGGTTGCAACTGCTAGAACTGAGGCTGGGCCAGGCTGAAGCCGGAGCTTGGAACTCCAACTGGGTCTCTGCAGGGTCCCAAGTACTTGGGCAGTCTTCTGCTTTCCCAGGTGTGTTAGCAGACAGCTAGCTGGGACTTGAATTGGCAGCGCCCATATGGGATACAACATCACATGCAGCAGCTTAACCCACTACACCATGACACTGGCCCCATGATTCAGCTGGATTTAAATATAAGATTGTGTTATTTGCTTTCTCTTTGTCTCATCTGTTCTTTCTCTTTTATTTCATTTATGGTCTTCTTTTGTTTGAATTTTTATTTTATCTTCATTAATAACTTATTAACCCTATCTGTTTTGCTTTGATGCATGTGTATGACTATTTAGTCTTTTGTTTTTAATTGTTTCATATTATTATGTCTTGCCGGTGCCGTGGCTCACTAGGCTAATCCTCCACCTGCGGCGCTGGCACACCGGGTTCTTGTCCCGGTTGTTCCTCTTCCAGTCCAGCTCTCTGCTGTGGCCCGGGAAGGCAGTGGAGGATGGCCCAAGTGCTTGGGCCCTGCACCAGCATGGGAGACCAGGAGAAGCACCTGGCTCCTGGCTTCGGATCATATTATTATGTCTTTCCAAGGTTCCTTCATCTTTTCTTCTCCTAATGTCTAATTTACTGTTGATGCCATGCAGTGTATTCTTTTTTGATTTCAGATATTGTGTCTCTCTAGAAGTTTCATTTGGGACTCCTCCCCCACCATGTCTTTCATTGCTTTCCTCCTTCTGTTCATACTTTACCTTCTTGAACACGTACATTGGCTTTATGCTAGCTGGGCAACCGCATCCTTTTCCACCAATTCTACATTATCTTTGTCATCTTGGGGTCTGTTTCTGTTGATTGATTTTTCTTCTGATTATGGAACATATTTTCCTGCTTCTTTGCAGCTCTGACAATTTTTACTGCATGCCAGATATTTTGAATTTTATGAGTAGTGGATTTCATTTCACTTTTTAAAATGTGTATTCTATGGTGTGGTTAAGTTGTTTGGAGCCAATATGAACTCTTTAGGACTTGTTTTTGAGTTATTTAGCGTAAGTGCAGGGTGGCCTTTGGGTGAGGACCGACTTGGTGCTATAACTAAGGCAATGCCCTTTTGAGGACTCTCCTTGATGCTCCATGTATTAAGGAGGTATCCACACTCTGGCTGGCTGGAAGATGAACTGTTGCCAGCTTTGTGTAAACTCTGAGGCTGTTGATGCATCTACTCCTTTTTGACGAATTGTTCCTTGGCTTCAGTAGTTTCTTCACATGCATGCCTTGGTCAGCACTTAGACTCTCTAGGGCACTCTTCTAAAATTTCTCCATGTCTTATTCTCTCTCTATCCCTCCTCTTCCCCTCCCCTCTTCTTCTGTGCTGTGACCTCCTCTTCAGTATTTTTCCCCACAAAGTCTAGTTCCCTGGGCCCTGCTATACTCAATTTTGAACATTGTCTTTGGTCCTCTGTTCTGCACCTGCTTCTCCCAGGCTTTGGTCACAGTCATGAGCTTCATTGACATCCTGTGATGGACACCTGAGCGTGGACAAAGGCAGCAATCCTGCTCACACTACCACTTGTTGCTTGGTTCTCACAAGGCTTGGGGTCACTTGTTGCTGTTCCCAAGCCTCCTTGAAGCTTCAGGAAAATGCTAGCTTTACTAGATTGACTGCAGGCATCAGGGTCAGAACAGATAGCCAGAACTCATAGCTGAGGGCCTCAAAATACCAGTTACTTACTTTGCTTTGGCTTTGGTGCTTGTGTTGGATTTATTTTTCTGACAGATTCATTTTCTGACTTCTGTTTTACTTGGATTAATGTTGGGTCATGGAGCAGAGTGATAAGTCAGCCATTCTGAATGTAGGATTTTCTACAGAAAAACTTCAAAGTTTATAATCCACTCACTGAAAATTGGGTAATAAAGAATTCAGCCCAGCTATGGCTTCTGTAGATGGCCCTGTTAAGTTCTTAGGAAGCAGATTTTGTTGCCTGTGGTCCCTGTTCACTTTCAACCTATTTTTCTGCTTAGGATTAAATGGCTACAGGATGGGAGTCAACTCCTCTTTGGAAAAGCACAAAATGATTGCATCTATGTCCTCATTGATACATCTCACTCGATGAAGAGCAAACTGGACTTGGTGAAGGACAAGATCATTCAGTTCATACAGGTTAGATGGAGCTGCCTGGTTCATGCATCTGGGGGCCTGTGTGTCACCAGTGCATTTTCACTGGCTATTGTCTGTTGTGGGCACTAAAAATCTGCAAGAAGGCTGGCTCAGTTAGGCCTTTCATCAGTTAGAGAACCATTATTCTCCTTTGCAAGCAGGCCTCTCCTCCAAGGACCCTTTCTGTAACACACGGGTTGCTTCAGGGAGTTTATACATTCATTGCTTCAGGCTGCATCTGTCCAGAAGTCTGTGGTGTACAGAGACTTTTCCCAGACACTCGTCATATTGCCATTTCGGCTTTAATTTCCGGTGTATACCGACTGGGGAAGGATGTGTGTACACAGGCCCCAGCATAGATGCATGGGAGGAGGGTAGGCTGTTTGGGAGCTCCAAGTTCTTCTCCCTGTGCTGCTGTGAGTTGTATGACCTGAAGCAGTTGCTTGGATTTCTAAGGCTGTAGCTCCTGTGCCTGTGGTGGACATCATAGTGCTGTTGTTAGCCTGTCAATATTGATGTGAGCATTGGCTAAACAGTAGTAGTAGGGAGTGTTTGAGAAATACTACATAAATTTAATTTGACAAATCTCCACTGGAGATAAATGGATTGATGGAAGGCAAATGAATCAATCTGTAACCAAATAAAGCTTTATCCAAAAGATGATGAATGAAATTTACCATTTTGAATTTTTTCTTTAAGAATATTGTATTTAATATGCTTATTTGGTATATAATATCAGTGGTAATAGTTATTTGGAATTAAAAGATAAACTTATTTCTTTGCAAAATTTTGAAACCCATCGTATTTTTTTATAATAGCATTTTCAACACACTTGTTGAAAATCTTTCATATATAAACTTATACATACATGTGATTGATATATATATATACACATTTGTGAAAGTCTTAACATCCAAACTGCATATTTTATTTAAATACATTTTGTAGTAGAAAAGATTTTTTTCTATTGAATGTAACTTTTAGCTTGTAGAACTGAAAATAGGTGTCCTATGATTAACATTTATCGAGCTATGAACTTTTCAAGACCCTTTCTTACATATGATTGATTTTATAATTAAAAAGTACTTGTCTTACAGGAACAGCTGAAATACAAAAGTAAATTCAATTTTGTAAAGTTTGATGGTCAAGCAGTTGCTTGGCAGGAAAAACTTGCTGAAATCAATGAAGAAAATTTGGAGCAGGCTCAGTCCTGGATCAGAGATATTAAGGTAAAAAGGAGACTCAACCTGGGAGAGCAAGTGGGAGCTTCTCATCTGGGTACTGAATTTGTTCACAGGACAGAAATTCTTGAGAAGTTTTTCAAGCTCCAAAGAGGGCAGTGGCTTCACATTGACGTTCATTTTGATTACCAAAGTCATCATTAATGCAATCTCATTGATTAAAATCTTAAAGTTTAGGCAAAGTCTCTATTCACAGTACTACATTTCCAGATCTGCCCTTGGCTCAAATCTCAGCCCATTTATGAAAACAAATTTCAAAATGCCATATAATTTTTTTTGCATTCAGATATCCATATTTATTTTGTGTAAAACTTTGTTATTGTTTCCGAAGATATGCTGCAGCTTTTCTTAACAGTGGCTTCATTCACAAGCAATGAACTTGTGGAATCATACAGTAGAATCTCAGTATTTAGGACTGAAAGCGAGAAGAAAGGGCAGCAGGATACAGTATGAAGGAGAAATAATTTCTTTAGTCTGTGTATTTTATTTGGAGACATTTAAACCTACTGTTGGTATTTACAGAGACCACCGGGAAGGACTTTCCTTGTCTTGAGCCTATGTTAATTTTGAGCATTCTTTGGAACCATCTAGCATTCCAGAGATTTGAGACACGGTGAAAGACTAAGGGCTATTCTTAAAAAGCCCGATATAGATCACAAAATCTGAGATTTTTCAGTGTCTGAGTTCAGAGTTCTGGCTTTGACAGAAAGCCACGAATGGACATTAGCAGAACTCCTTGGATATTAACCAAAGCAGAGCCTGTACTGTCATTAAGATGCAACATGGTTCCCTTGAGGTTTTTTTTTTTTTTAAAGGAAAAAGAAGGAAATGTGTTTTATAAGAAATATTAATGCCTGAAAGATTTTGACCTACCTGCTTTTTCCTGGGAAAGAATATTGATTCATACCCAATTTGTTAAATTTCCAGGATTAACTAATGAAGTTACTTGAAATAAGTTCTCTCCTTTTGCAAACTCTAGATAATAGGAAATGGTTTGTTTACCCAGAACCCAGTAGTTTAGGATTTAGGGTGATAGTATACGTGCAATTCTATTGGAAAACATATTACTGGCTTCTGCTTTTTATGCTACTGATGAACAGAATTAGCCACTGTTTAGACTAGATATTTGGCAAAACAAAATAACTCAAATTGTTACTGTAAAGATTGATTCTACTCTCTCTAAAACCATTTGTTGATGATTCCTTGCTTGTTTGTTGAATATCCAAAATTCATTTTCAAGAACACCAAGGACAAAGAAATTATGGTATATGCACAACAATGGAGTAGTACACAGCCTTAAAAAAGAAGGAAAAGCTGTTATTTGTGACCACATGGGGGACATTATGTTAAGTGAAATAAGTCAGGCATAATTTTGCATATATGTGGAATCTGAAAGAGTCAAATTCAAAGAGACAGAGAATAGAATGATGGTTACCAGAGGCTGGAGGTGGGAACGGGGGGCTGGGGAGATTTTTCAAAGGGTCCAAGGTTTCACTTGGGTAAGAGGAATACGTTCTAGAGATCTGCCGCACAGCATGGTAACATTGGTTGTCAGTTTCATACCATACACTTGAAAATTGCTGAGAGAGAAGATTGTAAACGTTCTTACTGTACACACACACAAATGGATGTTAATAATAATATATGTTAATTAGCCTGATTTAATTGTTCCACAGTGTGTGTGTGTGTGCATGTGCGTGCTTATATATCAAAATATTACATTGCATACCATAAATATATCTACTTTCTATTTGTCAATAAAAATAAGTTAAAATAGTGAAGAAGACCTAATTCTTCTGCTGTTCTCTGGCTAATTTGGTCCAGTAATCAACCCAGTTAATTGAGAACACCACTCAGGATGTTTGGAGCCTGCTGTCTGCTGGTCATAAAGCAGTAGGTCCCTGAACAGGCAGTCATTCCTAAGGCCAGAGAAGCCCAATTGGGGCAGTGCTGTCGGTAGTTGTAGGAGGGGTCTGGCCAAAGGCCGCCAGGGAGCAGGTACAAAGCAGACTGCAGCTCCTGACCATCTTCCCTGGGGTTCTTTCCATCTGACTCTCTCCAGCTTTCGCACCACCTTTTCAGCAGGGCCCCAACAGCTGACTTGTGGAACAATGATTGCGTATCCAAATCCTGCAGGAGGGTTTTGTTTTGCTTTTACATTTTAAATCTGCGACAACCTTAGACTTAGAAAAGAGTTATGAAAATAGGACATAGACTTCCCAGATACCTTTCCCTAACTTCCTTTAATGTTAACATCTGACAGATGCAGCATAGTAGTCAAAGCTAGGAAATTTATAGTGATACTATTTTCAAAAAAGATTTATTTACTTATTTGAAAGGCAGAGTTACAGAGAGGCAGAGGCAGAGGCAGAGAGAGAGAGAGAGATAGGTCTTACATCTGCTAGTTCACTCCCCAGATGACCACAATGCCACAGGGCCAGTTCTTATATTGATATTATTAACTAAATCACAGACTTTATCCAGATCCCATTCCTTTTCCACTAATGTTCCTTTTATATTCCAGGAACCAGTCTCACATTACATTTATTTATTTAATTTTAAAATGTTACTATTTATTTGATAGGCAGAAAGAGACAGACACACACACGTACACAGAGCTCCCATCAGTTGCTCCACTTTGCTAAATGCCTGCAATACTAGGACTGGGCCAGACCAAAGCTGGGAGCTGGACACTCAACCAGATCTCCCATGTATGTGGCAGAGACCCAACTACTTGAGCCTACCTCCCAGGGCTGCACTGGCGGGAAGCTCAGTTGGGAGTAGAGCTGGGGATTGAACTCAGGCTGTCCATATGGGACCAGGAAGAAGTGGGAGCCCTACCGGTATCTTAGCTGCTAAGCCAAATGTCTGCCACTTATGTTACATTGAATTGCAGTGTGTCCTTATTCTCATCAATCTGTGACAGTTCCTCAGCCTCTGCTTGTCATTAATGACTTTGATGGTTTCCGTGACTGCTGCTCAGATATTTTGTAGAGTATGGCTCACTTTGATTTTGAGTGATTATTTTCTTGTGATTAAATTTGGGCTATGAATCAGGGGAAGGAATATCATAGGGGTGATGAGCCCTTATCTCATCACAGCTCATATAGTGTTAGTAAGCCTTATTAATTCTGATCATTTAGTTAAGATATCATTTACCAGGTTTTCTCCTTTGTAAAGTTACTGTGAATTCATTTGTAAATAATAAATGTTTTAGAGGAGATACTTTGAGACTACAGATGTCTTTGGTCTCTTAAACTCTGCCCAGTAATTTTAGCATTCAGTGGTGGTTTTTTCCTATAGCATTATTAATGAGTTGATGGTGATTATTTTTGTGTGTGTGCTTTTTTATATTTATTTATTTATTAGAACTTTTCTTTAAAGAAGTTTCCTTTTTTAAAATTCATATATTTAATCCAGTATAGCCTCATTAATATTGATTGTACTCTTGGAGTTATAATCCAATACTATTAGTTATTTTGTTATGAAAATTGTTTCTACTCTGGTCACTGGGCACTCTTTCAAGCAACTTCCCATGTCTTTTACACATGTGTCTATCTTTTTTTAATATTTATTTATTTATTTATTTGAAAGTCAGAGTTACACAGAGAGAGGAGAGGCAGAGAGAGAGAGAGGTCTTCCATCCACTGGTTCACTCCCCGATTGGCCACAACAGCTGGAGCTGCGCCAATCTGAAGCCAGGAGCTTCTTCTGGGTCTCCCAAGCACTTGGGCCATCTTCTACTGCTTTCCCAGGCCATAGCAGAGAGCTGGATCGGAAGAGGAGCAGCCAGGTTTCAAACCGGCGCCCATATGGGATGCCAGCGCTTCAGGCCAGGGCGTTAACCCACTGTGCCACAGTGCCAGCCCTAATATGTGTCTATCTTTATTTTTCCCTTTGCACTTCCTAACTTTAAGTCTCTAGAAAAAGTTTTTGATCACCTTGTAATTCTCAGTCCCAGCCCTGGAATCTACCACTTCTCCAAGGAACTTTGGTTCATTATGTTAGAGAATGTTATGTTGGAGAATTTAGAAACCTAGATCGGAATACCTAGATGTACTCACTGCTACAGGACTGTGTCACTGTTTCTGTGCCTTCTCACTGGATAGAGATAGAAAAGAATACATTTTATAGTCTTTGTATATACAACAGTCTGTTTCTGTATCTCTCTGTAGTTATATGAAATAAACAAACCATAAATTCATACTGATACCTCTTGGATACACTCCAGAGCCACAAAGTTCATTTGTAATCAGTCTATTTTCCTATTTGTAACTTCCTCAACTCTGAGAAACCTAACTCTCATCAGTAATGTATTTACCTGTATGTTCAACCATCATGCACATACAAAGTGATTTTAGAATTGCTAACCCACACTCTATGGGAAACAAATTTAGTAGTTAGAATATAATGTTTGTGTACTAGTCTGTTTCTCTTCATCTTTACAGTGTCCAGTTAAAAACCCATTTTCCAAAGTTTTAAAGTCAAGGTTTTTCTCATCCACTCCTCTCAGTGTGGTTACAGCATCCACTAGTGATGCACGTAGATTCACTGGTCACTGTCTGCCTTCCACTTTGGGTTACTCTCTCAGCCTGCATGAATCTTGTTTTAATTTATACCAGTGAAGACCGTGTTTTTGCTGTATAATTCTCTGGATCTTGATAATGTAAACAGCCATACATCTTGACCACGGTGCCAGAGAAAACAGTCCTATTCCTCCCCAGATTGCCTCGTGTGTCACTTGGCAGTCACCCCTCCCCTCTCCAGGTAACCACAGAATCATGCAGTAGAACCTGACACTTTGATCCGGAACTGCATTAAACTACCTGTGGATCCATTAGGAAGAATTGACATCTTTACTATGGGATTCTTCCAATCCATGCATGCAGTATGTTTGTTCAAGTACTCAGGTGTTCGATTTGTCACCAGCGTTTTGTAATTTCAGCATACAGATCCTGTGCATATTTGTTAAGTACTTAAAGCACTGAAGTAAGTACTTTAGTAATGAAGTACCACACATTTCATTTTCTTCGGAGCAATTGCAAACAATATTACATTTTAAAGTGTGCCCTAAGAAGGACAAGCTGTGGTCTGCAAGTGTTCCTGCAAAGTATGTGTGACCTCAATGTAAGCATGAGAACACATCAAAAAACTCAATTTGAGAGGCACCCTAAAGAACTAGCGAACTCTAGTCTCCAAAACTGTCAATACAAGAAAGATTAAGAGAAAGGTTAAGAGACTTTTCTACATTGATGAATAACTGGATCTTGAAGCTGGCTGGGGTGAGGATGTGTTGGGGGCCGTTACTGGGACAGTTATCAAAATTTATATATAGAGTTTGTGTTGGAAAATAGTATTTTATTAATGCTAAATATCATGAATTTGATTGCTTTACAAACATTATGTTTTAAAATAAAACACATAGTGAGGGACTGGCATTGTGGCTTAGCTGGTAAAAGTCACCACCTGCAGTGCCGACATCCCATATGGTTACTGGTTGGAGTCCTGGCTACTGCACTTCCAATCCACCTCCTTGCTAATGTGCCTGGGAAGGCAGCAGAGAGTGGCCCTAGTGCTTGGGCCTCTGCACTCACATGGGAGACCCAGAAGAGGCTCCTGGTTTTGGATTGGCCCAGCTCCGACCATTGCAGCCATTTCGAGAGTGAACCAGCGAATGGGAGATATCTCTCTCTGTGTCTTTTCCCCTCTTTCTCTGTCACTCTACCTTTAAATAAATGAATAGATCTTATTCAAAAAATATAGTTAAATACTAAAAAGTTATTTTTGTCTATTTGAAGGAGTGACAGGAAAAGAGATCTTTTTTCCAATAGTTTACTCTCCAAATGTTCACAACAGCCAAGGCTGGGCCAGGCCCAAGCTGGGGTCCCAGAACTTCATCCATGTCTCCTACTTGGGCCCATGGGCCCAAGCACCATAATGTGCTGCCTCCAAGGATCCCTTAGCAGGAAGCTGGATTGGAAGTCGAGTAGCCAGGATTCAAGTGCCACTCTGTTTTTGGGATGCAAGTGTCCCAAGCAGAGGTTTAACCCGCTGTGCTTACCCATGATGTTGCATTTTTATTTTAATTTCCACACTTATTCATTGTTAGCATACAGAAATGGAATTGATTTTTTGCATGTTGATCTTATATCTTTCAACCTTATTAAACTTACTTATTCCAAGAGTTGTGTGTGTGTGTGTGTGTGTGTGTGTAGGTATCTTGTGTTTTTTATGTAGAAAATCAAGCAGTCTGCAAGCAGAGATGGTTGTATTTATTTTTTCTGATCTCTGTGACTTTTATTACTTTGCTTTTTTTTTTTTAAAGATTTTTATTTTATTTATTTGAAAGACAGAGTTACAGAGAGAGGTAAAGACGGAGAGGTCTTCCATCCGCTGGTTCACTCCTCAGTTGACCGCAACGGCCAGAGCTATGCCTATCCAAAGCCAGGAGCCAGGAGCTTCACTTCCATGTCTTCCATGCAGGCGCAGGGGCCCAAGTCCTTTGCTTTCCCAGGCCATAGCAGAGAGCTGAATCGGAAGAGGAGCAGCTGGGACTAGAACCGGCACCCATATGGGATGCCGGCACTTCAGGCCAGGGCTTTAACCCGCTGCGCCACAGCGCCAGTCCCTACTTTGCTTTATTGAAGTGGCTGTAACTTCCAGTACTGTGTTAGAGAAGCATGGTGAGAGTACACATATTTGCCTTTTTCCTAATTAGTAAGGGAGAAAATGCAGTCTTTTACCATTCGGTTGGATGTTAGCAGCAGGTTTGTGCACGTGCTCTCTGTGAGATGAGAAGGCCCCGTTCCATTCCAGCGTAGTAGAAGGGGCTGATTCTGTCAAGCCTTTCCTGTGTAAACTGATACGCCCATGGGATTTTCCCCATTGATTTGTTGATATAGTGGGTTACATCGATTTTTATATTCTGAAAGAGCTCTGCATGCATGGAATAAATCCCACTTGGTCATGGAATACTATTAACTTTATATATTGTTGGATTCAATTTGCTAAAATTTTAAAAATTTGAGAATTTTATGTCTAATTCATGAGAGGTGTTGCTCTGTACTCTCTGTGTGTGTCTCTCTGCTTCTGTGTGTGTGTGTTTATGTGAGCACATATTATCTTTGGTTTGAGTATCAGGGTACTAGTGACCTTATAAAGCTGATTGGGAAGTGTTCCCTCCTCTTCTCTTTTCTAGAGTAGACTGAGTAAAACTCGTGTTAATTCTTTTCTTATTTGAAAGGCAGAGTTACAGAGAGCAGAGGGAGAGAGAGGGAGAGAGGGACAGACAGACAGGTTTTCCATCCACTGGTTCACTCTTCAATTGGCCACAACGGCCGGAGCTGTGCTGATCTGAAGCCAGGAGCTTCCTCCAGGTCTCCCACGCAGGTGCAGGGCCCAAGCAGTTGGGCCATCCTGCACTGCCTTCCCGGGCCGCAGCAGAGAGCTGTGGTTTTCAGATGAGAAACTGCTACCATTTGAATTGGTGTCCTTCTGTAGGTAACATACTGTTTTTCATTGGCTGTGTTTAGGATTTTTCTTTGTCTTTCTTTTCAGAAATTTAAATAGCATGTCTTTGTGTGAACTTCTTCAGTTTTATCTTATTTGGGCTCTCTGCCCAGCAAATTGAATTGTAGTTTTGTATCTTTCACCAAATCTGAGATGATTTTAACCATTACTTTTTTTTTTTTCTGATAGGCAGAGTTAGTGAGAGAGAGAGACAGAGAGAAAGGTCTTCCTTCTGTTGGTTCACCCCCCAAATGGCCATATGGCCGGCGCCCTGCGCCAATCCGAAGCCAGGAGCCAGGTGCTTCCTCCTGGTCTCCCATGGGGTGCAGGGCCCAAGCACTTGGGCCATCCTCCACTGCCCTCCCAGGCCACAGCAGAGAGCTGGACTGGAAGAGGAACAACCAGGACAGAACTGGCACCCCAACCGGGACTAGAACCCCGGGTGCCGGCGCAGGCAGAGGATTAGCCTAGTGAGCTGTGGCGCTGGCCAACCATTGCTTTTTGAATCCTTTTAAGTCTATCACTCCTTTTCTGAAACTCTCATGGCATCAATATCATATCTTCTTTACTGTGCCAGATATGGGAGCCTGTATGTGGGTATTGGTGTCAACTGATTGCTTGTCTCATGCAAATATGGTATGTCTGGTTCTGGGCATGATACAATGAGTGACTTTTTTTTTTTTATTGTATCCTGGACAATTTAAATATGTTAGGAGACTCTCTATTCCCAAATATATCTTCTCATTTGGCAGGCAGTCATCGTGTTTAGGTTTAGCAAGTTCTGACTTACATTTGCAGGCTTTTGTTCCAGTGCCAGATTAGCTTTCTGAGCCGTCTGGGGCTCCCACTCAGTTCCGGTTTGGTGGAAGGCATATCCCTGGCCCACCTGTTGTTGCTCTGCAGTCTTCGGGACACAGAGGTGGGAGTTGCTGGGCCTGAGTCTCCTTATGCCATAGGGTAGAAATGAGGGAAAATAAGTCCTTAGCCCAGTACTCAATAGGTGCTGCTTTTATGATTATCATGACCACATCATTTTTCTGTGCTTTCTCATCATAAGAAGCTTGCAAGTGTAGAATTGCTTAGCGAATCCTGAACTAGATAGGAGTCTGGAGTGCCCACCGTCCCTTCTATGTCTGCCCACCCACCCTACTCATCCTTTAATAGTCTCCCCAATCTCTGCTGTAAGATGTCTGTAGCTACCCTCTCAGTTAGAGCAAGATGCATCCTACACTGGGCATGCGCTGTTACAGCTTTGGGCCCAGTACTGGAGGGTGGTTTCCTTGGCCTCCAGCACCATTCTGTGAAGCGCCCTCAAGACACAGAGTTTGCTGGTTTTGTAAGTTGTGTCCCAGGCCTCGCACAGTGCCAGGCACGTGGTACTTAGGTGCTGCTAATGGCCCGGGTGAAAGCAGAGAGGCTGGGTGTGTGTTTGGATATCTGTCATTGTTTTGCCCATCAGCCTCCCTTGTTATAAGAGAATGAGCCTGTTCACTCTGGGAGCTGGAAGTCCTGGCATCCTTTGTGTAAAGGGGTAACGTGACCCAGGCACCACCAGTCACAATAACCTCTAGAGGTTTTTTTCTTCAGTCTTATTTATTTAATTTTTTTTTTTTTTGACAGGCAGAGTGGACAGTGAGAGAGAGAGACAGAGAGAAAGGTCTTCCTTTGCTGTTGGGTCACCCTCCAATGGCTGCTGCAGCCGGCGCCGGCGCACCATGCTGATCCAATGGCAGGAGCCAGGTGCTTCTCCTGGTCTCCCATAGGGTGCAGGGCCCAAGCACTTGGGCCATCCTCCACTGCACTCCCGGGCCACAGCAGAGAGCTGGCCTGGAAGAGGGGCAACCGGGACAGAATCCGGCGCCCCGACCGGGACTAGAACCCGGTGTGCCGGTGCTGCAAGGCGGAGGATTAGCCTAGTGAGCCGCGGCGCCGGCCGAGTCTTATTTATTTAATTGAAAGGTAAAGTAATGGGTGTGGGAGGAGACAGACAGATACACACACACACACACGCACACACACACAGATATTCCATCCACTGGTTCATTCCCCAAATGACTGTAACAACTAGGGCTGTGCAATCTGAAGCCAGAAACTAGGAATTCCATCCAGTCTCCTACATGGGTGAAAGGAACCCAAGTACTTGGGCCATCATCCTCTGCCTCCCAGGCACATTAGCATGAAACTGGATCAGAAGAGAAGACAAGACTGGAATCCAAGCACTATAATATGGGACGCAGGTGTCTCAAGCAGCAGTTGAACCTTACTACTCCACAACACTTGCTCCAACCTCTAGGTTTTAATGGAGAGTTAATGACTCCAGATGGCAGGCTCAATGGAGAACTGTGGCAGTGGTAGTGGGTATAGACTGTAGCTCTTGGAGTGGCAGGGTCGGCAGGCGGCTGGTTCAGCTCATGGCTTATGCTCCCAGTGACAGCAGTGGGGCAAGCTGTAGCTGCACTGATCAGCAATGCTGCTGCCACGAGGCTCCACCAGGCAGGATCTGGGACCTCGCTCCTGGTGTGAGGTCGCAATGAGGTTCTCCTGCCGTCTTTGTGATCCTGTGAGTCAGACCATTGCCCTTTACAGAAATTCCTTTCTGTTGGTTTTCTTACAACAGAGGCTGGACTGATAGACTAGAACTGAGATGAGGTGGGAAGTTTAAGGCAGCTTTTGGACAACTCAGGGTCCTTCATATCTTATGGTCTTGTGGTATGGATCATTTTTGCATAGTAATCAGTATATCCCAATGAATTTACATTTATCTAAAAATTTTTCCCTTTCCATATTGATTAAGTATTCAAGAGGAGCTGACGCTGTGGCAACATAGTAGGTAAAACCACTGCCCACAGTGGTGGCATCCCATATGGGCGCCAATTTGAGTTCCGGCTGCTTCACTTCTGATCCAGCTCTCGCTATGGCCTGGGAGAACAGTAAAAGATCCCAAGTCCTTGGGCCCCTGCACCCGCATGGGAGACCTGGAAGACCCAGCTCCTGGCTCCTGGCTTTGGATCAGTCCAGCTCTGGCCATTGTGGCCATTTGGGAAGTGAACCAGCAGATGAAAGACCTCTCTCTGTCTCTCCACCTCTGCCTCTCTATAACTCTGCCTTTTCAAATGAATAAATAAATCTTTTTTAAAAAGTATTCAAGAGATTTTTCAATTTATATTGTTTAATATAGTTTGAGAGATTGATATAAATCTATCACTAATTTCTCTTGATATGTAGTATGTATATTTCATCTATTTTGTTTTTCTATGGATGGTGTATGATTGTTGCTATGTGTGGAAGAGAGAATGAGCCATAATCAACTCCTTTTGATGGATTTTAGTTTTGACTTTTGTATTTGCTTGTTTATTCCCATCATATGTAAAGCACAACATTTGGGTTCCCCTATTCAGTACCATGCGTTCACATGTGTTCACATCACAGTGTGTTCATGTGCTTGAAGGTATATATGTCACCAGACCTGTGTGAGTCAGGTTATATGAGATATGTCTGTGTGTCCATCGTTAGATTGCTAATGATGCCATGCTTGTATTTCCCCAGCATTGGGGAATTGAGTGAATCCTGGTTTGAAACAAGCATAATCCCCACCAAGGTGTATTTAGGCTATGTGTTTGAGCTCTCCTGACAGCTAAGTGAGCAATAAATGAGTTAGCATCTCACATAAAAATACACAAAGGCAGAATTGCTTACGATCTCTCTCTTCAAGACAGGAAATCCACAGTCCTGGCTTCTTCTTGGACTGCCAGAGCAGAGACTTTCATGGCACACCCAGAAATTTCATTTCCTAGAATCACGGGGCTGCAATTATGACTCAGTATAATTTTAATTTACCTTTCGTTTCACAACCACTTTTCCTTCTTTTCCTTTTCTTTTTGAGAGCAGAAAATTAGTACCACTTGTTCGTGAGATCTTTTTTGAGATTCACGTATGTCCTTGTATTTCTCTTTTCCATAGGTTGGAAGTACCACAAACACCCTGGACGCTCTGCAGATCGCCTTTACTGATAAAGAAACACAAGCAATCTACCTTCTGACAGACGGGAGACCCGATCAGGTACTTACCAGAACCGGGGACAGAGAGAGACCCGATCAGGTACTTATCAGAATTGGGGACAGAGAGAGACCCGATCAGGTACTTACCAGAACCGGGGACAGAGAGAGACCCGATCAGGTACTTACCGGAACCGGGGACAGAGAGAGACCCGATCAGGTACTTATCGGAACCGGGGACAGAGAGAGACCCGATCAGGTCCTTATCGGAACCAGGGACAGAGAGAGACCCGATCAGGTCCTTATCAGAACCGGGGACAGAGAGAGACCCGATCAGGTCCTTATTGGAACCAGGGACAGAGAGACTTGCCAGCTGTGAAAGTGAATCCTGTGAATGGGTGTGGGAGACTTCTTCAACTGCCATGGAAAAACTGTTGATTCTTCCTTAACCTGGGGGCCCAGACTGGAGGTGAGAAAGCACACTAAGGATTTCCTTTGTCCGCTAGAGCCCTGTGGAGAGTTTCTGTGGTGGTGAACATTGGTTAACGTGGGGCACACCTGGAGGCCAACCTCAGAGCCATCTGCCTTCAAGGAAGACTGGCTCATGTTTTATTACAAACTGAGAGTTGGGAGAGTCTTCCATACTGTTTTCCTTGGAGGACTCTGAACCTAAGCACGGCACTGCACAATGTCCTAGGTTTCACCTCTAAATTTAGCTTTGCCCTCTTTTAAACAAAAGCGTGCCTTTCTAGTGAAATGTTCTTTGTTTTGTTTAGCCTGGCTGGAAAATCACTGAACAGTGTTAGAGGAGTCTGTTCAGCTTTGAGCTTTGTGAATGAAAGACATGCTCCAGGCAGGAACTAAATACGAGGGTTTTCAGGCCGGCACAGTGTAAATTAACCGCTGGAGTGAATTAGTATCAACTTGCGTTCTTCCTCCTAAGATGTTTGCATATGCAGACTGCTAGATAAATATTCTAACTTATCCTGTGTCAAATGGTTCAGGGATTAAATAGTAAAGCAACTTTTTTTTTTTACTATAGTGTTAAATTCATGGCAGAGAGGTAGTGTTTAAAGTATAATTTTATTTGGAATGATTTTCCTATTGTCTTCATTATATTTTCCATTCAGAGGCAGTTTATTATGTCTGTCAGGCTCCATGTGTAGTGCCAAGGTTTGACGCTACCACGATGGAATATCTTGATCCTGCCGTAGGGAGAGCTTAGCTCTGGGGGCTGTGCTGGGCATATACTGTTAACTCCGATACAACACAGGGAACGAGCGGCCTGGGCTCTGTCTAGGCGTACAGAGCCATGAATTCCACCATACAAGAGGGAGAGAAGCCTGCAGACAGTGCCACTGAGGAGGGGGCCTTGCGCTGTGTTGAGAAGGAATTTTCTGAACAGAGGAGACTGCCTGTGCCCTGGGCAGAAGGGACGGAGGTGTAACAATACAGAGGGTGCTCAGAGCCCAAGCTGAGGGCAGGGCGATGGTGGCAGAGTGTCAGGGTGGGTGGGGCAGGAACGTTGGGCTGGAGGGGAGTGTGAAGGTTCTTGAATGCCACGTTGAAAGGGAGGGCCTTGGTCCAGTGTCATGGCGCTGTCTCTGACCCAACATCTCATATGAATGTTGGTTTCCATGCCAGCTGCTCTGTTTCCTGTCCAGCTTCCTACTAGCAGCATGGGGAAGCCATAGAAGATGGCCCAAGTACTTGGGCCCCTGCCACCCATGTGGGAGTCCTGGGTGGAGTCCTGGGCTCCTGGCTTCAGTCTGGCCCAGCCCTGCTTGTTGCAGCCATTTGAGGAGTGAACCAGTGGATGGAAGATCTCTCTCTCTCTCTGTCTCTCTTGCTTTCTCTCTGTCACTCTGCCTTTCAAATACATAAATACATTTTTTTTTTCAAAAAAAGAAAGGAAGTCGTCCCTGCTGTGGGGAACTCTCAGGTCTCATCCATCTGTACGTTGGAAGGGGCCTCAGTAGAGCCAAGGGAGGGCTGGAGCTATGAGCACCTGCTGCTGGGCCCTTGATGAGGGCTGGCGCGGGCCCAGCCTTGGGCAGAAGCAGCGGAACAGCAAGGAGGGGACTGTCTTCAGGGATGGGACAGGGAAAGTGGCATCAGCAAGATGTGGTGACCAGCTGGAGAGCAGGAAGTACCAGGTGAGGAGAACGTGGAAGCAGTGCAGAGGCAGGCAGGTGACTGGTTTCTGGTAATTAATTATTAACTGATAGAAATTTCAGGTCAAGAAGGAGCAAGCTTAGGGATTGCTGATGGAGGAAGCTGAGTTTATGCAACTGTAGTAGATGGGTATCCAGAAGCCCTTGGAAATTTGAGAGGACTTCAAAATTTGTGGATAAGAGGAATTAAAAGATAAGTTTATTTTGGTGCGAGAAACTGAAATCCACACATGGTGTTTTTATGATACACATTTTCCATGAACCTTTGTTGGTTTGTTTTAAAGATGTGTCCCGTGTGGGCACCAGTTTGTGTCCCAGCTGCTCCTCCACCACTACTACTACTACTACTACTACTACTACTACTACTACTTCTTCTTCCCCTTCCCCTCCCCCTCCCTCCTCCTCTTCTTCTTCTTCTCCTTCTCCTTCCTCTTCTCCTTCCTCTTCTTCCTCTTCTTCTTTTCTTTTCTTCTTTTCTCCTCCTCCTCCTCTTTTTTTAAGATTTATTTACTTGAAAGTCATAGCTACACAGAGAGAGAAGGAAAGGCAGAGAGAGAGAGAGATAGAGAGGTCTTCCATCTGCAGGTTCACTCCCCAATTGGCCGCAATGGCCAGAGCTGCACTGATCCGAAGCCGGGAGCCAGGAGCTTCTTCCGGGTCTCCCCCATGGGTGCAGGGGCCCAAGGACTTGGACCATCTTCTGCTTTTCCAGGCCATAGCAGAGAGCTAGATCAGAAATGGAGCAGCTGGGACTAGAACCAGCACCCATATGGAATGTCGGCACTGCAGGCGGCAGCTTTACCTGCTATACCAGAGCGCTGGCCCCTGCTCCACTTCTGATTCAGCTCTCTGCCATGGCCAATGATGGCCCAAGTGCTTGCGAGACCCAGAAGAAGCTCCTGGGTCCTTGTTTCAGATCAGCTCAACTCTGGCCATTGTGGCCACTTGGGGAGTTAACCAGTAGATGGAAGATCTCTCTCTCTGTGTCTCTACCTCTCTCTGTAGCTCTTTCAATTGAATAAAATAAATCTTTTTTAAAAATTGCTTATACTATAGGCACTTTAGAAAAAGCATAAAGAAGAAAAATACTCATAATTCAATTTTAAATAAAGATTTATTTATTTATTTATTTGAAAGTCAGAGATACATAGAGAGAGAGGAGAGAGAAAGGTCTTCCATATGATGGTTCACTCCCCAGTTGGCCACAATGGCTGGAGCTGCGCCAATCCAAAGCCAGGAGCCAGGAGCTTCTTCTGGGTCTCTCACAAGGGTACAGGGGTTTAAGGACTTGGGCCATCTTCTACTGCTTTCTCAGGCCACAGCAGAGAGCTGGATTGGAAGTGGAGTAGCTGGGTCTTGAACTGGTGCCCATATGGGAAGCCAGCACTTCAGGCCAGGGCATTAACCCACTGCACCACAGTGCTGGCCCCTATAATTCAATTTTGTTTTGAATTTTTTCATCTACTATGTCACACATTTTTTCTAAGAGAAAATGAAAAGCATCGTTCTCAATGACTGCATCATTTTCCACTATATGGGTTCAGTAAGGCTTCTATAAGTATTAATTTAATATAGTAATACATTTACAGTGTGAACTATAAGGATACAAAAAGCACATAAAGGAAATCCTTCCTCTCATCCCTGTACTAGCTAGGAGGCAACTGATATTTCTAATTTCTTAAAATCTCCTTCCAGAAATACTTTGTTATGTACGTAGAAGTATGCTTATATAAATTTGATCTTTTAAAAATATAAATATTAGCATATGATTCTGTACCTCTATTCATAAGACAATGTAGATTGCATCATATCACTTTTTTTTTTTGACAGGCAGAATGGACAGTGAGAGAGAGAGACAGAGAGAAAGGCCTTCCTTTTTGCCGTTGGTTCACCCTCCAATGGCCGCTGTGGCCGGTGCATCACGCTGATCCGAAGCCAGGAGCCAGGTGCTTCTCCTGGTCTCCCATGGGGTGCAGGGCCCAAGCACTTGGGCCATCCTCCACTGCACTCCTGGGCCATAGCAGAGAGATGGCCTGGAAGAGAGGCAACTGGGACAGAATCTGGCGCCCCGACCGGGACTAGAACCTGGTGTGCCGGCGCCGCAGGCAGAGGATTAGCCTAGTGAGCCGCAGCGCTGGCCGTATCATATCATTTCATAAAGGGCTTCCTTGTTCTTTTTATGGTTTCATTACATGGCGAATCCATCATTTATTTAACCAGGCTCATGGAGATGGGCATTTAGGCTGTTTCCAATCTTTCCATTATACTGAATATTGTAAAAGGTATTGTATACTTATTTCATTTTGCGCATATGTAGTATAAATTTTGAGAAGTGGACTCAGTCAAAAGGTACATATTTTAAAATTTTTATTTTGAAGGCAGAGGGGAAGAGGGTAGGGAGAGAGAGAGGGCACTCTCATCTGCAGGTTAACTCCCCAAATTCCCACAAAGGCTGGTGATGGGCTGGGTCAAAGCCAACAGCAGGGAACTTGAGCCACATCTCACATGGGTGGCAGGAACCCAATCACTTTGAGCCATCAGGGCCACCTTTTGGTGCTCAAATTAGCAGGAAGCTGGAGTTAGGAGCCAGAGCTGCTTTTTTGAACCCAGGTACTCCGGTGTGGGATATGGGTGTCTTAACTGCTAGGTTAAACATCTGCCACCCAAATGGTATTGATGGATGCTACCAAATAGTGCCCCCCCCCCCCAAAAAAAAAGAGGACAGACCAAAGAACACTCCTTCTGGCAGCATTTTGAGGACTCCTGATCTACTGCCTGTCAGGGACTTGCGAGGGTTTGGAGTTTCCCAATAGTTTGTACAAAGTGCACTCACGTTTTTGTGGAGAAGATCTGAAGATTTCACCAGATTCTTACAGGTCTGTGTTCACTTAAACCAGAGAACCCAGGATATAGAATCAGAATATACAAATTTCCCGTGACATAATTTATCAAATCTTGAGAAGTTTTGCATTCATATTTGCTTTTTTTTCCACACAGATAGTCTATTTGTTTTGTGTTATTCCTTAGAGTTTTTCAAAAGAGCAAAGGGACTCTGATGTTTGATGTTCATTTTTATGTAGAAGATATTAAGGTGTACCTCTCAACCCCATTAGTTTTTTATTCTCACTGACTGAATTTCTTAGGCCAATGTTATCGTTTCACATATTCAACAGTGCTTTGTACTTGGAAGAACCCACAAAGAAGTGTGGACACCAACTCATTGCTGGATTGTTAGGTGTCCAGGGTAGCATTTAAAATCGAGATAAACCCTTAAAATGAATCAAGTTAAAGGGGTTCTGAGAAAGAGTCTTCAATAAAAAGGATTCAGATACACAGTAGGCAGCTATCCATTAGTGGGCGTCTCTTAACTGTGGACTACCACGGGAGGGCCTCGCAGGAAGACACCAGCCCAGCTTGGGCTGTGGTCATTGAGGACTTCTTCAAAGTTAGGGGCTCGCCCCTGCAGAAACCAAGAAACCCTCTGTATTAAACCAGAGGATAAAGCTGAGCAGGAGGTATGGGAGGGCTAGGAGATGGCAAAGGCACAGGTAATCAGCTTCAGGCAGCCAGGAGAACCAGGGCCCTGCCTTGCTTGTCGCCCCCGCTTGCTGTTTGTGCTGGAAGGTGTACCGCCTGTACCGACTCAGATAGGAGGGGACCAAGGAGAGTCATTCAGCTGTGCTGCTGGCCCTCCTCTTAGGGCCTGAGGGAGCTGGCAGCCTTCGTAAGGTGTGTGCATCGGGTGCCAGGGCTGAGAAAGCCTGCCTTGCTGTTGCACAGGAGCTAGACAGGCAGTGGGCTCTCCCCTCCACAGCCTACACCAGCTGCTGGAGTAAGTGGAAGGGAATGGCCAGGGTTGGTCAGGCTGGGGGATGAGGTGTTTACTTGTACTTGGTGCTGCCGTGGCTGCTGCCTTTCAAAGCTGGGGAATGGATGTAAGCCTTTGGAAGGACTCCCTGGAGTGTGGGAGCGAAGGAATGGCTCTTTCCCATCACAGGGATGGAGCTCCCTCTGCAGTCGAGGGGCACCCACCCTCTGTCCAGCTCTCCCATGCCACCTGGGGGCACTGGAATATCATGCAGGCTTAGCACAAGGGGCTACCTGGGCTGGGTGCAAGTGATGGAAATTTAACTGTGTAGAGTGATGGAAATTGCTCTATAGATAGACTCTCATCCCTAGATGTGTGGTACCCACACAGTCGGTACTAAATCAGTGTTTCTTTCCTTTCCCAAATAGCTCATCTGTAAGTCAGTATAGGAGTAGTTTGTGGCTGGCACTGTGTCTAACAAACCAACAAAATGTAGTCTTGTATATGAAGGAGATGGGCAGTGGACAGGAGTCCCTGGTACAAAAGGGGACTAATGGTAGTATCAACCTCAAAGCATTGTAGCAGGGAGCCAACGAGAGACACAAGCAGAGATCTTAGTGCCTAGTAAGTACAAGGAGCCCACAGATGGAAGCTGAGTTGAAGGAAGAGAGGCAGCAGTAAAGGGTTTTGCTGTCTCCTTGCAGCTGACAAGACAGAGGGGTCAGCTCTTCAGCTGACCAGCTGTTTGGGTTGGTGTTTAGTAGGAAACTAGTTGACAGTGAGAAGAGAGAGGAGAGACAGAGGAAGTAGTGGTAATGATGAACTCGTGGGCAGGAATAGGCTTGGGACTGCAGCCACAGAGAACAAGGCTGTGTGTTAAGTGATGGCTGGGTTGAGACCAGACCCTTGAGGACCATTTAACTGTTGACTTCTCTAGGCAGAGAGAGAGAGAGAGAGAGAGAGTGTGTGAGAGAGAGATGCACAATGCTCGCTTGTGATGAGCCCAGAGTCCCCTTTCTCTTTGATCACTCTGCCTTGGAAAAATATATGAGGAAAGGTTAAAGGTCAAAGGGTAGGAACTGGCTAAAGGAGCCAGCAAGTTGGGTCCATGAAGAGGATCTCCCAGCCCTGAAACCCACAGAGCTAGGTGGGGCAGAAGAATCAGAAGCAGTTTCTTCCCAGCTGGGCTGTGGTAGGGTGTAGAGAAGAGGTGGCAGGGGAGTTCATTTTCCCAGAGGGCTGATCCCTACCAAGAGACGGTCTTCACACATCTGGCATCAATTCTAGTGCCAGAATCAGGATTGCATCCCAGTTTTCCAGTGACCCTGGAAATATATGTTCTTTCTGAGCTTCTATCTCTTGTGCATCCTGTAAGTTGATGAGAGTTGCATATTCCAGGGGAAAAGCAGAAGAGCAGATATCAGATGGCTGAAACAAATGAAGGCTTTATGTTTATGTGAATAGGAAGTACAGTGGTAATTAGTCTAGGTCATACAGTGGTAATTAGTCTAGGTTATATTAGTCTAGGTTATCCAGGTACTCAAGGATGTCTCCAAGAACATGAGTTTCCTTTTACTTTGTGCTCCACCATCTTTATATATGACTTCCACCCTCATAGTCTTGAGGGCTGTTGGACCTCCAGGTAGTGTGTCTGCTTCCAGGGAGGGAGAGGGAGAGGGAGAAGGACATTAGTCTTTTACTTGCAGATCTAGTCTTTGGTGAAAAGGAATCCCTTCCCTGAGCCTTTCTGCCTATGTCTTAACTAGCCAGGACTAGATCACAAGGCCACCTCTAGCTGCCAGAGTATCTCAAATGGTGGGTTTTACATACATCTGTCGTTGTTGTTTATTTGTGTTTTTAACTGGCACATTGCTGCTGTGAGAAGAAAACCAGGGCTTTGATAATAAAAAAAAGGAGGAGAGCAATGGTTGCTAGATAGGTAATTAGCAATCTTTCCATCACTGTCTCACAAGACAGTTGTCAGGATTAAGCAAGAGATTAGGATCCGAACAGGAATGCCCAACACATAGGAGGATGCTGAATAAAAGTCTCTTGTCTTCTCTGTGGGAAGCAAGCTGTCTACAGCATGTCAGAGGTAGAAATTCCTCTTTGTGTGGGGGATGCATTGAAAGCCATATTGAGAACCCTGAGACTACTCTACAGAATCCCCAGTGCCAGATGTTCTACCATGGTTCTGACCCCAGCACTGTAAGAGGTCTAAAGCATACACACCACTTGAGAAGCCTGGACCCTAGGCCTAGGTGTACCTGCGGTGGAATGCTTTGGTTAGTCAAATCTCTCCTAACTTTCTTTTCCCACCAAAGCCTGAACTCTCAGAGAGCAATGACCATGTCTTACTGGTCTTTGTACTCTCCCTGCTTGTCAAAGTTTGCTTTGTTTGATGAATTGAATTGACACATTTATAAGAAGCCAGTCACCACTGAGTAATGAACTACTATATGAGAATTTTGTGATCTGTAGCAAAAAATTAAGGATCTTCATGTCTTGTTTTTCTTTCCTTTCTCTCTCTTTCCATCTCCCCTTTTCCTGTTCAAAAACCTATTTCAGCCACCTGAAATGGTCATGGATCAAGTCAGAGTTTTTCAGAAAATTCCTATTTATGCCATTTCCTTCAATTACCATGATGAGACAGCAAATACATTTTTGAAAGAGCTTGCTTCTTTGACTGGAGGAGAGTTTCATTCCTATAATTTTGGTTGTAAGGATCCCCTTCCTCCGGAAGCGGTTCAGGTAAGAGCTTGATGGGCTGAGAGTGTGTGTTCACTACAAGGCAGACACCTGTGGGCATCACCTTAGTTGGGAAAACAGCCAAGTGCAAAGGGAACTAAGTTGAAGAAATGAATCACTCAGCATGAGCGTACCAGTGTTTCTCAAGGTACGGTCCAAGGACATCCTGAGCTAGGTGCTTATGAACCCAAACTCCTAGGTTCCACTTCTGAGTTACTCAATCAGGCTGTGGGCATAGAGGCCCAGGAATCTCAATTAATATATCTCAGTTTTTTTTTCTAAAATTTTGATTATGGGAAGCCCCAGACATACACAAAAGTTCAAGAGTATATGGATCCCCATGCACCATCGCTCAAATTCAGTAATTATCAACATTTTGTCAAATCTGTGTTTTTAATAAGGATCCCAAGAGATTCCTGTGTGAAGTTTGTTAACTGTTGTCGGGTATAGACATTTGTGGGAAGCTCTCAGAAATTTCAGATGTTAGGTAATTGTCTCCTGACTACTTGCATTACATAATCATGAAAACTCCTGGTAAAGCAACTCTTTCCTATGGGCTAATGAGAGAATGTAAATAAAATTCTATTTTCCAATCTTGGCCTGAGGATGTGCATTTTAAGAATGCCCTTCTAGAGAATGTGTTTTTTTGTGTGTGTCCTATTTTATGTCCTGAGGAGTCACTTTAAGTGAAGTGGGTACCAGGACAAACCAGAGTATCAATCTGTGCTTGTATTGATTTGTCTGCTTCTGGGGAAGGAACCATCCAGAAAGATTGGATGGAACAGTGCTCTGTGCTCACACAGGACTGGGAGTAGTGATTACTCCCGTTAGCTAGACTGCAAAATTTCACAACCCTTTGGGCATTGGGTAGACTGTACAAGAGTGTCTTGCCTTAGTTGTAGGGAAAACAAATCATTGCTCCAGTTCCACCTAGCAAATCCTAAACACACAGTCTAAAGGATCAAACTTTTTCTGAATCATTTAACTGCATCCCAGAACAAACCCCAAGAATAATTATTAAAAAACATAATTATTCACTACTACAAAGAAAAATTGAGAGTGTATAGGACTCGACTAGATATTACCAGGCATTCAAAAAGCAGGAAAATCCATAATGACCCATATGAGAAGAAAAAGCAAACTAAAAAATTAAAACATGAGAATAGTTACTGTAACCATATTTGATATGTCCAAAAGGGGGAGACATGGGAGGGAAGGAATGGATTAGTCATAAAATAAACTTCTAGAATTTTTGAAAAATACAAGGTATGAGATGAAAAAATACAATGTGAAAAATGAAAAATACATTGGCTAAACAGTGGATCCAAAATTACAGAACCAAAGATGAGTGAACTGGAAGGCAGCCATAGAAACTATACAAAATGTAACATGGAGAAGAAAGAGAATTCAAACAAAAAACACATTTAAGAATACATTAGTGAACTGTGGGAAGATTTAAGCAACCCAATAAACATATAATGGAGGCAATAGTGGTCAGAAATTTTCCAAATTGGATTAAAACCATAAACTCATAGATCCAAGAAAGTTATGAACCCCAGGCAAAAAGCAGATTTTGCTCCTATTCCTGTGCTAGGGTAGTATCTGATTGGGAAGCTGATCTTCCCTCCTCCCTCCAGGAGAAGTAAGCAGTACACTGATTCTCTGGCCAGGGTTCTGTCCATGGATACTCCTACCTGCCAACACTGAGGCTTACCAAGGCAAAGCAAGACCAGTCTAGTCACCTGCAGGGTTTACCAGAGTCCTCACGTCAGCAGGACTCTGCAAGGAGCTGAGCTTCCACAAACACCCAGCATCAGTGAAAATGAAAAAGGAAGTGAGACTTGAGGACTTGCAACTTCCCACTTTCCCCTCTCCCTGGTGTGAGTGAGGCTTGATGAGAGGGGAGCAAATGAGAAAGAGTGAACCTGGACCCACTGTGGTCCTCCCCACGGTGTCAGATGGGCCCACGGGACAACTGAGCCCCCACCCTCATGCAGCACCAGTGAGGCCAAATGAGGTAGTGCTAGGTGTGGCTTCTCAGTATTCTGTCAAACCCTCACCCCTAGGAGCTCCACCCATGAATAAATTGGAAACAACACCCACAAAAAAGAGAGTGAACTCCTGACCCCGGCTATACTGACAGCTCACCTTGACAAGAATAGCTGTAAAAACTCACCAGGTACATAGGTGTGCCCAAGTGAAACAGACATTTAGCTATGAAATGTGGAGTATACTAGAAAAACAGGTTTACTTGGGTTAGTGGGTAGACAGAAGGGTAGCCACAAGTGACTCAGTCTGGGAAGGCTCTCTTAGTGCCAGCAGGCCTCACACTTTCCTCCCCTCAGAGACACCAGAATGGGCAGGAAGGGCTCAGCTAGAGCAAGTGGCCCACTCCAGAGGACTCCTGTCTCTGTGGGCCAATGACAGAGGGACACTGAGAGATAGCAGTAGAGGTGCCCTAGACTCCCGCTAGCTGACTAGAGGGACCCCCTTCTGCTCCTTCAGGCAGCACCACCAGAGACCAGCAGGAGCCAAAGTGGCACCAGATTAACAAAGAAGACAAAACCAATGCCAAAAAGGCTCTGAAAACTGAACTCCTGTTGAAGCAAAACCCCACAAAAATAGGGCAAGTCTCAAATGCTACATTTAAACAGGGCAGTTGCCAACTAAAATAAAAGATTTTAAATAGGATCTAGAGTCTTGTAACATATTAGACAAATGCCCAGGATATAGTTTTTTTTTTTTAATCACCCATCATACTAAGAAACAAGAAAACCACAATTTGAGAAAAGCCAATCAAATGATGCCAACATTGAGATGAATCAGATGTTAGAATTATCTGACAAGGCTTTTTAAAGGAGCTGTCATAACAATGCTTCAATAGCCAATTATAGATTCTCTTGAGACAAATGAACAAAGAAAAAAATCTCAGCAAATAGGTAGGAATTACAAAAAATTTCCAAGTGGAAATCTTAGAACTGAACAATACAGTAACAAAATATCAAAAGTCTCATGGAATGCGCTCAATTATTGAGTGGAAATAAGAGGATAATATCAGTGAACTTGAGATTAGAACAACAGAATTAAGCCAATGTAAATAACAGGAAAAAAATAAGACAAAATTAACAGAGCCACAGGGACATGTGGGACAATAACAAAAGATCTAACATTAAGAAGAGAGAGAGAAAAAAAAGGAGACTGAAAAACTACATGAATAATAGCTGAGAATTCCAAAGTCAGTGCAACTCACAATCATACAGATTTACATAGCTGAGTCAATTCCAAACAGGATAAACCCAAAGAAATCCATGTAAGATAGTTAACAGTTTGAAAATTAGAGAAAAACATCCTTAAAACATCCAGAAAGAAATGGCTCTGCTTCAACAGCAAATTTGACAGCAGGTCTCTCACCCAAAACCAAGATGGCTAGGGGAAAAAATGGCACAGTATTTTCCAGGGTGGAAAGAAAATAACTATCAACTATAAGTTTTATATTTCATGAAACTATCCTTCGTGAATGAGGGCAAAATAAAAATATTCTCAGATAAAAAATAAATTATTACTGGAAGTTTTGCTCTGCTAGCTTGGCTACAGGAAGTTTTTCAAGCAAAATAAATCTTTTTTATTTTAAAAATGATTTATTTATTTGAAAGGCAAAGATACAGAGAGAGAAGGAGAAAGAGAGTTAGAGGAAGAGAGAGATCTTTCATCTGCTGGTTCACTCCCCAAGTGGCTACAATGGCTGGGACTGGGCCAAGCCCAAGCCAGGAGCTTCCCCTGGGTCTCCCACATGAGTTCAGGGTCCCAAGCACCTGGGCCATCTTCTGCTGCTTTCCCAGGCACATTAGCAGGGAGTTAGATTGGAAGTGAAGCAGCCAGGACATGAACTGGCACCCATATGGGATGCTAACCCCACAGGTGGAGGCTTATCCTGGTATGCTACAGCACTGACTCTGCAAAAAACAAACAAACAAACAAAAACTTAAAGTTGGAATCTTGACATCTGGAGAATGAAGAGAGAGCAAAATATAGGTAGATATAATAGATCTGTTTCTTCATGAGATTTATAAATAATATTTGACATTTGAAACAAATGTTACAATACCACCTGACATTTAAGACAAAGATATTTAATACTAGCAAAGTTAAAGGGACCTAAATTGAAGCAAGGTTTCCACATTTCCCTCAGGATAGTAAAAAGTTGAAGCTGGTAGACTGTTATAAATCACATATATATGCTGTCATGCCCAGAGAAACCATTATGAAAACTCTACAAAGGGCTGGACTCAAAAACACTATAAATAAATCAAGACAGAATTTTTTAAAAGTTCAACTAACTTGAAGGAAAAAGAGCAAACAAGAAAGGGAAATAGAGGAATGAGACCAGAAAAATCATAAAATAACAAGTAAGTGCCATCATAATGATAATTACTTTAAATTGAATGATCTAATTACATTAACCAAAAGACATATTTGCAGAGTAGATAAAAGAATATGCTGCTTATAAGAAAATTCAACCATGGTATATGTAGATTCAAGTAAAATTATTTAAAAATATATATTATACAAATGAAAGGCTAATTTATTATCTAATAAAACAGACTTTGAGGCAAAGCAAATTTGCCTTATAAGGAGAGCAATATATCAGGTAGACATTCAGTGTTTTTAAATGTGTGTGCATGTGTGAATCAAAGACTGACAGAACAGAAAGGAGAGAGAGAGAGACAAACAAAATTACAGTCGTGAACCTCAGCACCTTCCTTTTGGCAAGTCAAAGAGCTACCAGACACAAAGTAAGCAAGGACAGAGGATATGCGAACAGCCTAATCAATCAACAGGATCTGATTGACAAAGATTTTTTTTTTGCTTTTTTAATTTTTTTTAAACTTTTATTTAATGAATATAAATTTCCAAAGTACAGCTTATGGATTACAATGGCTCCCCCCCACCATAACTTCCCTCCCATCCGCAACCCTCCCCTTTCCTGCTCCCTCTCCCCTTCCATTCACATCAGGAATCATTTTCAATTCTCTTTATATACAGAAGATCAGTTTAGCATATATTAAGTAAAGATTTCAACAGTTTGCACCCCCATAGAAACACAAAGTGAAAATACTGTTTGAGTACTAGTTATAGCATTAAATCACAATGTACAGCACATTAAAGACAGAGATCCTACATGAGGAGTAAATGCACAGTGACTCCTGTTGTTGACTTAACAAATTGACACTCTTGTTTATGGCATCAGTAATCACCCTAGGCTCTTTTCATGAGTTGCCAAGGCTATGGAAGCCTTTTGAGTTCACCGACTCTGATCATATTTAGACAAGGTCATAGTCAAAGTGGAAGTTCTTTCCTCCCTTCAGAGAAAGGTACCTCCTTCTTTGATGACCTGTTCTTTCCACTGGGATCTCACTCGCAGAGATCTTTCATTTAGGTTTTTTTTTTTTTTTGCCAGAGTGTATTGGCTTTCCATGCCTGAAATACTTTCATGGGCTTTTCAGCCGGATCCCGCATGCCTTAAGGGCTGATTCTGAGGCCAGGGTGCTGTTTAGGACATCTGCCATTCTATGAGTCTGCTGTGTATCTCGTTTCCCATGTTGGATCGTTCTCTCCCTTTTTTTATTCTATCAGCTAGTATTTGCAGACACTAGTCTTGTTTATGTACTCCCTTTGGGTCTTAGTCCTATCATTATGATCAATTGTGACCAGAAATTGATCACCAGGACTAGTGAGATGGCATTGGTACATGCCACCTTGATGGGATTGAATTGGAATCCCCTGGTATGTTTCTAACTCTACCGTTTGGGGCAAGTCAGGTTGAGCATGTCCCAAATTGCACATCTCTTCCCTCTCTTATTCCCACTCTTATATTTAACAGCGATCACTTTTCAGTTAAGTTTCAACACTTAAGAATAACTGTGTATTGATTACAGTATTCAACCAAAAGTATTAAGTAGAACAAACAAAAAGAATACTAAGAGGGATAACGTATTAAGTTGTTCATCAACAGTCAGGGTGAGGGCTGATCAAGTCACCGTTTCTCATAGTGTTCATTTCACTTTAACAGGTTTCCTTTTTGGTGCTTGGTTAGTTGTCACCGATCAGGGAGAACATATGATATTTGTCCCTTTGGGACTGGCTTATTTCACTCAGCATAATGTTTTCCAAATTCCTAACAGGGATCACTTTTCAGTTAAAATTTAAACACCTAAGAATAATTGTGTGTTAATTACAGAGTTCAACCAATAGTACTAGAACAAAAAAATACTAAAATGGATAAAGTATTACATTGTACATCAACAGTCAGGACAAGGGCTGATCAAGTCACTGTTTCTCATAGTGTCCATTTCACTTCAACAGGTTTCCCCTTTGGTGCTCAGTTAGTTGTCGCCGATCAGGGAGAACATATGATATTTGTCCCTTTGGGCCTGGCTTAGTTCACTCAGCATGATGTTTTCCAGATTCCTCCATCTTGTTGCAAATGACCAGGTTTCATTGGTTTTGACTGCTGTATAGTATTCTATAGAGTACATGTTCCATAATTTCTTTATCCAGTCTACTGTTGATGGGCATTTGGGTTGGTTCCAGGTATTAGCTATTGTGAATTGAGCTGCAATAAACATTAGGGTGCAGACAGCTTTTTTGTTTGCCAATTTAATTTCCTTTGGGTAAATTCCAAGGAGTGAGATGGCTGGGTTGTATGGTAGGGTTATATTCAGGTTTCTGAGGAATCTCCAGACTGACTTCCATAGTGGCTTTACCAGTTTGCATTCCCACCAACAGTGGGAATAACAGAAGAATATATATTTTTTCCTAGTGTTAATGAAATATTTATCAAGATAGGTCATAAACTGGACTATAACATAAACTTCAACTAATACAAAACAATGGAAATCATAAAGAATTTGTCCTCTGACCATAGCAGAATCAAACTAAAAATTAATAAAGACAACAGGAAAATATCTAAACAGATGGAATTTAAACAACCCAGTCTTAATATCCCATGGCTCAGAGAGAAAGTCTCAGAGGAAATAAAAAAGTTAGAACTGACTGAAAACACAAACACAACATATCAAGCCATATGGAATGCAGCTAAGACAGCACTGTGGGTGAAATTTATAACACTACATGCCCATGTGTAAATGAGGGAAAGCCTTGAATTGACAATCCGAGTTCCTACAAGAAGAGCAAAATAAACCCAATGAATGCAGTAAGAAACAATAAAGATATGAACAGAAATCAATGAATTTGAAAATACGAATACAATGGAGAAAATTAACGAGGCAAAAAACTATTTATTTGCGGGTAATGAAAAACCTCTTTTTTTTTTTTAAAAGATGTATTTATTATTTACTTGAAAGTCAGAGTTACACAGAGAAAGAAGGAGAGGCAGAGAGAGGTCCTCCATCTGCTGGTTCACTCCCCAGATGGCCGCAACAGCTGGAGCTGCGCTGATCTGAAGCTGGGAACCAGAAGCTTCTTCCAAGTCTCCCACGCGGGTGAAGGGGCCCTAGGACTTGGGCCATCTTCTACTGCTTTCCCAGGCCATAGCAGAGAGCTGGATTGGAAGTGGAACAACCAGGACTTGAACCAGCACCCATATGGGATGCCAGCACTGCAGGCAGCAGCTTTACAGGTAAAACCTCTTTGAAGATTGAGACAAAAGAAGAGCAGTCAAAAAGCACTGATATCATGAATTAAATATCAGACATCACTACAGATCTTGTAGCCGTTAAAAGGGCAATAAAAAAATACAGTAAACAGTTTTGCACTCATGTATGTGACCACTTAGGAAAAAACAGCACCACTTATCCAGAAGCTACAATTATGGAAATAAAACAGATGTTGTGAGTAGCCATGAAATCATGAGAGAAATTGACACTGTAATTTTGAAACTTCTGTAAAGAAAGTATCAGACCTCTGGTTTCTGGTCCAGCATGTAAAATCTTGGAAATCACTAGTCTGTCCTAATGACAAGTACAAAGCTGAATGTACTGAAAAACCAGCTGTTCTTCCTATGGTCACAAGAAAACTGAGGTTAGCAGGGCAAACCACTTCCCCCCAAGTCAGAAAGACCAGCAGGTGAATACAGAGAGGAGACGTTGTGCAAACCCATGAGCTGAACCATGCAGGAGTGGGGAATGTCCCGCCTGGGCCATGTGAGCCAGCAAAATCCTCGGTTCTGGCCCTGCCAAGGCAACTGCAGCAGGACTTGAAATTCAACACATCTATAGCAGGCTCATTTTTTTTTTTTGACAGGCAGAGTGGATAGTGAGAGAGAGACAGAGAGAAAGGTCTTCCTTTTGCTGTTGGTTCATCCTCCAATGGCCGCCGCGGCCGGCGCACTGATCCGAAGCCAGGAGCCAGGTGCTTCCTCCTTGTCTCCAATGGGGGTGCAGGGCCCAAGCACTTGGGCCATCCTCCACTGCACTCCCGGGCCACAGCAGAGAGCTGGCCTGGAAGAGGAGCAACTGGGACAGAATCCGGCACCCCGACTGGGACTAGAACCCGGTGTGCCGGTGCTGCAGGCGGAGGATAAGCCTATTGAGCCATGGCGCCGGCAAAGCAGGCTCATTTTTAAGTTGATAATTTTGTATGGCCCATGAACGATGCTATAAATACCCACATGACCCTTGGCAGAAAAAAAGGTTCCCCTCTCTTGAACAGGAACACCAGTTACGAGGTGGGGAAACCTGAACTACACTTGACAAATTGTTGGAGGCTCACTATGAACAAGTCTGAGACATACAGTCTCCAGGGGGGCCCTGAGTTTTGTGAGCTTTACCTCCTGAAGATCTGCATGCTTCTCATGGTGATATCAGAAAAGTCCCCCTGTGCTTCCAGCAGCGGGGAGAGAAAGGAGCCATTCTGGAATACACCAGAGCATTCTCTTCTTCACAAGCTCTGCTCTCGGGAGAAGAACCTATTTAACCAGAACTAACCTGTGGTAGTCTGCCTCACTGACTTGGGAGAGGGGAAATACTCCAGGCACCTCCACCCCTTCACAAGGAAGAAGGGAATATGCAGCCTCAGCTCACTGCAGCGACCCTGTCCCACCTCTAGAGGATTCTGTTTGCTATGGGGAGGACTGAGGAGTGTGTGTGAAGTTCACCACCCCAGGGCACAGGCTCTGAAACACTGAATCCTGATCACAGGACCATACAATGCTTATTTTGGACATGACCCCTGAAAGCAAAGATAGACAAATGGGATTGTATAAAACTAAAAAGCTTCTGCACATCACAATAAATAATCAACAGAGTGAAGTCAGAAAACCTACAGAATGGGAGAAAACTGTTTTTACACTATTAACCTGATAAGGCGTTAACATCCAAAGTGTATAAGGAACTCACAGAAAAAAAACAAAAGTAATCTGATTTTGTAAAAGAGGGAATGATCTGAATACGCACTTCTCAACGGAGGACACATAAACAACTGATAGGTATGTGAAAAATGCTCAGTGTCAGTTATCTCTGGGGAAATGTGTACCAAGACCATGAACTGGGGCCAGCCCTGTGGTGTAGTGGGTAAAGCTGTTTGTTCGTTGCCTGCAGTTCTGGCATCCCATATAGGCACCAGTTCAAGACCTAGTTGCTCCACTTCCAATCCAGCTCGCTGCTATGGCCTGGGAAAGCAGTGGAAGATGGCTCAAGTATTTGGGTCCCTGCATCTGCATGGGGGACCCAGAGGAAGCTCCTGATGCCTGGCTTTGGACTGACCCAGCTCCATCATTGAGGCCATTCGGGGAGTGAACCAGCAGATGGAAAACTTTCTCTGCCTCTGCCTCTTGTAACTCTGCCTTTCAAATAAATTTAAACAAACAAAAAAACCATGAACTATCATCTCATTCAAATTAAAGTAGCTATCATCATAAAGACAAAAATAACATACTGATGAGAATGTGGGAAAAGACAACTCTCATACACTGTTGGTGGGAATATAAATGAATAAAATCAGTGTGGAAAACACTATGAAGGTTTCTCAAAAAACTAGAAATAGAAACACCATTTGATCCAGCATTCCTGTTACTGGGTGTATACTCTAGGCAAAGAAAATCAATATGTCAGAAAGATAGCTGCACTCCCAACTGCCAAGATTAGTAATTAACCTAAAGTGTCCATAAATAGATGGAGAAAGGAAATGTATACACACATATACATATATACTACATGTATATATAAATACATATATGTGTATCCATATATGTGTGTGTGTGCACACAATAAAATGTTAGCCATAAAAAAAGGATGAAATTCTGTGTCTTGTGGTATCACAGGTGAACCTGTAAAAATAAGCCTGGCACAGCAGGACAAATACCGCATGTTCTTACTCATATGTTCAAGATTTTAAAAATACGATCTAGTAGTTGTAGAGAGTAGAATTGTGCTTCTCAGAGGCTGGAAAGGGCAGGGGAGAGGGGGAGATAGTGGTAGGTTGGTTAATGGGTAAAAATATACAGGTAGGTCAGAGAAATAAGTTCTGGAGTTCTGTGGTATGGCAGGGTAACTACTTTTTTTTTTTTTTTTTTTTTTTGACAGGCAGAGTGGACAGTGAGAGAGAGACAGAGAGAAAGGTCTTCCTTTTGCCGTTGGTTCACCCTCCAATGGCCGCACCGCGCTGATCTGAAGGCAGGAGCCAGGTACTTATCCTGGTCTCCCATGGGGTGCAGGGCCCAAGCATTTGGGCCATCCTCCACTGCACTCCCTGGCCACAGCAGAGAGCTGGCCTGGAAGAGGGGCAACCGGGACTAGAACCCGGTGTGCCGGCGCCGCAAGGCGGAGGATTAGCCTAGTGAGCTGCGGCGCCGGCTAGGGTAACTACTTTTAAGAGTAATTTACTGTGTACCTCAGAATAGCTAGAAGATTTTGAATGTTCCCAATACAAAGAAATGACAGATGTTTAAAGTGACAGAGATGCTTATGGCCCTCCTTTGATCATCAAATATTATATACAAGTATCAAAATATCACACTGTACCCCATACATATATACAATTATTATGTGTCAATTAAATAAACTTGCTGGCGCCGATGCTGTGGCACAGTGGGTTAAGGCTCAGTCTGCAGTGTCGGCATCCCATATGGGCACAAGTTCGAGTCCTGGCTGCATTCCTTGGACCCCTACAATGGCGTGGGAGACCTGTAAGAAGCTCCTGGCTCCATGGCCGGCGTCGCAGCTCACTAGGCTACCCCGGGTTCTAGTCCTGGTTGGGGCACCGGATTCTGTCCCGGTTGCCCCTCTTCTAGTCCAGCTCTCTGCTGTGGCCCGGGAAGGCAATGGAGGATGGCCCAAGTGCTTGGGCCCTGCACCCGCATGGGAGACCAGGAGGAAGCACCTGGCTCCTGGCTTTGGATCGGCACAGCTCACCAGGAAGACCTTTCTTTCTTTCTCTCTCTCTCTCTCACTGTCTAACTCTGCCTGTCAAAAAAAAAAAAAAAAAAAAAAAAAAAAAAAAAAAAAGAAGCTCCTGGCTCCTTACTGTGGATCAGCTCAGCTCCAGCAATTGCAATTGCAGCTATTTGGGGAGTGAACCAGTGGCTGGAAGAGCGTACTCTGTCTCTACCTCTCCCTGTTTCTCTGCCTTTTAAATAATTTTTTTTAAAAATAAGCTTGCCAAAAATATAAAGTGAGGAGAATCACAGTCCCTGATTTTAAGGCTTGCTATGCGGCTGCATTAAGGAAGACAGCATGGCTTTAGCAGAGCACTGGACATGTAGAATGGACAGTTACAGAAACACACCCACGTGACACGCCCAGCCGATTTCTGACAAAGGTGCAAAAGCAATTCGATGAAGGAGGAATGGCCTTTTCAGCAGATGGCTGGAGCAATTGAGTGTCCATAGCAAAGTAATGAACTTCAACCTGAACATCACACCTTATGCAGCTGTTAACTCAAAACTGATCATCGACTTAAATGTAAATCATGAAATTTCCAGAAAGAAATGTGGAAGAAAATCTGGAGGACTTTTGGCTAGGCAAGTAACTTTGATAGCCCTACTTCTATTAAAAAACATTAAGTTTCTAGTTAAAATCCTTTCCACAAAGGAGACCCCAGTCCCATGTGACTTCACTGCAGATTTGTACCAAGCATTTAAGGGAAACCAAATTCAACTCTACATAAAATCCTCCAGAAATCTGAAAGGAGGAACTGCTGCTCATCTTGTCCCATACAGCTAACATTAACCTTACCAAATCTCACAAGACATTATAAGGAAAGAAATGTATAAGCTAACCTTCCTCTTTCACATAAATGCAAACATGCTGAACAGAATTTGGCAAGTCAAAGCCTTTGATGGCAAATACAGCCTGAAACAGCATGACCAGATTGGGTTTATCATGGAACTTCAAGTCTCCTTTAACATTTGAAAATCAACATGTAACTCACCATATTAACATACTTCAAAAAGACTTGGGATCATTTCAATTTATATAAAAAAGGTTTTGACAGAATTCAACATGCATTTCCAATGGAAGCTCTCAGCAAAGTATGAATAGAAGGCCTTCCTCTGACAGATAGTATCTTTTAAAAAACAAACCTATTAGCTAACAGCACTTTAAGGATAAAAGACTGTGTGCTTTCCTCGTAATATCAGGAAAACTACAAGGATGTCTGCTGTCCCCCCTTTTATTCAACACTGAAATGGAGGTTCTACTTGGTACAACAAGCAAGGGAATGTGGAAGCATCTGCAATGGAAAGAATAGAGTAAAACTTTCATTCCACATGGTCACCCATTAGAAACTCTACCATACAAAGAAACTACTGGAACTAATCATGGAACTTAGCAATGAATTTTGTTTCTCTATATTAGCAAAGAACATTGGAAATAAAAATGATTTACCATAGCCTCAAAAATACGTACTATGTAGAGAAACATCTATCAAAACCTGAAGGCCTTTACATTGAGAACTACGAAACCTTGTTGAGAGATACGTCTTTTTTTTATGAGTCAGAAGACTTGACAATATGAAGATATCTACTCTCCCCCAAAAGATCTATTGACTCAATACAATCCCAATCAAGATCCAAGTCCGTGGGGCTGGTGCTGTGGTGTAGTAGGTGAAGCCACTATCTGTGATGCCGGTATCCTACACGAGCAGCTGGTTCCTCTCCTGGCTGCTCCGCTTCAATCCAGCTCCCTGCTGATGTGCTTGGGAAAGCAGTGGAAGACAGCCCAAGGGTTTGGGCCCCTGCCTCCCATGTGGGAGACCTGGATGAAGTCCCTGGCTCCGGGCTTCAGTCTGGCCATCTTGGGAATGAACCAGCAGATATAAGATCCTCCCTCTCTCTATAACGCTGACTTTTAAAATAAATAATATTTTTATTTTTTATTTTTTATTTTTTTTTAAACTTTTATTTAATGAATATAAATTTCCAAAGTACGACTTATGGATTACAATGGCTTCCCCCCCATACCGTCCCTCCCACCCACAACCCTCCCCTTTCCTACTCCCTCTCCCCTTCCATTCACATCAAGATTCATTTTCGATTATCTTAATATACAGAAGATCAGCTTAGTATACATTAAGTATGGATTTCAACAGTTTGCTCCCACACAGAAACATAAAGTGAAAAATAATAGATGATTTTTTTTAAATGATGATGAAATCAGAGAAGACCTATTGTCATGTTGAATCCCAGTGAGAGTCAAGTTGGGAATTGATAATTTCTTCCTTTCTTTTTTTTTTTTTTTTACAGAGGATCAGTTTAGTATGCATTAAGTAAGGATTTCAACAGTTTGCACCCCCATAGAAACACAAAGTGAAATATATTGTTTGAGTACTCGTTATAGCATTAAATCTCCATGTACAGCACATTAAGGATAGAGCTCCTACATGAGGAGTAAGTGCACAGTGACTCCTGTTGTTGACTTTACCAATTGACACTCCTGTCTATGGCATCAGTAATCTCCCTATGCTCCAGTCATGAGTTTCCAAGGCTATGGAAGCCCTCTGAGTTCTCCGACTCTTATCTTGTTTAGACAAGGTCATAGTCAAAGTGGAGGTTCTCTCCTCCCTTCAGAGAAAGGTACCTCCTTCTTTGATGACCTGTTCTTTCCACTGGGATCTCACTCACAGAGATCTTTTGCCAGAGTGTCTTGGCTTTCCATGCCTGAAATACTCTCATGGGCTTTTCAGCCAGATCCGAATGCCTTTAGGGCTGATTCTGAGGCCAGAGTGCTATTTAGGACATCTGCCATTCTATGAGTCTGCTGAGTATCTCACTTCCCATGTTGGATCACTCTACCCTTTATTTACTCCATCGGTTAGCGTTAGCAGGTACTAGACTTGTCTATGTGCTCCCTTTGACTCCCAGTCCCTCCACCATGACCAACTGTGAACTGAAATTGATCACCTGGAACAGTGAGATGGCATTGGTACATGCCACCTCGATGGGATTGAATTGGAATCCCCTGGTATGCTTCCAACTCCACCACTTGGGGCAAGTCAGCCTGAGCATGTCCCAAATTATACATCTCTTCCCTCTCCGATTCCCACTCCCATGTTCAACAGGGATCACATTTCAGTTAATTTTCAACACTTAATAATAACTGTGCATCAATTACAGAACTAAACCAGTCATATTAAGTAGAACAGATAAAAAAACTAAGAGGGATAATGTATTAAGTTGTTCATTAACAGTCAGGGCTATGCTGATCAAGCCACCGTTTCCCATAGTGTCCACCTCACTCCAACAGGTTTCCCTCTTGGTGTTCAGTCAGTCGTCACCGATCAGGGAGAACATATGGTATTTGTCCCTTTGGGACTGGCTTATTTCACTCAGCATGATGTGTTCCAGATTCCTCCATTTTGTTGCAAATGACTGGATTTCGTTGTTTCTTACTGCGGTATAGTATTCTAAAGAGTACATATCCCATAATTTCTTTATCCAGTCTACCGTTGATGGGCATTTAGGTTGGTTCCAGGTCTTAGCTATTGTGAATTGAGCTGCAATAAACATTAGGGTGCAGACCTCTTTTTTGTTTGCCAATTTAAATTCCTTTGGGTAAATTCCAAGGAGTGGGATGGCTGGGTCGAACAGTAGGGTTATCTTCAGGTTTCTGAGGAATCTCCAGACTGACTTCCATAGTGGCTTTACCAGTTTGCATTCCCACCAACAGTGGGTTAGTGTCCCTTTTTCCCACATCCTCGCCAGCATCTGTTGTTGGTAGATTTCTGCATGTGAGCCATTCTAACCGGGGTGAGGTGAAACCTCATTGTGGTTTTGATTTGCATTTCCCTGATTGCTAATGACCTTGAACATTTTTTCATGTGCCTGTTGGCCATTTGGATTTCCTCTTTTGAAAAATGTCTATTGAGGTCCTTGGCCCATCTCTTAAGTGGGTTGTTGGTTTTGTTTTTGTGGAGTTTCTTGATCTCTTTGTAGATTCTGGTTATTAACCCTTTATCTGTTGCATAGTTTGCAAATATTTTTTCCCATTCTGTCGGTTGTCTCTTCACTCTCCTGACTGTTTCTTTTGCAGTACAGAAACTTCTCAATTTGATGCAATCCCAATAGTTGATTTTGGCTTTGACTGCCTGTGCCTCCCGGGTCTTTTCCAGAAATTCTTTGCCTGCGCCAATATCTTGAAGGGTTTCTCCAATGTTCTCTAGTAACTTGATGGTATCAGGTCATAGATTTAGGTCTTTAATCCATGTTGAGTGGATTTTTGTGTAAGGTGTAAGGTAGGGGTCTTGCTTCATGATTCTGCACGTGGAAATCCAATTTTCCCAGCACCATTTATTGAATAGACTGTCCTTACTCCAGGAATTAGTTTTAGATCCTTGATCAAATATAAGTTGGCTGTAGATGTTTGGGTTGATTTCTGGTGTTTCAATTCTGTTCCATTGGTCTATCCATCTGTTTCTGTACCAGTACCATGCTGTTTTGATTACAACTGCCCTGTAGTATGTCCTGAAATCTGGTATTGTGATGCCTCCGGCTTTGTTTTTGTTGTACAAGATTGCTTTAGCTATTCGAGGTCTCTTGTGCCTCCATATAAATTTCAGCACCATTTTTTCCAGATCTGAGAAGAATGTCTTTGGTATCTTGATTGGTATTGCATTGAATCTATAAATTGCTTTTGGGAGAATGAACATTTTGATGATATTGATTCTTCCAATCCATGAGCATGGAAGATTTTTCCATTTCTTGGTATCCTCTTCTATTTCTTTCTTTAAGGTTTTGTAATTTTCATCGTAGAGATCTTTAACGTCCTTGGTTAAGTTTATTCCAAGGTATTTGATTGTTTTTGTGGCTATTGTGAATGGGATTGATCTTAGAAGTTCTTCCTCAGCCATGGCATTGTCTGTGTATACAAAGGCTGTTGATTTTTGTGCATTGATTTTATACCCTGCTACTTTGCCAAAATCTTCTATGAGTTCCAATAGTCTCTTAGTAGAGTTCTTTGGGTCCCCTAAATAAAGAATCATGTCATCTGCAAAGAGGGATAGTTTGAGTTCTTCCTTCCCAATTTGTATCCCTTTAATTTCTTTTTCTTGCCTAATAGCTCTGGCTAGAACCTCCAGAACTATATTGAATAGCAGTGGTGAGAGTGGGCATCCCTGTCTGGTACCAGATCTCAGTGGAAATGCTTCCAACTTTTCCCCATTCAATAGGATGTTGGCTGTGGGTTTTTCATAGATTGCTTTGATTGTATTGAGGAATGTTCCTTCCAAGCCCAGTTTGCTTAGAGTTTTTATCATGAACGGGTGTTGTATTTTATCAAATGCTTTCTCGGCATCTATTGAGATAATCATATGGTTTTTCTTCTGCAGTCTGTTAATGTGGTGTATCACATTGATTGTCTTGTGAATGTTAAACCATCCCTGCATACCAGGGATAAATCCCACTTGGTCTGGGTGGATGATCTTTCTGATGTGTTGTTGCATTCTATTGGCCAGAATTTTATTGAGGATTTTTGCATCTATGTTCATCAGGGATATTGGTCTGTAATTCTCTTTCAGTGCTGCATCTTTCTCTGGCTTAGGAATTAAGGTGATGCTGGCTTCATAGAAAGAATTTGGGAGGATTCCCTCTTCTTCGATTGTTCTGAATAGTTTGAGAAGAATTGGAGTTAGTTCTTCTTTAAACGTCTGGTAGAATTCAGCAGTGAATCCATCTGGTCCTGGGCTTTTCTTTGTTGGGAGGGCCTTTATTACTGTTTCAATTTCTGTCTCAGTTATGGGTCTGTTTAGGTTTTCGATGTCTTCCTGGTTCAATTTAGGCAGGTTGCATGTGTCCAGGAATGTATCCATTTCTGATAGGTTTCCCTGTTTGCTGGCATACAAGTCCTTGTAGTAATTTCTGATGATTCTTTTTATATCTGTGGTGTCTGTTGTTACATTTCTTTTTTCATCTCTGATTTTATTGATTTGGGTCTTTTCTCTTCTTTTTTTAGTTAGTTGGGCCAATGGGGTGTCAATTTTGTTCATTTTTTCAAAAAACCAGCTCCTCGTTTGGCTGATTTTTTGGAATGTTTTTCTTGATTCAATCCTGTTGATTTCTTCTCTGATTTTAATTATTTCTCTTCTCCTACTAGGTTTGGGTCTGGTTTGCTGTAGGTTTTCTAGATCCTTGAGGTGAATTGAAAGCTCATCTATTTGGTGTCTTTCCAATTTCTTGATGTAGGCACCTATTGATATAAACTTTCCTCTTAACACTGCTTTTGCTGCGTCCCATAAGTTTTGGTATGTTGTGCTGTTATCCTCATTTACTTCCAGAAAGTTTTTAATTTCTCTTTTGATTTCTGCTATGACCCATTGTTCATTCAGGAGCATGTTGTTCAATCTCCATGTGTTTGCGTATGCTCTAGGGATTCCTGAGTTGCTAATTTCCAACTTCATTCCTTTATGGTCTGAGAAGCTGCATGGTATGATTCTAATTCTTTTGAATTTGCTGAGACTTGCTTTATGGCCTAGTATGTGGTCAATCCTAGAGAAGGTTCCATGTACTGCTGAGAAGAATGTAAAATCTTTAGCTGTAGGATTGAAAGTTCTGTATATATCTGTTAGATCCATTTGGGCTATAGTGTCGTTTAAATCTACTGTATCCTTGTTGATCTTCTGACCGGATGATCTGTCTATTTCTGAGAGTGGAGTATTGAAGTCCCCCAGTACTACTGTATTGGGGTCTAAGTCTCCCTTTAAGTCCGTTAATAAATCTTTTAGATAAACTGGTGCCCTGTAGTTAGGTGCATATACATTGATAATTGTTATATCTTCCTGTTGAATTGATCCCTTAATCATGATATAGTGTCCCTCTTTGTCTCTCTTAACAGTTTTTGTGGTAAAGTTTATGTTGTCCGATATTAAGATGGCTACACCCGCTCTTTTTTCATTTCTGTTGGCATGGTATATCTTTTTCCAGCCTTTCACTTTCAGTCTGTATGGATCTTTGTTGGAAAGATGTGTTTCTTGTAAGCAGCAAATAGATGGGTTTTGTTCCTTAACCCAATCAGCCAATCGGTGTCTTTTAACTGGACAGTTCAGGCCATTCACGTTCAATGTGACTAATGATAAGTGGTAACTTTGCCCTGCCATTTGCCAAAGATAAGTTCTAATATATGCTTTGAATTCCCTGTGATCTTTTGCTGTGAGGTTTCCTTCCTTGGTTTCCTTCCTTTACCTTCTTTCATATTGATGACCGTGTTTCTGTGTTTCTGTGTGTAACACATTTTTAAGCATCTTTTGCAGGGCTGGACAAGTGGCAACAAATTCTTTCAATTTCTGTTTGCAATGAAAAGTCTTTATTTCACCTTCATTCACAAATGATAGCTTTGCAAGATATAATATTCTGGGCTGGCAGTTTTTCTCTTAGTACCTGGGCTATAGCTCGCCATTCCCTCCTAGCTTGTAGAGTTTCTGATGAGAAGTCAGCTGTGAGTCTGATTGGAGATCCTCTGAGAGTAATCTGACGTTTCTCTCTTGCACATTTTAGGATCTTTTCTTTATGTTTCACTGTGGAGAGTTTAATTACAACGTGTCGTGGTGAGGATCTCTTTTGGTCGTGTTTATTAGGGGTTCTGTGAGCTTCCTGTACTAGGATTTCTCTGTCCTTCTCCAAACCTGGGAAATTTTCTGCTAATATCTCACTAAAAAGGCCTTCTAATCCTTTCTCCCTCTCCATGCCTTCAGGAACTCCTAGAACCCGAATGTTGGTTTTTTTAATAGTATCCTGAAGATTCCTGACAATATGTTTTAGATTTCTAATTTCCTCTTCTTTTCTTTGGTCTGACTGTATCCTTTCCTGTTCTCTGTCTTCTAAGTCCGATATTCTCTCTTCTGCTTCACCCATTCAGTTTGTAAGGCTCTCTATTGTGTTTTTCATTTGATCTATTGAATTCTTCACTTCAGTCACTATCACAGTTTCCTGTTGTACTAGTTGTTTCGTTTCATTTTGATTCCTCCTTAATATTTCATTTTCACGAGAGAGATTTTCTATCTTGTCCATGAAGGATTTCTGTAGTTCAAGAATTTGTTTTTGAGAACTTCTTAATGTTCTTATCAATTTTTTGAGATCTGCTTCTTGCATTTCTTCTATCTCATCATCTTCATAATCTTGAATTGGGGTGTCTTTTTCATTTGAGGGCGTCATGGTGACTTCCTTGTTTTTATTACCTCGGTTTTTGCGTTTGTTATTTGGCATATTGGAGATATTTGGTTTCTTCACTGTGGTGCTTTTTCTTGTTTACTATGACTCTAGATTAAGTGGACTATCTGTTTTTGATGGAGCCTTAGGGCTTGAGATGGGTGTGGCCTGAGAGCTCTGTTTGGTGTGCCAAAGGTGACACTCCCAGGTTAGGCGTGGTAAATCTCTCTCTCTCTCTTTCTTTTTTTTTTTTTTTTGATTCAAAAGGGAAGTAATTCTGCACAGCTGAACGAAGTTGGAGGTAGTTAGCAGGCAAATGATATACCCACAGGAGCCAGAGATCAGAAGCTCTTTCCCAAGAACCCCACAGGGAATCTGTTCGGCCCTCAGAGTGGGCTCAAATTCTCCTTCAGCCTCCCACTGGTTTGCCAAAGTTACGGAATTGTAGCGTCTCTGGAGAGTGCTCACGTGAATTCCGTGAGTTATCTCCCCCACCGTCTCTTTTTTCACAGTCTCAGTTCAGTAGCACCACAAATTTACTAGGTCCTAATCTCCTGTTAATTCGCCCCGCCCAGAGTCAGGTTTTTCTGCTAGGCTCAGGGCCGGTGCAGACCTGAGGTCGCTCTGCTTATGACGTATGTCCAAGATGGCGCCTGCTCTTTGTCTTGCTCGCCCTTGAGAGGTGAGCGGAGAGAGAGAAACCCGTGTCCATACTAGTCACCCTTTTTTTTTTCTCTCTCTCTCTCTCTTCCAGTTAGCCTTGTGAACTTCCCCCCCCCCCGGGGGTTGTTCCCTCTAGTCTCCTCTCTCCGCTTGCCTGCCAGTGTCTCGGGCTATTGAGGTTCGGCTCACCTCGCGTTCCAGCGCTGGTGTGTTGAGTCTGCCGCTGGTGTCCCGAACTGTGGGCTCCCACGCTCTCCACGCAGGTCCGCTGTGAGTCACGCGTTCCAGAAGAGTTTCTTCTGCTGTTTCCTCCCCTACTCTTCCTTGAACCTGCAGTATCTCCACTTTTATTAAACTATCTCTCCCCAGACTATCAGTGTGCTCCCTTCCTATTCCGCCATCTTGCCGGAATCCCAAAATAAATAATATTTTTAAAATGTATCCAAGTAGACTTAAAAAAATTTAACTGATTTTGTGGAAATGCAAAGGATTTAGAATGATCAAAACAGCTGTGAAAAAAAGCCAAGTCAGGGAGTCAACACTATATGTTTCAAGACATATAAAGCCATTGTAATCAAGACAGTGTGAAATTAGGGTAAAGATACCACTTAGATTGACACAGTGGGATAGATAAACCAGAAACAGACTGACTCATACGGACAACTGACCCTCAACAAAACTTCAAAGGCAATTTAATCAAGAAAGGACAATATTTTCCCCCAACAAATGATAGAACAATTGAATATTCATATGTAAATAAATGATCCATGCCTCACAGCATATTCAAAATTTAACACAAAAGGATTCATGAACCAAAGCATGAAATCTGTGTTTTTCTCTTCCTTGAGAAGAATATTGGAAAAATTCTTTGTGACTTTGTGTTAGACAAAAAAATTTTAGATATCAAAAGTGTAATCCATAGAAGAATAAATTGATACATTGGAGTTGAACAAAATTAAAGACATCTTTTCTTAAAAATGTTATGACAATTAAAAGACAAACTAAATTGGGAGAAAATTTTTAAATTATTTACTTAATAAAGGGTTTATGTACAGAATATATAAGTATCTCACAAAACCAATAGTGGGGGCCGGTGCTTTGGCATAGCGGGTTAACACCCTGGCCTGAAGCATTGGCATCCCATATGGGCGCCAGTTCGAGACCTGGCTGTTGCACTTCCGATCCGGCTCTCTGCTGTGGCTTGGGAAAGCAGTAGAGTATGGCCCAAGTCCTTGGGCCCCTGCACCCGCATGGGAGACCTGGAGGAGGTTCCTGGCTCCTGGCTTTGGATTGGCTCAGCTCCGGCCATTGCGGCCATTTGGGGGGTGAGCCAGTAGATGGAGGGCCTCACTCTCTCTCTGCCTCTCCTCTCTCTGTGTTACTCTGACTTTCAAATGAATAAATAAATCTTAAAAAAATAATGAGTAAACTCAAATAATGGGCAAAATATTTAAACATACACTTCACCAAAAAGATATATGCATATCAAATAAGAATATAAAAAGGACACATAAAGACAAATGCCACATTTTTTCTCTTATTTGTAGGAGCTAAAATTTTTTTAAAAATCAAAGAACAAAAGAAAAAAATGGGTGTATCAGTATTACTGCAAGTACAGTTTTGTCAAACTTTAAAACAATTCTCCTGACATCATTAGTGATTAGGCAAATGCAAATGAAAGCTATGATTAAAGGTATCAGAATGGCTAAAATGAGAATGCTGACTATGCCAAGAACGCAAGAGCTGGGGGAGGGGTTACTGTAACTCTCCTACGTCACTTGAGGAATGTAAACTGGCACAACAACTTTACAAAGCAGTTTGGTAGTTTCATCACAAGTTGGGTATTGGGGTCAGTGCTGTGGTGTAGCAGGTAAAGCTGCCGCTTGCAACATCAGCATCCTATTTGGGCACTGATTTGTATCCCGATTGTTCCACATCCTTTCCAGCTTCCTGCTAATGGCCTGGGAAAAGCAGCAATGAATGATCCAAGTGCTTGGGCCCCTGCCACCCAGTTGGGAGACCTGGAAAAAGATCCTGGCTTTGGCCTGGCCCCGCCCTGGCCATTGCAGCCACTTGGAGAGTGTACCAGCAGATGGTATACTCTTTCTCCCTCTCTGAGAGAGAGAGAGAGAGAGAGAGAGAGAGAGATCTTCCTTCCACTGGCTCACTCCCCAAATGGCTGCAATGGACAGAGCTTGGCCCATCCAGAGCCAGGAACCAGGAGCTTCTTCCAGGTCCCACACATGGGTGCAGGGGCCCAAGGACTTAGGCCATCCTCCACTGCCTTCCTAGGCACATTAGCAGGGAGCTGGTTTGGAAGTGGATCAGCTGGTACTCAAACCAGCGCCCATATGGCATGCTGGCACCACAGGTAGTGGTCCCACCTGCTACACCCCAGCGCCAGCCTCAATAAATACATCTTGTAAAAGAAATGTTTGACATTGACATTCATGTGATGCAATGATGTCACCCACTAGTTTGCAAAAGAGAAATGATAGCAAATATTCATACAAAGACTTGTACACAAATGTTCATGTGTTTATTATATAATACCTGAGATCTGAAAACATCTCAAATGTCCATCAACAAGTGAATGGATAAATAAACTTTGGTATTTAGTGTATAGTATAATACTACCCAGCACTAGAAACACATAAGCTATTGATTGACTCTGCAGCACTGGTGAATCTCAAAATAAATGTACAAGTTGAACATCTCTAATCAAATTGTTGACATGATTCCACCAGTGAAAAATTCCACAGTGTCCTCATGTGAGAAGTTGCAATCAAAATTCAGATACACTAAAAATATTATAAAATTGCCTTTAGGCTAAATATATAAGGTAGATATGAAACATAAATGAATTTTATATTTAGATTGGATCTCATTCCCAAGATATCACATGTAAGTGCAAATATTCCAAAATCTGGAAATCAAGACATGTTTGACCCAAACATTTATATAAGGGTTACTCCACCTATATGAGAGAAGGAAGCCAGAATAAAAGAGTACATGTTCTAGGAATACATTAATATAAAAATCAAGAAAACTGAAACTAATGTGTGGTGATAGAAAGCTGATGAGTAATTTCTATATTTATATAAATACAGACTTGTAATGGTGTACAAAAGAACTTTTGGGGGTTGTAGACATGCTCATTCTAATGGGATATATGGGAACTTTTGGGGTGATGGATATCGTCTTTTTTTTTTTTAAAGATTTTATTTATTTATTTGAGAGGTAGAGTTACAGACAGTGAGAGGGAGAGACAGAGAGAAAGGTCTTCCTTCTGTTGGTTCACTCCCCAGATGGCCGACACGGCCGGCGCTGCACCAATCCAAAGCCAGGAGCCAGGTGCTTCTTCCGGGTCTCCCATGTGGGTGCAGGGGCCCAAGCACTTGCGCCATCTTCTACTGCTTTCCCAGGCCACAGCAGAGAGCTGGATTGGAAGAGGAGCAGCTGGGAGTAGAACCGGCGCCCATATTGGATGCTGGCGCCGTAGGCAGAGGATTAACCTTCGGTAACACGGAGCTGGCCCCGATATTCTTTATCTTGACTGAGGATGCTTTCACAAGTGTGAATGTCAGAACTTTTCAATGTTATACTATTATACACGTTCAGTTTATTGTATGTGAAGTCTATGTCCATAAAGCTGAATGGGTTAATGTAAGAACTACATAAAGGCCAGCGCTGTGGCTTAGTGGGTTGACGCCCTGGCCTGAAGCGCCAGCATCCCATATGTGCGCCAGCTCGAGACCCAGCTGCTCCACTTCTGATCTGGCTCTCTGCTGTGACTTGGGATAGCAGTAGAAGGTGGCCCAGGTCTTTGGGCCCCTACTCCTGCGTGGGAGACCCGGAGGATGCTCCTGGTTCCTGGCTTCGGATCAGCGCAGCTCCAGCCGTTGTGGTCAATGGGGGAGTGAACCATCGGATGGAAGGCCTGCCCCCCACCCCGTCTCTCTCTCTCTCTCTTTTTTTGCCTCTCCTCTCTCTGTGTGTAGCTCTGACTTTCAAATAAATGAATAATTCTTTAAAAAAAAAAACTACATGAACACCTTTAGATCTGTCTTTTCTTGAGACAGTCGGCTTTCTGCTAGAAATATTTGAACTCTGAACCCTTTTATAGAAGCTCATGATGTATTCACTTTTCCTTTTTGGCAGAATGAAGATCTGACTCTTCTAGTTCAAGAAATGGAGCAGGGATACAGAGACCTGGAGAGAGTGCAGACCCTCTATTCTGAGTCTTTGATCATGGACTGGTGGTACAACGGGGAAAAGGAAGGAGACAAGTGAGCCTGTCAAACCGCCTGTTATCCCCACCGCTGGGCGTCCCCTCGCACACTCGACTCACTCTCCTTGACCCACTTCCTTTCTGAAATGCTTCACGAGGTTTCTTTTAGTGAAAAGAATCACCTCGTACAATTAAGTTCAGATTTTTTGAAAAACAAAGTGAATTAGTAACTTAATAACAAAGGGCTTGAAGAGGTGAGAGTGTCCCTTTGTGCTCTCCACTGAATGTGGGCAGGTCTTCCAACCCAAGCAGTGATGGGCCATGTGTGAGTGAAAGAGATCTGACTCAGACCCAAGGTGTGGCCTTCACATTTTGTGACCGCGGCCGGTGCCTTAACTTCTGTGCACACCTCTCCAGGGCTGTGGGTCTGTTCCTCATCTTTAAAATGGTGACTGTGACAGTAGGGTTTGGACTAGACAATTTCTCAAGTCTTTCCCCACTCTGTACTTAAAATTCTGATACGTTTCTAACTGGTAGATTTTCAAGTCAAAATCAAAACAACTCCAAACATGCAAGAAATATGCCAACTTTTACTGAAATGATTTAACGTTGTATAGTTATTCAAGAGTCACAGCCTACCCTGGCAGGAACATTTTTTATTTGAAAGAGTGACAGCAAAATAGAAAGAAGCTGAAAATATATTTATTAATCAGAACTTCTGTTCATCAAAATTCACTTTCTTGCTATTAGTTAATTGAAAACTAATTGTTCTGGGGGCAGGGCCTGGACATAAAATCAGAAAAAAGAGATCAGTGTTATAATGGGCTTACTTAAAATGAGATTTACAGCCATATATATATGTGTGTGTGTATATATATATTACTATTATTAGAAAGGCAGAGTTAGACAGTGAAAGAGAGAGACAAAGAGAAAGGTCTTCCTTCCATTGGTTCACCCCCAAATGGCTGCTATGGCAAGTGCGCTGTGCTGATCCGAAGCCAGGAGCCAGGTGCTTCCTCCTGGTCTCCCATTCGAGTGCAGGGCCCAAGCACTTGGGCCATCCTCCACTGCCTTCCCGGGCCACAGCAGAGAGCTGGACTGGAAGAGGAGCAACCGGGACTAGAAACGGCGCCCATATGGGATGCCGGTGCCGCAAGCAGAGGATTAACCAAGTGAGCCATGGCGTGGGCCCTACAGCCTTATATTTTAAGCATTTGGGAAAGCACAGATACAAGGCACTTCTGAAAGCTGGTTGGAGAAAAGGAATTAAATAATAGGTTTATTTTGGTACAAAAATATTTGAAATCCTTGCATATATTTTTCATAATTCATATTTTCCATGAACTTTTTGAAGATGCCTCTTAAATCTTTTTTTTTTTTTTGACAGGCAGAGTGGACAGTGAGAGAGAGAGACAGAGAGAAAGGTCTTCCTTTTGCCATTGGTTCACCCTCCAATGGCTGCCGCAGCCGGTGCACCGCGCTGATCCGATGGCAGGAGCCAGGAGCCAGGTGCTTTTCCTGGTCTCCCATGGGGTGCAGGGCCCAAGGACTTGGGCCATCCTCCACTGCACTCCCTGGCCACAGCAGAGAGCTGGCCTGGAAGAGGGGCAACCGGGACAGAATCCGGCGCCCCAACCGGGACTAGAACCCGGTGTGCCGGCGCCGCTAGGCGGAGGATTAGCCTAGTGAGCTGTGGCGCCGGCCTGCCTCTTAAATCTTCTAAACTCAGAAAATGTGAACCAAGAATTTAAGACTAAAGAAAACGCGCAGCCCATAAGTGTAAATTACCTTCTCACTATGTCAGCCACTACTTTATCTTCTTCCCCTGATTTAATCAAACTAAAAAAAAAAAAAAAAAAAAAAAAAACTTGGGGGAAAAAAATGACCAGCTGTTATTTGAAAGTTGAAATTGGTCAGTCGGCTGTCTGCTGTTTGCTTAAATAGAGGATGTAGTCTTTTCTCTTTCTATCTTTTTTTTTTTTTTTTTGACAAGGAGAGTGGACAGTGAGAGAGAGAGACAGAGAGAAAGGTCTTCCTTTTCCCTTGATTCACCCTCCAATGGCCACTGTGGCCGGCGTGCTGCAGCCGGAGCATTGTGCTGATCCGAAGCCAGGAGCCAGGTGCTTCTCCTGGTTTCCCATGGGGTGCAGGGCCCAAGCACTTGGGCCATCCTCCACTGCACCCCCAGGCCACAGCAGAGAGCTGGCCTGGAAGAGGGGCAACCGGGACTAGAACCCGGTGTGCCGGCGCTGCAGGTGGAGGATTAGTCCATTGAGCCGTGGTGCTGGCTTTTCTTTCTTTTTGGGAACTAAAGGGAGCAGATTTTGGAGTCAGAGCAGCATTTTAATGTTGCAACCATTACATGCGAGATGATTTTGGGCAAGTTGTTGAACCCCGGTTCTCTCACCTGTGACACCAGTAAAGTGATAGTTACAGGGCTCTGGGGTGGATTCAGTGACAGTAGACCTGTTGTGGAGTGAGTTCTGACTTTACATAAAGGCAAGAATAAAGAGTAAAGAGGCAATGCCTCCTTCTATAGGTATTATGCTTCTAGATTCCTTGTAACTTCAGGAAAAGTTAATTATCTACAGTCAACAACCAACTGGCTTTTTCAAGTTTTCTACCAGGTGACAGAAATGTTAGAGCCCCGGGATCTTTTATTTTTTTCCCCAAAGAATTAGTGAATACAAATCACATACCAGGAGAACAGGGTTGCACAAATGAATGTAAGCCTGGTCCTTCCGCCATGGATGCAGTGTGGGTACAGTCACAGCAAGGTTTATGTGTGGAAGATGGATTAGATGCTCCGTGGAGGTATTCAGTGTAGGTCTAGGAGGACTCGCAGAGGAGGGAAGCCACCCTTTATATTAAGGCAGGAGATGGTTCTGGAAACTTTCTTTTTGTGACTTTTATGTTCAGAGAAGCTTCACAGAAAGAAATGTCTGGGAAAACACTCAAGCATTTCTGGATCCCTCCTGGTCCCAGATCTTCCCCTGAATGGTTCCCTGAGATCTGGTACTGGCACGGGAGGTCCAAAGTAGGAATTTTTTTTTTTTTTTGACAGGCAGAGTGGACAGTGAGAGAGAGAGACAGAGAGAAAGGTCTTCCTTTGCCGTTGGTTCACCCTCCAATGGCCGCCGCGGCTGGCGCGCTGCGGCCGGCGCACCACGCTGATCCGATGGCAGAAGCCAGGAGCCAGGTGCTTTTCCTGGTCTCCCATGGGGTGCAGGGCCCAAGCACTTGGGCCATCCTCCACTGCACTCCCTGGCCACAGCAGGGAGCTGGCCTGGAAGAGGGGCAACCGGGACAGAATCCGGCACCCCAACCGGGACTAGAACCCGGTGTGCCGGCGCCGCTAGGTGGAGGATTAGCCTAGTGAGCCGCAGTGCCGGCCTAAAGTAGGAATTTTCTTTCCCTAGCTTTTCTTTTCTTTTTTTTCGACAGGCAGAGTGGACAGTGAGAGAGAGAGAGAGACAGAGAGAAAGGTCTTCCTTTTGCCGTTGATTCACCCTCCAATGGCTGCCGTGGCCAGCGCGCTGCAGCCGGCGCACCACGCTGATCCGATGGCAGGAGCCAGGAGCCAGGTGCTTCTCCTGGTCTCCCATGGGGTGCAGGGCCCAAGCACCTGGGCCATCCTCCACTGCACTCTCAGGCCACAGCAGAGAGCTGGCCTGGAAGAGGGGCAACCGGGACAGAATCCGGTGCCCCAACCGGGACTAGAACCTGGTGTGCCGGCGCCGCTAGGCGGAGGATTAGCCTAGTGAGCCGCGGCGCTGACCTCTCTAGCTTTTCTAACAGCTTGCTAGTTGACTCTTGGGTAAGAGACGTGGATCCCTATAATGCTCGTATGTTTTTAACCAGCTCTGCCTCATTGTAGTCCTCACACCAGCCTCTTGTAGAGGTGCACTGGTGAAGTTTCCTGCAGTTTATAGATGAGAAAAGGAAAGACGTTTAGGGAGGGTTGAGTGACTTCGAGGGAAGGAATAGACCTGTGATGTGAGTGGTGTCTTGTGACTCCAGGGCTGAGCCCACCGTCCCCTCATCCACTCTTTTGCCTGGGCAATGAGAAATGACTCTTCTCACGTTAATCCAAATCTCTTCTTGAAATCTGCAATGTGTAACATGAGTGTGTTGACTTAACTCTGCTTTCTTGACAGCAAATTTCTTTTTCCTCTCCTTTTTTATTTAATCTCTTTTTAAAATCTAAATCAAAACAGGCATCAGAAGGAAATCTCTTCAATAATTTCAACACCAGAAAAATGTGCAAAACCTCAATCTGATGTTGAATCAACACAAACCACTTCGTTAAAGATGCTGAAAGTACCAGAGGACCTTTCAAATCAAAAGATTCAGAGAAAGAAAGTTCTCCATGCAGGTACTGGTGAACAAAGTAGTTTGACTCTTATTGGTTTTCCCTCAATGCATGACAATCAAAGAAAACTAAATCTGCATAGTATAATTTTAAAAGCCTTAAACCTGTTGGATTTTTTAAATTGAAATTGTATTAAGATAATTGTACATTCACATAACCTCCATATACCTACCCTTCACAGCATTTCTCCCAATGGTAACATCTTATAAAATAATAGTATAATATGGAAGCCAGGCTGTTAAGGTTGATACAATCCACAGGTCTTATTTAGATTGTTCCAGTATTGTATTTAGGTCCATATCCCTATGTGAGTTCATGTTTCCATCATCACATGGTCCTTCATGTTGCCCTTTTATACTGTGCTCACCCACTGCAACCCTTCTCTAACCCTGGACAACTACCAGGGTCTGTATTTCTACAGTGTTGCCATTTATAACAATGGACTTGTATGTATCCTTCTGGAGTTGACTATTTTTTTTTTAATAGAGCCTGTGCTCCTTTTTTTTTTAAATTTATTTGGCAGGTAGAGATATAGATAGTGAGAAAGAGAGACAGAGAGAAAGGTCTTCCTTCCGTAGGTTCACCCCCCAAAATGGCCGCTACGGCTGGCACTGCACCGATCCAAAGCCAGGAGCCAGGTTCTTCCTCCTAGTCTCCCATGCGGGTGCAGGAGTCGAAGCACCTGGGCCATCCTCCACTGCCCTCCCGGGCCACAGCAGAAAGCTGGACTGGAAGAGGAGCAACCGGGACTAAAACCCAGTGCCCATATGGGATGCCGGTGCCGCAGGCGGAGGATTAACCAAGTGAGCCGGCGCCAGCCCCTGGAGTTGACTACTTTTACACTCAGCTTAATTTACTGGAGATTCATCTAAGATTCTGCATATGCCAGTATTCCTTGATTCCTTTTTCTGTCTAAGTCACAATCCAAGAGATGGATGTGCCACAGATGGTTTAAACACTTACCTGTTGAAGGACACCTAAATCATTTCTAATTTTTGGCTATTACACATAAAGCAGTTACATACATTCATGCACAAAGCTTATATAAGTGTAAATTTCCATTTATTTAAAATAATTGTCCAAGAGTATAATTGCTGAGTCATGATAATTGAATGCTTAATTTTAAGGAAAACATCCATCCATTTTCCAAAGTGACTGTGCCATTTCACAGAGTGAATGAGTGGCCAGTATGAGGTGCCACTATTTTTTATTTTAATCTTTCTGATAATGGTGTAATATCTCATGAAGGTCTTAATTAGCTGAATGTCTTTTTGCACACTGACTTGCTATGTGTAAATCCTTGTTGGTTAAATGTGTATACATGCATTTTGCTCATTTTCTAAATGAATGCTTTGTTTTTTTACTGTTGAGTTTTTAAAAAGTTCTTCATATGTTCTAGATACTAGGTCTTTGCCAGATATGTCATTTGCAAATACGTTCTCCAAGTCTATGGCTTGTCTTTGCATCCTCTCCATAGGGCCTTTTACAGATCAAAAATTTTAATTTTGGTGAGGTGCATTTGATTAGTCTTTGCTGGATCATACTTTTGATGTCCAATCTAAGAACTCTTTCCTTAGCTTTTATTCTTGAAGATTTTTATTCTGACCTTTTTTCTTTTAGATGTCTTACAGCTTTATGTGTTATATTTGAGTCTGTCCTCTGAGCTCACTTTTGTATAAGGTGTGACATTTAGGTCATTTCTTTTTCTCTCCTTTTCTTCTTCCCTCCCCACTTTTTTTTCCTGTGGCCTATGGATGTTGTTCCAGTACCATTTGCTGTGTATAATTCTTTGAATAAATTGCTGAATTAAATCAGCTTATCTTTTGTAGAGGATTTTTGAATCGAAGTTCATGAACACTATTGGTCAGTAGTTTCCTTTCTTTTTTTGATACTGCCTTTATCTGGTTTGGGTAACAAGCTAATACTTTCTTCATCAAATGAGTTAAGAAGTCGCCCCCCACCCCACCCCCTTCTATCCCTGGGAGAAATTGATGTTATTCTTCTTTGGAAGTTTGGTAAAAGTGTCATAGGGCCATGTGAACTTGGAGTTTCTTTTTCAGGAGTTTTTTTAAATTATAAATTCAATTTGTTTTATTTTTGTGTTTTTTTTTTTCAAATTTATTTTTACTTATTTAAAAGGCACCTACATACACACAGGGAGAGAAGGAGAGAGGGAAAGAGAGAGAGGGAGAGGGAGAAGGGGAGAGAGAGAGAGAGAACACACTAGCTCTTTTATCTACTGTTCCTTTATCCACTGCTCCACATCCACTCCCGAAATGCCTGCAACAGCCAGAGCTAGGCCAGGCTGAAGCCAGGAGCTTGGGACTGAGTCCAGGTCTCCCACAAAGGTAGCAGCAACTCAAGTTCGTAAACCATCACCTGCTGCCTCCCAGAATGCACATTAGCAGGAGGCTGAATTGGAAGCAGAGCCAAGACTCAAACACAGGGATGCTTATATGGAATGTGAGTGTCTTAATCGCTGTACCAAATGCCTACTACTATGAATTAAATTTTTATAATGGTTTTAAATCTATTTGTGTCATTCATTTTATCTTTGTTGGATTTTGGAAGTTTGTGGGTTTTGAGGAATTAGTCCATTATTTTCTAATTTGTCAAATTTATGAGGGCAAATTTGTTCATTATATTCTTTTTTAAAAAAAAAGATTTATTTATTTATTTATTTGAGAGGCAGAATTACAAAATTAGAGAGGGAGAGATATTCCATCCACTAGTTTACTCCCCAAATGGCTACAACGGCCAGAGCTGGGCTGATCCGAAACCAGGAGCCAGGAGCTTCCTCCATGTCTTCTGTGTGAGTGCAGGGGCCCAAGAGCTTACGCCATCTTCCACTGCTTTCCTAGGCAATAAGCAGAGAGCTGGATCAGTAAAGGAACAGCTGGACTCCAGGTGGTTCCCATATGGGATGCTGGTGCTACAGGCGGAGGCTTAACCTACTACGCCACAGCACTGGCCCTGTTCATTATATTCTTTTGTTATCTTTTCAATATCTGCAAAATCTGTAGTGATATTCCGTGTTTTATTGTTGATTAGTCCTTTGGATCTGCCTTTTTTTTTGTCTTTTTTAATCTCACTAGAGGTTTTATCAGTTTTTTTCTATCTGTTCATTTGATTCAAAAGAATTTCTCATCAAACATTGAAGCATTTTTATGGACAGCTCCTTTGAAGTCTTTGTCAGATATTCCAACTTATGATCCATCTTTTTCATTTTTTAGAAAGTTTTTATTTAATAAATATAAATTTCATAGGTACAGCTTTTGGATTATAGCAGTTCTTCCTCCCCACACCCACCCTCCCACCCACAAACCAGCCCATCTCCTACTCCCTTTCCTATCCCATTCTTCATTAAGATTAATTTTTAACTATCTTTATATACAGAATATCAACTCTCTACTAAGTAAAGATTTCAACAGTTTTTACCCACACAGATATACAAAGTATAAAGTATTGTTTGAAGACTAGTTTTACCATTAATTCTCATAGTACAACACATTAAGGACAGAGGTCCTACATGGGGAGCAAGTGCACAGTGACTCCCGTTGTTGATTTAACAACTGACACTCTCATTTATGACATCAGTAATCACCCAAGGCTCTTGTCATGGGCTGCCAAGGCTATGGAAGTCTCTTGAGTTCACAAACTCCGACAAGGCCATAATCAAAGTGGAAGTTTTCTCCTCCCTTCAGAGAAAGGTACCTCCTTCTTTGATGGCCCCTTCTTTCCGCTGGGATCTCACTCACAAAGATCATTCATGTAGGTCATTTTTTGCCACAGTGTCTTAACTTTCCATGCTTGAAATGCTCTCATGGGCTTTTTAGCCAGATCTGAATGCATTAAGGGCTGATTCTGAGGCCAGAGTGCTGGTATTTGTCATTCTATGAGTCTGCTGTGTGGCCTGCTTCCCATGTTGGATCTGATCCATCTTGATCGACTCATAGGATTCCAGGTGGGGTTTTTTTTCTATTTCTCATTTAGATTATGATTTTCTTGGTTCTTGATATGATGGGTAATTGTTTGTAGTATCCTATACATCTTGTCTGTTATGTAAAGGACTCAGGATTATATTTAAATCTTTTATTTTGGGAGGTAGACACCTTGTTTATATTTAGCTTGTAGGCCTTGGCTGTCTTGTGTGGGCTGTGGTTCCAACAGTAATATAATTATATTTTAATCTTGCTTTTCTGGTGTCTTTTGGGCTCCTCCTGGTCCCTGCCAGTAGTGCCTGAGGTACAGCAAATTTCCAACGGCCAGGTATTAGGTGCATCTCACGGAGGCAGGGGGGATGGGTTGGTGACTTCTCCCACTGCTGTATTTTGAGTTCTCCATGTCTCGGGCAGGGGAGAGCATCTTTGAAACAAAACAAAGAGGCTTCGTAGTATGGCTGCTTGCTGTAGCTCAGAGCTTCTTGTGCAGTCTGTCTACTTGCTTCTAGTGTCTCGTACATGGGCGCAGTGTCTTAGACCCACGGGGGCCAAGAGGTTTTCCATAGCAGGCCATTTGCGTGGCTGTATTGTTTTTGTCAGTCCTGCTTGTGCTCCCTAGTAAACCTGGGTTTGTCCAGAGTTGCTACAGTCGTGTGCCACGTAGCAACATTTCAGTGGTCTTTTTAAGATTATATTGCCGGGGCTGGCGCTGTGGCTCAGTGGGTTAATGCCCTGGCCTGAAGTGCCGGCATCCTATAATGGCACTGGTTCTAGTCCCGGCTGCTCCTCTTCTGATCCAGCTCTCTGCTATGGCCTGGGAAAGCAGTAGAAGATGGCCCAAGTCCTTGGGCCCCTGCACCCACGTGGGAGACCAGGAAGAAGCTCCTGGCTCCTGGCTTCAGATCGGCGCAGCTCCAGCCGTTGCAGCCATTTGGGGAGTGAACCAGCGGATGGAAGACCTTTCTCTCTGTCTCTACTTCTCTCTGTAACTGTCTTTCAAATAAATAAAATAAATCTTAAAAAAAAAAAAAGATTATATTGCCTAGTGACATCGTACCCATCTTAGTTTGTATAAATCCACTCCATAGTATCCACACAATGATGAAATCACCTAACAATGCATTTCTCAGGACATATTCCCAATGTTAAATAGTACATAGGGACTGGCATTGTGGTGCAGCAGGTAAAGCCACCACCTGCAGTGCCGGCATCCCATATGGGCACTGGTTCATGTCTTGGCTGCTCCACTTCCAATCCAGCTCCCTGATAGTGGCCTGGGAAAGTCAGCAGAGATGGCCCAAGTGTTTGTGCCTTTGCTACCCATGTGGGAGACCTGGAGGAAGCTCCTGGCTTTTGACTTTTGGCCTGGCCCAGCCCTAGCTGTTGGGTCACCTGGGAAGTGAACCAGCAGATGGAAGATCTCTCTTTGTATCTTTCCCTCTCACTCAGAAACTCTTTCAAAAAATAAATAAATAAACAGCATATAACTTTATTTGCTGTTTGTCCTAAACATTTTATAACCTTTCGTCACTTTGGCCATTTTTCACTTCAATTTGGTTTCTTTGGTATTAACAGGCAGCCATGTGTTGAAATTTGGTTTCCACTTTTGATGTAGAGGGGTAAAGAATTGTAGTGAGTCACTGTACAGTTTCGGAAGTGGGGCAAATGCTTGAATCTACTGCCAGGAAAACCTGTTTTTATTCAGTCTCTGCAGGTTTGGGAAATAGTACAGTTTTTAGGTAAATTTCATTTTAAGTTTGGCTCACTCATGTATCTGGTTGTTTCTGTGTAATGATCTAGGGAGAAGGAGCTGCCAATGTAGTCAGCAGAAGATGAACTCTCCTGTGTGGACCGTTTATTTCTTTTGCTTGCAGACACAGCTCCCAAGAAAATTTATCTACCTTAACTTCTGGTGGCAGAGATTACCAAGACAGGACTCACTCCCTCTTGGTACCCAGAAAAACAGTGACTGCCACATAGCACACTGCCATCTCCATGCATGGAGACAATTCTGGTGTTGCTTTTCTGTGCTCAGGATAGGCCACTGGCAGATTACTAACTGATGTTTACCCGGACCATCTGTATCATGTAGGAGAGGGTGAGTTCCTTGTGTTGAAAACAGACACAGTCCATTCATGAAAGCTTTCATAAGGCCTTGACCCTTGAGCCTCTAACTTGTGTACTACAATCACTTGGTGTAGGTTACACCATGAAAAGGAACCAAGATGTCCTGGCACAGGTTCATGGTCCTCTAAAGCATACAGATTAAATATCAGCATTTGATAAGTGCCCACTTACTGGTTGAAGGGACCCAACTGAGAGTAAAACTAATCTAAATAAAGGTCTGGACAGCAACTGTGGTAGACAAAATTTCTACAACAGCTTGCCAAAGACGTCCTGCCCCCAGCCATGCAACTTTTTAATATGATGAGACATGACTCTCCCAACTATGTTATATCGGCCTGAAGACAGGCTTACCTGGGCGAGTCCTGTGTAATCACACAAGCCCGTAGAAACAGGAGCTTTCTCCAGCTAGCAGCAAAAGCGAATGTCCAAGAGCTTTGAACCAGGGGAGGAATTCAGTACCCCAGTGCTGGCTTGAAGATTAACTAGGGCTGTGTGAGAAGAAATCGGGTGGCTTAAGGAGCTGAGAAAGGAAATGAGACCTCCATCCTACAACTGCAAGGGACTGAATTCTTCCAACAACCTGAATAAGCTAGGAAGCGGATTTCTCTCCTGGAGGAGTACCCCTTGAATTCAGATAAGGGAAGCAAAGTATTATGTGGCATTCAGTTTGTGGCAGGACCATCCTCTGAGTGTTGGGAAACTCTTAAGGATCCAAACAAATTGATTTAACCCTTTTCCATGCGACACCTACAGAATCAACCAAAACCAGCCTGCTCAGAAGCCAGATGTCAGCCCTCAGGAGCTCAGCCAGCAGTGAGAAGGACAGCCCCTGCATCTCTAGCAGCTGCAACCCTGCTCCTAAGGACAAAGGCAAGCCAGAGAGTCTCTATCCCAGGAAACCCACACTGGCCTCCCTTTGCTCAGTGTGTTTGCTCCTGAAGCATCTGGGTGTAGGTGTGTTTGGGGGAAATCCTAACTTAAATGGGCCCAGACTGCTTCCTATTCAGATGAATCCCTTGTAAATCACGTCTACCTGCTTTAGTGAACTGTTTCTCAGGGCTACGCTTACGCTTACAGCACCTGAGTGTTTTATACAAGTCCGTGCAGGGCTCACGTAACTACAGTGCTGGTACGAGGCTGGCGTTGTGGCACAGCAGGTCAAGCTGCCATTTGCAAAGCTAACATCGCATATCAGAGCACCCATATGAGTTCTAACTGCTCCACTTCTGATGCAGCTGCATGCAAATGAACCTGGGAAGGCAGTGGAAGATGGCCCAAGTGCTTGGGATCCTGATACCCACACAGAAGACGTGGAAGGAGTTCTGACTCCTGGCTTTGTCCTGGCTCAGCCCTGGCCCTTGTGCCACTTACGGAGTAAACCAGCAGATGGGAGATCTCTTTCTGTGTCTCCCTCTCTCTCTGTCACTCTGCCTTTCAAAAAACATAAATTGCAATGCTAGTGGTAATGCTCACTGCCACTCTGTGATTTGCATTTTAAACTCAAATACTTCATGGTTGATTTATTTTCTTTCCTTCATTCACAAGTGGTACCATCCAATGAGCCAAGTTGGACCAGACCTCTCTGGCTCCAAATTGTCAGCTTTTGGGAGTGAAATGTGAGGAAAATATATTCCCACTCAATATTTATTCCTATTGATAGGATTATTATTATCGAAGTAATAGATTTTTAAAAAAGTTTAATTCCTATAGTGCTTTTCCTTATTTTTCAAGTGGAAGAGTATTGCAGAAATTTCATAGAAAAATATAATTAAAGTTGTTTATTTTGGTACAAAATTTTTTTTGTAACCTGTGCATAGTTTTTGTATGGCACACATTTTCCATTAACTTTTTGAAGGTCCCTCATACTTGATAAATAATAAATCCCAAACATGCATACATACAGTCCCCTAGGTAGCAGGAAGCTTGGGTGACAAATGCACACCTCATGTGTCTCCCGCAGTGCTGATCTGTGTGATGTAGTTTCCTGGGTTTCGGTAAGCCCATCAGTCTGCTACATGCACACTCCTTGAAGAGCTTGTCCTATGATGATTATGGTATGACTTCTTAGACATTTAGTTAACTCACACCCACATATGCTCCTAATCCAAGCTTGTGTAAGGGTATACATTTAAATCCCCAGATATTAATGTGGAGATTTTGAGTTCACAAACCCAACAGGATTTTTGTTTTTTTGTGTAGAGCTGAGGAACCACAACACAAACTATTAGAAACCGAAATGTTGACCAAGCCTCTCCTATGTAACTCGGAGGAAGTCTACTGAGGTCAACCCTGGGCAGTCAGTAGTTATTGGTAGCTTGTGGCATATATTTTAGAGGTGTCTTCCAGACAATGAGTATGGCTCTTCCCTCCATGGAGAGAGACTCAAAGGAAGTAAGCTGCGGAGATACACAAAACAATGACAGTGCCATGTTCACCTATCAAGTTGGTCTTGCAAATGATTCTTGCCTGAGAATCCATCTTGACATAATATGAGGGGACTGCAAGCATTCATGGAAAATAAAATAAAAGCCAAGTGTCTTTGGATGCCAAAAATTTTTTTGGAACCAATGTAGTTGTTCATGATATACATTTTCCATGAATTTTTGAAGATCCCTCATGTGCTTGATTTCAAAATTTTTTGAACCAAAATAAACTCATCTTTTAATTCCATCTTTCTGTGAATTTTTTGAAGTCCTCTCACATGTCAGTCACGGTACACATGATCCTTGTTGCATTTTGATTTAAACCCTATTTATGAGGACAATATATGTCATTTCTCCTTCCACAGAAACTGCCCTACAGAGAAATGAGTGTCTGAGTGACAACTCATCATCAAGATTGATTCAAGAAAGAAGCCAAGTTTATGACGACGAGTGAGTGCTTTCATTCATGTGGACAGTCTTGTGTGTTTGTTGCCTGTCAAGTTGTATGTTTTAAAACACCCCAGTCTATTGTCCTTAGCTCTGCAGATACATCTTCAGCAGACTGGCTGCAGGTCCACGGCCTGGTTGCCAAGAAGCTCACCATCACGGATGCCCTGTCAGCGACCACAGTCCCACACAGCCCCACCTATGTCCCCATCCTGGACAAGCATGTTGTTTCCAAGGTCTTCGATGAGGTAATCAAATCGTGTATATGTCCCTGCTTTTGAGGCACTTTTCATTTTCTGCTCCAATAAGAAGTTGTCTATTTCAAGTTATGTGTAGTTGCAATAAGTCTATTTCAGTCAATGGAAAACATTATTTGTAAAGGCAAGGAAAAGGGAGAAAATGAGCTTCTTGAGAATTCGTAAGCTACAAGGAAACTGGCCTTTGTTGGACTGGCAGCTCCTGGCTCGCTGTTGATGGGTGGAGGGGTGGAGCTGAAGAAATGCTCATGAGTGGACATCATCCAACATCAAGGGACAGGAAGAACTTGTGAGAGATTCCACCCTTCCTTCTCTTACCTTCTCTCCCTAAACTGAATAGCTTCCAAAGGAAAAAGTTCAGAGAGAGAAAGAGAGACAGGGTGGCAGGAGAGAGAAAGAAAAAGAGAGAGGGAGTGTGAGAGCCACCAGAGAGTGATAGCTGTATCTTGAGAGGAGAAGAAGAACTTCTGTTGGAAGGTTCTGGCAGGGTTAAATGTGGAGGAAGGCCAGCCAGGCAGTTGGCCCTCCATAGCCACGGGTTCCACATTTGGAGGTCCAACCAAAAGCAAAACAGAAAGAGTCTGAAAATCGATGTTAGGTAACTGCTGATGTATACTATGTGGTTAGGCCTATAGGTTGCATCTGTACTGAACATGTACAGACCTTTCCCCATGTCATTATTCCACGAACAATGCAGAATAACAGCTATTTGCATTGTATGTACATTGCATTAGGTTATACAAGTAATCTAGAGATGGTTTAAATTAGATGGAAGGAATGCATAGGTATAGGCGAGTACTGTGTCGTTTTATATAAGAGACTTGAGCATCTGTGGATTTTGGTATCCTCAGGGGTGTCCTGGAAGCCCCGTGGCTCAGACATGACTGTACTGAAATGTTGCCATTGATTTGGCACCTAGAAAGCCATTATCTTTAGCAATAACAGTTCCATTGGGGCAGCCAGATAGATTGCTGTGGGATGAGGATGTCAGGAGCAATGAGAATATAAGGACTGAACCCTATGCTTCCTAGCAAGTGTAACAGCAACTAAGGAGTTAAATAACAACACAGTAGGCTTTGCAGTCACTAAAATGGAAACAATAGCTTTAAAATACCTTTTTTGATGCTAAAATATTTACAGAAGAATTGATAAGATGATTGGGATTTATGTCGATGTGATCGGGATGGTAGGAACAGATGGGAGATGGTGGGAGTAGCTCAGACAGGTGGATCATGAGTTGATAATTGTTAAATTTGATTAATAATAATATTGGTGGTAGGATGAGGGAGGCTCATTCTGCTATTCTCTCTCCTTTTTTATATACACAACATTTCCCTTAGTAGAACGTGTCTTAGAAGTCAAAGGCAGGAAAACTTTCTATAAAAGCAAAGATCTTATGCAACAGGTCTTGACATAGTAGAGGGTTGATGTATTTGGAAAAAGCAGATGAATTGGTGAGGTTTTTTTTCCCTGTTAATCGTATTTTAAGAACTATGACCCATGGAAGTCAACATACATCCTGAGTTATCTTCTTCTGGAGGGTTCTGTGTCATAATTCAGGCTGGCTCCTGGCTATTTTTCTCAGCATGCATGGCCCTGTTCCTGACTGTGTCCCTTCTGATTGGCAGATTGTTTGTATCTCCAGTGAACTCTGTTTGGATTAGTTAGGTACCAGCTTATCACTTGAAGTTCACTTCTTCAAGAAGCAACAGAGAAAGACAGAACATTGATTAATGTCTTCTTGGAGGTCTGTGACAGGTTCTTTATATTCTGTGAATTTATTGTATTTGCATCCTTGAGTTTTACTTGGGGAAAAATACATTTAGGCTAGCTCTCTCTGGACTTAGAACTTTCTTGAACTCATCATGCTCCCTTCCAAATGTCCCAACAACTTGAGCTACATTTAAAAGTAAATTTCTCGGGGCTGGCACTGTGGCGCAACAGGTTAAAGCCCTGGCCTGAAGCTCCGACATCCCATATGAGTGCCGGTTCCAGTCCTGGCTGCTCCTCTTCTGATCCAGCTCTCTTCTGTGGCCTGGGAAAGCAGTAGAAGATGGCCCAAGTGCTTGGGATCCTGCACCTACGTGGGAGACCCGGAGGAAGCTTCTGGCTCCTGGCTTCAGATCAGCACAGCTCCGGCCATTGTGGCCATTTGGGGAGTGAACCAGTGGATGGAAGACCTCTCTCTCTGTCTCTACCTCTTTCTGTAACTCTGTCTTTCAAACAAATAAAATCAATCTTTAAAAAAAAGAGTAAATTTCTCCAGAAACAAACATGGCAGGGTAGAGAAACATGAGTATAAAAGCAAAGGAAGAAATCATAATGGAAAGATTTATAAACTGAGTACAGAAAAATGTAATTTTTGAATAAAAACACATAAATGAATTACAGGGCAGATCTCAGAAAAATGTGTTACGTATGATGGACAAAGTGGCATAGGGAATATTTTAATATGCGTGTATCAATATAAATCAATGTGTGTATATAAATCAGCATTCATACATATCCATACCGTAGAGGAATAAGAAAATGATGGATATGTCAGTGGAAAAGCTAAGGAATGAAAACAAAAAAAATTAAAACCACATAAAAATCTTTAACTTTTTTGGTAACCCAATATATATACATGTACTAGAAGAGGGAATTTTAATTGTTCTACCACAAAGAAATGGATGTGCTAATTACCCTGTTTTCATCATTATACAAAGTATACATGTATCAAAATATCACATTGTCCCCCAAAAACTTGTGTAATTGTTATGTGTCAGTTAAAACAAAACAAAACAAAAAAAAACAGACAAAAGGCAAAGAGAGATTCACACTTAAAAAAAAAAAGAATTATTTCTTTGACTTCAGGATAAGGGAATACTTAACAAAGGAAGTGCTAAATTTGTGCACTGAAAACCATAAAAATTATTCTGATAAATCAGAAAGGTATAAATAAATGGAGATGCATTTCATGCTCCCATGATAGATCATTTAGAAGGCAATTCTCTCACAAGTTTTGGCATACAGATTCAATATAATCCTTAGCAAAATCCTAGCAGGTTTATATTTTGTTTTTATATTTTGTAGAAATTGACAAAGAGTTCTTAAAATTTATATGGAAGTACTGGGCCGGCGCCGCGGCTCACTAGGCTAATCCTCCACATTGCGGCGCCGGCACACCGGGTTCTAGTCCCGGTCGGGGCACCGGATTCTGTCCCGGTTGCCCCTCTTCCAGGCCAGCTCTCTGCTGTGGCCAGGGAGTGCAGTGGAGGATGGCCCAAGTCCTTGGGCCCTGCACCCCATGGGAGACCAGGAGAAGCACCTGGCTCCTGCCATCGGATCAGCGCAGTGCGCCGGCCGCAGTGCGCTGGCCACGGCGGCCGTTGGAGGGTGAACCAACGGCAAAGGAAGACCTTTCTCTCTGTCTCTCTCTCTCACTGTCCACTCTGCCTGTCGAAACACACACACACACACACACACAAAAACACACACACACAAAATTTATATGGAAGTACCAAGGAACCAAAGGGTCAAAAAAAATTTATAAAATGAAAAAAGTCAATTAGACAGTCTTTTCTCCATCAAAATGGCAAAGGTAAAAAATACTAAAAAATGGAAATGACAATCAGGGTGAAATGAGAAATTTTATATCCTCCTAGTAGATGTATAAATTGGTGCAATATACTCAGAGGCTGTTGAAGCTTATAACATACACCCCAGCAAAGCAATATATTCCTAGGATTCTATATAAGGAAATAACAAGATACTGACAAAAAATGCAGAGAGAAATTATTATTGCCTTCTATCTAATGATGAAAAAATTGAAATCATTACATTCATGTAATGGAATGTCTTACATTCGTTAGTTAACCATGTTTCTGAAGAATAAATAGTGACATGGAGAAAAGCCCTCAATATTAGGCTAAATTTTAAAAATCAGAGCTTAAAACTACATTGATATTCTGTTAGCAATTTGATTAAACATATGTACTGTGTATACATAGCATTTTCTCCCTCCCTTTTTCTTTCACTAAAATGTTAACAGTTTAACTGAATAATGAGATTGTTGGGGATGATTATTTTTTATTTACATACTTTTTTTGTTTTTATTGTGCTGATTTGAACGCTGAACATATAGTAAGTTTATAAAGAGGAAAATGCTTAAGAGAAACAGGACAAAAAGCAAATAATACAAGGGTGCACATATGAAGGGAACTTAATTTGAATTCATTGTTTTATTTTTACTTGATCAGTAATATACAAATACATTCTCAATGTGTGAGGTTTAACCATATGGAAGTCTTTAGGGGAAGATGTGGAAGCTTCTCTACAACTACTCCACCTGCAAACAAGATATTCTGAACTCTGGTGAACTTCCTTCCAGTCCTTTTCCTATACACACTAATGTTAATTGGTTATGCAGAACATCTGTTCATACATGTGTGTGCGATCATCTTAATAAACATAAATAAGCAATGCTATATGCATTTGCTATTTTTGGCTTTTCACAATCATCTTGGAGACCTTTCCACCTGAGTGGGTTTGTGTCTGTCTCATTCTTAGCAGTTCAAGGTCCCTCCTCATTGTTGATGGACACTGACGTTGTGTCCTTCCTTTCTCCACTACAAACAATCCTCTAACGTATTTCCTTGCACATGCATTTTTGGGCACAGATCCAAGAAGGTCTTTGAGATAGTTCCCCTCAAGTAGGATTGATGGGACCTAAAGGGTATGTGATTTTAAATTTATTTATGTATTCATTTATTTGGGAGGAAGAGAAAGAGAGAGAGTGCACTTCCATCTACTGATTCACTTCCAGATGTCTGCAGCAGCCAGGGTTGGGCCAGGCCAAAGCCAGGAGCCAGGAATTCAATCCCATGTAGATTGCAGGAACTCAATTACTTAAGCCATTTCCACTGCTTCCCAGGGCAAGATTCTGAATTTTGATGGATACATCCAAATCGTCTCACAAATACCCTTTACATTTCTACTAGTTTGTATCTCCACAGACAAAATACAATAATGCCCTTTTCCTTAGAACTCCAGACGATAATTGTTGATAATCGTTAGTTCTGTGTTCTGAGTGTAAAAATGTTTTTAAAACTCTGAAAGTAGTATGAAGACAAACATTTTTATTCACCTCTCCTTTCCTTTCATCCACTGAAGCAGTCAGCTTAGGAATCCAGTCCAGCCTCGAGAAATCTGCTCTCTGAGATGTGTGCAAGACAGCTGTACTCTCGTCTCAGTAATATATCTACTCCGAGGTTGTTATGGGTTTGAAAGAAGTCATACACGTGGTGGGCAGTACTTAGCAGCCACTTGCTAGAGGTTGCCTCTTGTTGTATTCAACGAATATTCATGTGTCTCCTGTAGACCTGTCCTGGGCTGCAGTTACAGCGCCAAACAGGGCAGCTAACCCCCCTGGCCAAGCACAGCTTACTGTCTCGTGCAGGAAATAGCAATGGAAACAGACGCTCGAGTTAAACGTGCCGAGTGGGAAGTGCCAAGGGAAGATGCCGGAGAGGCCCCTGTCCATTTCCGTTGTCAGATAAGGCTTGCCTTTGCAAGAGATGGTCAAGGTCGGGCCTGGGGGAAGAGAAGGAGTTAGGAAGGTGAAGAGTTGGGGAAGAGAGGCCAGGCAGTGGAGGGGCTATGATGAGGCCTGAGCGTCCAGGAGAGTTTGTTGGGGAAGGGAAGTGCACTGTGACCAGAGGAAGCTGGTAAAGCCGGAATGGCTTTGATTGATTTAAGGAATTTAAACTTTTTTCTGAGAGGAACAGAATTTTTTTTAAAAAAGATTTATTTATTTATTTGAAAGGCAGAGCTAAAGAGAGGCAGAGGCAGAGAGAGAGAGAGAGATTGATCTTCCATCCGCTGGTTCACTCCCCAGATGGTGGCAATGGCTAGAACTGTGCTGATCTGAAGCCAGGAGCTTCTTCCAGGTCTCCCATGTGGTTGCAGGGACCCAAGGACTTGGGCCATCTTCTACTGCTATCCCAGGCCATAGTGGAGAGCTGGATTGGAAGTGGAGCTGCTGGGACTCAAGCTGGTGCCCATATGGGATGCTGGCACTGTAGATGGTGGCTTTACCTGCTGCACTACAGCATCGGTCCCTGGAAGGCTTTTTAATAAAGGAGAGAGAGAATTAATTTTTTTTTCATTTTACAACTACTTTTAATTTAATTTTTACTTTACAATTACTTTTTTTTAATTATTTTTTTTAACTTTTATTTAATGAATATAAATTTCCAAAGTACGATTTATGGATTACAATGGCTTCCCCCCCACACTGTCCCTCCCACCCACAACCCTCCCCCTTCCCACTCCCTCTCCCCTTCCATTCACATCAAGATTCATTTTCGATTATCTTAACATACAGAAGATCAGCCTAGCATACATTAAGTAAGGATTTCAACAGTTTGCTCCCACACAGAAACATAAAGTGAAAAATAATAGATGATTTTTTTTAAATGATGATGAAATCAGATTAGACCTATTGTCATGTTTAATCCCAGTGAGAGTCAAGTTGGGAGTTGATAATTTTTTTTTTTTTACAGAGGATCAGTTTAGTATGCATTAAGTAAAGATTTCAACAGTTTGCACCCCCATAGAAACACAAAGTGAAATATATTGTTTGAGTACTCGTTATAGCATTAAATCTCAATGCACAGCACATTAAGGACAGAGATCCTACATGAGGAGTAAGTGCACAGTGACTCCTGTTGTTGACTTTACCAATTGACACTCCTGTCTATGGCATCAGTAATCTCCCTATGCTCCAGTCATGAGTTTCCAAGGCTATGGAAGCCCTCTGAGTTCTCCAATTCTTATCTTGTTTAGACAAGGTCATAGTCAAAGTGGAGGTTCTCTCCTCCCTTCAGAGAAAGGTACCTCCTTCTTTGAAGACCTGTTCTTTCCATTGGGATCTCACTCACAGAGATCTTTTGCCAGAGTGTCTTGGCTTTCCATGCCTGAAATACTCTCATGGGCTTTTCAGCCAGATCCGAATGCCTTTAGGGCTGATTCTGAGGCCAGAGTGCTATTTAGGACATCTGCCATTCTATGAGTCTGCTGAGTATCTCACTTCCCATGTTGGATCACTCTCCCCTTTATTTATTCTATTGGTTAGTGTTAGCAGGTACTAGACATGTTTATGTGCTCCCTTTGACTCTTAGTCCTTTCATTATGATCAATTGTGAACTGAAATTGATCACTTGGAATAGTGAGATGGCATTGGTACATGCCACCTCGATGGGATTGAATTGGAATCCCCTGGTATGTTTCCAACTCTACCATTTGGGGCAAGTCAGGTTGAGCATGTCCCAAATTATACATCTCTTCCCTCTCTTATTCCCACTCTTATGTTTAACAGGGATCACATTTCAGTTAATTTTCAACACTTAAGAATAACTGTGTATTAATTACAGAATTAAACCAGTCATATTAAGTAGAACAGACAAAAAAACTACTAAGAGGGATAATGTATTAAGTTGTTCATTAACAGTCAGGGCTATGCTGATCAAGTCACCGTTTCCCATAGTGTCCATTTCACTTCAGGAGGTTTCCTTTTTGGTGTTCAGTCAGTTGTCACCGATCAGGGAGAACATATGGTATTTGTACCTTTGGGACTGGCTTATTTCACTCAGCATGATGTGTTCCAGATTCCTCCATTTTGTTGCAAATGACTGGATTTCGTTGTTTCTTACTGCGGTATAGTATTCTAAAGAGTACATATCCCATAATTTCTTTATCCAGTCTACCGTTGATGGGCATTTAGGTTGGTTCCAGGTCTTGGCTATTGTGAATTGTTCTGCAATAAACATTAGGGTGCAGACCGCTTTTTTGTTTGCCAATTTAAATTCCTTTGGGTAAATTCCAAGGAGTGGGATGGCTGGGTCGAACGGTAGGGTTATCTTCAGGTTTCTGAGGAATCTCCAGACTGACTTCCATAGTGGCTTGACCAGTTTGCATTCCCACCAACAGTGGGTTAGTGTCCCTTTTTCCCCACATCCTCACCAGCATCTGTTGTTGGTAGATTTCTGCATGTGAGCCATTCTAACCGGGGTGAGGTGAAACCTCATTGTGGTTTTGATTTGCATTTCCCTGATTGCTAATGACCTTGAACATTTTTTCATGTGCCTGTTGGCCATTTGGATTTCCTCTTTTGAAAAATGTCTATTGAGGTCCTTGGCCCATCTCTTAATTGGGTTGTTGGTTTTGTTTTTGTGGAGTTTCTTGATCTCTTTGTAGATTCTGGTTATTAACCCTTTATCTGTTGCATAGTTTGCAAATATTTTTTCCCATTCTGTCGGTTGTCTCTTCACTCTCCTGACTGTTTCTTTTGCAGTACAGAAACTTCTCAATTTGATGCAATCCCAATAGTTAATTTTGGCTTTGACTGCCTGTGCCTCCCGGGTCTTTTCCAGAAACTCTTTGCCTGTGCCAATATCTTGAAGGGTTTCTCCAATGTTCTCTAGTAACTTGATGGTGTCAGGTCGTAGATTTAGGTCTTTAATCCATGTTGAGTGGATTTTTGTGTAAGGTGTAAGGTAGGGGTCTTGCTTCATGATTCTGCACGTGGAAATCCAATTTTCCCAGCACCATTTATTGAATAGACTGTCCTTGCTCCAGGAATTAGTTTTAGATCCTTGATCAAATATAAGTTGGCTGTAGATGTTTGGGTTGATTTCTGGTGTTTCAATTCTGTTCCATTGGTCTATCCATCTGTTTCTGTACCAGTACCATGCTGTTTTGATAACAGCTGCCCTGTAGTATGTCCTGAAATCTGGTATTGTGATGCCTCCGGCTTTGTTTTTGTTGTACAAGATTGCTTTAGCTATTCGAGGTCTCTTGTGCCTCCATATAAATTTCAGCACCATTTTTTCCAGATCTGAGAAGAAGGTCTTCGGTATCTTGATTGGTATTGCATTGAATTTATAAATTGCTTTTGGGAGAATGGACATTTTGATTATATTGATTCTTCCAATCCATGAGCATGGAAGATTTTTCCATTTCTTGGTATCTTCTTCTATTTCTTTCTTTAAGGTTTTGTAATTCTCATCGTAGAGATCTTTAACGTCCTTGGTTAAGTTTATTCCAAGGTATTTGATTGTTTTTGTAGCTATTGTGAATGGGATTGATCTTAGAAGTTCTTCCTCAGCCATGGCATTGTCTGTGTATACAAAGGCTGTTGATTTTTGTGCATTGATTTTATACCCTGCTACTTTGCCAAAATCTTCTATGAGTTCCAATAGTCTCTTAGTAGAGTTCTTTGGGTCCCCTAAATAAAGAATCATGTCATCTGCAAAGAGGGATAGTTTGAGTTCTTCCTTCCCAATTTGTATCCCTTTAATTTCTTTTTCTTGCCTAATAGCTCTGGCTAGAACCTCCAGAACTATATTGAATAGCAGTGGTGAGAGTGGGCATCCCTGTCTGGTACCAGATCTCAGTGGAAATGCTTCCAACTTTTCCCCATTCAATAGGATGTTGGCTGTGGGTTTTTCATAGATTGCTTTGATTGTATTGAGGAATGTTCCTTCCAAACCCAGTTTGCTTAGAGTTTTCATCATGAACGGGTGTTGTATTTTATCAAATGCTTTCTCGGCATCTATTGAGATAATCATATGGTTTTTCTTCTGCAGTCTGTTAATGTGGTGTATCACATTGATTGTCTTGTGAATGTTAAACCATCCCTGCATACCAGGGATAAATCCCACTTGGTCTGTGTGGATGATCTTTCTGATGTGTTGTTGCATTCTATTGGTGAGAATTTTATTGAGGATTTTTGTATCTACGTTCATCAGGGATATTGGTCTGTAATTCTCTTTCAGTGCTGCATCTTTTTCCGGCTTAGGAATTAAGGTGATTCTGGCTTCATAGAAAGAATTTGGGAGGCTCTGGCTTTCCGGGGTCGCGGGGCCCGGGGCTCCCGTAGGGCTTCCAAGGGCACTTGTGGGAGGGCCAATCCCACCCAGGGACGCAGGACACATGGGAATAAAATACAAAAGAAAGAATTTGGGAGGATTCCCTCTTCTTCGATTGTTCTGAATAGTTTGAGAAGTATTGGAGTTAGTTCTTCTTTAAATGTCTGGTAGAATTCAGCAGTGAATCCATCTGGTCCTGGGCTTTTCTTTGTTGGGAGGGCCTTTATTACTGTTTCAATTTCTGTCTCAGTTATGGGTCTGTTTAGGTTTTCGATGTCTTCCTGGTTCAATTTAGGTATGTTGCATGTGTCCAGGAATCTATCCATTTCTGATAGGTTTCCCTGTTTGCTGGCATACAAGTCCTTGTAGTAATTTCTGATGATTCTTTTTATTTCTGTGGTGTCTGTTGTTACATTTCCTTTTTCATCTCTGCTTTTATTGATTTGGGTCTTTTCTCTTCTTTTTTTAGTTAGTTGGGCCAATGGGGTGTCAATTTTGTTTATTTTTTCAAAAAACCAGCTCCTCGTTTGGCTGATTTTTTGGAATGTTTTTCTTGATTCAATCCTGTTGATTTCTTCTCTGATTTTAATTATTTCTCTTCTCCTACTAGATTTGGGTCTGGTTTGCTGTAGGTTTTCTAGATCCTTGAGGTGAATTGAAAGCTCATCTATTTGGTGCCTTTCCAATTTCTTGATGTAGGCACCTATTGATATAAACTTTCCTCTTAACACTGCTTTTGCTGCGTCCCATAAGTTTTGGTATGTTGTGCTGTTATCCTCATTTACTTCCAGAAAGTTTTTGATTTCTCTTTTGATTTCTTCTATGACCCATTGTTCATTCAGGAGCATGTTGTTCAATCTCCATGTGTTTGCATATGCTCTAGGGATTCCTGAGTTGCTAATTTCCAACTTCATTCCTTTATGGTCTGAGAAGCTGCATGGTATGATTCTAATTCTTTTGAATTTGCTGAGACTTGCTTTATGGCCTAGTATGTGGTCAATCCTAGAGAAGGTTCCATGTACTGCTGAGAAGAATGTAAAATCTTTAGCTGTAGGATTGAAAGTTCTGTATATATCTGTTAGATCCATTTGGGCTATAGTGTCGTTTAAATCTACTGTATCCTTGTTGATCTTCTGTCCTATTGATCTGTCTATTTCTGAGAGTGGAGTATTGAAGTCCCCCAGTACTACTGTATTGGGGTCTAAGTCTCCCTTTAAGTCCGTTAACAAATCTTTTAGATAAACCGGTGCCCTGTAGTTAGGTGCATATACATTGATAATTGTTATATCTTCCTGTTGAATTGATCCCTTAATCATGATATAGTGTCCCTCTTTGTCTCTCTTAACAGTTTTTGTGGTAAAGTTTATGTTGTCTGATATTAAGATGGCTACGCCCGCTCTTTTTTCATTTCTGTTGGCATGGTATATCTTTTTCCCGCCTTTCACTTTCAGTCTGTATGGATCTTTGTTGGAAAGATGTGTTTCTTGTAAGCAGCAAATAGATGGGTTTTGTTCCTTAACCCAATCAGCCAATCGGTGTCTTTTAACTGGACAGTTCAGGCCATTCACGTTCAATGTGACTAATGATAAGTGGTAACTTTGCCCTGCCATTTGCCAAAGATAAGTTCTAATATATGCTTTGAATTCCCTGTGATCTTTTGCTGTGAGGTTTCCTTCCTTGGTTTCCTTCCTTTACCTTCTTTCATATTGATGACCGTGTTTCTGTGTTTCTGTGTGTAACACATCTTTAAGCATCTTTTGCAGGGCTGGACGAGTGGAAACAAATTCTTTCAGTTTCTGTTTGCTATGAAAAGTCTTTATTTCACCTTCATTCACAAATGATAGCTTTGCAGGATATAATATTCTGGGCTGGCAGTTTTTCTCTCTTAGTACCTGGGCTATATCTCGCCATTCCCTCCTAGCTTGTAGAGTTTCTGATGAGAAGTCAGCTGTGAGTCTGATTGGAGATCCTCTGAGAGTAATCTGACGTTTCTCTCTTGCACATTTTAGGATCTTTTCTTTATGTTTCACTGTGGAGAGTTTAATTACAATGTGTCGTGGTGAGGATCTCTTTTGGTCGTGTTTATTAGGGGTTCTGTGAGCTTCCTGTACTAGGATTTCTCTGTCCTTCTCCAAACCTGGGAAATTTTCTGCTAATATCTCACTAAAAAGGCCTTCTAATCCTTTCTCCCTCTCCATGCCTTCAGGAACTCCTAGAACCCGAATGTTGGTTTTTTTAATAGTATCCTGAAGATTCCTGACAATATGTTTTAGATTTCTAATTTCCTCTTCTTTTCTTTGGTCTGACTGTATCCTTTCCTGTTCTCTGTCTTCTAAGTCCGATATTCTCTCTTCTGCTTCACCCATTCTGTTTGTAAGGCTCTCTATTGTGTTTTTCATTTGATCTATTGAATTCTTCACTTCAGTCACTATCACAGTTTCCTGTTGTACTAGTTGTTTCGTTTCATTTTGATTCCTCCTTAATATTTCATTTTCACGAGAGAGATTTTCTATCTTGTCCATTAAGGATTTCTGTAGTTCAAGAATTTGTTTTTGAGAACTTCTTAATGTTCTTATCAATTTTTTGAGATCTGCTTCTTGCATTTCTTCTATCTCATCATCTTCATAATCTTGAATTGGGGTGTCTTTTTCATTTGAGGGCGTCATGGTGACTTCCTTGTTTTTATTACCTCGGTTTTTGCGTTTGTTATTTGGCATATTGGAGATATTTGGTTTCTTCACTGTGGTGCTTTTTCTTGTTATACTATGACTCTAGATGAAGTGGACTATCTGTTTTTGATGGAGCCTTAGGGCTTGAGATGGGTGTGGCCTGAGAGCTCTGTTTGGTGTGCCAAAGGTGACACTCCCAGGTTAGGCGTGGTAAACCTCTCTCTCTCTCTTTCTTTTTTTTTTGATTCAAAAGGGAAGTAATTCTGCACAGCTGAACGAAGTTGGAGGTAGTTAGCAGGCAAATGATATACCCACAGGAGCCAGAGATCGGAAGCTCTTTCCCAAGGACCACACAGGGAATCTGTTCGGCCCTCAGAGTGGGCTCAAATTCTCCTTCAGTCTCCCACTGGGTTGCCAACGTTACGGAATTGTAGCATCTCTGGAGAGTGCTCATGTGAATTCCGTGAGTTCTCTCCCCCACCGTCTCTTTTTTCACAGTCTCAGTTCAGTAGCACCACAAATTTACTAGGTCCTAATCTCCTGTTAATTCGCCCCGCCCAGAGTCAGGTTTTTCTGCTAGGCTCAGGGCCGGTGCAGACCTGAGGTCGCTCTGCTTATGACGTATGTCCAAGATGGCGCCTGCTCTTTGTCTTGCTCGCCCTTGAGAGGTGAGCGAAGAGAGAGAAACCCGTGTCCGTACCAGTCACCTTTTTTTTTTCTCTCTCTCTCTCTCTCTTCCAGTTAACCTGGTGAACTCCCCCCCCCACCCGGGGGTCGTTCCCTCTAGTCTCCTCTCTCCGCTTGCCTGCCAGTGTCTCGGGCTATTGAGGTTCGGCTCACCTCGTGTTCCAGCGCTGGTGTGTTGAGTCTGCCGCTGGTGTCCCAAACTGTGGGCTCCCATGCTTTCCACGCAGGTCCGCTGTGAATCACGCGTTCCGGAAGAGTTTCTTCTGCTGTTTCCTCCCCTACTCTTCCTTGAACCTGCAGTATCTCCATTTTTATTAAACTATCTCTCCCTGGACTATCAGTGTGCTCCCTTCCTATTCCGCCATCTTGACTCCTCCCCGAGAGAATTAATTTTTGAGCTTTGGCTACTATATGGAAAATGCCTGGAGAGGTGCAAGCAGGATGGGCAATCAGGAGCTGAGGTTTCGGGGGGCGACATCTGAGCCTATCCATATACTCAGATCTACAGAACTAAGAGAGAAACATCAAGAACTGGTCTCTGGAGTTCAGCTTAGATTATCAAGAAGGGAGCTGGCGCCGTGGCTCAATAGACTAATCCTCCGCCTTGTGGCACTGGTTGGGGCGCCAGATTATGTCCCAGTTGCCCCTCTTCCAGGCCAGCTCTCTGCTGTGGCCCAGGAGTGCAGTGGAGGATGGACCAAGTGCTTGGGCCCTGCACCCCATGGGAGACCAGGATAAGTACCTGGCTCCTGCCATCGGATCAGCTCGGTGCACTGGCTGCAGCGTGCCAGCCGCGGCGGCCATTGGAGGGTGAACCAACGGCAAAGGAAGACCTTTCTCTCTGTCTCTCTCTCTCTCACTGTCCACTCTGCCTGTCAAAGAAAAAAAAAAGATTATCAAGAAGGCCAAAAAACAGAGGGAGAATAGCAAGGGTCCTGTTCTTCAGGAGAACTGTCTAGTCTCTGTCTCTAGAAGTCAAAGCCAAGAGAAGGGGAGGAACATTCCCCAGGTGCCTTCCATGGGCACTTGTGCTTGGTGCCATTTGTGGCACTGTAAACTCTCATCACAAACCTGCAGCTAGGGAGTGCACTGCCCAGGCTGCTCACCATCCTTTAGTAACAGAAAAGAGCAAGAAGCCTGGTGATGATAGAAATGCACCGCAATAAACTCATTTTCACCTCCAGTGCATATCTGCATCTTTTCAAACATTATTTTATTTTTAGTTTCAAAGGCGGGGTTACAGAGCAAGAGAACTGTCCACTGGTTCACTGCAACAGCTGAGGCTGGGCTGGGCCGAAGCAGGGAGCCAGGAGGTTCTTCTGGGTCTTCCTTTTGGGTGCAGGGGCCCAAGCACTTGGCCCATCCTCCACTGTTTTCTCAGGCCATTAGCAGGGAGCTGGATCGGAAGTGAACCAGTGCCCTTCTGGGATGCTGGTGTCACAGCCAGCAGCTTAACCTGCTACACCACATGCTGCATTATTTTATTTGTGATAAACAAATCACAGTTATACCTATTTATAGAGTACAATGCCATATATGTACATATATACACATATACACACACACTTGAACAATTTCATAGGAAATGTGTGTTATAAACAGATGATGCATGGACTTCTAAACTTTCTTGCACCCACATAATATATCTTTTAATTCTGTTTCTGGGAACTTTCTGAATTGTCCTCGTGTGCATATAAATGTGGTATGGTTTTAATTAAGCTCATGTGACCATTATCATTAACTGGCTTACCTGTCACTTTTTTATGGTGAGACCGTGTGGCCTCACTTCCATGTGGAATCTTAAAAAGTTGAACTCATCGTAGTAGAGTGATGGTTACAGAGGCTGGGGCGCAGGGAGAAGAGGGAAGAGGAGGGCAGGGGGAGATGTCGATCAAAGGGCGTGAAGTTTTGGACAGGAGGAATAGGTTTGGAGATGTATTGCACAGCAGGGCAACTACAGTCATAAACAATGTCTTGTATATTTCAAAATAACGAAGGGAGTAAATTCCAAATGTCTTGCATTTATATTTTTTATTCCCTAATATTTTCTCTGACTGGAAGAGACTTTCAGCTATAAATGTAAAGAATAACAACACAGTAACCTAAAATATCTCCCACTTCATGGGATGGATAGCTTTATGGAGATTCGGACCTTGACATCTTAGGAAAAAGTAGATAGTAAGTAGAATGGAGCTGGAAACCTGCTGGCCTGTTAACCCTCTTCGCTGAGAATTTCATTGAACTCTTCCTCCCATGTTCTGCACCTGGCCACATCTGCCTGGGTGGAATTGCAAAGCCGTGTTGGCTCTGTCCCCAGCCTTTGTTTCATTCAGGACTTATGCATGGGCTTTTCTACTGCAACACAATGCTGTCATGGTTTTCAGTGTTTCCTGGGCCAGCATCTGATCTGTCACCTTGGAAATGAAGTACTGAGCAGAGAGGTTGCCCTAGCAACTCTTCATTACAAGATGAGAAATGGACCAGATAATTTTTATCTTAGCTCTTTTAAAAAGATGAATTCATCACCAAGTCACATACAGAATGAAAGTGCTTTAGCTATTTGATGAACCTAGATTTCACAGCTCTTTGTTGCCAGTTGCTTTGAAAAAAAAAAAAAGAAAGAAAGAAACAATTTGGGAACATTAGTCTGCACCATTGGAGAGTCCATGTCACCATCCATCATCCCCGTCATTATCATAATGCCTTCACAGCATCCCATCAAGGCCTCCTGCTTGGTCCTCCTCTCAGTTCTGCGCTTAACTCAGAGGAGTTGCGCTCCATCTCTGTCACTTACTCCTCAAGGGCCATGGCAAGGTCCCTAATCTAGTATGTGATGAACTTTCATGACATACTAGGTCCTGAGCAAAGCATTTGATAGCCTCAAAGTGTGCCGTCTGAAATTTAGAGCAACCTGTGAGGTTCACTGCATCACTTAGCTGACAAGGGATATTAGATACACCAAGGTTAGAGATACTGTGTAAGTCGTGACAGGTTGTCAAACAAACGACATGTTGATAGAAAAACCTTTCAATTAAAAATGTCTAATGACAGTTATGAAAGCTATTTATGTATTCATTGTATAAAGTGATTAGAGTTATAATTCCATGCATATGAATTATCTGGTGATTATCTGGCCAGACCTTTTTCACTACACATACAGGTGTATCCTTTGTTCTTTGTTTTTATTTTTACCAGAATGGAGTCAGACTTAACATACTGTTTTATAGCTGTATTTTTACTCTCCCATCTTTCATGATCATCATCCCATGCTAGCATATACTCATCTGCTGTGCCAGTTAAAGCGCTCACTCACTAGCAGGGGTGGGCGTTTGGTACAGTGGTTATGGCATTGTTTGGGACTCCTGCACCCATATGAGTGTCTGGGTCTGAGTCCTGACTCTGCTCTCCGTGCAGCTTCCTGCTAATGCACACCTGGGAGGAAGCAGGTAGGGGTTCAGATATTTGGGTCCCTGCCACCCAGATGGGAGACCTGGGTTGGATTCCCAGCTCCTGGGCATTTGGGGAGTGAACCTCCAGATGAGAGCTTTCTCTCTTTTCTCTCTCTCCCTCTCTCCCTCCTTACCTGCTTTCCCACTCTCAAATTAAAAAAGGAATACGAACATCAAAAATAATCTTTTATTTTCTACAAGTTTAGATGTTAAAATGTGAGATGCAGTCTATACTGTGGTAACATATTTTCATGGGTTTAATGAATGCTCTCATTGCCACAGCATCTTGCCAGTAAGTTTTGCTGTCTTGCCTTCGTTCTCCGTCACCTGCAGATGTTTCAATTGAAAATCAGACGTTTAGGCTTCAGCACTCAGCAGTGTGTACGCCTGCTGTATCTACAAAGCCATTGCATTTGTGCTCGAAGATTCAGCCACGTGCGATCGGCACAGCTTGTGCATTTGTACTGCGTAGATCCTGTCAGAGCCTTGCCTTGGCCAGGCTGGTAGTAGCTCTGGGGTTTTTATGGGAAGAACTAATTTAGTTGAAAAAACAGTGACGTTGGTGAATTAACTTAAGGTTGAACAATAAAGATATAATCACCAGTTTCATACTGTTTTCTCAAGTTTAAATGTTTTGAGCTAACTTTGAAACCTAGCTAGAATGTTTTCAGGTGGAATTCTACCTGTTCTCTTTGAACAATCAATAGCTGTGTGTACACCTTGTATATTCTACTTTCTTCATTTAGTGTATTTTTCAGCAATGACCTTTTTTTTTTGACAGGCAGAGTGGACAGTGAGAGAGAGAGACAGAGAGAAAGGTCTTCCTTTGCCGTTGGTTCACCCTCCAGGTGGCCGCCGCGGCCAGCACACTGTGGCTGGCGCACCGCGCTGATCCGATGGCAGGAGCCAGGTGCTTCTCCTGGTCTTCCATGGGGTGCAGGGCCCACACACTTGGGCCATCCTCCACTGCACTCCCTGGCCACAGCAGAGAGCTGGCCTGGAAGAGGGACAACCGGGACAGAATCCGGCGCCCCGACCGGGACTAGAACGCGGTGTGCCGGTGCCGCAAGGCGGAGGATTAGCCTAGTGAGCCGCAGCACCGGCCAACAATGACCATTTTCTTATAATGACCATTTTGGGTTGAATTTTCATATTTGTGCTGTTGCAATTTATTTCACTGTTCTTCCTGGAATCGGGCAGCTTACTTGGAATTTTGAGAATGCTCATTTTCCTAGATTTTTTTTTTTTGCTATCACTTAGAACAGTAAGAATACAAAGCAACCACAAAAAATTTTTGCCATTTGCTGTGTAAAAGTGGTGTTCATTTTTATTTTGAGCTTTTATTGCTTGTCAATGTTTTTCTTATAAAAATCATTATATATTCTTAGTAAGTACCTCTTTAGAAATGGCAATGTTACACTTCATCCCATACCTCAGCTAGCAGAATTCAGATTTGGTGGAATCCAAACTTAATTATGTTTTTGCAGTAAGATGACTTTAAAATAATTTTGCATCCCCAGCCATCATTTTAATTTATTATAGAGAGTCTTTCATGTATTCAGTGGATAGTTACTTTGTTCATATATTGTGCTAGGAACTAGTATTTTTAAAAAGGAATAAATATAGAGTTTTTACAGAGGAAAGCTGCATAACAAACTGTAATGGAATGTATTTGTTGTGTATCAAGACAAATGAGAATGAGAAAACTTGCAAAGTGCCTACTGCATGGTAGAGAATAAGAATGAATACTATTATCATTATTGAGAAATCTATTCTTTTTCTACTGCAGCTCAATAGTCTAATCCTCCGCCTGCGGTGCGGTTACTCTGGGTTCTAGTCCCGGTCGGGGCACTGGATTCTGTCCCGGTTGCCCCTCTTCCAGGCCAGCTCTCTGCTGTGGCCTGAGAGTGCAGTGGAGGATGGCCCAAGTGCTTGGGCCCTGCACCTGCATGGGAGACCAGGAGAAGCACCTGGCTCCTGGCTCGGATCAGCGTGGTGTGCCGGCCGCAGCGCACCGGCCGCAGCGGCCATTGTGGGGTGAACTAACGGAAAAAGGAAGACCTTTCTCTCTGTCTCTCTCTCTCTCTTACTGTCCACTCTGCCTGTCAAAAATAAAATAAAATTTCTTTCTAAAATACTTTACTTTTATTCATTTCAGAGAGATATGAATCTGGACTGGTGTTGTGATGTGGCAAGTTAAGCTGCTGCCTTAATGGCTGGCATCCTATGAGTGCTGGTTTGAGTCTTGGCTGCTCCACTTCCAAACCAGTTCCCTGCTAGTGTGCCTTGGAAAAGCAGCAGAAGACAGCCCAAGTACTTGGGCACCTGCCACACATATGGGAGACCCAGCCTTATGGCTTCAGCTTGCTTCAGCCCCAACCATTGCAGTATTTGGAGAATGAATCTGCAGATGAAAATCAATCTCTCTCTCTCTCTCTCTCTCTCTCTCTCTCTCTCTCTCTCCCTCTCTCTCTCTTCCTCTCCCCTTGTAACTCTGCCTATCAAATAAAAAAAATTAAAAAAAAGAAAGATATTCCATCTGCTGATTGACTTCCTGTATGCTGGCAGGAGCTAGACTGGATCAGACTGAAGCCAAGAGCCCAGAACTCAGTCCAGATCTCCCACATGGGCGGCAGTGGGCCCAAGTACTTGAACTATCACTTGTTGCCTCCCAGAGTGTGCGTTAGCAGGAAGCTGGCATCAGAAGTGGAGCTGGACTCAAACCTGGACACTTCAGTATGGAATGCAGGTGTTCCAAGTGGCATCTTAATTGTTGGGCCATTCACCCTATTATTCTTTATTTTTATTTTATTCATTTGAGAGAGAGGAGAGAGAGAAAGAGAGAGATATCTTCTCTCTGCTGGTTCATTCCTCAAATGCTTGCAACAGGCCCAGGCTGGGCCAGGCCAAAGCTGGGAGCTGGGAATTCAGTGCAAGTCTCCCAGGTGGATGGCAGGGACCCATCTATCTGAGCCATCACCACTCTTCCATGGTCTTCCTGAGCGGGAAGCTGGAGTCAAGAGCCAGTGCTGGTTCTCAAACATAGGTACTCTCACATGGGATGCAGGTATCCAAAGTGGTATCTTAATCACTAGGCCAACACCTGCCCCCTGGTAAAGCTGTTCTTGACTACAGTGGATGCTTATGGAGTATTTCATTTAATTGTGGGAAAAATCCTCACAGAATTCCTCCAAATAGACCTGTCCATTATTTTCAAAATTTCTTCTGCCTTCATTGTCAGTAACTGTCTGTTTGTCTCTCATTCTCTTGCTCTTTCTCCCTCACTCATAGTCAAAATCACTCAAAAAGCATGTGATTATTAGTAATATCACTTTGGCAAGGTTTCTGCCTCAAGATCATCAAAGTAGGTAATACCTTGAGGCTCCTTTGTGTCATCAAATATTGTCCAGAAGTTTCTCTCATTAGCCAGTTATGCTCCATTTACATTATGGAAGTAATAACTATGCCATTTTTAAAAGATTTATTTATTTTTATTTGAAAGTCAGAGTTATACAGAGAGAGAGAGAGAGAGGTCTTCCTTCCACTGGTTCACTCCCCAATTGACTGCAATGGCTGGAGCTGCACTGATCTGAAGCCAAGAGCCAGGAGCTTCTTCTGGGTCTCCCATGTGGGTGCAGGGGCCCAAGGAGTTGGGCCATCTTCTACTGGTTTCCCAGGCTGTAGCAGAGAGCTGGATTGGAAGTGGAGCAGCCGGGTCTCAAACCTGCACCCATATGGGATGCTGGTGCTTCAGGCCAGGGTGTTAACCCACTGTACCACAGCACTGGCCCCAACTAAGCCATTTTTAAAAGATGCTGGGATCATGTGATTTTATTCCCTGTAAGCCAGATGGTTGGGTTTTTTCATCAACCTTCCTTCGCTCCCCACTTGCTTCCTCACAGAAGATGGGCAGCCATGAATCTAATCCCTCAAGTCCCTGTGAGAATGCCCCTAGTGACCTCATCATCACAATGAAGTTGACATCATAAAGACAGTATCCATGTGACAGCCACCTGACCACCATGTTATAAAACCAAGACCGCAGACTGAGAGTGTGGAGTATGACTTTGTTTTTCCCTGAAGCCGCACGCAGAAAGGAATGAGAGTGGGTGCGCAAAGCCAGATTTGAACTACTCCCACGCTAAAGAACATGATGGCCTCACAAAGCATGAGATCTAAATCCACGAAAGAGGGAAGTAGAACATCAAGCAGTGGGTTTTCTTTAAGGATGTTAACGCGAGTTAAGCTGACCGTTGGGAAATGTTGTCATGTTGTTAATTATTTTGTGGCATGGTTTTACAGTTGAGCTATGAGTTAATCAATTCGAAGAGCGTCTTACAGATTTCTAAAGGGGTACTTTGTCCAGGGGAGGGACAAACGCTAAGGGTTTATCATTCTGTTGAGGCGATTTATTTTTCCTCTGAAGGGTATGTGACATGTTGCTCCGTTTTGGAGATGATTTTTTCCCTCACTTCTGCAGGCTTCATTCAGTTTTCAAAGTCCGTTCGTCCTACCTTTTAAGCCACTGTTCTGGTTCCCTCATTTTGACAAGGATTATTTAAATGCCACATATTGGGTCTTTTAAACTCATTTCAGTTTTCTAAATCTTTGCCCACTGTTGTGATGATCTGGTTACAAAATTAATTAATGTAATTTTTAAAAATATGAAACAATACAGTAAAAAAAAGTCCCATTTATCTCCTTCACTCATTCTGAAATCCTAATATTTAGAAGTAGCCACTATTGAAAGTTTTAAATCTAATATTTTTATGGTTCTGATACTTCATTTTTAATTTTTTATTATTGAAATAGTGATGGAGACAGAGAGAGTGAGAGCAAGCTTACATCTGCTGGTTACTCCCCAGATGCCCCCCAACAGTCTGGGCTAGGCCAGACCAACGCTAGGAACCAGGAGCTTAAAGCAGGTCTCCCACTTGGGTGGCAGGGGCCCAAGCACTTGAACCATCACCTGCTTCCCCAGCGTGCACACCAGCGGAAGCTGGAATCAGGAGCAGAGGCAGGGTTCAAACCCAGGCACTCCAGCATGGAAGAGGGTGTCCTAACGGCATCTTAACCCCTCGGCCAAGTGCTCACCCGTGGATATTTTTAAAGTAAATAGAATCTCGCTGATAAAAGTCGAGTCTCCTGAGCAACTCCTTTTGATTCGATTCCCCTTCCTCCTTCCCAGAGGTAAACACTAGCCCGAATTTCAATGTGTGTGTTAACATTAATATGAAAGTACTAAAACATTGTTCTACAGGTTTAAAACTTTATACAAGCTGTATCATGTAAGCTTCATTCTGAAACTTGGTATTTGATTAATATTATCTTTTTTGAGATTTTTAACTACCTTCATTCATATTTTTGCTATTTTTATTTTAATTCCTAATTATATTTAACAGATGCAATGTGATTTAAAGATATAATTCTAAGAACATAATGACATTTCCTTCCTCCTCTCTCCCATTCCCCTTTCCCCCTCCCTCTTCCCTTCTCCCTTTCTTTTTTTAGTTTTTGAGATAAAATGTATAAAATAACATCAGAATAAAAAGGCTTAATATTCATCAGCTAAGAAATTCAACAAGTGAAAAACAGAAAGACCCTCATTTAATGGGAGTATCACAGTGGCTATTGACAATAATTGAATGGAAAAATGACTTTCTGCCATATAAAATAAATTTTAAAGTAAATACAGATCATTAAAACTATAGTAGTATAACACTCTTAACCATTGGTTTGACAAAGGTATAAAACAAAGTTTTACAAAACTGTATTTTCAACAATATTGATACACACAGACATTTCTTTTTGTTTGTTTGTTTGTTTTTTAAATTTTAGGACCCACATACAAGGGAAAACATGCAATATATTTGTCTTTCTGGGTTCAGCTTATTTCAGTCAACACTGTGTCCTCCAGTTGTGTCCATTTGGCTGCAAATAGTAGAATTTCATTTGTTTTTATAGCTGAATAATAGTTCATTATGTATATGTACATCATATTTATCCATTCATCTGATGATGGACACCTTGGTTGGTTCCAAATCTTGGCTATTATGAACAGTGCTGCTAATGAGCATGGTGGTACAAGGATCCCTGATACACTGTGGATTCAAGTTTTGTGTGTGTATAGCCAGTAGTAGGTTGCTGGATCACATGACAAGTCTATTTCAAGTTTTTTTAAGAAATCTCCGCATTGTTTTCCACAGTGGCCAACAACAGTGTGTAAGTGTTCCTCTTTGTCCACATCCTTGTCAGCATTGATTACTCTCTGTGTGTTGGATTTTAGCCATTCTGACAGGGATGAGGTGATATCTCATTGTGGTTTTGATTTGCATTTCCCTGATGGCTAGTAATGAGCATTTTTTCATATATTTGTTAGTCATTTGTATTTTTTCTTTCTTTTTTTTTTTGTCATTAAGTTGTTGATTTGCTTAGGATATCAATCTTTTGTCAGATAGGTGGTTTGCAAACATCCCATTCTGTTGGATGTCTGTTTACTCTTTTGGTCAATTCCTTTGCTGTGTAAAAGCTTCTGAGTTTGATGTAGTTCCATTTTTTAGTTTTGCTCTTGTTGGCCGTGCATTGTGGGCCTTGTCCAAGAAGTCATCCCCTACACTAATGTTTTAGGGTGTTTCTCCTACTTTTTCTTCCAGCAACTTCATAGTCTCAGGTCTTGAATTTAGGCCTTTAATCCATCTTGAGTTGCTTTTTGTATGTGGTGAGAGGTATGGATCTAATTTCCTTCTTCTACATATGTACATCCAGTTTTACTAGCACCATTTGATGAAAAGATTATCCTACTCCACTGTATGGTCTGAGTATTTTTTGGTCAAAAATCAGTTGGCTGTTTGTACATGGATTAATTTCTGGGCTGTCTATTCTGTTCCATTGATCTATGTATCAGGTTTTATGCCAGTATCAAACTTTTTTTTAAAGATTTTATTCATTTATTTGAGAGGTAGAGTTACAAAGTGAGGGAGAGACAAAAAGGTCTTCCATCCACTGGTTCAATCTCCAGATGGTCACAATGGCCAGAGCTGCGCGGATCCAAAGCCAGGAGCCAGGAGCTTCTTCCAGGTCTCCCACGTTGGTGCAGGGGCCCAAGGACTTGGGCCATCTTGTACTGCTTTCCCAGGCCGCAGCAGAGAGCTGGATGGGAAGAGGAGCAGCCAGGTCTCGAACTGGCACCCATATGTGATGCCAGCGCTTCAGGCCAGGGTATTAACCCGCTGTACCACAGCACTGGCCCCGATTAAGTTATTGATATTCCTCCCTTAATCCACCTGTTTGAGAGTAATAGATAATATTTTTTACTGATTATTTAAAAGTTGTAACGTACATCAATACTTTTATAACTAAGCCTTAAGTTATTAAATTTTTATTATACTCCCAAATATAATCAGAGACTTTAGTAATCTTTAACAAATCATTAAAAATCCTGTCCCTCAGAACCTGGTTACTGTGATTTAGAATTTCACTTTTCCTTTAGAACATATATATTAATCTTTTTTTAACTTTCAAGAGTTAAATTTAACAGTTCCACTTGTGTCTCTTTACATATCTAAACATGCCTTTAGTTTTGTCTTCACTCAGTGATAGTTTAGCTGGGTATAAAGGTCTCTTGACAATAAATTCCCCTTATCTCCTTGAAGACAATATCTTCGATATCTGTTTTGTTTTATATGTCAATGCTTTATACAGTCTTTTTTGCTTGGATTGCTTTTATTATTTTCTTTGGGATCTGATATATTTAAGTTTTACTTACTCTGTGTGTGTGTGTTTACTTTTTATTTCATCATCAGTAAGTTGTAGCCTTATATTTACTCTGAGGACTTCTTTTTACAAGTTGTAGAAATCACAACTTTTTTTTTAAAGATTTCATTGATTTATTTAAGGGTGAGAGTTACAGACATAGAGGGAGAGAGAGAGAGAGAGAGAGAGAGGTCTTCCCTCTGCTGGTTCACTCTCCACATGGCTGCAGTGGCTGGAGCTAGGCTGATCAGAAGCCAGTAACCAGGAGCTTCTTCTGGGCTTCCCACATGGGTGCAGGGGCCCAAGTGCTTGGGCCATCTTCCGCTGCTTTCCCAGGCCATATCAGAGAGCTGGATCATAAATGAAACAGCTGGGTCATGAATTAGCATCCATATGAGATGCCAGCGCCACAGGCAGGGGCTTAGCCTGCTAAGCCACAGCGCTGGCCCCCAAAACTCAATTATTATAGCTTCAAATCTTGCTTCTCTAGTAAGTTTTTAAAATTCCATTGTATTCTATTGAAATTTCTATTTATTGAAGTTGCTTGATCTTTTAATCTATCTGTCATTTCTATTCTTTTTGTCTCTCTGTGCTTTATTTTGGGAAAAGTCTTTAATACTATCACCCAGTTCACCAATCCTTATTTTTCAATTGTATCTAGTGTAAAATTTATTCTATTAATATTTTCGTGTCAATTTCAGAGTCCTTTTTCGAAAATTAAAATTTATTTTTCCCATTATTTGTTGTTATAGCACTTTGGTAAGTTTTTGTGCTTTCATAGAGTTGAAATAACCTAATCAAAAGTTATTTTTAATCATAATTAAGTCAACATCATTGTTAAATAGATCGACAAATTAATTTCTTCTCAAGTGAATTGACATGGTAATTGTTGATTTGCTGAGCTGTCATTTTTGGCATTTTATTTTTTGTACGTACTTAGGAATTTTATCATGCAGGTTCATTTTAACAATATTTTTGTTAAATCTGGATTTTCTTTTTCTCCTTCTGCTTTACAGTTGTGTAAATCCACCCCCTGAACTCCCCACCTCCTCAACCATAGGCATTTAGAGCAATTATTCCGTAGAGATACTGTGGATATTATAGGATAATAGTGGCTTAGTTCTGTTTTTGGTTGTGAGACCACATCAGCCTTAGTCATCAAGGCCTTCTTTCAGAGTTGTAAGACCTTCATACCAATGCTGACTGCAAGCACTGATCCTGACTTGTGGCTTTGTTTGCCAGAGCACTCAGTACCATTTGCTTTCCTGGAGTTGGGTTCGCATGGCCCTGCCAGCTTTGAAAAACAGAGCTAACAGGCTTCAACCCTGCTCACTTATTAACATTTCTGTTCAGCTTTTTGTGTCTGGAAATCTACTCAACAAGCATGAGTTTTTTCTTTTTTCCTTCTCTGCATTATTTTCTTAAACTATAATAGCATAATACAAATTGCATGATTTTATTGGCAAAAATGAATATAAAAACATGAGCTACATCATCTTGATTGAAAGTAATTTATTCCTTAAAAGTTATTACCTATATTTACAAGATTCTTACATGCTTCTTATATTCAGAATGCTACAATTTTGAAATAATGATAGTATAGCTTAATATTTTCCAGTTAGACTTGTTCTTTATTTAAATATTAAGATATAGGATATATCTTCTTATAAACATAAATTTATTCATTTATCAACAAATATTTGTTGAGGGCATACTGTGTGCCAGGTATTATTCTAGGTGATAGGAATAAAACATGTTTACTTTTCTGATAAAACTTATATTCTACCAGGGAGAGAGAGGTAATATGCAAATGGGTCAACATCAAATTACAGGTACTACTAATGTGAAAGAATTGGGAAGAAAAGAATGATGGAGGGTTCTGGCTCTTGGGCAGATGGAGTAAGCACACTTCACCCAGGTTCCCCACTGAATACAAGCAGACATTATGGACAGAAAACCTGGAGCAGCTATCGATAAACTTTGAAATTGAATTGGCCCCAAAAGAATCGAGAAAAGATAGCAGAATTTGAAATTCTACCAAACTAGCAATAAGTTCAGCATTTCCCTCACTCCCTGGAGTGGCCTGGCAGAGAATCAGAAGTATCCCAAAACCTAGGAATAAGCAGCAGGCACAGACAGAAAGAAGCCTTGCTGGTCCTCTGCTATTCCCCTAGGGTGTGGAATTTTGGACCACTAAGCCTTCTTTGATATGTGTAAGAGTCTCTTTAATTTGATTAGGAAAATGGTCAAAAAGATATTAACTGTAATCAAATATTCTCAAAAGAAAATAAAATGTAAAATAAGCATATGAAAAAGATGCGTAATCCAACTAGTATGAGGATACTCCAGAAAGTTCATGGAAAATGGAATTATTATTATTATTTAAAGATTTATTTATTTATTTGAAAGTCAGAGTTACACAGAGACAGAAGGAGAGAGAGAGAGAGACAGAGAGACAGAGAGAGAGAGAGAGAGAGGTCTTCCATCCACTGGTTCACTCCCCAATTGGTCGCAATGGCCAGAGCTGCACTGATCCACAGCCAGGGGCCAGGCTTTCATCCAGGTCTCCCACATGGGTGCATGGGCCCAAGGACTTGGCCACCTTCTACTGCTTTCCCAGGCCATAGCAGAGAGCTGGATTGGAGGTGGAGCAGCTGGGACTAGAACCGGCACCCATATGGGATGCTGGCACTGCAGGTGGCAGCTTTACCGGCTACATTACTGAGCCGGCCCCAGAAAATGGAATTAGAAGATAAATTTACTTTGGTACAAACAATTTTGGAATCCACGCATGCTCATAATTTATAAAGAAACAGCAATGAGATCTTATTTCTCATTGCCCACTCTTACCAATCTGACATAGGCTTCTGAAGGTAAAACTGTATTCTGACTAGGGTTTCCTATGACAGTTTGGGGTTTATTTTGTTGTTGATTGTTTGTGTGTTGTATGTTTATGGAAGTGTTTGTGGTAGTGGTGATGATTTTATCAAAAATACGTAGCTTTCAAAATTGGAAGGAAAGGGTTAACGATGATATAACTGATTCTTATTTTTTTCTTTATGATTTCCTGTATTTTCCAGTTTTTCTAAGTTCATAATGTATGTCATTGTCAATCAGGAAAACATACCGCACAGCCATGCAGATGCGTTTTGAAGGTTTTGTTAACTTATCAAGTGACAGTTTCTCTGCTCTTGGTGTTGATGTGTAGGTGTTCCCTCTGGCACACGTGTGCAACAACACAAATAAGATGACATTAATTAACCCCCAAGGGGTCAAGCTCAATATCTACAAGCAAAAAGTGGAACGGGCAATTAAGTCTTACGAAAAGTAAGTATCACTCGTGGCTTCTCAAATTTCTTTATTTGTTGGGTTTGGCTTATTTTCTTTTATTTAAGCTTAAGTTTTTCATCTGAAGCAGCCATTTAGAAATTGTCCAATTTCAACATCAGTCGCAGCAGCTAACATATGGGTATCCTATGTGCCAGGCGCTGCGTTAATTTACCTGAATATTTTCTGCGGTTTCAAAGAAACCATCTTCCCTTTCCAAACTCTATAGACATCTCAAGTTTCAGTGAGCACAATGAATTTGATCACTTTGGCACCTAACGTTCTATAATGTGACTACTGAAACTCCGCAGGGATGTACGTAGCACAGCTGATCTCAGTATCTGCACGGTCTTCATCCCAGGATTCAAACAATCGCAGACAATAAAGAAATTCAGGTCTGTGCTGCACATGTACACATTTTATTGTTGTCATTATTCCCTGAACAGTACAGTACAACTGCTAGTTACTCAGCATTTGCATTGTATTAGGTATTATAAATATCTTTATAGATTCAAAGTATATTATATGGGATATGTAGATTCAAAGTACACTACTATATGCATAGATTCTTTATTTTTTACTTTTAATTTTTAATTAGTTTTTAACAGATTCAATGTGACTTGTAGATATAATTCTAAGAACATAATGATATTTCCTCTCTCCTTCCCCCCTCACTCCTTCCTTCTCTGTTTCTTTGTATTTATCTTTTAGTTTTTGAGATAACATATTTAAATTTAACAGTAAAAAGGCTTAATACTTCACCAAATAAGAAGTTTAACAAGTAAAAAGCAAAAAGACCATCAGTGGGAATATCCACAGCTGTTATAAATGATAGTTGAATGGAAAAACGACCATTTCACCCATATGCAGTATATTTTAAAGTAATTACATATTATTAAAACTGTAGTAGTATAGCATTCTTAAACATTGGTTTGACAAAAATATTTTTAAAAAGTTTCATAAAACGACATTTGTAGCCGGCGCTGCGGCTCACTAGGCTAATCCTCCGCCTGCGGCGCCGGTACTCCAGGTTCTAGTCCCAGTTGGGGCGCTGGTTCTGTCCCGGTTGCTCCTCTTCCAGTCCAGCTCTCTGCTGTGGCCCAGGAGTGCAGGGGAGGATGGCTCAGGTCCTTGGGCCCTGCACCCTCAAACTTTTGGCTGTTGGTTTGTGATATAGAGCTTTTATAATTTTGAGGAATGTTCCTTTTATACCTAATTTGTGGAGGGTTGTTTTTTTTGTTTGTTTTTGTTTTTGTTTTTGACAGGCAGAGTTAGACAGTGAGAGAGAGACAGAGAGAAAGGTCTTCCTTCCGTTGGTTCACCCCTGAAATGGCTGCCACGGCCAGTGCTGCGCCGATCCAAAGCCAGGAGCCAGGTGCTTCTTCTTGGTCTCCTATGCGGGTGCAGGGCCCAAGCACTTGGGCCATCCTCCACTGCCCTCCCAGGCCACAGCAGAGAGCTGGACTGGAAGAGGGGCAACCGGGACAGAACTGGTGCCCCAATCGAGACTAGAACCTGGGGTGCCAGTGCCGCAGGCGGGGGATTAGCCTAGTGAGCCGCTGCGCCTGCCTGTGCAGTGTTTTTTTATCGTCAAGTGGTATTGAATCTTATCAAATGCTTTCTTGCAACTACTGTTGTTCTTCATTCTGTTGATGTGATTTGTGATGCTTATTGATGTGCAAATGTTAACCACTGTTGCATTTTTGGATAAATCCCATTTGACCATGATGTATGATCTTTTTGATGTGGTTTTGGATTCAATTGCAGCCTTCAAGTATATTAGCATATAATTTTTCTTAGTAGTTTCTTATGATCCTTTGCATTTCAGTGGTGTCACTTGTCCTTTTTCATCTCTAGTTTTATTTGATTGATTTTTTTTTTTTTTTTGACACGCAGAGTGGACAGTGAGAGAGAGAGACAGAGAGAAAGGTCTTCCTTTGCCGTTGGTTCACCCTCCAATGGCCGCCGCGGCCGGTGCGCTGTGGCCGGCACACCGCGCTGATCCGAAGGCAGGAGCCAGGAGCCAGGTGCTTCTCCTGGTCTCCCATGGGGTGCAGGGCCCAAGCACTTGGGCCATCCTCCACTGCACTCCCTGGCCATAGCAGAGAGCTGGCCTGGAAGAGGGGCAACCGGGACAGAATCCGGCACCCCGACCGGGACTAGAACCTGGTGTGCTGGCGCCGCTAGGTGGAGGATTAGCCTATTGAGCCGCAGCGCCGGCCTATTTGATTGAATTTTTTCTCTCTTTTTTGTTAGTCTGACTGGAAATTTATTTTGTTTATCTTCTTTATGTTTTTTCCCAAAGAAGCCATGTATTTAATGAGTACAAATTTCATTTAGGAATATAGTGATTCTTCCCATCATAACTGTCTTCCCACCCCCAGTTTATCTTCTTTAAAAACCAATGTTTTGTTTTGTTGATCTGTTTTTTTTTTTTTTTTAGTTTCAATTTCATTTATTTGTGCTCTGATCTTCATTTCTTGCCACCTGCTGATTTGAGGTTTGGTTTGTTCTTGTTTTTCTAAGTCTTCAAGATGCATCATTAGATCTCTAGTTTGAAATATTTCTCTTTTTTAAAATGTAAGCATATTGTTTAAAACCAAGTATTTATGCGTGTTCTATTCTTCTTGTTGTTGTTGATTTCTAGTTTTATTCTTTTATGGTCTGAGGAGAAGATACATGGTATGATTTCAATTTTTTAAATTTTCTGAGACTTGATTTGTGGCCTAGTATGTGGTCTATCCTAGAGGTGTTCCATATGCTGATGAGAAGGCTGTATGTTCTGTAGCTGTTGGGTGAATCGTCCTATAAATGCCGTTAGGCCCATTTGCTCAATTATGTTTCAACTCCAGTGTAGCTTTATTGATTTTTTTTGGTCTGGATGACCTGTCCATTGATGAGAGTGGGGTGTTGAAGTCACCCACTATTATTATAATGGAGTCTATCTCTCCCTTTAGGTCTATTCCTATTTTCTGTATATATTTGGGTGGTCGTGTATATATGTATTTATGATTGTTATGTCTTCTTGCTGAATTGTACCCTTAATCAAAATATAATGTCCTTCTTATTTCTTTTTACAGTTTTTGATTTAAAGTCTGTTTTCTCTGATATCAGGATAGCTAAGCTTGCTCACTTTTGGTTTCCATTTGCCTGGTCTTTCTTTTTCTACCCCTTCACTTTCAGTCTGTGTATACCTTTGTGAAGTGAGTTTCTCGTAGGGAGCATGTAGTGGGGTCCTAGTTTTTTTATAGATTCAACCAACCTAAGTCTTTTGGTTTGTGAATTTAATCCATTTATATTCAAGGTTAGTATTGACAGATAAGAGCTAAGACCTGTCATTTTGTTGACTTGATAATGAGTCTACCTGCTCTGGTGGTGTTATGTATTTTCATGACATTTACTTCTTTTTTTTTTTTTTTTTTTAATTTGAAAGATTTACAGAGAAAGAGAAGGGGGGAGGGCGGGAGGTCTTCCTTCCATTGGTTAACTCCAATTGGCTGCAATGGCCAGAGCTTTGCCAATCCGAAATCAGGAGCCAGGAGTTTCTTCCAGCTCTCCCGTATGGGTACAGGACCCAAGGACATGGGCCATCTTCTACTGCTTTCCTATGCCACAGAAGAGAGCTGGATCAGAAGTAGAATAGCCAGGACTCCAGCCAGCACCCATATGGGATGCCAGCATGGCAGGCGGTGGCTTTACCCACTACACCACAGTGCCGGCCCCAGCATTTACGTCAATGCAGGACACCTTCCAGGATTTCTTATGAGGCTGGTCCGGTGGTGGTGAATTCTCTCAATTTTTGCTTATCTGGGAAATGCTTCTCCTTCACTTTTAAAGCATAGCTTCGCTGAATATAGTATTCTTGGTTGGAAGTTTTTTTTGTTTCTTTGAAGACCTTGAATATATAATCCCACTGTCTTCTGGCCAGTAGGGTTTCCACTGAGAAGTCTGATGTTAATTTAATTGGTTTCCCTTTATATGTAACTCGATGCATTTTTGATTCAGTCTGTTTGGGGTTCTTTGAGCTTCTTTTATCTGAATATCCATGTCTATGTCAAGACCTAGGAATTTTTCAAATACCTGCATTTAACAGGTTCTCCATTCTTTTTTCCTTTTCTTCTCCATCTGTAATGCCCAAAATACAAATATTTGGTTGTATAATGGTATCCATATTTCACATATTTCATTCTTTTAAATTCTCTTCTCTTTATTCTTGCCTGATTCGGTTATTCCAAAAATCTTGTCCTCAAGGTCAGAAATTCTTTGCTCCTCTTGGTCTACTCTGCTGTTAAAGCTCTCAATTGTATTTTTTATTTCACTGAAGATTTCATTTTAAGATTTCTATTTGGTTCTTCTTACTGAGTTCTATCTCCTAAGAAATGTTTTCATTCATGTCACTCATTGATTTCCTTATTTCTTTAATTTATCTGTATTCACTTGCATCTGATTGAGTTTCCTTACGATTATTATTTTGAATGCTGTATCTGCCATTTCATAGATTTTCTTCAGTTCAGGATCTATTTCCGGAGGGGTAGTTTGTTCTTTTTTTTTTTTTTTAACTTATTTATTTGAAAGACAGAATTACAGAGCCAGAGAGAAAGAGAGGTCTTCCATCCACTGGTTCACTCCCCAGATAGCCACAACAGCCAGACCTGAGCTGATCCAGAGCCAGGAGGCAGGATCCAGGAGCTTCTTCCAGGTCTCCTACATAGATGCAAGGGCCCAAGGACTTGGGCCATCTTCCACTGCTTTTCCAGGCAATGGCAGAGAACTGGATTGGAAGCGGAGCAGCCAGGACTCGAACTAGCGCCCATTTGGGATGCCAGCACTGCAAGCCAAGGCTGTAACCCGCTGAGCTGGTTTATTTGTCTCTTCTTCCTTTATGGAGTGGGTTTTATTGTAAAATAATTTATGGTTTAACTGGGATGCAGTGTATCACTTGACTTGTTGTTTTGGCTTTGGTTCTAGGTGAGCTTAGGAGTGTAGTCTCCGAGTGATTTTTTTTGCTTCATCAATGTCTGCTCTGTCTATAAGTGGCACAGGGGACCAGTCTGCTGCAGCTCGTAGGGGTAGAAGTGTGGCTTTGAGATGAATAAGAGTTTCCTTGGGTGTGTATCTTTGGTCCACATAGAGTTCAGTGTTAGTCTCCCTGGTGAATGTGATAGCCAAGGCCTTGTTGTTGGTGTTGTGGGGGACAAGAGTGGCTGCCCCTTGTCCTACTGGCAAGCCTGAGTGATGCCGGGACTTGTGGCTCTAGGGCTGTGGAAATGGTGGACCCTTCCTTAGGTCCTGCTAGGAGAGTCCAACAGATGCTGTGGCTTATAATACCAGCAGCCCTTGTCCTGGGACTAGGAGATATGAACTGACCCTTGTTCCAGCCCTACAGGGTGACTACAAGGTATACAGGAGATTTTACTCTGGAAGATTTGAGTCCAGAGAAGTGGAATGCAGGTAGGTTATTCCTTTTGTCCACCAGGCATATTCCAATGGCACTGGGAAATTTAGAATGAATTGTTAATAGCCCTGGTGTTGCAGGGTATAGTGGGGTCATTCTCCAGATGTCCAGGGTGGGATTTTTTGATGGGCTGATTCTAGTGCTAGCTCCCAAAAGCTAAGGTGAATCCCCCTTGCTCACATAGAGTGTGTGAGTGTAGCTCTGGGGCTAATGCCCCAAAGCGCCCACAGCTGCAGGATGCAAGGGATCTGTCCTTTGCCCCCACATGTTGCCCTGACTGTGATGGTGGTAGGAGAACAGAGGCGCACTGCGTGACTTTTTGCTGCTGCGTATGGCACTCTGCAGGAGTCGGGTAGGGGAAGGAAGCAAGGCGGCTTCCCTTGTGTATAGCTTGTATGCAAATACTACACCTTTTTATGGAAGGGACTTGAGGGTCCTGGAACCAATCCCTCACGGATACAAAGGTATGACTGTTTATATAATTTCAGCATTTTTTTGTATCAAGTTCAAGGTGATGATCAAGTTGACTACCATGCAAGTGATATTCTCTAATAGTCCTGTGTCTGTGCTGACACAGGAACCTCTCCCCACAGAGGCAGATGATCCAGTCATCACCCTTGTCTGCCCCTGCCCTCTAGCACTTAATTAATCCTTGCTGCACAGCACTTAATTAAACTTGGAGTGTGTCCAGCTTCTTCAGGTAAACCCGTTCTTTGGGAAGCTGTACAGTTAGTTGGATTTTCCTTTTCTACCCTGTGGGAGCGGAAAAAAAATGAGAAAAAGTCAACAAAAGTCAATGCAGTGGCCCAGGCCAGCATTTGTTGGTCTGTTGTCATTTTGCAGTGTGTCCAGTGTGTGTTTAATACAGGCACAAGGCCTCGCCTCCTGTCCACAGGAGCACATCATGCAATCCAATGGCAGGCCTTTGCCCTGTGCCCCGCACAGGCCTGCCCAAGCCCACTTCCTCTGGAGCTTCTCCCACTGGCCCTCCCCATCAGAACTGAGACTTCTCAGTGTCCCTCTGTGTTCCACTGGTCCTTGGCCTTTCTCTCCCAGGCAGGTGAGTCATTGCAAGGCCCACCTTCTCCCATGGGCCTGTGGCTTTCACGCAGGCCTTCCCTTCTCCCAGCTTTGATCCTCTTCCAGTTACGCTGCTGTTGCCCACTGGCTTGCTCCTCCCTCCTTGCCTCATTGCCAAGGGCCTCCTCCAAAGACCTTTCTCTGCATGTGGCTGCTGAAACACTTGGGCTTCTGCACAGGACTGTGGCTTGTTGACTGTCTCTGCTCCACGAAGTGGCAGCACAGGCTGGTGGCTTGGCCAGCCATGTTCCTGCCTCATCTATCCCCAGCACATGTCAGGATATATAGCTGATATATTTGTTGGATTGTAAATATATATTTATATATTTGGTTATCTGAAATCAATTCATACTTTATCTAATTCCAGGATAATCATTAAAACTCTTCAAATTCAGTTATTCAAAATGCAAATATAATACCATTCAAATTCTAATGTAATTTGCTCGAGTAATTGAAGTATTCGAGTTCTATAATTATCTGGTTTGTGAAGGCCTGGTGCAGGGCACAAGCTACAGCTTTGAGGTCAGACAGTGCTTGTGGGTTTCATTCTTATCCCCAACGCCTGCTCTGGGCAAGGACGTGAAGGTCATGAACCTCAGGTTCCTTATTTATAGGACCTGTGTCACAGGGCTGTTGTGAGGAGCATGTCAGTTACATATAAAGAGCAATTCATGTGAATTAACTCCCAGTTTCATTGAATCTATGGATCCTGAAATAAACACAAATATCAGGAGTTTAATGGTGACACTCCTCTTGCTCCATCGCACTGATTTTTTTTTTTTTAAGATTTATTTATTTGAAAGTCAGAGTTACACACAGAGAGAGGCAGAGACAGACAGACAGACAGGTCTTCCATTCGCTGGTTCACTCCACAGTTGCCTGCAATGACCGGAGCTGCGCTGATCTGAAGCCAGGAGCCAAGAGCTTTCTCCAGGTCTCCCATGTGGGCTCAGGGGCACAAGGACTTGGGCCATCTTCTACTGCTTTCCCAGGCCATACCAGAGAGCTGGATCGGAAGTAGAGCAGCCTGGTCTCAAACCAGCGCCTGTATGGGATGCTGGTACTGCAGGCAGCAACTTTACCCACTACACCACAGTGCCGGCCCTTGTTATCCATTTTTTCCAAAGATTTATTTATTTATTTGAAAGCCAGAGTTACACACAGAGAGAAGGAGAAGCAGAGAGAGAGGTCTTCCATCTGCTGGTTCACTCCCCAGTTGGCCACAATGGCAGGAGCTGTGCCAATCTGAAGCCAGGAGCCAGGAGCTTCCCTTGTTATCCATTTTGACAGAGTTGGGTACTGACCCAACAGCAGGGCAGAACAGCACCTCCACCCAAAGTGTATTCTCAGGGCCCTGATCCACTGATGCTGGCTCCAGTGGTTAGGAGAACGCCTCCAGGAGAGTGTGGTGTTCTCCCATCTCTTTTATTGAAGCAATTTTATTTTCATGGACCATCAGCTCAAACCCTCCAAAGCCAGTGTTCTGTGCCCTGCACTCCAGGAAGCCTGCTTTCAGGGAATGATGAAGTGGAACAGAACTGGCCTGGAGCCCTGAAAGACACATCACTGATTAGTGTAACAAGAGGAGCTGACCTGCCTGTAGGAGCTACTGGCTCCAGTCTCCTTGGGTTGACAGCTTCCCTCTGAAAAGCTGCTCAGGGAAGTGGTGGCCTCTCAGTGTGGCCCACCAGCTGGGGGAGGAGCAAGGCGCTTCACCTGGCAGCGCCTCTCAGCTCCTCTGGAAAACGAGGCGGCCGGGCTGGTGGATCTCTCCAGTGTGTCTCCAGCCTATGATTGATGACTCTGGGAACCCCCTTCTCTGAGAATCCAGGCTGGAGAATGTCTATAGAAGGAGAACCAGGGCTCAGTTGTGGTTTCCTTAGGAAGAAAAATGGTGGGTGTCTGGATACACACCTTCATACAGACATGATGAAGGCCAGTTTGTTTCCCACCTGTCCTCAGCCTCAGCTTTACCTGGCTGTGCGGCTAGCTGAGCGCTCCTCTAACATTTGACACAGTTGTCACAACACCTTGCAGCGTCTGCAGTGGTGCTAAGGAAGGGAGACACTCCTGTCCACTGCCTTTAAGTAGGTACAGTGACAGGGTCCCGTGGTGATGGTATTGGGCTTGGGTCTGGGGTTGACCTTTGGCCATGGAATGAAGTACTGTTACTAAATTGTTGTTGTTTCAAACAGGCGCTTGAATAAAATTGTTTGGAGAGCATTATCTGAAGAGGAAAAAGAAAGGTAAGCCATTGTGTCCCCTCCCTCAGAACTGTGTTTCAATTTTGGAGAATTCCACGTAACCTACAATTAACCGTGTTCAAATGTATAATTGAGCGGTATTTAGAATATTCAAAATGTTGTGCCAACCAGCTTCTATCTCTAGTTTCAGAACTTTTTATCACCCAGAAAAACACCTTGGACCTAGAAAGCAGCTGTCGCCCCCCACCCCCCGCCCCTGCCCGTAGTAACTAACTAGTCTGTTGTTTTCCTTCTCCACGATTTATTTATTATTTGAAAGAGTGATGGGGCAAGGGACAGGGGGAGGTTGTCCATCACTGGCTCACTCCCCAGATGGTTGCAACAGCCAGACCCGGCCAGGCTGAAGCCAGGAACTCCATCCAGGTCTCAGTGGTTGGAAGAGACTCAAATACTTGGACACCTTAGCAGGAAGCTGGCTCAGAAGTGGAATAGCCGGGACCCAAACTGGCTCTCTGATACGGGATGCTGGTGTTGCAAGTGGGAGTTCAACCTGTGGCACCACAACACCTGCCTCCTTTAGTCTGTTTCATGTTTATAAATTTGTCTATTCCGGATATGAAAAGAATCATATCACATATGATCTTTGTCTTTTATTTAATGCAAAATTTAATGTTTCTAAGATTCATCCAAGTTGTAGCATGTGCCAGCACTACACGTATACTGTATGTGTATGTATATCTCACCATTCGTTTATCAATTCTTCCATTGATGGACATTTGGGCTGTTTCCACTTTTTGACCATTATAAACCACATTGATATACATATTTGTGTAGAAGCTCCTGAATAGACATATGTTTTTTCTTTTTTAAAAAAAGATTTATTAATTTATTTGAAAGGCAATGTTACAGAGAGAGGGAGAGACGGAGAGGGAACAGAGTTATCTTCCTGGTTCACTCCCCAAATGGCACAATGGCCAGGGCTGGGTCAGGCCGAAGCCAGTTGCCTGGGACTCCATCTGGGTCTCCCATGTGGGTGGCAGGGGCCCAGGCACATTAGCATGGAGCTGGGTGGTAAGCCAGGCTGGTTCTCGAACCAGCTATCGTACTGGATGCTGCTGTCGCAGGTAGCGGCTTAACCTGCTGTGCCACAGTGCCAGCCCCTTGCCGTGTGTTTTCATTTCTCTTGAGTGTATACCTAGGAGTGGATTTGCTAGCTACGTGGTAATTTTGTGCTTCACCTTTTGAGAAACCTCCAAATTGTTTTCCACGACAGCTGCACAATTTTACATTTTCACCAACAATCTGTAAGGGTTCTTATTTGTCCAGATTCTCACCAATACTTGTTATTTTCCTTTTTTTTTTTAACCCACTAAGTCCCAAGTTTCTGTTAATTATTTCAACAAATTATGTGAATATTTCAACAAAATTGACACAGCTGTATTAAAAAATAAATTGGAAACCATAATCTAGAGCTTATGTATTCTTTATTCTCATTAAGAGTGAAAATACAGGTGGTCCTGTAAGTAGGATACTGGGATAATTCAGTGTCTTTCTCCTGTATATAAAAGCTCTCCTATAAGTAGGACATTAGGCAAATGAAGTATCATTCTGTTACATTACACAGGTTGCAAAGAAGCAGCTTTCATGACTTGATTAATAATTATTTTTAAACAAAAACATTTCAAAGGGTTAGCAGAAAATTTTCAACAAATGTTTACAGCTTCCCATAATACAGCTTATTCTGACATCACTGTTGCTCTTGCTGTTTGAGAGTGCGTAGGCCTCTATCAAGTCTGGCATCATCTTGGACGTTGTAGGTCTGGGAGCAATCGGCTTTCTTCCTCTTGATTATTCCTCATTGCATCGGTGTAGGTATACTGAGCAAATGTCTCTTTTGAAATCCAAGAGCTTCATGGGAACATTGCTGTCTTTGTTCACAAACTTGGGATTAATCCATCCCTTTACGATACACATATCAATTACTCAAGTGAACAAAGGTCAGTACCATTTTTTACCTCTACTGGAAATGGGATGTTTGGAAACCAGACATTTGTGCTTATCCACACCACCACTGAAATGGTAGCAGGTGCCTGATCCCTTCTGCTGAGACATGTTGGCTCTACTCTCTATTTCTTCTGTTGTTGAACTTTGCCACATGATCCCACTGTGTCCTAGCTTGTTGCAACAAGTGACACATGTATTATCTAACCGTTTCACGGGGAGAATTTTATTGTTGTGTCAAATCTGTAATCAGATGGCCCTCTTGCTTGTTTCTCCATCAGCGTTGTCAGTTTCAGAGGACACTTGTGTAGTCCGTTTTCCCTCACGGTGCTGCCTGTAGCTTGGAATCCAATCTTTCAGAGGTGTTCCAAGCAGTCATAACCGGTGAACAGGCAGACTATCAAAAGAGAGTATCACTGCGGGTTCTTCTGTGGAACTACCTTCCTCTCAAGCACTCAAATCACAGCTTGTCCACAAATAACACACTGGAGCAGTACACTCCACATTACTGTGCCGTGTGCATGGTCCCAGTGTCCCGTGCAAGGCTGCTTTAGAACACCTGACCTTTTCAAATACAGTGCATGCCTCAAAATGAAGTGACAACCTCATTCTAGAAAACACTTCCACGAATGCATTTCTTATATTAGATATCAGTTATGTATGCAATCTTTTGTTCAGTTGAATATTTAGTAAAAGTAACTTTTGCAGCAAAGTTTCTGCAATCTTCACAGAATTGGAAGCTATTTTCAAATGCTCTATTCATTCACCTGTTACTTTTCCTAAAGGAATAGAATCTAAAAGCATCATGTTTATTTCAAAGTTACCATAAATGATCTATTTTACTACTCAATTTAACTTTTTATAGGTGTCCTATGTAAATAGGATGATGAGACATACTGGATTCAACTAATGAGTGTGAAGTTCTATCTCATTGTGGTTTTCATGTTCATTTTCTTAATGACTAGTGGTCTTGAACATCTTTTCATGTTCTTGCTGTCCATTTGTATATCTTTGGAGAATTGTCTATTCAAATAATCCTTTGTCCATGTAAATTAGGTTGTATTTTTGTTGTTGAGTTATAAATCTTCTAGATGTGAAACTTATCAGATACATGATTTTCCAACATTTTCTCCCATTCTGTTGGTTATCATTTCATGATCTTCATTATTTGAGAAAGTCAATTTTTATCTATTTGTTTCTTTTGTTGTTTGTACTTTGGTGTCAAATCTTTGCCGGCCGGTGCCATGGCTCACTAGGCGAATCCTCCGCCTTGTGGTGCCGGCACACCGGGTTCTAGTCCCGGTCGGGGTGCCGGATTCTGTCCCAGTTGCCCCTCTTCCAGGCCAGCTCTCTGCTGTGGCCAGGGAGTGCAGTGGAGGATGGCCCAAGTGCTTGGGCCCTGCACCCCATGGGAGACCAGGAGAAGCACCTGGCTCCTGCCATCGGATCAGTGCGGTACGCCGGCCGTGGCAGCCATTGGAGGGTGAACCAACGGCAAAGGAAGACCTTTCTCTCTGTCTCTCTCTCACTGTCCACTCTGCCTGTGGAAAAAAAAATCTTTGTCAGATATGAGGTCATGAAGATTTCTCCTTTTTTCTTATAATATGATCTGACTCTAGTTTTTATGTTTAATTTGTTCATTTTTAAATTTTTTTTGTATATGGAGTGAGGTAGGGGTTCAGCTTCATTCTTTTGTATGTGGATATTCAGTTTTCCGGAACAATTTGTTTAAGAGACTATTATTTCCCTATTTAAAAAAAAAAAGATTTATTTAATTGAAAAGCACGGTGACAGAGAGAGAGAGAGAGAGAGAGAGAGAGCTCTTCCATCTGCTGGATAATTCCCCAAATGCCTAGAACAGCTGGAGCTGGGCCACGCTGAAGCCAGGAGCCCACAGCTCCATTTGGAGCCCTTGAATTCCTGGGATAAATCTCATTAGCCATGGTGTATAATGCCCTGTCAGATTTGACTTGTTAGTATTTTGTTAAGGATATTTGTGCCCATATTAATAAAGAAAAATGGTCTGTGTTTTTCTTTGGTATCTCTTCTGGCTTTGGTATAACAGTATTTCTGTCACTGTGTTAAAAAGTGTTCCCTGTCTTCCTTTTTTTTTGGAAAAGTTTGAGTAGGATTGATGTGAATTCTTCTTTTTTTAACAAAAATTTATTTATTTACTTGAAATGCAGTGTTACAGAGGGGCAAAGGCAGAGAGAGAGAGAGAGAGAGAGAGAGTCATTCTTCCGTCCACTGGTTTATTCCCCAAATGGCAGTAAGGGCTGGAGCTGGGCTGATCCAAAGCCAGGAGCTAGGAGCTTCTTCCAGGTCTCTCATATGGGTGCAGGGGCCCATGGACTTGGGCCATCCTCTATTGCTTTCCCAGGCCACAGCTGAGAGCTGGATCGAAAAGGGAGCAGCCAGGCCTCGAATCAGCACCCACATGGGATGCTGGCCCTGCAGGTGGCGGCTTTACCCACTACGCCCCAGCGTGGCCCGTGAATTCTTCATTTGTTTGGTAGAATTTACCAATTAAGCTATCTGAGCTGGACTTCTCTTTGTTGGAGGTTTTTGATTCCTAGTTCAATGTCTTTACTTGTGATAGACGAGATATTTTTCTTAAGTTAGTTTTATTAATTTGTATATGTAGGAATTTTTCCATTTCATCTAGATTATCTAGTTTTTTTGGCATACAACTGTTCCTAATATTCTCTATAATCCTTTCAATTTTTATAAGGTCAATAATAGTATCTGTGCTTTCATCTCTGAGATTAGCAATTGTGTCTTAGCTGTCTAAAGTTATCAATTTTGTTGATACTTTCAAAGAACCAACTTTTTATTTTGTTGATTCTATTTTTCTAGTTTTTTCATATCTTCTTTACTCTTTATTATTTCCTTCCTCTGTTGGCTTTGGGTTTAGTTTTTGCCTCTTTTCTAGCTCCTTAAGTATAAAGAGTATTTATAATTAAGTATTATATTATTGATGTGAGATCTTTCTGTTTTCAATGACAGACTTTATAACCATAAATTTCCCTCAAAACACTTGCACTGCTGCATCTCCTAAGTTTTGGTATATTGTGTTTCCCTTATACACATTTCAAAGTATTTTCTAATTTCTCAAGTGATTTCTTCTTTGGCCCATTGGTTGTTTGAATGTGATATTTAATTTCTATTTAATTGCGATTTTTCTAGTTTTCCTATGATTACCATTTTTTTAAAAATATTTGTTTGAAAGCATAGTTACAGAGAGACAGAGGGAGAGGGAGAGGCAGAGGGAGAGGGAAAGAGAGAATCTTCCATCTGCTGGTTCACTCCCCAAATGGCATGGCCAGAGCTGGGCTGATCAGAGGCCAAGAGCCTCTTCTGGATCCCCCACATGGGGCCCAAGGACTCGGGCCATCTTCCACTATTTTCCCTGGCCATACCAGAAAGCTGGATTGGAAGTGAAGCAGCCGGGAATCGAACCGGCACCTATGTGGGATGCTGGCACTGCAGGCAGCAGCTTTACCTGCTACACCACAGCGCTGCCCCCCACCCCATGATTACTATTACTAGCTTCATTCTGTTGTAGGTGGAGAAGATATTTTGGATGTATTAAAATACTCTGAGAATTTCTATGGCTTAACATTGGCCTATCCTTCAAAATATTAAGTGTGCATTTAAGAATGTATGTTCTGTTGGTGGGTCAGGTGTTTTGTGTGTGTCTATTTAGTATAGTATATTTAAGTCTTTTCTAGTCTTCTATTTCATTTTTTCCTTTTTTTTTAAAGATTTATTCATTTATTATTTGAGAGGCAGAGTTACAGACAGTGAGAGGGAGAGACAGAGAGAAAGGTCTTCCATCCGCTGGTTCACTCTCCAAATGGCTGCAATGATCAGAGATGTGCTTTTCCGAAGCATGGAGCCAAGAACTTCTTCCACGTCTCCCACATAGGCGCAGGGATCCAAACACCTGGGTTGTCTTCCACTGTTTTCCCAGGCCATTAACAGAGAACTGGATCGAAAGAGGGGCAACTGGGACACAAACCAGCACCCATATGGTGCTGCATGCAGATGCTTAACCTACTACACCACAGTGCCAACCCCTATTTTTTTTCTTTTTTTAGATTTATTTATTTATTTGAAAGTCAGAGTTACAGAGAAGGAGAGGCAAGGACAGAGAAAGAGAGGGATCTTGCATCTGCCGGTTCACTCTCCAAATGACTGCAACAGCCAGGACTGAGCCAGGCCAAAGCCAGGAGTCAGGAGCTTCATCTAGGTCTCCCATGTGCCTGCAGGGGTCCGAGGACTTGAGCCATCATCCGCTGCATTCCCAGGTGCATTAGCAGGGAGCTGGACTGGAAGTGGAGCAGCAGGACATGAACCAGCAGCCATATGGGATGCCGGTGCTGCAGGTGGTGACTTCTTCACCTGCTATGCCATAGTCCTGGCCCCTCTATTTCATATTTTCATCTATAGATATTCTCTCTGTTTTTAAGAGTGGAGTGTTGAAGTCTCCAATTATTTTTGGACAGCTATTTCTCTTTTGCTTCATATATGTTAGGGCTCTGATGATAGGTACATATTTGTTTATAATTTTTATATCATCTTTATTTGACATTTATCAATATTAGATATTATCCTTTGTCTCATAACAATTTATGACTTAAAATCTTTTTTTGTCTGATAATAGTATAACTACTATTTTATATATTATATATAATATAATACAATATAATATAATATAATATATAATATTTTATAATAGTATAACTACTCCAGCTTAACCTGCAGATAGGAATCCCCTCTTCTCCCTGTGTGTGTCTATCTTTCAAATAGATAAATTAATTAAAAACTTTTAAAAAGAATAACTATGAGAAATGCACTTAGTAAAGGGGCTGCAACATTTATATGCAGCCTCATAAACCAGGGTAGAGCACTGTAGATGCCCACTGAACCTGATCTTACAAATTTCAATTTAAGAATGAGTAGAGCACGTAGTAAGGTTTCCTCCCTTGACTCCAGCCTCCTGGAAACTGCCTTTATTTCCATGAAAACAAAATTTTTTTCTGAACAGGTGACCATTAATTTATCAGCAGAAATCTTTTCTTTCATGAGTAGGTTAAGAACACAGCCCAGGAATCTTAATTCAGATTTTTCAAGTTTTTAATCTTTAACTGTAATTCCAAAACACATGTAATACAAAATTTGTTATCTTAACCATTCTTGACTATACAGTTCACTGGAGTTAACTGTGTTCACATTGTAACAGATCTCTAGAAATTTTTCATCATGGGAACCTGAAACTCCATACCATTTGAATAACAGCTTCCCTGGGTCCCATCCCTATATCCCTGGCAAGCATCATTCTATTTCCTGTTTCTATGAGTTAGACTGTTTTAGATTCCTCATATAAATGGTATCATATAGTATTTGTCTTTTTGTGACTGGCTCATTTAACTTAGCATAATGTCCTCAAGGTTCATTCATGTTGTAGCTTTGACAAAATTTTATGTGCATACCACTTTTCTTTTTCTACTCTTCTGTTGATGGACATTTGAGATGCTTCCACCTCTTGGTGATTGTGAACAGTGTTACATTGAACGTGAGTATGGAAATAACTCTTTGAGATTTCACTTTTAATTCTGTTGCTACATGCCTAAAAGTGGGATTGCTGGGTCAGATGGTAATTCTATTTGTAATTTTTTGAGGAAGCCAATTCTGTTTGATGCTATTGTAAATGGTATTGCATTCCTAACTTTTGTTTTGAGTTGTTCGTTGAAAGAGCATCTAGAAATGCATTGTTAGTGTCTAGAAATGCAACTTTTGGGTTTTTGTGTGTTGATTTTGTATCCTGCAAACTTCGTTGAATTCATTTATTAGTTCTAACAGAATTTTGCCTACATATAAAATCAGGTCCTTTGGATCAGGCATTGTGGTGCAGCAGGTTAAGCCCTTGCTTCGGATGCCCACATCCCATATCAGAGTGCTGGTCCAAGTCCCAGCTGCCCAACTTCTGACCCAGCTTCCTGCTAAAGCACCTGGGAAGGCAGCGGATGATGGCTCAAGCAGTTGGGTCTCTGACACCTATATTGGAGATCCAGAAGAAGTCCCAGGATGTTGGCTTTTGCGTGGCCCAGCCCTGGCTATTGTGGTATTTGGGGAATGAGCCAGCAGATAAAATATCTCTCTTTGTTTCTGTCACTCCTTTTCTCTGTCATCCTGCGTTCCAGATAGATAGATAGATAGATAGATAGATCCATTTAAAAATCATGTATTTGACAGATAATGTTACTTCTTCCTTTTTAGTTCATATGTATTTTATGTCTTTTTCTTCCCCAATGTCTTTAAGACTTCCAGTGCTTTGTTGAAAAAAGAGGGCAAAGAGTGGACAAACTTGCCATCTTCCTAACCTTACAGAGAAAGCTTTCAGCTACCATTGGATGCAGTGTTAACTGTGGATTTCATTATGCTGAGATAGTTTTTATTCCTAGTTTGCTGAGTATTTTTTATATAATAAAAGGGTGTTACGTTTTGTTAAGTGCCTCTTTTACATAGAGATAATCGTGTGATTTTGTCCTTCTGTTAATGTTTTTGCGCTACCATGATTGATATTCACATGTTGAGCCATCCTGTATTTCAGGGTTAAATCCTATGTCTAATCATGTATTTTCCCATCAACACACTGTTGAATTCAGTTTGTGAGGAATTTTGCACCACAGTTCCCCAGGAATATTGGCCTGTAGTTTTCTTTGCTTGTGGTATCTCTGTTTGACTTTGATATCAGAGTAGTGCTGATCTCAGAGAATGAGTTTGAAAGTGGTCCCTCCTCTTTAATTTTTTGGAAGAGGTTTGAGGAGGATTAGTGTTAACTTTGAAAGGATTTGACAGAATTCTCTAGTGAAGCCTTGTGGTGTTGGGATTTTCTCTGATGGTAGGCTTTTGATTACTGATTTTATGTCCTTACTAGATGTTAGGATTTGAATAGGATTTGACACCCCAAACTCATGAATGTGTTTAAGCTCCTAAGTCTTGACTTTTGTTAATGGTTAATAGATAATGATAATGGATTAATGGTAGAGACTTGATCTGATTATGGTGTCTGGGAGGTAGTCCAACAGGAGGTCTTTGTGTCTTTGGGGATTAGCCTTTGGAAGGTAGAACTTGCGAGATGGTTATTATGCAAGCAGCTCACACTTCCTGTCTCTCACTTCCTGCTCACCGTGTGCCCCTTCTTCTGCTCATGCTCTGGCACTGACAAACTCTATCAGATTCCAGACTGATGGGTTTGCCTGATCTTGGACTGTGAACCTCTCAGTTGTAACCTCAAATAAATTTTCTTCTTTCCTAAAATTTTCCTCTTATATATCTTAAAGCTATAGGTCTGATCAGATTTTTTATTTCTTCATGATTTAGTCTTAGTAGGCAATATGTTTCTAGGAACTTATATACCTTTTCTAGCTTATCTAATCTCTTTGTGTAATATTATTCTTAGTAGCCTCATATGATCTTTTTTGTTTTTCAGTTTTAAAATCCTTCACTTTAATTTCTGATTTCAGTTGTCTTTTTTTTTCCTTAGCTAAGTATTTGTCAATTTTGCTGAACTTTAAAGAACCCTGTTTCATTCTTTTTTCTATTATTTTTCTATACTCTATTTAATTTATTTCTAACCTTTATTGATTCCTTACTTTTGCTAAAACATTTTTATTGAATTTACTGAAAAATAGCAGATTTTTCCACAGTAAAATGATCTTATCCTCCAATTGATTACAAAACTCTTTTCATTAAAGAGGATTTGTTTATATTAAGTTGCACATTATAAAAATCAATTATAAATTATATTCTCTAAAAAGAAACACACTTTTTAATAGAAAACTTTTACTTAATATAAATTTCAAAAGTACAACTTTTGGATTATAGCAGTTCTTCCCCACATAACCACCCTCCCACCCACAAACCATCCCATCTCCTAATCCCTCTCCCATCCTATTTTTCATTAAGATTAATTTTTAATTATCTTTATATACAGAAGAGCAACTCTATATTGAGTAAAGATTTCAACAGTTTGCACCCACACAGACACACAAAGTATAAAGTGCCGTTTAAAGATTAGTTTTACCGTTAATTCTCATAGTACAACACATTAAGGGCAGAGGTACTAAGGAGGCAGGTACCAATGCCAGCACACTTGGTAAAGAGACAAATATAAATACACAACTGATCCAAAAGATAGGGTAAGTGTCGAAGAGATTACACAAATAAGACCAGTGTAAGCAAATAATGAAAGATAGAATCAAAAGGGTTGAGAATGATCCTGTGGGGGAAGCAGGTCACACAGCAGACTCATAGAATGGCAAATGCCCAAAACAGCACTCCTGCCTCAGAATCAACCCTTGGGACATTCGGATCTGACTAAAAGGTCCATGAGAGTCTCGCAGGCATGGAAAGCCATGACACGGTGGCAAAAAACAATCTAAATGAAGGATCCTGGTGAACAACACTCCAGCAGAAGGATCAGGCCATCAAGGAGAGAGGCGCCTTTCTCTGAAGGGAGGAAGGAACCTCCACTGTGATATGGCCTTGACTAAACAAATTCAGAGTTGGTGAACTCAAGGGGCTTCCATAGCCTAGACAGCTCATAGCAAGAGTCTCGGGTGATTGCTGACGTCATAAATAAGAGTGCCAATTGTTAAATCAACAACGGGAGTCACTGGGTTCATGCTCCCCTCGCGGGATATCTGTCCTTAATATGTTTATCTATGAAACTCAAAAACAACACTACTAGTCGAACAATACCCTATACCTGGTTTGGTTGTGTGAGTGCAACCTGTTGAAATCCCTGCTTAGTATATACTAAATTGATCTTCGGTATATGAAGGTAACCGAAAATGAAACGTGATGAAGGGGGGGGAGGGGAGAGGAAGTGGGTGAGGGGAGGGCCACGGGAGGGAGGGAGGTAGGGGGGAAGCCACAACAATGCAAAAGATGCATTTTATATTCTACTTAAAACTATTGGTTGAGCTCTGTAATTAATACACAATTACTCTTAGGTGTTTAATTAATGCTATAACTAGTACTCAAATAGTATTTTACACTTTATGTTTCTGTGTGGGAGCAAAATGTGGTAATCTTTACTTAACATACGCTAAATTGATCTTCTGTATATAAAGATAATTGAAAATTAATTGTGATGTGAAGGGGAAGGGGAGAGGGAGTGGGAGAGGGGAGCGTTGTGGATGGGAGGGAAGACACGGGGCAGGGAGGAGGCTATTGTGGTCCATAAGCTGTACTTTGGAAATTTATGCTCATTAAATAAATTAAAAAAAAAAAAAAGAAGGACAGAGGTACTACATGGGGAGCAAGTGCACAGTGACTCCTGTTGTTGATTTAACAATTGACACTCTTATTTATGACATCAGTAATCACCCAAGGCTCTTGTCATGAGCTGCCAAGGCTATGGAAGCCTCTTAAGTTCACAAACTCTGACATTATTTAGATAAGGCCATAAACAAAGTGGAAGTTCTCTCCTCCCTTCAGAGAAAGGTACCTCCTTCTTTGATGGCCCCTTCTTTCCACTGAGATCTCATTCACAGAGATCTTTCATTTAGGACAGTTTTTGCCAGAGTGTCTTGGCTTTCCATGCCTGAGATACTCTCATGGGCTTTTTAGGCAGATCTGAATGCCTTTAAGGGCTGATTCTGAGGCCAGAGTGCTGTTTAGGGCATTTGTCATTCTATGAGTCTGCTTTGTATCCCTCTTCCCATGTTGGACCATTACCTCCTTTTTAATTCTATCAATTATTATTAGCAGACACTGGTTTTATTTATGTGATCCCTTTGACTCTTAATCCTATCTTTATGATCAGTTATGAACTTAAACTGATCACTTTAACTAGTAAGGTGGCATTGGTACCTGCCAACTTAATGGGATTCGGATTCCCATGGCAAGTTTTTAGCTTTACACTTAGGGGTAAGGCTGAGAGAGCATGTGCCAAACTGTACATCTCCTCCCTCTCTTATTCCCACTCTTATTTTTTAATAGGGATCAATTTTCAGTTAGAGAAACATACTTTTTAAAAAAAAAAAAAAGTACTACAGTACCACATACTGGTCATAACCAGCATGATCATTTAGTACAGTGATGCATATTGAAAACAACTACTGTGCTCCAAATGGCACCCCAGGGAAGGTGGGAAGAGAAACAGGGCTACCTTTTGTTATCTTTAGATGTCAAGTTCAATTATTGATTCTGAGATCACACTTTTTTTTAAAAAAATGTGTTAACTAATAGACTTTCCTCTTAGTACTGCTTTGGCTACATCCCATGTTTCAATATGTTGAGTTCTTATTTTCATTTATCTCAATATTTTCCAATTTCCCTTGTGACTTCTTCTCTGACATATTCATTGTTTAAAAGTTTGTTTTGTTTATACTTATTTATGGATTTACTAGTTTACCTTTTGTTCTTTCTAGCTTCATTCCATTTTGATTAGAAAATAACTTCATATGATGTCAATCTTAAAAGTTTTTAATGTTTGGTTTGTGACCTAAGTGAGTCTATCCTGGAGAACATGAGTGTCTATTCTGCTGTTTGGTGGAAGATTCTGTAAATGTCTGTTAGGTCAAATTGGTCTGTGTTGTTCAAGTCCTTTGGTTCCTTATTGATCTTTTGTGTGATTGCTCTATCCATTATTGGAAGTGGAATATAAACTGGGAGAATTGAAGAGACAACTAGACAGCAAGCCACAAATATGGGAGACTGTAATAATCCACTTCCAATAATGGATAGAGTAGTCACACGAAAGATCAATAAGGAACCGAAGATCTTGAATAACACAGACCAATTTGACCTAAGAGACATTCGCAACCACTGTTTCTGTCAGCACTCTTGGAGTCAAGCAACTCAGAAACCAGTCCCTCAGGCAACCCTCTAAAAAGCAAGAATTTTGGATGCACCTTTTTTTTTTTTTTTTAACAGGCAGAGTTAGAGAGAGAGACACAGAGAGAAAGGTCTTCTTTCCGTTGGTTCACCCCCCAAATGGCCGCAGCACTGCGATGATCCGAAGCCAGGAGCCAGGTGCTTCCTCCTGGTCTCCATGTGGGTGCAGGAGTTAGGGTTAGGGTTAGGGTTAGGGTTAGGCACTTGGGCCATCCTCCACTGCCCTCCTGGGCCACAGCAGAGAGCTGGACTGGAAGAGGGACAACCGGGACAGAATCTGGCGCCCCATCCGAGACTAGAACCTGGGGTGCCGGCGCTGCAGGTAGAAGATTAGCCTAGTGAGCCGCGGCGCCGGCTGGATGCACCTTCTACACTCTTTCTTTCAAGGGAGAGGACAGGATTTGGAAGTTTTCTCCCCATTGCACAGTAGTGTTCCAAGGAGGGAGAAGAGGTAGTGAAGGAAAAGTGCGACTAGCTTTCTCACTCCCTTCCACGTGACTCTTCCCAGCTTTTAGCTGTTTGAGGTGCTGCAATCTGTAAATAGCTTCTGGAATTCTCACAAAGGCAATTTTTCCAGTGTATTGCTATTAAGTCAGCATCTCTACAGGGAAACAAGGGACCAGTGCCTCTTAGTCTATCATTTTTCTGACACCACTCCAACTTAGATTTTTCTTTCTTTCTTTCTTTAAATTTTAGCTCTCACATATAAGGGACAACATGCGGTATTTGTGTCTCCGATTTAGATTTTTAATAAGAAGATCTTTTCTGTTTTCTGTAGACAACGTTTTGTTTCTGGATTGATTTTTTTGTGTGTGTTTATGCTGAGTTTAGATTATACCCTCTCAACTTCCAACGTCTATAGATTCCGGGCCACAGCAGAGAGCTGGACTGGAAGAGGAGCAAATTGGTGACACTGTCAGCAGGAAGCTAATTGATAATTATGAGCTGTTTTCTTTCTTTGTGCCCTTCTCCATATAGGAATATCTGGCTTAGAGGAAGCTGGGAAAGGAAGTGGAATCTGGGCTGCAGGCCATCACACCACACTAGCTTCCCCTGGAGTCCTCCCACCTGTCCGTGGGTGCACTGAAGCTCTGGCTTCTGTTCCTCACGTACCAAAACAACAAAGCCAGACGTTTGGACCTCAGTGACTGAAACAAGAAGAATTACTGCACTGAGGCGAACATCTGGGTCTTGCTTTGTTTTCCAGAGCAGTTGTATGACATCTCTTTGACGCTCACATTTTATCCTGCCAGATGTTAGGCCTCAGAATAAAGCAGTGGGTCCCAAATATGCTGAAAAAAAAGAAAAAAAGCAAAAAAGCCTCATGTGTATCAAATGACTTTAAAATCCAATGGTGAAATGAGGTAACAGGGGAATGTTCCTACTGTAATTCACAGGGATGGTTGTTTTTAACTTGTGCAAGCTACTCAAGTCCTGGTGGGCCAGAGGACACAAGTGTGACTGCCATCTGGCATCAGACACCTGCTTCGACAGACATTTCCGAGGGGAGGGTTGGCTGACAGACCATATTGCCATATTTTTTCTACAATGGTTATTTTCTTTGCTTTTTTTTTTTCTCTTCATTTCTCTCTTTTAGGTTAGATGCAGACAAACCAATACGGTACTTGGAAAACAAGGCAGCTTTAAACCAAGCACTAGAACGGTTGAATTGGCCCATTTCGTTGAAAGAGCTGTCAATGCTAGAAAATGAAATCCTAGCTGGGAAAAGGTACATCCAGCAGGCCATGGAATTCCAGGAGGCCGCCCAGAAGGATTATGTGAACAAGGCACTAGGAGAGGTGGGTGCCATGGAGTTCTCCACATTTCCTCCCTCCCTGCCTGTCCCAAGTCACTGCTGTCCCTGTGCCGGTCTTCCTCCTCTCCCTCCACCCTCACCACACTGAAAAGAGTTAGAACCAACCCAGTTAACCTCTCAGGTCTTTTCTCATCAGAAAAGAAATGCTGTTCAATTTGATGATAGCCTTATTTTTAAAATAACACATCTTTTAATTGAAAAACAAAACCAAACGTTAATCTAATGCTGTGAGTGAAAGCCTGGGCTTTAGTAGCAGCCAGACCGAGGTCCAGCCTCGAACCTACCACCTGATCTGTGCATGGTGCTGATCATTACTCAGTGTCTTTAAACCTCAGTTTTCTGTAAGCAGTATCTGCCTCTTGGGTTAAAGGGTAACATTAGCATTTAATGTACTTAGTGTTGAAGGCCACCATAAGTGTTAGTAATTGATGACAATGATGATGATAATGATGACAAAGCAAACCTTTTAAAATGAAAAAAAATAATAATTCATATTCTGCCTGCCTTAATACCACCACTTTGGAATACTGCCTTTCATTTTTTTTCTCAAGTAAATAGCACTTAAAAAAAAAAGATTGATTTATTTATTTGAGAGGTAGAATTACAGAAGGAAAGACAGACAGAGAGGTCTTCCATCCACTGGTTCACTCCTCAAATGACTGCAACGACCGGAGCTGAGCCGACCCAAAGCCAGGAGCCAGGAGTCTCTTCCGGGTCTCCTACATGGGTGCGGGGTCCCAAGCACTTGGCCCATCTTCTGCTGCTTTCTCAGGCCATCGCAGGGAGCTGGATTAGAAGTAGATCATCCAGGACTTAAACCAGTGCCCATATGGCTAAGTCTATTATGCCATAGCACTGGCCCCTGTAAATAGTACTTTTTATAATAGATGCAGTCAGGGTATCCATAATTACTTTATATTCTGCTCTGTTCTTAATGTTATTTCATAAGCATATGTTTCTACTGCATCTTTAGATTGCTGTGTCATGGTTGCCTTATGTTCTGTGGTCTGTGTGTACTCTGGTTTACTGAACTCTGCACCTGAGTGTTAGACATTTGGGTTATTTTCCAGGGTCTGTTCTTTCACATAGTGTTTACATGACTCCTGCGGTACATATAGTCGACTTTTTTTTTTTTTTTGCTAGGATACCATCTTTTTTTATTTTTATTTTTTATTTGACAGGTAGAGTTAGACAGTGAGAGAGAGAGAGACAGAGAAAAAGGTCTTCCTTCCGTTGGTTCACTCCCCAAATGGCCACTATGGCCAGTGCTGCGCCAATCCAAAGCCAGGAGTCGGGCACTTCCTCCTGGTCTCCCATGCGGGTGCAGGGCCCAAGCACTTGGGCCATCCTCCACTGCCCTCCCAGGCCACAGCAGAGAGCTGGACTGGAAGAGTAGCAGCTGGGATTAGAACCTGGCACCCATATGGAATGCCGGAGCCACAGGCAGAGGATTAACCAAGTGAACCACGGCGCTGGCCCCCTAGGATACCATCTTGATAGTGGGATCCTGCGGCTCTAAATAGATGTTACTGGTGTGGCACCCCCCTTTCTGGCTGCATGAGAATTTGTGTGGACATGGAAGAGTTCCTCCACAACCTTACTGCATCCTAGAAGGTTTCTGGGTATTCGCCATATGAGAGTCTGAAAAGCGTTCCTGGAGAACTGACCGTCAGGATTCACCCTCTGGGTTTCAGTGTTGGCCGAGAGATACTGATTTTGCCTGGTTGTAAATTCTGCACTTACTGCTATAGATCCATGTGTTTTGTTAGTTTTTCTTTACTCTTTTTCTCTCTGAAAATCACATTTTTGTCTTTAACGTAAAAGTAATGTCTTTTGTGCAGAAGGCAAACATTTTATTACAAAACAGCATGTGTCTACTGATGTTACTCAAACAAAGCAATTGTTTCTGTTTCCTTGGGAGACACCCTCTGGTCCTCTACACATTCTGCTGTCTTCACCTCATCTTTCTTACCTGGTTGCCCTGGGGACATCTAACAGTCAAGATGACTGAAGGTTAATTTCCTGCTCCTTGAGTCTATGCTCTTCCTGTCATTGCGCATCTTCCTGTTCTCTTGTCCCGTCATCTATTCACTGAACCATTTGTGAGAGCCTACGAGACACAAAGCACCATCCTAGGCACTGCGAGTAGCTGGAACACAGTGAACTAAGTCCTACCCTTACTCCAGTGAGGGAGTCAGAGACCATTATTGGTCCCAGTGATGAACTTTTCTGTGTTGAACTTTGGAGACACCATGACCTGAGAGTAGAACTTTCTAGCACTTTTTTTTTTTTAATTTCTTTTTTTTTTCTGACAGGCAGAGTGGACAGTGAGAGAGAGACAGACAGAGAGAAAGGTCTTCCTTTGCCGTTGGTTCACCCTCCAATGGCTGCCAAGGCCGGCGCGCTGCGGCCGGCGCACCGCGCTGATCCGATGGCAGGAGCCAGGAGCCAGGTGCTTTTCCTGGTCTCCCATGGGGTGCAGGGCCCAAGCACTTGGGCCATCCTCCACTGCACTCCCTGGCCACAGCAGAGAGCTGGCCTGGAAGAGGGGCAACCGGGACAGAATCCAGCGCCCCAACCGGGACTAGAACCTGGTGTGCCGGCGCCGCAAGGCGGAGGATTAGCCTAATGAGCCGCGGCGCCGGCTCTAGCACTCTCTTAGTCTATGTTATGTTAAATTTGTAAGTAGGAAGTGTTGCTAGTGGAGGGAAAACATGTCACTTGTGATCCGGAACAAAGATAGTGTGTTCTATGAATTTGTCTGGCAATCCAAAGCTCACTGTCACCAGACATAAATTCATTGTTTTCTTTCTTTATTCTCTTTCCACAAAGTTGGAATAAAAATAATTTTCATAATTTATTCACCCAAAAACATTTGTTCACTCCCTACTGTGGATAAGACTCTGTTCTTGGCAAAGGTGATCCCATGGAGAACAGTGTGTCTCATCTTTCTCTTCCCTGGGGGTCTCCCTAGGAGAAACAGTAGATTGGATACAAAACTTGGGTCTGTTTCCTGCATCAAGGGTGTGGGCCCAGGATGGTGGAGGAGACATGTGGAGTGGAGCACAATCCCTGCGAGAGCGCCTCCTCTGGCCTTTCTTGTCGCTGCACCCTGGCGCTAAGAGTAGAGCTTGCTCCCAGTGGGCACTCAGCTGGTATGTACTGAATGAATAAAACTCCGATCTTTATGGAAGAGTATTATAGATGTGACGAGACAGGCACACTTACAGAACAACTGACAGACAGGCAGAAGTGCATAATTCTGTCTGGGGACTTGGGGATGGCTTCACAGAGGGGTGATGATCCAGTTTATTCTAGAAAGATGTATAGGAAATGGGGATGGGGGTGTGAAAGAAGCAGCCTGTGCAAAGGCAAGGATGTAGGGAAGAAGCTGGGATGTTCAAAAAAAGTGTGGCAAGATGGTACCAGATAGGATAGACTCAGAATTCTCTGCTGGGATCGGGGACCTGTGCTGGTAGGAAAATGGACACTCAGGGATGAATTTCAACAGGTGAAAGACAGTAACAGACTTGTGACTTGGAAGCATCATTTTAGCATCCAGGTAAGCCTCAATGTAGAGGGGAAAGACCAAAATCAGGTGTAACATTCCTGTAGGGAGGTTCTCCTGTAGGGAGCTCCTGAGCCAAGCATGAGCAGTGGAGAGGGAACAGGTAAAGAGAGCTGAGTTGTTGGAAAGTTGAATGTGGGGGGAGGCAGAGGAAAAAGTTGAAGATGCCCACAAAACCTCTATCTTGGACAACTTGGGGGATAAGGACACTGTTAACTCCTTCCTCCTACCTCTCTGCTCCCTGGGGAGACAGATGTTCCTGGGCTGGCCTGCCTAATCCCCTGTCATTCTCCAATCCCTTGCCACACTGGTATTCCCTTCACAGCACCTCTCCCCACCTGATGTACACATTTAAAGTACGTGTTCTCTGCCAGGATAAGGGTGTGACCTGGACTGTGATGTACTAAGTGCTCCCAGGACCTACAAGAGTGGTTGGCACCATGTGGACCCTCTTAAAAATATCAACGAATAAATGAAAGAACAAGCAATGAGAGAAAGAGGTGTGATGAGAGATTTTCAGAGACAGGTAGAGGTTTTAGCCTTTAATTCCTAGGTGTCCCAAGGCTTCCAGGTGAGGAAGGCCAGCAGAGAGCCCCATGTTTGAAGCTTAGGAGAGAGGGCTGAGTTAAGGAGATAGATTTGGAGCCATTTGAGGTGCCAAGAGGAAGAGGAGACAGAGGACTGGAGAAACTCAGAAGTCATAAGAGCAGGAGGCTCGGGGTAGAGGGCTACAGTGTGAGAGCCAAGGGGAGGGCGGTTCAGAGCCCTGGCTCTCACGTCAGATGAGCCTGGATACAAGTCTCAGCACTGCCACTTGGAACCGGGTGACCTTCCGTGGGCCCTCTACACCTGGTATCTTTGTCTTTAACATACATATCATGTGCTTGGGACAGTGTGCAGCACTGGGCGCTCACCAGTGTGATGATGTTCAATCATAAGTATGTTGTTCATTATTGCAACCTCTGTCCCTAAAGTTGTGATCAGGGAGTTTTGAAAAGTTACACAGAATGATGTTTGAAAAGCCACTGGATTTGGCAAGAGAGAGCTCATGGGTGACATTAGCCGGAAGAATGGCGGTGGGACTGTGAGGCCAGTTTGTCCCTAGTGGAGGAGTGAGTGGAAGCTGAGGAAGTCGCCATAGGAGCTGAAGACTGAATCTTCCAGGTCATTCTAGATCTTCATGGAGAAGGCAGGGAGGAGGAGACGGGGGACCTTGCGGGGGCGCCAGTGTGGGAGGCGGCATGTGGAGAGCGTGATGGTATCCTGAGCTACGACTGCCCTCGCCTCCATCAGGAGTGCGGCTCTCCCATCACTGCCCTAGTCCCCACAAGGCGTCCCGAGCCCCCAGGGAAACTCCCATGTGCCCGGCACAGGTGTCCGTGGGAAATGAATTGGGGAGAGCGGTTCAGATTTTAGCAGCTTATCTCCAGAGTTCTTTCCCCGCTCAGCACAACGGTCTCCTTAGAAGGCTATTTCTCCTTACCACGTGTTTATATGCTGAAATTGTGTAATTCCATTTTGATCGTGCCCCACTGATTTGATTTCCTGATGCGCTTGATGGGTCTCAACCTCCAGTGATAAAAATGTTGATTGGCTCAAAATTGCCAGGCCTTTTGAGATCTTGAGGTAAAAATTCATCACAGATGCAAGTCATTTTTACAAGCACTTAATTCACCTATAAATACTCACTTGTCTCATTTTAAATTATTTTAGCAATTGCCAAAAATTTTGACTGATGATTACAAAGTTGGAAAGAATCCGCTGTTCCTCATGGAAGCTCCCCTCCCCCAGAGTTTATTGCTAATGTGCAGCAAAAAGCCACCGTCCTAGGCCCACTCCAGGGTGCATTATGGAGTCTGATGTCTTTGGCTTGCTAGTATCATCCCTGGCGTGATGCTGACACCCAGGGGAGCTGCCCCCATTGTTTCCTGAGTTGGGGACAGCTCTGAGATTTTTCTTTCGGTGAGGATTCGGGGTAGGAAGGAAATGTGGCTGCACAAGGCATGTCCTGCACCTGCTTTTCACACTCAAGGCCCTGCTGGCACTCCCTTGGACTGGGCTGGCCCCACTCAGACCTAAGGTGAGACCCATGCTTCTCACCTGCTCTGCCCAGCATGCTCCCCTCGGCACATTCCGTGCTTGCCTCTGTAATGGCCTCCCCCTGTTTCCATCCTCCACTGTTTTTGTGATATCCTGGAGACAGGTGATCAGCTGTTAAGACTGCATAACGAAAGAAGATCCGAAGTCTGGCATTGTAACTCCCCCCTTGAAAACTCCCTGTTGTTCCCATGACTGCAGATTTCACCCTCACTAGCCAGTCCTCAGAGCTGAGCAGCAGTGGAAATCACTGGAGGACATCCATGAAATCTAATTCACCTTGCACACAGTCTCTTGGGAGCCTGGTCTAGGGCAGCCATGCCCTCTTGCAACATTTCCGTGATAAATAAGTATTGTTCTCCAGAGAAATAGCACAGAGTCCAGACCCAGAGACAATCCACGGGCCTCTACAGACTCACGACCTTCACCACCTTGGAAAATTTGGAGGCAGAAAGTCTTTCGAAGCTGCCAGCAACACTACAGGAGGCCTTGGAATTCACCCACGCAGCTGGCTGCACATGGTTCCCTCCCGAAGCCGTGGCCTTTAGGAATGGTGAATCACATGCCCCACAGTGTGAGAGAGTGTTAGGAAAACGCACTGAGGGGGAGAGGGGAGTGGGTGCGGCCGGGGAGAACACTTGCTGGGCTGTGACTTTGACACTTTACACACAGGAGAGAAGCTAGTTGGGGAGACTCGGACAGAAGGTTCTTTGAGTTACAGAAGATGGAGTCAGAATATATAGGGTTGCCTGTGTTCCCAAATGATAACCGAGCACCCGTTAGTTCTTGCTTTGTGATCCATTCCGTCTCAGTTCCCAAGATTCCCTCTCTAAAGGGAGGTGGGAGGCGTCACACCCTAAGTAGCCAGCCTTTCTCTTTCCACCACCCAAAGCTTTACATCTGGTAGGAAGATAGCTCCCTGGTGACCTTGAGTGGCCCTCCAGAACAATAAGGTCTCCTGGTGTGAGAGATGGACAAGTCTGGGGTACATATCAAGGATGTTGTCCTAACGGGAAGAATGACAGAAGGACTGACTCATATACAGGCAGGCCACACAGTCCCTGGATAGCACCACAGGGATGATTTAACAGCTGGAAACAGGACCCACGTGGGACCCTCAGGTGGGCTCCAACCTGTGGCTTTTGTTCACCCCTGGAGTGGCAGCAGATGGGTAACTCTAGACGTACCAGCCAGTACTCAGATGCCAAAGTTATGGTAGTTTTCAGATTTAAACACTGAAAACATTTCAGACTTTCCTCTTTGGTACTTCCCTAAAAAAGCAGCCAGGGGTACTCCCTGAGAGAGTGTTACAGGTTTGCCTTTCAAGCTAGGGAAGTAATTTTGGGGATTGGTTTTGTTTTGTTTCAGAATCTAATGTATATTTATTTATTTTTTTAAGATTTATTTATTTACTTGGAAGTCAGAGTTACATAGAGAGAGGAGAGGCAGAGAGAGAGAGAGAGGTCTTCCATCTGCTGGTTCACCCCCCAATTGGCCACAACGACTGGAGCTGTGCCGATCTGAAGCTGGGAGCCAGGAGCTTCTTCTGGGTCTCCCACGGGGTGCAGGGGACCAAGGACTTGGGTCATCCTCCACTGCTTTCCCAGGCCATAGCAGAAAGCTGGATTGGAAGTAGAGCAGCCGGGTCTTGAACCCGTGCCCATATGGGATGCCGGCGCTTCTGGCCAGGGTGATAACCTGCTGCGCCACAGTGCTGGCCCCTCTAATGTGTATTTATTAGATTCATTCACTGCTACCAAAAAGGAAAAGAAAGAAAACACACCAGTTCATCTTTTCATAAAAGCTCTTGATGTTGCTATCTGTTCGTGTTTGGAGATTTTTACTTTCAAAGTGATCGGTTCTTCCCTTCTGCTGCCCTGGCTTCAAGTGGGATTGTTTCTGGCACATCTCAAGGAGGCAATCACAGGGCACAAAGCCCCCCTCACTGGGGGGAGGCTTGGACCCGGGCTGCGCCCCAGCTCTGAGATCGGTTCTGGAGACAGCCCCTGCAGAGGGTTGTGCAAACTGCCTGAAGTCCTGGGGCTGCATGGTTCTCGGGCTGTTTTCCAAAGTTACGCCCGTTCTCTGTGGAGGGAGAAACAGCCGCTCCACAGCAGCACTCCCCCGCAGCCCTGGGGTTTCTAAAGCAGGAGGAGTGCCCGAAGGCGTGTAATGCCCCTTAATCCCCCTTAAGCGTGAGACTCCCATGCAGTTTTCCAGCCTCGTGAGCCCCCGACCCCAACCCAAACAGATGTACTGAGACTTCCTTCTTCCTCAGGGCTGAGGCAGGTGTTCCGCTTAGAGCTGCGCTTCTTCAGCACAACATTTGCCTCCTGTTGAAACCAAAGTGGCCCGGGAAAGAAAGCACACGAAGGCCTTTCAACTTGTTTCTGTGGGTCAATCCCTCCCTGTCCTTGAGGGTGCGAGTCTGACCCTCCTGATTTACGTTTTCCTGGAAGGTCTTTTCCTCATGTTCTCTCCAGAGTGCATAGGGAGATTACTGATGCCATAAACAGGAGTGTCAATTTGTAAAGTCAACAACAGGAGTCACTGTGCACTTACTCCTCATGTAGGATCTCTGTCCTTAATGTGCTGTACACTGAGGCTTAATGCTATAACGAGTACTCAAACAGTATATTTCACTTTGTGTTTCTATGGGGGTGCAAACTGTTGAAATCTTTACTTAATGTACACTAAACTGATCTTCTGTTAAAAAAAAAAAAAAAAAGAAAAGAAACTATCAATTCCCAACTTGACTCTCACTGGGATTAAACATGACAATAGGTCTGATCTGATTTCATCATCATTTAAAAAAAAATCATCTATTATTTTTCACTTTATGTTTCTGTGTGGGAACAAACTGTTGAAATCCTTACTTAAGGTATACTAAGCTGATCTTCTGTATACTAAGATAATCGAAAATGAATCTTGATGTGAATGGAAGGGGAGAGGGAGTGGGAAAGGGGAGGGTGGTGGGTGGGAGGGACGGTATGGGGGGGAAAGCCATTGTAACCCATGAGACGTACTTTGGAAATTTATATTCATTAAATAAAAGATAAAAAAAAAAAATTTGTCAAAAAAAAAAAAAAAAAAAAAAAGATTTTATTTTACTTATTTGAAAGACACAGAGGTAGAGACTGACAATCAGAGATCTTGCATCCGGGGATTCACTCCCCCAAGGCCAGCGGCAGCCAGGAAAGGTCTGGCCAGAGCCAGGAGCTGGGAACTCAATCCCGGTCTCCTACGTGGGTGGCAGGGACCCAAGGACTTGAACCATCACTGCCGCCTCCCTGGTGCACATAACCAGAAAGCTGCAGTGAGAAGCGGAGCCGGAACTCAAACCTAGCAGACGTTTAAGACGGTTAAGGGACGTCTCACCCACTGTGCCAAGGGCCTACCCTGAGAGCCATTTTTTAAAGGGCTGCAGGCCCTGGATACGTCCTGGTGTCTACCTCTAAGTGAGGAGAGAGTTCAGAGAACGTCCCGGGCTGACCCTGTCCTATCTGCAGGGTTTTTCAGGGAGGTGAATCATTCACAGAGACAGTTTGCACATGTTCTGGCCTCGTAATGAGGAATCCTAGAGAGAGGAAGGGGCAAAACTTGCCTGGGCCGGCGCTGCGGCTCACTAGACTAATCCTCCGCCTTGCGGCGCCGGCACACCGGGTTCTAGTCCCGGTCGGGGCACCGGATTCTGTCCCGGTTGCCCCTCTTCCAGGCCAGCTCTCTGCTGTGGCCAGGGAGTGCAGTGGAGGATGGCCCAAGTCCTTGGGCCCTGCACCCCATGGGAGACCAGGAGAAGCACCTGGCTCTTGGCTTCGGATCAGTGCGGTGCGCCGGCCGCGGCGGCCATTGGAGGGTGAACCAACGGCAAAGGAAGACCTTTCTCTCTGTCTCTCTCTCTCACTGTCCACTCTGCCCATCAAAAAAGAAAAAAAATTAAAACAAAACAAAACTTGCCTGACCCTGGTGCATTACCTTAATTACAGCAGTCACAGACTTGGCCGAAAGGACAGACATGGGCAGAGAGGCGAGTCGGAGCTGCTGTGGGACACTTTGGGGACTATGTGCCGTGGAGGTCCATGAATTGGGGCAGGAAAAACATGTTGTAGTGGTTTCTAAACAAGAAGTGTAGGTGTGTGAACAGGTGAGGCATGGCAGGGAAGAAAGGAGGCGTGGCTAGCTGCCCTGTAAGACATCTCTCCATCCTGGGAAGCCCGCGCTCTCTTTCTGCAGGATGAGCCGTGTTTCGCTACTTGGCTTTCTCAGCCGTGGAGCTGAATTGGTTGTGCAGGGATGCAAATGCGTCTTTTTTTTTTTTTTTTTTTTTTTTTTTGACAGGCAGAGTTAGTGAGAGAGAGACAGAGACAGAGAGAAAGATCTTCCTTCCGTTGGTTCACCCCACCCCCACCCCCAAATGGCCGCTACGGCTGGCACACTGTGCCGATCCGAAACCAGGAGCCAGGTGCTTCCTCCTGGTCTCCCATGTTGGGGTGCAGGGCCCAAGCACTTGGGCCATCCTCCACTGCCTTCCCGGGCCACAGCAGAGAGCTGGTCTGGAAGAGGAGCAACCGGGACTAGAAACCGGGGTACCGGCGCCGCAGGCAGAGGATTAGCCTAGTGAGCCACGGCGCAGGCCGCAAATGCATCGTTAAGTAGGCCGTGATGAGAGATTCTTTCCACACGGAACTCCATGCTGTGGCATCAAATTGAAATGAATTCTCGATAGTAATAACGGTTGGAAACAAAAGCAGAGTAAATATGAGTCCCAAAGCCCTTTAGAGCCTGTCCTGGTTACTTCCGGTGAACTCACAGGTGTGTGAATGATTCACCACCTTTAGCCATTTGGAAAGGCATTTTCTCGAGTGGGACTTGGTGCTAAAAAATGAGCACCATAGCTCTCTGCATTGTTTCCAAGCACTGCAGCTGCCCGAGCAGAGGGAGGAGGTCCTCACAGAGTGAATGGGGCTGCCCGGTACCAGATGAGCTGAGGCGTGAGGGACAGCTACAGGGGAAAAGCTCCCTGACTATTTTAGTTTCCTGACTTCATAGCTGTGTGTCTCCAGGCCCCTTCTGAAACTGCAGAAAGCAGTCTCATGTGTTAGCATCTTGCTAGGATGTGGAATAGTCAGTGTTTGAAATCTAAAGATAAAAGGGGACTACTTAAATAAATCATGTGAATATCCTCACTTAGAATTTTGAAAGGGGACTTTAAATATATCTAACGAACGATGGGTTATCCTGGCAAAATCTAAAGTCCTTTCTGAACTCTATGTGGGACATCTTTTTGGACTGATAGGCTGTTACTTGGTGGCCTCCTGACCAGCCACTCTTCAATGAGAACACTGATGACATAAAGCAAGGAGATTTTTAAGTCAGACTTTGTGTAAAGATGAGAGTTTTAGGCAAGAGCTAAATTTTTAGTTAATTATTTAATTTGAGATACACAGGGAGAGACATGGACAGAGTGAACTCCCATCTAGTGAGTCACTCCCCAAATGCCCACAATAGCTAGGACTGGGTTGGGCCAAAGCTAGGAACCAGAAACTCAATCCAGGTATCCCACATGGGGGACAGGAGCCCAAGTACTTCAGCCATCACCATTGCCCCATGGGGTCTGCATTATTAGGAAACTGGAAAACAAGAACCAGGAATCTCACCTAGGCATTCCAAAGTCTTACTGCTAAGTTAAAAGTCTCCTTTGGCAATAGCTGATTTAACTTGGAGTGTTCCAGATTCTCCAGAGTATAAATTCTGCTAATTACTACTCTATTTTACATGGAGGAGCTGACTGCAGGAGACCGTGGAATAGCTTTGAAGTAGGATGATGGGAAAAGAGAGCTACTTGGCTTCACAGTTCTGGCTGGCGAATTTCCCTCGTATTGTGGAAACAAGGGCAGCATACTTGTGTCCCTTTCCTTGTGTGCACATAGAATGATAGCAGACTCGGGCACTCCTGGACAGAGCAGTGCAATCAGAGGGCACTAGAGACCACTTAGCCTGTCCCCTCGTTTTGCATGTGCATAAATAAAGGCCTTATGAAGGTTAAGAGATTACTGAAAGACACGCAGCCAGGTAGGCAGCACTCTGCTATTTCTGCCGTGTCCTGATGCAGGCTTCTCCCTTTGGGATACCTTTGCTCTGCAGAAGGTCGGTGTGAGTCCCCACAGTGGGGAGCCTTCAGCTTCTCCTCTGGGGGAAAGCCCCAGAACCAGCAGGTAGCATTCACCAGCCCCCAGGGCTGCTGGGTCATTCTCCTCGACATACGGACTATCTCAGTGAAAGCACGAATTCCACGAGAAGGGAGGGACCCAAGAAAAATCGGGCTAAATGACAAACATCATAAACAAAACAGGAGTGTTCCATTCATTGTGCATTTTTGTCCTTGGCTATAGAGGTTACAAGCCAGGCAGGTCTGAAGGCTTGAAAATATCCCACTATTCCTTTAGGAGACCTTAACCCCTTTGCTCAATAATTCTTCATTTCTGAAGACCTGGCTCCTGAGTTTTCATCTTGGAGAAAATAAACCATATTCCCTTTCTTTTAATGAACCTGAAGAGCATCTGCAAACAGATCCAAGGGATATACAGCTGCAACAGAACCCAGTCTCATCAGGGCACCATGGAAATGAGCCCGCTGATTTCCAGAACCCACAGTGAACTGAACATGAATAATGACCCAAGAGCAAATGGTGTTCGGGCTGCTTGAAGTTATTTAAATTTTTATAGTCAATTGCCTCATAAATTACAGACTTCCTTAAGTGAGAGGCCTGAAGATGAACTCATAAAGTATGCATTAAATACTTTACTTATGCTATAACTATGGCGTGGCAAATATATAGCTATAGCTGTACAGATAGAGGACTGCAAAAAGATGGCACGAATGTGCCGGTGAAGATACCTTATTCTGTGCTTTGTGTCATGGAGGAGAGACCATTGAAAGGTTCGAGAGAGGAAAAACTGGAAGTTGAGTTCACTAGACACTAACTGGGTTGGAGGACTCATTTCTTTAGGAAGCCAATGAATTATAAGTTTTTTAATGTATCTTATTTATTTGAAAGAGTTACAGAGAGAGGTAGAGACAGAGACAGAGACAGAGAGAGAAAGAGAGGTCTTCCATCCGCTGGTTCACTCCCCAAATAGCTGCAATGGCCGGAGCTGGGCCAGGCTGAAACTAGGAGCCAGGAGCTTCTTCCAGGTGTCCCATGTGGTTGCAGGGGCCCAAGGACTTGGGCCATCTTCTACTGCTTTCCCAGGAACAGTAGTAGAGAGCTGGACTGTAAGTGGAGCAGCTGGGACTCGAACCAGTGCCCATATAGGATGCCAGCACTGCAGGCCACAACTTTAGCCCACTGCACCACAGCATCAGCCCTGAATTAATAAGTTTCAATGATAAGAAAAAAATGAAGAAAATCCAGGAAGGAAAAGTTCCTAGTTTTGGCAGCGTAACTATTGGAAGAAAGGGGCTGTGTGGTTTATCTTTTGATTTAAAAGTTTATTCAGAAGCTTCTGGGATCACTCACTCCTTCAGCCTACACTAGTCAAAATACCATGAATGGTGTGCAGAGCAAACCAAAAATAAATGGCCACCTATTTTAAAAAAATTCATAGAAGTATAATTTACAAACCATAAAATTATCTATTTCAATTCAATGATTTTAGTAAAATGGACAGAGTTGTCAGCCACCACCGCAATCCAGTTATAGAAATTCTCATCATCAGGCTGACGCCTCAGCTCACTAGGCTAATCCTCCACCTGCGGTGCCGGCACCCCGGGGTTCTAGTCCCGGTCGGGGCGCCGGATTCTGTCCTGGTTGCTCCTCTTCCAGGCCAGCTCTCTGCTCTGGCCCCAGAGTGCAGTGGAGGATGGCCCAAGTCTTGGGCCCTGCACCTGCATGGGAGATCAGGAGAAGCACCTGGCTCTTGGCTTTGGATCAGCGCAGTGCGCCAGCCGCAGCGCGCCGGCGGTGGCGGCCATTGGAGGGTGAACCAATGGCAAAGGAAGACCTTTCTCTCTGTCTCTCTCTCACTGTCCACTCTGCCTGTCAAAAAAAAAAAAAAAGAAAGAAAGAAAGAAAGAAAGAAAGAAAGAAAGAAAGAAAGAAAGAAAGAAAGAAAGAAATTCTCATCATCCAGAAAGATCCTCAAGCCCACTTGTAGTTGGTGTCTGTTCACACCCTCAGCTCTGAGTAGCCAGTAATTAATTTCTGTCCTATAAACTTGGCCTTTTTGTATATTTCATACATAAGCTACTGAAAATATTCTATTGTATATCACATTTTGTTTATGCCCCAGTTAATGGACATTGAATTAACCCCGCTTTTTTACTATAGTGAGTAACGCTGATAGGAACACCTGCACACAAGTCTTTGTATGGTGATGCTTTCATTTCTCTTGGCTAGGTACTAAATAGTGATATTTATAGTTATGTGGTAAGTTTAATTTTTTAGGAAACCACCAATTTTTTTCCAAGGTATCAGAAATCAATCTACTATAATATTCATTCCTTGACTTTAAATACTGTTCCATTATAGTATCACACTTTGTTGATTACTGTAGCTTGATAGGAAGTTTAAAATCAATGACCATAAGTTCTCCAAGTTTGTTCTTTTTCAAATTTGTTTTGACTCATTTGGGTCCCTTGCATTTATGTGTAAATTTTAGGATCACCTCAATTTTTGAAAATATATAAGAACAAACAAAAGATTTCTGGTACTTTATATGAATAATATAGAGTCTATAGATCAGTTTGTGAAAAATGACTGTTTCAATAATAGCAAGTCTTCTAATCCATGAACATGGTCTGTCACTCCACTTGTTAAATCTTCGATTTATCTCAATGATGTTTTGTATTTTTTCATTGTATAGATCTTTTACTTATTTTGATAAAATTTATTCCTAAATGTTATTTTATATTATTATAAAGGGTATGTTTTCTTAATTTCATTTTCATAGTGCTGCTTCCTAACACATGGGAAAAATTGACTTTTTCTACATTTATCTTATCACATGACTGACCCCTTGCTGAGCTTGTTAATTAATTCAAGCAGCTTTTGGATGGATTCCCTAGGGGTTTGCATATATAGGCTCATATAATTTATGAATAGACAGTTTTATTTGTTCCTTTCCAGTCTTGGTAGCTTTATATTTTTTTCTTGCTTGATTGTACTGGCTAGAATCTCAAATACAATGATACAGTGTTAACTAGAACGGACAAGAATGCCTTGCCTTGTATCAAGTCTCCCACATGGGTGGTAGGAACCCAATTTCTTGACCCATCAACACTGCTTGCTGAGGTCTGCGTTGGTCAGGTCTGGCTGCAGAACTGGAAATTAAACCTGGGTACCCTGACAAGGAATGTGGTATCTTAACTACTAGGCTAAATGCCTACCCTCAATGAGGGCTTTTCGTAGGTGTCTTATAAATTTGAAGATGTTCCCCTCCATACCCGATTTATTAAGTTTTTCTCATGAAAGGGTATTGGATTTTGTCAAGTAATCTTTTCCCATACATTTAATGTGGTCTTACCTTTTATTCTATTTCTCATATAGTTTTATCCTTTATTAATAATAATATTAATATATTAAAATTAACTGATATCCTTTATTCTGCTGTTATGGATGCTAAACCAGTTTTGCAACCTGGGATAAATCCTACTTGGCATTGTGTATAATGCTTCTTGCATGTTATTGGATTTACTTGCTGATATTTTCTTGTGTATTTTGCATCTCTTCATGAGGAATATAGGCTTGTAGTTTCCTTTTCTTGTGATGCCGTTGTATGTTTGATGTGGGGTGACACTCGGCCTTGTCTTTTCTATTGTAAGTGATCTAGTGACTTCCAGTTCCCTAGAGCTCCTCTTTCCAATCCTGCAGCCAGAAATCTGGCATTTTATTTACCTGACTTAGTTGTATGCATCCACGTTTTGTACTTGCATCTGAGGCCAGAGGCGGCAAAAGAGAAAAACGTGGTTGGGGAATTCAGCTCCTTTTTGAGAACCACAGTGCCAGTAGTTGTACAGGAAGATGCCCCTCATTCAGAGTTTTGGCTCCTTTGGGCTCATGTTGCCAACAGTGCTGCCGCTGCCATGGGGATTGGTTGGGGACTGGTTTGTGAGAATGGAGAATAAAAGGGGAGATACAGCTGTGTTCTTTCTTTGAGCGCTGGGAGTTCCTTCTCCCATTTCTTAATCCCGAACTAGAAAGCCTTCTCTTAGAGCTCTCTCTGTCTGCATTGAGGAGCCAACTTCTGGGTTTTGGTCTACCCTGAGATCAGGCCAGAAGACACTAGAGGGGAAAAAAAAAAAAAAACCTGTTATACTCATCACTAGTTTGGTGGAACTTTGAATATTCATTTTCCTTCCCCACCCAATGACTACTATTTGCTTTTCAGAATCCTTGGATATATTTACCTAGAATCAAACTCTTTATGTGTGTACATTACTTCACCTCCCTAGTAATTCATTTTTAATATATTTTACAAGGGAATTGGTCATCTAGTTTATTAGGGATTTAAAATAATGGCTATTCTGAATGATGAAATGAAGGCTTGGGGAATTGGAGGGGCAAGGGTAGTAGGGACTGGGTCTTTATATTAATGGTCAGCCATTGAACATAAAAAAATAGAACTTTAGAGTTGACCTCACATATGAAAATGAAGCCACCAGTTTATTCACATAGCGGACATGGCCATGATATTTACTCCAGTGCTGATTCATGCAGTACGATTTTGAAATAACAAAGCGTCTTTATATTTTCAGAAATGTCCTGGGAGTAACGTCTTCCAGAAAGATTTTAACTGAACTGATTTTGAAGGTCTTATCGGAAACAGGAAAAAGGACCCTGTTTTCATTTTTTAAAACCCTTTTGTTCTGTATGTTCTTCAAATTGTAAACTTTTGATTGATTCATCTGCAAGTATATTTGTTCTCTCTGATACATCAATTCTTCCATTGAATCCTTCAGATGTATTTTTTAAAGATTTATTTATTTATTTATTTCAAAGGTAGAGTTACAGAGAGAGAGGGAGAAAGAGAGAGAGATCTTCCATCTGCTGTTTCACTCCCCCAAATGGCCACAATAACCAGAAATGGGCAGATCTGAAGCCAGGAGCTTTTTCCAGGTCTCCCATGTGGGTGCAGGGACCCAAGGACTTAGGCCGTCTTCCACTGCTTTCCCAGGCACATTAGCAGGGAGCTGGAGAGGAAGTGGAGCAGCCGGAACTTGAACTGGCACCCATATGGCATGCAGCACTGCAGGTGGTGGTTTTACCAACTGTAGAGTCCCAACCCCAATTTTTATTTTTTATTAAATTTCCATTTCTCTGCTGAAAAAAAACCTATCTCGTGGACTATTGTTAACAACTGACTTAAAGTCTTGTTCTAAACATTTCACCAGTGGGGTCTTCTCAATTTTGGTATCTATTGATCACCTTTTACCTTGACAATTGGATCCCCAAATCTCGTGTCCTTTTCCCAGATTATATGCAATTATTCCATCCAAAAAAGTGGCAAAGTGTTAAGTCAGTTCCACGTTAATTTAAAAGTCCAAAAGTCTTAAGTCTCATCTAAAACTCAAGGCAACTGCCAGCTGTAAGCTTATAAAAATCCAGGTTACATGCTTCCATGACAGACTTGGGGACAGGCACAGGGTAAACATTTCCACTTCAGAAACTTCAGGCAAGCAGAAAGGTTTAATCAGATCAAGACCTAAATCCAGCAGGGAACACATTAATCCCCAGAGTCCAGCACCTGGAACACGCTGTGGTGGGCAAGGCACCAAGGGCTTGGGCCGCGGTGGTCCTCGGGCTTTTCTGGTCATAGCCCATGCTTCGTTCTCACAGGCTGGAGTTTCGATATCTGCAGCTCCACGAGGCCTGGCCCTGGTGGGGAGACTCTGCAGAAGCTCCGACCTCACCTGTCGGCCTGCATTGCCCTAGTGGAGGTTCCCTGCAGTGGCTCTGTCCCTGTGGCGGTCTCCACCTGGACTCACAGCATACTTTGAAATCTAGGTGGAGCCCACTGTGCCTCTACAGCTCTGTTGCTCTCTTCTATTCACCGACTCTCTGAGGCTACACACTGAGGTTGGTAGCTTTCCCAGGCAGGTGTTGAACATTACTGTTTGCTCTATCTATCTGGGGTTCCTCTCTACAGTTCCACTGGGCATTACCCCATTGGGGGCACCTTGCAGGGGTTCTGACTCTACAGCAAACTTCGCCTGGCTTCCTAGACTTTTCTTTGAAGTACTGATGGAAGCCACCATGACCTCCTAAGTCTTGTCGTTCTGAGCACCTGCAAAGCCAGCATCGTGTGGAGAGTTCCAGGATCTGCTGCCTGTATGAGCTGCAGCCAGGCCCCCTTGAATCACCGCCACAGCTGTGGAGCACTTACCCAGCTGAACGTGGGAAGTGAGCCCTGAGGCGGTACGGAGCACGCTCTCGTGAAAGCCCTGGCTTCATGACACAATTCATCCTTTCCAGGCCTCTGGGTGATGGGGGCCAGGAGGGACGCTCAGAAAACTCTGAAGTCTTCGGGGTCTTTCTTCCCATTGTCTTCCTGCTAGTATATGGCTTCCTTTGACCTGCACTAGTATCTTTAGCAAGAGGCTCTCATCCTGAATGCATGCTCATACCAGGTTGTGAAGTTTCCAAATCTGTATGCCTGTATCATTTTTCTCACTGTGAAAGGGACTAAAATGATTAATAATATCCAAGCTGCAGCCTGAATGCTTCCGTTTTGAAATCTCCTCCACCCAAAAAAAACTAATCCATCAGCTTTAAGTTCAGCTTCCCACAAAGTCTCAGGCATCAAATGTAGCCAGATTGTTTTTGCTGCCACTGTGTGACAAGGGTGGCCTTCAGTCCAATTCCCAGTAGAATTCTCATTTCCATCTGAAATCTCATCAGCATGGCCTTGACCGTCCGCATTGCTATCAGCATCCTGGCGCCTTAATGCTGAGCTTACTGCATTTTGGTCTCGCTCTAGCCTCCTCCAAACTCTTCCATAAACCAATTCCAAAGGCTCCTCCACACCTCCACGTGTAGGGACAGTAATGACCCCACTCCTCAGCACCAATTTTCTGTTCTTCAGCCTTTTGTCACCATTTCTAAGTGTACCTAAGACAAGCTACTAATGAAGGGAGGAAATTGGTTTCAGCTCGGAGTTTCAGTCCGAGCTCAGGCGGCCCTGATGTTTTGACATCTGATGAGGGTGGTGGATAGGGAAGCTGTACAGAATAAGGGCCACATAATGAGCCAGGAGGCAGAGAGGGGCTGAGCCCAATGAGCTGCTATCACCCACCTTCTCACTAGAACTACCTTCCAGAGGCACGCTCCATCCCCCCAAGGACCTAAGTACCTCCCATTAGGCCCATCTCTTAAACCACAATTGGGGGGTCGGTGCCGTGGCTCACTTGGTTAATCCTCCGCCTGCAGTGCCGGCATCCCATATGGGCACTGGTTCTAGTCCCGGTTGCTCCTCTTCCAGGCCAGCTCTCTGCTGTGGCCCAGGAGGGCAGTGGAGGATGGCCTAATTGCTTGGGCCCCTATACCCGCATGGGAGACCAGGAGGAAGCACCTGGCTCCTGGCTTCGGATCAGCGCAGCGCCAGCCATAGTGGCCATTTGGGGAGTGAACCAAAAACAACAACAAAAAAACAAACCACAATTGGACTAAGTTCCCATACTCTTACTAGCAATGGCTTATGACCTTTGAGCTTTAAATATCTGCATGATTCAGGAGCCATGGCCTGTTTACACCATAGCACCAAGAATTCCACTACCTGTATCAACTATTTCTCATCAGTTGTCATTGTTTTGTCTATTTCAGCCACAGAAATCGCAAGGAAACTCAACAAGGAAAGTCAAATCCAAAAAAGTGGATCCTCTCAAAGGCCAGAAAGTTATTGCAAGATGTGATGAAAATGGCTTTTACTTTCCAGGTAGATTTTTTGTTTGTTTGTTTTACTTGTGAGACCTTCTTAGTTGAATAATTTGATATTAGAGACCAGGGACTTCATCTAGTGCTTTCCCTAGCATACCAGCGTCTCATGAGCTCGGTGAGTAAGTATCCCACTTCTCAAAGAAAACGATCATGAGTTTTGGGGGCAAAAAAAAAATAACGATAGCTAGAAAATATCTCTTAATCTCTCCTGGTTAAGAAGTAAATTTTTATTGCATGCCTCCTATGATCTATGTATGTAATAACTGTGAAAGTACCAGCCTCGCGCAGTCAGCAAACAGGTGAAAATTCCTATCTTCACAGGGGACAAAAGCTTAGAGAGGGAGAGAAGAAAGCAAACAAGTGAAACATGGAGTACATCCCATGCGGTGCTAGAGCACAAACTCGAGCCAGAGTGTCAGGATGAAAGTTGCAATTAGAAACGCGATGGTTAAGGAAAAGCCTCTGGGGAGGGTGACCGTCGATGAGGAGGGGTGCAGCGTGAGATCATGTGAGGGAAGGGAGTTCCAAGCAGAGGGAACAGCAGTGCAAAGGCCCGAGGCTGGCGTGCACACGGCATGGTGAAAAAGAGCGGGAAGACCAATTTAGCTGGATGGGAGTTTGCCCAAGACTGAAGGAATCACCCAGGTGCAGGTTGGCAGGAGTGGAGCTAGAACGGGAGCTTCATGGAGAGTGAGAGTACAATGTTCGATGTCTAGAGGAATCAAACTGATTGTGGGTGGAACCCAGCATGCAAAGGAAAGGTAGAAAATATTGAAGTTCCTCCGAGGGGTTGGTATGGGGCCATCTAAAAGGGGTCCTGTTAAGGGGTTTGAGCTCCACTCTCGGCTTTGGGAGCCAAAGTTAAAGCAGGGATAAATGCAGTTTTCAAAAGATCCCTTCCATTGCCACGGGAAGTATGGACGTGAAGTGAATGGGGCTGTCACTCAGTCCCTGGCGGGGGCCACTAGGTAGGTAGCGGTGCCCACAGCAGATGGTGGAATGGGTGGGAAAGCACAGAACTGTGTCCAGGATGCAAGCAACTGTATAGGTGCCTGGGAGGCGCCCAAGTGAAGAGGTCAGAAAAGCTATTGGAGAGAGGGTCTCAAATCCAGAGAGGAAATCCGTCTAGAGATCTCGCAGACATCAACACAAAGGTCATTGCTGAAGTCACGAGAAGGGTCTGTGGGGAAAGAAACCTGGGAGGAAACTCTGTCAGAAAAAAAAAAAAAAAAAAAAAAAAAAAAGCCGGCGCTGCAGCTCACTAGGCTAATCCTCCGCCTGCGGCACCGACACACCAGGTTCTAGTCCCGGTGGGGGCGCTGGGTTCTGTCCCGGTTGCTCCTCTTCCAGGCCAGCTCTCTGCTGTGGCCCGGGAGTGCAGTGGAGGATGGCCCAGGTCCTTGGGCCTTGCACCTGCATGGGAGACCAGCAGGAAGCACCTGGCTCCTGGCTTCAGATTGGCACAGGGCGCAGGCCACAGCGGCCACTTGGGGGGGTGAACCAATGGAAAAAGGAAGACCTTTCTCTCTGTCTCTTTCCCTCTCACTGTCTAATTCTGCCTGTCCAAAAACAAACAAACAAACAAAAACCTTTGGCTGCAGAAACAAAACTGGTCTTGCATAGGCATTCTCTATCAATCACCCATAAAAACAACAACTATTCACTAAATTTAATTAAATAATATTTTGGGGTGGGAAAAATACTTCATGAAGCAGGATTTTTGGTCTCCAGCAGGCACATGTGTAGAACCAGAACATCTTTGAAATTTGGGATGCCGGCACTGCAGGCTCTGCAGGTGGCTTTACCCACTACGCCACAGCGCCGGCACCAAGATGTGAGTCTTGTCCACAGGAACAGGGTCTTCCATTTCTCTAGGGCTCCCATTTGCCAGTGGCTGATCACAGGAGACCATCCCTGTGTGAGAGATGGAGAGGGATCTAAGGCTAGCCTGGCAGTTGAATGGAAGTGCCTAAGGGACCGGGTTTCTATTGCCTGGTTTAGGGCTTGGGATCAGTTTGCCGCTAGAGCCCCAGGGGAGACAGTAAATGTGTGAGCTTTCCCAGCATCAGCCCTGGGGGAGGGAAAAATGTGGAAGGCCTCCCGGGTGAGAACAGAGGAGTCAGAACTAACACCACAACCATGCAAATGCCTGTGACCGTATCGGCAGACTTTCCAAAAATGTGCAATTAGAGGCAGAGAGCCATGTGGGATCTGACTAGTTGTAGCTGTTATTAAACTCAGGTAAGTCAGTTTGGAGGAAATAAACATTTGAATATAGTCATATAATCGGTAATTTTGATTAGTGGCTGGTTACTAAACACTGACTCAGCCAAATTAAGTGCAGTGCATGGATTGGCGAATGGACTGAGATTAGTGTTCGTGCCCACTCCTCTCTCTGCCCCAAGAAGTCAGCTAATCTGTTCTCTGGAGATTCCAACTTTACCTCTGTGAAGTTCTATTTTTAGAAAGCTAATTTGAAGATTATAGGAAACTTGTAAGAATAATACAGAGAATGCTTTACGCTCTTTACCCAGTTTTACCAATTTCTGACATTTTGTCACATTTTACCATATATATTACTTTATTCTCTTGCTCTCCCCCCCACATGTATATACACACATTATTTTTTCTGAAATATTTGAAATTATGTAATATTTATCTTGCCTTTTTAGCCCTTAATACATCAACCTGTATTTCTCAGAAGCAAGGATAGTCTTTATATAACCACAGTGAAGTTATAGAATTCAGGAAATACATCATTATTATAGTACTTTTATCTAATCTTGTCTCAGTGCTCCAGGCCTTTATAGCGTGTTTTTCTCTGGTGCAAATCCTAATCCAGAACCACATATTGCATTTAGTTAACATGTGTGTCCCTTTGGTATTCTTTAATCCAGGCTAAATCATTATTTAGCCTTTCCCATCATCTTTCATGATATTAACATTATTTGAGGGGAAGGCCAGTGATGTTCTGGAATGGTCCTCACTTTGGGTTAGACTGGATTCAGAGGATGTGTTCATGGCCAGAAAGCTACCTAAGGGCTGCCATGTCTCTCTCGGGGCCTCCCATCCAGAGACACAAGGTGTCCATCTGTCCCCATTGGTGATACTAACTCAGAGTCACCTGCGCGCTGAGTTCTGTTCTCCTCCTTGCATAAAGAAAGGCAGATAGAGGTTTTTATTTAAAGATTTATTTATTTATTTGAAAGGCAGAGTTACACAGAGGCGGAGAGAGAAAAAGAGAGAGAGAGAGGTCTTCCATCCACTGGTCCACTCCCCAAATGGCTATAATGGACAGAGCTGAGCCAATCCAAAGCCAGGAGCCAGGAGTTTCTTTCAGGTCTCCCATGCGGGTGCAGGGACCCAAGGATGTGGGCCATCTTACTACTATTTCCTAGGCCATAGCAGAGAACTGGACTGGAAGTGGAGCAGCTGGGACTGGAACCAGTGCCCGTATGGGATGCTGGTGCTTCAGGCCAGGGCTTTAACCCACTGTGCCACAGCGTCGGCCCAAGGGCAGATACAGTTTTGCAGAGCACAGGCCTGTCATTCATTGATGACTCCTTCTTTTTTTTTTTTTTTTTTTTTTTTTTTGACAGGCAGAGTGGACAGTGAGAGAGAGAGACAGAGAGAAAGGTCTTCCTTTACCGTTGGTTCACCCTCCAATGGCCGCTGTGGCCGGCGCACGGCGCTGATCCGAAGGCAGGAGCCAGGTGCTTCTCCTGGTCTCCCATGGGGTGCAGGGCCCAAGTACTTGGGCCATCCTCCACTGCACTCCCTGACCACAGCAGAGAGCTGGCCTGGAAGAGGGGCAACCGGGACAGAATCCGGTGCCCCGACTGGGACTAGAACCTGGTGTGCCAGCGCCGCTAGGTGGAGGATTAGCCTATTGAGCCGCGGTGCCGGCCTCATTGGTGACTCCTATTATGCTAACTGTTGTTCAAAACCTCCTAAACGTTTTTAGTGAAGGCAGCATTGGAGCACCTGGAAGTGAGTGGCCGCTGCTTGAGGGCAGGTCTACACTGGAGCAGGGCTGGGGTGGGGCCCTCCGACTGCTGCCACCTCGCTGGGAATTACAGTATTTTCACCCTCCTGGGGACCATAGCACTGATTTCCACATGGCCAGCTCTATTCCAGGGGTTGGCTCCTCTAGTCAAAGAAATGACTACATTGTACAGGATGGAAGGGACAAGCTGATAGTGTGGCTTACTCAGAAAGGGAAGGAGGAAGAGACCTGATTTTAAATCATGATTTTGAGGAACTGGGCCATCCTTCTTGTTCAGTGAGCAAAAGCACTTCACTTCAGGAAATTCACAGTAGTAGCTGCACCGTGCCAAAGGAACAAATCATGATGGGTGCAAACAGGTGCAAAACTACACACTTCCTCCTCAGGTGTAACGGTATCAGGTTTTCCTTCACTTCCATTCTGCCCCCTCTCCTCGACCAGCCACGTGACTGCAGTCACTTTGTTAATCTCTGTGCCTCACTCTCCCTGTCTTTGCAAATGGGATTTAAAACAACACCCGCTAACATAGCACTGTCGTGTCGCGTAAGCACCAGCAGGTACAGCGCTCTGTGAATCCGTCCCCTCCTGGGGGAGGAGGGGGCTCTTTTAACTTCACAGCAGTTGAAAATCTTTAACAGCAAGTCAAAGAGGCAGAAATCAGCACCGTGGACGAGGAAGCGACTGCTGAGACTAAAGGAAGAAGATGACGGATAGAGTGTGGATGACACTGCTGGGGCAGGCGGAGAGGAGGCCGAGGCTGCAGCCAAGCGAAAGCCAGCTTGGGGAGGTGGAATTGAAGCTGGACTTTGAATTATCAGAAGATAAAGCCAGAAGTGGGAAAAAAAAAAGTTAAATCCAATTACCAATCAGAGGAAACTAGTTTGGAGCAGATACTTTTATGCAACTTTTTTTTTTTAAACTTTATTTTCATTTTATTTGAAAGAGAGAGAGATAGAGACAGAGATCTCTCTGGTTCACTCCCTTAAGGCCTACAATGGCTGCAATGAGTCAGGCTGAAACCAGGAGCCCAGAATTCCATCTGGTCTCCCACACGGGGAGCAGGGAACCAAGTGCATGGGCCGTCCCTGCTGCCTCCCAAGACGTGCATCGGCAAGAAGCTGGAATCAAAAGCAGAGAGCTGGGGCCCGAACCAGCAACGTGATATGGTATGTGGGTGTCCCAGGCAGCAACTTAACCACTGCACCAAATGCCCGCCCACTGGCGTCTGTCACCAAGCAAACTGACGTACGCTGTCTACTAGACTAATCTGCCAATCATCTGAGCACTGAGCATGGGCAAGGTTTTCACTGGGGGTCTCAACAGGAATGTGTTCTCTTTCCCCAGCTGAGTATAGGAGCACCCTCTGGCCAAGGCAGAGAGCTGGTGGATAACCAGGAAGAGGCCTGGAGTGGCCAGCCTCCAGCAGGAGACAGACGAAGGGAAGCAGTTCACTCTGCTTGTTCGTTTGTCTGAGTCCAGGCCCTGAAACAGTCCCAGGGAAGGTTCCAGAGCCAGGAGACACAGCTTCACCTGAGGCTCTGAGGACAGAGAGAAACTGCAGTGTACGAGAAGCCGAAAACCAGAGCTGAGCTGAGTTAGACGGAGTTCCTTCCTTAGACGGAGAAGGAGCACACGGAGAGCTCGGCCCCACCTCCTCAGGGTCCTGCAGCTCCCCAGGGTGCAGCTGGCGGGGAGCCGGTGCTGATGGACAGCGAGAACCCACTCTCACTTCCGGAGGGGAACAAAGATTCCAAAAGAGTCCAAAGAGAATTTAGAATCCTTTTTAAAGGGAAGATAAATTTCAACTTGGATAAAAACAGAACTGTGAATCTTAACCCAGGATTTACTTTCTTTATGGCAATAACCTTTTATTACTGTAAATAGAATTATACCTAAGTTATTACAATATCATATACTCAATATATATGCTCTGTGAGCATAACTTAAAGACAAGGGAACTTCTTGCTTCTTTTCCCTTTTTCCTCTTGGTGTTGTATATTTTAGGGAAGCCATAGGTTGTATTGAGCCTAGTCGCCTGTCATTTCTCCAGTATTAGCTGGAAAGTGGGTTTGGATGGCGTTCCTGTTTCTTTTTTGCTTTCATCATCTTCAGAGCATGTACAAAGAAGAAACCGAATTGATGGAACTAAAAAGAAGTCCTTGTAACACACTCCCAAGTCCAGGTGCAGAGATGCAGGTGCAGGGATTTGTATTTTTCCTGTAAAAGAAAGTGGTTTAGGTTTTGTGTGCCACACAATCTCTGTCACAACTTCTCAGCTTGGGGCAAACTGTCACAGAAAATGACCCACTGAAGCCAATGTCACAGGCAATAAGAATAATTCATTAGAGCAATAGAATACAGAGAGAAATGAGCTGTGTTAGATTTTACTAAAATACACTGCAAGGCCCGCGTTGTGATGTAACGCCGGCATCCCATACAGGTGCCGGTTCAGGTCCCAGCTGCTCCACTTCCGATCTAACTTCCTACTAATGTACCTGGGAAAGCAGTAGAAGATGGCCCAAGTGCTTCGACCCCTGTACCCATGTGAGAGACCTGGAAGAAACTCCTGGGTCCTGGCTTTGGCCTGTCCCAGCCCCAGCCCATTAGGACCATCTGGGGAGTGAACCAGCAGGTGGAAGAGCTCTCTCTCTCTCTCTCTCTCTCTCTCTGTTTCTCTCCTCCATCTCTGTAACTCAGCCTTTCAAATTAATAAAATAAATCTTAAGAAACAAAACAAACAAAAAACACTGCAAGGTAGCAACAGGCGAGCAGGCCAGCTGCTAGCTGACAGCTGCGGCAATGCGGATTGAATCCGGGAGAAATGCCCAAGGCAGATTGCCACTGGCTTTCCGTCACTAGTGATCTCCTCTTTACTAGGGACTTCTGCCAGGGGGCCAGGTGACCTCAACACAAACAACTGAAAACTGACAGCAGGTTTAATGGTGGATGCTGCTAAGTCCCAAAGGCCAGGAGTGGGAGGAGGGTCATGCCGGCCAGCGTGGGCCGCCCAGGTCCTTACCTCTGAGCAGTGGGAGGGAGTAGCATGTGAGGATTCTGTTCGTTCTCATCTAGGAGTGGTTTTGCTCACTGTTCTCCTAATAGAAATTCTTTCTAAAAAGTAGTGCTGTTTTCTCTGATTAAAAGGATTTATAGGGGCCAGCACTGTGGCACAGTGGGTTAAAGCGCTGGCCTGAAGCGCCAGCATCCCATATGGGTGCCGGTTCAAGACCCGGCTGCTCCACTTCCAATCCAGCTCTCTGCTATGGCTTGGGAAAGCAGTGGAAGATGGCCCAAGTCCTTGGGCCCCTGCACCCTCGTGGGAAACCCAGAAGTAGCTCCTGGCTCCTGGCTTTGGATCGGCGCAGCTCCAGCCATTGCGGCCAACTGGGGAGTGAACCATCGGATGGAAGACCTCTCTCTCTCTCTCTCTCTCTCTCTGCCTCTCCTCTCTGTGTAACTCTGACTTTCAAATTAATAAATAAATCTTTTTTAAAAAAGGATTTATAAAGAAAGTTTATGGTAGCTATGTGAAAAAAGTATATATTTTTTAAAGATTTGTTTATTTGTTTGAAAGGCAGAGTTACAAAGAAGAAAGGCAGAGAGAGACTTCTTCGATCTGCTGGTTCACTCCTCAGATGGCCGCAATGGGCCAGAGCTGGGCCAATCCAAAGCCAGGAGTCGGGAGCTTCTGCCAGGTCTCCCACATGGGTGCAGGGGTCCAAGGACTTGGGCCATCTTCTGCTGCTTTCCCAGGCCATAGCAGAGAGCTGGATCGGAAGTGGACCCAGCACTGCAGGTGGCAGCTTTACCCACTACGGCCACAGTGCTGGCCCCAAGTATATAATTTCAAAAACCAAGTGAAACATTTTAGTTCAGTAAGAAAACATGCAATGCAAAGCTATTGTCTGTGTGTGCCTTTAGAGAAGGGGCTTTTATTTCTTTGGCCTGTTAAAGCCAGCAACATGAATCCACATGAAAATCAACAGCTATTTGTTTGCCACATGGAAGGATGTGGAACTGTGCCAAGGCTAGGGTGTGGGCAAGGGTGGGGGTACTGGGCACGAGTGCATATTTCTGTCTCTGAGTGGGAGCCAGTGAGCAGCTTTACTGCCAAGGGAAGTGTCCAATGTCAACATTTACCCTCAATTAGAATTAGAATTTAGAATCCCATTTAATGAGAAATTAAATTTCAACTCAAATAAATGACAAAAATGTGAATCTTAACATAAGCATTTTCTTTCCCTGTTATAATAATTAAGTGAGGGATCTTCAAAGAAATATGTGGAAAAATATCATTAAAAGATGTCTCTTTTGAAGCAAAACATTTTGAAATCCATGCATAGTTTTTGTATAGTACATATGTTCCATGAATGTTTTGAATACCCATGGCATGCACGGATTTTAAATTCTTTGGCACCAAAATGAGCTTATCTTTTAATTCATTTTCTATAAGCTTTTTATATCATTATAAGATATAATCAAACAGTGCACACGCACACATGCACACACACAGACTTTCTGTGGCACAGCGGGTTAAAGCCCTGGCCTGAAGCGCCAGCATCCCATATGGGTGCCAGTTCAAGACCCGGCACACATACATACTTTCTGAGTAAAAGGCAAACATCTTTCTGTTTTCTTTTTCCCTGTACATTTAGGGCATCAGTGGTGTGTGTGCAACCTAGTCACCCTCTCACTTTGGATGGACTTCACATTTCCCTTTGACTTCCACAATTTTTTTTTTTTGACAGGCAGAGTGGACAGTGAGAGAGAGAGACAGAGAGAGAGGTCTTCCTTTGCCGTTGGTTCACCCTCCAATGGCCGCCGCGGCCGGCACGCTGCGCTGATCCGATGGCAGAAGCCAGGAGCCAGGTGCTTCCTCCTGGTCTCCCATGGGGTGCAGGGCCCAAGTACTTGGGTCATCCTCCACTGCACTCCCTGGCCACAGCAGAGAGCTGGCCTGGAAGAGGGGCAACCGGGACAGAATCCGGTGCCCCGACCGGGACTAGAACCCGGTGTGCCGGCGCCGCAAGGTGGAGGATTAGCCTAGTGAGCCGCAGCGCCGGCAACTTCCACAATTTAGCAACACCTGTTTTCTGTCTTTATAGGACAAAATGAGAGTAGATAAGTGACCAGGAGATCGGGGGTAGGAGGCGTCCGGGAAGAGGATCTTCATCTCTAGGAGTGGTGTCCTGCAGGGTGCACACGCTCCCTCGTGCTCTCTTGGTTCCCACCTCAGACTAGAGCATTGTGCTTCTCCATTCTGTGCGGTTCAGCCCAGTAGGCTTTGGACTGTTTCCAACATTGCCCACTGGAAATCAAATAGACAAACTGAATTAAACAGGCAAAGTGTTAAAATGAGCACAGCCCAGAGAGGGGGCAAGCCTGAGGAAATAAGTATATTCTTATCTTCAGAGCTTTTTTTTTTTTTTTTTAATTCCTTCTAGGGGTTGTGAAGAAGTGTTTGAACCGGACCCATGCATTGGTGGGCTTCAGGTATGGAGACACCAAAGTTGTGCCCACCTCATTCATCACGCCTGTCGGGGGTGCCATGCCCTGCCCTCTGCTCCAGGTACCTGCTCTACATCTACTCAGGGTCCTTTTCCACCATCCCCAGGGCTTTGGGTAATGGGAGGGCAAGACCACAGTTTGGTCCTTTGCTAACCCAAGTGGGCTCCTGCAGGGAGCTTGTATAAGACACCCCTTCACTTGGCAATTTCTTCACTCATGATCATAACTCTGACCTGCCAATTCCCCTGGGTGCTAACATCTGCACCCATGTGCATACCTTGCACCCTGTGGCACTTAGCACTTTGCAAGAAAGACAGTAGATGATTTGGGGAAGGGAGTTGCTCTGACTGCTAGTGCTCTTGACATTTTAGCTGTAAAACATTATAGTATATAATATATAATATATAATAGCAGGAGCAGAGTGGCACTTTTCTTGGCATCATAATCATTGGATGTCAGACCGTGGAGCTGCGTCACCACAGTTATCCCATGCATTCCACAGATGACCTGGACTTAAGTGTTTTCTTCGACTCATAAATTCATAAAAACTCTGCCATATCTGGCCTCTACCCTGGGTGCTATTGCAGTTCCAGGGAGTGGAAGGAGAGACCTGCAGATCTTCACTAGCGCTGGTTCTTGCATGGTGTGGGCAAGAGGAGGAGCCCCTGAGAGGAATGCAAGGAGTTAGCCTTGGTCCTCTCTTTCTGCTGCCCCAGCCAGAGCCCGGGCACACATCAGTGCCCTTGTCAAGTGCCCAGCTGCCTCTGTATGCCCCTTCACGAGATTCTTCTACTGCGGGTCATCCCTTTGCTATTGCCACTCATGGGTTCCAAGGTGTGTGCTTTGAAACACCAGTAAACCAACCTGCTCCTTTCCTTTGCCCGGGTGACAGCTGTTCTGATATAGGAGGGCACAGTTCATACTGCTTTGTGTCAAACTCCCCACTTCCTTCCACCCTTCTCTGTAGGGTCAGATTTTCAGAACTCTCAGCATCTTGCCGGCTGTCCCCTGCACCCCAGTCAGTAGCCAAAGTCTTTCCTCAAACTGATCACAGAATTCCAGGCAAGGCCCAGTGAGCCTATGGAACATTGGATCTCTTTTACTTTTTTAAATATTTATTTATTGTTTATTTGAAAGGCAGAGAGAGAGAGAAAATCTTCCATTCACTAGTCCAGTCCCCAGCAGCTGGGGCTGGGCCAGACCAAAGCCAGTAGCCAAGGACTCCATCCAGATCTCCCATATGTGTGGCAGGGACACAGTGTCACAAGCAACAGCTTAATCCACTGCCCCACAATGCCTGCCGTTGTAACTCTTTTTTTTTTCTTTTGAGATTTATTTATTTATTTATTTATTTGAAAGGCAGGGTGACATAGAGAGAGAGGGAGAGACAGAGAGATCTTCCATCTGTTGGTTCATTTTCCAAACCACCACAATAAGCTTGGAGCCCAGGTCTCCTTATGTGAATGCAGGGGCCCAAGCACGTGGGCCACCATCTGCTGCTTTTCCAGGCACATCAGCAGGGAGCTGGATTGGAAGTGGAGCAGCTGGGACTTGAACCAGAGCTCCAGTATGGGATGCTGGCATTCCAAGTGGCTGTTTGACCCACTGCACCACCACCTCATGCTGCAGTCAAGAATGTATTGGATATTTTGAGTGGGCATTTGGCGTGGTTGTTAAGATGTTATTTGGGATGTCCACATCCCATTGGGAGTGCCTGATTTTAGTCCTGCCCCTACTCCTGATTCCAGCTTCCTGGGACGCCCCGCCCCTGGAACTCTTTATTAACAGAAAAATGTGTGTGTGAAGTTTAACATCAGTACTTGCCAATCATCTTTGGGTGTTCTGAAACAAGCTTATATTAACATTGTCTATAAAATCTATACGTTCTCCCCCGCAGGTCGGAGATTATGTGTTTGCCAAAATTGTGATACCCAAAGGATTTGACTTCTACGTCCCTGCCATTGTCATAGCACTTCCAAATCCAGATGTGGCCTCAGAAAAGCTCTACACAGTTTTAAAGTGTAACAACCGGAGAGTGAGTAGACTTCCGCTTGGAAAAGGACTTTCCTGCCAGGGAGAAAGTGGCTGGGTCTTGAGTGTTGCCTTCCCCTTGGCAGGCACTGCTAGGTATCTTGTAAGAATGATTTCCCCGGCCATGTCTGGTTGCCCCCTGTGTTTTGATTCTGTTTTCTCTGCAGTGCAGACCCTACCCCCACTGAGATTGCTGTGACCCCCTAAGCCCTGTACTGGGCGGCCTTCGTGGCTCCTGTGGCCAGCTCTGGTTGCTTCTGACAGCGGGACACTCTCTGAACCCTGTGTCCCTCCTCCTCAGACTGCTCCTGCTTTGCGCTCAACTGCAGGCCCTGCAGCTGTGGGGGTCTCCAGGCCCCCTCCCAACCCGGTCCTCCTCTGCCTCCTCATGGTCTGTCTCCCCGGGGAGCCTCCATCTCTGGACGATTGATTCTCGGTGCCACCCCGGGTGGAGCTCCAAGCCTGCATTTCTGACTCCTCCTAGAGTGCTCCCTCCAGCTCAGCCACAGGGTCGGAGTCTGTGATAGCCCCTCCTCCCCCATGCCTCCTCTTGTGTTCCCTCTACTGGGGATGCCCCCAGCAGGTTCTCCAACTCATGCCTGCTTAGGGAACACCTCCAATGGCTGGAGGCGGTGGGGAATTGGGAGCGACAGAAGCATGAGTGGAGCACAGTGGAAAGAATGGGGGCTTCACACTGAAGGAGATCTGTATCTGGATTCCTTCGTTGTTCACTCTGCCCTTTTTACTGGGCAGGCTGCTTCACTTCTCTGAGCCTCAGTTTCATCACATATGAAATGGGTATTTTTTATATCACACCCTCCATCTATCTTGCTAGGTAACCGGGAGGATTAAAGAAAATACAAGGGTGTTTCACAAAGTTTGCGGGGAAATAGGAATTAAAAATGATTTTGCTATAAAATTTTTAAATCTATGCATGGTTTTTCATTAAAAAAATCTGAAGCCCATGGGCAGCATTTTCCATGCACTTTTTGAAAACTCTGTGTGTACATGAGAGAGCTGTACATCTGATGGGGGTGAGACAACAGCAGTGATGATGTCACTGCGGTAGATTCAGCCCTGAATCTTCCTCCTTCACCGCTCCCCATGGCCAGTGATGAACTCTGTCACCTCAAAACTGATTCATTCATTGGATAGATGGTTGTCAAGAGCCTATGTTTTCTATTGGACCACTGTCTTTTTATGCATCGGGGAAGGTCCTGTGTGCCTCCTGAATGGTAATTCTTGGTAATATATAGTCAGTATTTTTTTTAAATTTTTTGACAGGCAGAGTGGACAGTGTGAGAGAGAGACAGAGAGAAAGGTCTTCCTTTTTGCCGTTGGTTCACCCTCCAATGGCTGCCGTGGCCAGCGCGCTGCTGCCGGCGCACCGTGCTGATCCGATGGCAGGAGCCAGGTACTTATCCTGGTCTCCCATGGGGTGCAGGGCTCAAGCACTTGGGCCATCCTCCACTGCACTCCCTGGCCACAGCAGAGAGCTGGCCTGGAAGAGAGGCAACTGGGACAGAATCCGACACCTCGACCGGGACTAGAACCCGGTGTGCTGGCGCTGCAAGGCGGAGGATTAGCCTAGTGAGCCGCAGCGCCGGCTCTATTCAGTATTTTTTTTAAAACATTTATTTATTTGAAGGAGAGAGAGAGCGAGCTTTCCCATCTGCTGGTTCACTTCCCAAATGGCCACAATGGCCAGACCTGAGCCAGGCCAAAGCCAGGGCCTGTGTCTCATCTGGGTCTCCCATGTGGGTACTAGAGCCCAAGTATTTGGGCCATATTCTGCTGCTATCCCAGGAACACTAATAGGAAGCTGGATCAGAAGCAGAGCAGCCAGGACCCCAAGTGATGCTAATGCAGGATGCTGGTGTCGCAGGTGGCAGCTTAAACTGCTGCACACAATGATGGCCATGCCAGTATTCTTTTCCTGGTCTGTTGCCAGTCTTTTAATTTAAAATCTTTATTGGCAGAGAATTTTTTTTGACAGGCAGAGTGGACAGTGAGAGAGAGACAGAGAGAGACAGAGAGAAAGGTCTTCCTTTTGCCGTTGGTTCACCCTCCAATGGCCGCCACGGCCGGCACGCTGCGGCAGGTGCACCGCACTGATCTGATGACAGGAGCCAGGTGCTTCTCCTGGTCTCCCATGGGGTGCAGGGCCCAAGCACTTGGGCCATCCTCCACTGCACTCCCGGGCCACAGCAGAGAGCTGGCCTGGAAGAGGGGCAACCGGGACAGAATCCGGCGCCCCGACTGGGACTAGAACCCGGTGTGCTGGCGCTGCAAGGCGGAGGATTAGCCTAGTGAGCTGCGGCGCCGGAAATTGGCAGAGAAATTTAAAATGGCCAAATTTATACATCTTCTCCCTTAGGAATTGCCCTCTATGGTATTTGGCTTAAGAAGTCCTTCATTTCATATTTCTCTAGAAATTTCTTCTGAAAGTTTTAGAAAAAAATCTTCAGTTTACATATCTGATGATGTCATTTGTTTGATGTGCCCCCCTACCAACATGCATGCACACACACACACGCACACACACATACTTCCTGCTACCCTCAAGGAGAATCCCAGCATGGCTCCAGCGTGGCCCCAACATGGTCCTAGCCTGACCCATGAACTTGACTCCCAGCCAAGTGAAAATCCCATTGCACAGTGGACTTTCCAAGCCCCGGGGATTTCCCTCTTTCTGGACTAACCTCTCCATCTCCTTTCCATAGGAAACTCCTGTCACCCTATAGACTCTCCCTGAGTGTGGCTCGCTGCTAAGCCCTAGCGGGTTCTCCTGCATACTCTAATGCTCTCTTCCCACATTGACCACAACTCTTCTTCCCACACCAGTGTCAGCTCTTCTTTCCCACCAATCTCAACTCTTCTTCACCACCCAATGTCAAGTCTCTTCCTCACCAATCTCAACCTTTAAGGGCACGAGGACCCTGTCTTAGTCATCTTTGCCTCTCCCTCCCACCCCAGCACAGCTGCTGATGAAGAGAAAGTTTTCATAATTTTTGAAAATTATTGAATGAATGACATTTCTAATGGAAACTGACTCTGGTTGGACCACTTAAAATGCCTGGTAAACATCCCGGCAAGTAGAATAGGTTGGTAAGCAGAAAGCGAAAGAACAGTGGCTTTAAAGCCCTTACCCTGTGCTGCAGGTGCAAGCCCAAGCACTTTGCAGGGGGTGAAACTGAATCTGCAGGATACTGTGAGGAAGGGACTGCTGTCCCCATTTTCAGATAAGGAAATTGAGGCAGATAGGTCACATCATGCACCTGCAAGCCGTTAAGCAGGCATTGGAAATCAGGCAACCTGGCTCCCTGGCCTGCGTTCTAAATCACTGTGCCAACTGCTGATCTAAAGAATTAAAATATCTAGTACAATTTTTATTATTATTTATTTGAAAGTTAGAGAGACAGAGGTAGAGAGAGGGAAGGAAACAGATTTCCTGTCCACTAGTTCCTGTAGTAGCTGGGACTGGGCCAGGCTGAAGCCAAGAACTAGGAACTCAGTTCAGTTCTCCCATGTGGGTGGCAGGAATCTAACTACTTGAGCCATCATCTGGGGCATCCCAGGAAGCTGGAATCAGGAGCAGGGCCAGAACTAAAACCCAGGCACTCCACAATGGGGTGTGGACATCCCAAATAACATCTTAACCATTGCGCCAATGTCCACCCAAAATATCCAATACATTCTTGACTGTAGCATGAGGTGTTTCCATCAGGGACAGGGCCATGAGAGATGAATTTGAGGGTTAAGGAAAAGAATGAGGATCATGAGATGCTGGGGCCACAGCAGCAGCATATCCCATCTGACAGAACAAGAGGAGAAGGGGGCATCTCCCCATCAACCCAGGAAAAATCCATTAAAGAAATAGGAGCTTCGGGGCCGGTGCTGTGGCGCAGCGAGTTAACGCCCTGGCCTGCAGTGCCAGTATCCCATATAGGCGCCAGTTCTAGTCTCGGCTGCTCCTCTTCCAATCCAGCTGCTATGGCCTGGGAAAGCAGCAGAAGATGGACCAAGTGCTTGGGCCCCTACACCCGTGTGGGAGACCCAGAAGAAGCTCCTGGCTCCTGGCATTGGATTGGCACAGCTCCAGCCATTGCGGCCAATTGGGGAGTTAACCAGTGGATGGAAGACCTCTCCCCCCACCCCGCCCATGTGTGTGTGTAACTCTGACTTTCAAATAAATAAATAAATACGTCTTTTAAAAAAAAGAAATAGGAGCTTCCTGGAGCTGTCTGGGTATATGCAAAGAAGCATTCTAGAAGAACAGAATGTGGGGGAGTATTGCTGGCAGTCGGCACTGCTATGAGATATATACTATGCCAGGGAGAAGCAAACCGAGGGACATTTGAAGAGATGTCCTCACGTAAGCCTCAGAATGCAGGCAGCGACGAGACAACTGGCCCAAGATTCCCAAGGAAAATCCCCAGAGACAGAGAAGGATCTTGGAATTGACACACGGGGCAGAGGATGAGGGGCTGGAGGCACAGCGGCATGGCCAGGGGGATGGGGACACTGGAAACAGTTCTTGGAGACCCCATGAGGCTGAAGGTAGGATAGTTAGCAAAAGGGTGATGGTTACAGGTCTTAAGGCAAGGGATAGCTGAAATAGAAAGGAAGGTGACCCTGGGAAGGGCCATGTGTGCATTTTAGGTGGACAAGCTTGGCAGTCAACTCCGAATATGGAGAAATGACAGGCCTCGGTAATGACTTTTATTCAGCAAGTAATTACCAAGCGAGGCTCTAAATTTAAACTGCTCTCTCAGGTGTCACCCTGAATGGGATAATGACCAGGCGCTGTTACAATGAGTTGAGCTAGAATAATATTGTCTTTGAATGGTGGACATTTCTGATTTAAACTGAGAGAACTCTTTTGGCATTACAGGAATTCTGCCCTCGGAGTGCACTTATTAAGATCAGCCAAAACAAGTACGCTCTCTCTTGCTCTCATATAAAGTCGCCTCCGATCCAGGAGGATCCACATGTGTGAGTATACCTAACTGTGTTCTCAAATAATAATTTATGTCTTTGAACCTTAAAGCATCTGTTTCTGGGTTGAGATTCAAGACGTCTAAATTCTAGGGGCAAAAAGCAGAGGTGGACAACTTCTTACTTAAAATGTAGTTCTATGATTATTATCCCTTCAAGGTCACACATTTATCTGCTATTCATTCCTTCTTCTGGTTCTGATCTAACATCTAACATTATTTTCCAGACTTCAAATAAGCATTCAGTCCTGAGTTGAAAGTGCAGGAATTAGCCAAGGCCTTCTGCTAGGGATTCAGGAGTAGGTGTTTGGCCCTAATGGTTAAGACACTGCAACCCACAACAGCGTGCCTAGGTTCAAAACCTGGCTCCTGCTTCTGACTCCAGCTTCCTGCTAATGCAGACCCTGGAAGGTAGCAGGGAATGGCTCAAATACTTGGGTCTCTACCCATGGGGGAGGCCTAGATTTGGTTCCCAACTCCCAGCCAGCCACGAGTCCAGCCCTAGCTGTTGTGGGCATGTAGGGGCTGAGCCAATAGATTGGGGAGTTCTCTCTATCTCTCCTTCTCCCTCTGTCCTTCTCTCTTAGCCTGTCAAATTAAAAAAAAAAAAGCAGTGATTTTGGGGCCAGAGTTGTGGCATAGTAACGTAAGCCTCTGCCTGCAGTGCTAGCATCCCATATGGGCACTGGTTCGTGTCCTGGCTGCTCCACTTCAAAAAAAAAAAAAAAAAAAAAAAACACAGTATTTCTTTTAAATAACTAAGGATTCAGGTCCCTCTAATTGAACTGCATTTGGGAGCAAGAACCTATCTGCCTCCCCCTTCTTGGGACTGGGAAGAAAGGTGCTATCCCTGGCTTGTCTGTGTTCAGGTAAGTGAATGGGTGGTTACATCCGGGGTCTGTAGTGAGGTGAATGAATTTTCCTCTGAGGCAGTAGGATTGCTAAGAGATGTGAATGTGAATTAAAGCCAAGTCATAGAAAAGAGCTGAGGCATAAAGAGTGTGCGGAAACCCACGTCCACCAGGGGCATCAGAGTTGCAGTCATACAGCCATGACCTTGGAGTCAAGGGTATACAAAAAGAGGTGAGGATGGAATTTTGAGCAAGGGTTGGGAAAATGGGCCCAGGAAACACCCTCCAGTTTCACCTAGAAGTTGTGGGTTGTCTTTGGGAGTCAACCTTCTGTTAACTGAAAATGAGAATCTAGTTGAGAAATCAGAGCGAAAGTTGATCCAGCCAGTCTAACTGAGCATGTGAACACAGAAACAGCCCATCAGTTGTCTGTGCTGACTGTTCCACAGTCTGAGCTTGGCTACAGGTTTTGTACTGCCTTACGGAGTGGGTACAGGCATTGAGTCAGGTTCACACAATACAGGTTTGTGTGTGGTTAGCAATCGCATTGAAAACCGAAGAATACCTCGTTGAAAATCAAAGAACACTAACAGATTTGATTACTGATGAAGGAGGTACTCCTGCACTCATCCCTAAAAGGGGATGCACTATTAGTGCAGGGCCCACTCGGGACCTTCCCCATGACTGAACCAATGAGCTCTGCCCACACCGACAGTGCTCGCTCTCACGGTTGTGTTTAACACTGCCAGCCCCTCCCTCCTTCCCTAACCTGCTCCTCTTGAGTTGTGCCATGGGCTTTCTCCCTGCCCAATTCTGCACACACTCTTTGCTTCCATGACTCTGCACAAAAGACCCAGACTATTCTGTGCTGTTACATCAACATCATGCACGCTGCAGGAAGGGGGGCTGCAATGGGTTTTGGAGAGCTCCTAAGGTGGCCATGGTGGAAAGGACCCTGTGAAACTCAGGCATGGCTTCATAGGCAGCCCACCTCAGTTGTATGCCCCTAGGGAGGTTCCTTATCATCTTTGAGTTCAAGATTAGAGCAGTGTGAGGGTTGAGAGTGATCATTGCTGTGCCTGGCATAGGCAGGTGTTTCACACACGTGGCTGGGATTATATTTTCAACAGCTCACTGGGTATTTCCACCCGAGTCTTCAAAATCTCAAATTTAGCACATCCAGAACTGAAATCAAAGCTTCCCACAAACCTGTTCCCATCTCAGACTTCCCCTTCCCCCGACCAGTCACAGAGTCGTCCAAGCAGAAATCTGCCATAATTTTCACTTCTTGTCCTCCACCCACCATCACACCCCACTGGTCTCCAAGTTAGGTGGACCTCAACTTGCAAACGTTTCTCAGCTCTGTCCTACCCTGCTGTTCAAGGTCAGGAGCTCTCAGTTCCCCCAGCCATGTCCCACTGGAGTCCTAGGCACTCCCCATAACCTGCCTCACATGCAAATCTGCTCTTGCCCATCCTTCTCTTTAAAAATCCAAGGTTAATGTTTGGCCTAGTGGAGAAGATGTGGGTTAAGATACCTGTGTCCCTCGTCCTACATCAGAATGTCTGGTTTCATTCCTGCTCCAGTTGCTGACTCCAGCTTCCTGCCATTGTGCACCCTGGGAGGCAGCAGGGATGGCTCAGGTAGTTGCATGCCAGCTTGCACTGCAGTCATAGCTCTTGGCTGCAGCCCAGCCCAGTCCTGGCCATTGTGGACATTTGGGGAGTGAACCAGTGGATGGAAGTGCTCACTTGCTCTCTTTCTTTCTCTCTGCCTCTCAAATAAGTCAATCCTTCAGATCCACCCCTATCTCCTTTCTTATCAGCCTCTTGGTGGTTGACCCAGGCCTGCCTTCCTATCCTTGCTTGTCCCTAATCCCAGTGCCCTCTGCATGCTAATCACATTAAAATATTTGTAAGCTTTCCCCACCCAGTACTATACTTTTCACTACGCAAAGACTAAGTATTCCCTCCCTGGAATGCCATCCCTTGCCATTGCCACCTGGGGAACTTTAAGATAGAAGTCAAGTTTTTCCCCACTATGCCATGTCCCAGCACCCAACATTCCCACATAGTGGGGTGATCCCTGTGCATCCTGTAGAGGTTTCATCAAAGGAAATTTCACTGCACTGGACTTTGGTCTTGGTCCATTTTCAGATGCTATAACAAAGTATGTGAAGCTGAGTACTTTATAAAGATGTTCATTTATCTCACAGTTTTGGAGACTGAAAGTTCAAGGTCAGGTGGCCCCATGAGTTCAGCCTCTGGTGAGGGCCCTCTTGGTCACACAACATAAGTAGATGGCATCTTTCAGGAGTAGGTGTGACAGGGAGAAATCACAGGAAGCCAGAGGATGGGGAAAAGTCTTGCACTATTTATAACAACTCCCTCTCAGCAGAGTTCACTCCACAAGGCCAGCACTGATGGTCCCCTCGGAGGGTGGTGCTCCCAGTGACCTCATCACCTAGCACTGGGCCTCTCCTCTTCAAGGATCCAGCACTTCTCAAATCAGCACACTGAGGACCAAAACTCCAGTACATGAATCTGTAGGGGCCAAAACATATCCATGGTATAGTTGACCATGGAGGCACAAGTCCTTGAAGATAGGGGTCAAGTTCTATCTACTCCTGAATCCCGGTTGCCAGATTCAGCTCACAGGATGGGCTCAATCAATACTGAAGAACAAATGAATGAAGAAATAAATGGGAGTGCACGCCCAGTGGTGCTCCTTGAGGGGCATGCCACTCCACAGAGAGTCTTTGTTTAGGTGTAGCTAGAAAACATACGCTACAATCCTCTCTTGATGAATATGATATTTCACTGAATATCATAGCACATTTTGTCCATCTCAAAATTCTGCTCAAACAACATGATATCCAAATTATAGTACATAACAGAATATGAATGGACATGTCAAGATACTGCCCATTTTCACTAAACTCAACTCTATCAACCATCCTTTTAGAATTAAAATTCAGTTCTTTCTACATTGATGAAATCCTTTTGTGGCTTATCATCTTCCCCTGGCCTTTCTGAAAGCTCTTAGGTACTAATTATCTCTCTCACTTCTAGGGCTTCACAGAGCGAACATATCCACTCAGTCCCTAGTCTCCTCCTTGTAATTTCCACTGGCTTTTGCTCTAGCTGCCCTCTCTGGGAGCAAGAAACTGAGTTTAATTCTCCTAAGCAGAGGTCACGTTCAACCCAGTGCCTTCAGAGCTTAATCTGTCTCTGTTTCTGAGCTGAGCACAGAGATAAAGGTATGGGTCTTATATTGTATCTATGTTGAGAGCTCCCTCTGGCAGGTCCTTTAATCCGGAGCTCGCTCTTCTTGCTCTATAAATAGTCCATCTCCCTTTGGTTGCTCTTTAGTAAGTCTTCATGCCACTATAGCAGATGAGACTATTTTTTTAAACCTACTGCTTTTCATGGGCTATTAAAGAAATGTACCAAAGATGGCATCTCCAACAGGATATAATTTGACTAAATTGAATTGTAAAATCTTGAATCCACTATAACCATCCATTTGGGGTGGTCAGACAAGGAGTACCTGACCTCAGACAGTTGGGTGAACCAAGATACTCAGCATCCGTCTCTCCATCCTCTGCCTCTCCTGTCTTTCTTTCTCCCAGGGAGCCTTCAGCTGTGGGTAACTGAATGTATTTCCTGCAGATCCAGCCTCTGGTTTGTAACTGAGGATGGTGCACAGTGAAAAACGGGAAGGAAAGTATTATGTTGGGGGTAGGAGGAAGGCAGGTCCAACATTGATTTGATGTGGCAAAGATGATGTAGATTTTCATTTTCAACTCAAGATTTATCCCTAAATGATTCTTGAAGACCGTGCAACCTACATTATCCATATTGCTCAATCCCAAAGGCCTAAGTCTTCAAGGAGAGCATTTTGGCATCCCCGTGTGTGCAGTTAGACATGGATGAGGCTGTGCCAATTTCCTCTTTGCTAGGTAGTGTGACCACTGCATTCGCTGACACACCACATCTGGGTGGTGGGTCTTCTGAGAGTGGGTCTCTGCAGAAGGAAATGATTGTTCTTCTTCCCCTCCTCCCCTTCCCTTGAGTAGACCCTGAGCTTTCTTCTACATTCCATGACACCAGAGAGATCTTGTCCAAGTGGAAATACTCCCTTACCTCTCTATAACTTTCGCCATGTAGAGAACACACACGTAGTTTCCCAGTGTAGCCTCAATAACTCCAAGAAGCGAGTGGAACGGGAGCAACTTCCCCCATTTTGCATCCTGTCTTCACTGGGGAAGGTGACTCACAGACCAAGCTCATTCTCGCTGCCTTTTCTGGGGTCCTGTTCACACTGGAGACCTGTGGCCCCTCTCTGCTGCAGAAGAGGGCAGAGGTGGGTTTGATGCTCTGGCTCTTGGTTTTCTTCAGTGAAGGGAAGCGCCTCTGCCAGTATCCCTCAACTATCTACAGGGTAGGGGCTCTGGCAGACATACCTGCCAGAAATGTAACTGACCATGTGACTGGCCAGAAATCCCTCCAACAGAACTAAAATGCTTCCTCCTATCAGTCCTGGCAGAGCCAGGCTTGGGCAAATTACTTCCATCTTCCTTAAGAAGATGCTCCCTAGAGTAAGTGTGATTTCTTTTTGAAAAGGGATCACATTTCAAATGTGACCTCAGGAAAGACAAATAGCACTAATAATTTTCTCTGTGCTCCAGAAAATTCTCAGGGTACCTGAAGGAAGTTACTGAATACTGAGATCCTGCAGGCAAGTAACACTCTTCCCTTGCTGTCTGATTGTCCTTATGTGATCTTGGGGACGTGGCCATGTTTGAGTCTGCAGTGGGGAGACCCTGCCAGGGCTCATCTGTGCCTTTTCTGTGTATACGGTCAGTTCTCCAATTCCTGTTCCACAGACTGCTGCCTTTTGAACAGTTTTGTAACTTGCCATGAAGCTACTGGATTTAGGAGTGCGTCCCAATGGAAACTTCGGCATTACTTAGCGCTCCTCCCTCGCTCCACGTAGGGTGCTTCACATTGTCTTCCAACAGCAGTGAAATTAGTCATTGATTGAAGCTTCAAGATTCAGCACTGCCTCTAACATGACATTACATGGGTCACTTCCCTTAATCTCACCTGGTCGGTCATTCCTGACGATGTCTCCCTTCCAGCGAGATGTGCATTTGGAATCATTAAGCCTCTGTGTGTCATTCACACCCTGTCTCCTTTCTGGTAAGCTCAGGAGCCCCATTTCTCCTGCTGGAGCAAAGCCCTGAGAATAAGGAGTTCAGTGATAAACTCTGTCTCCAAGTGACCTGTGTTACCCACAAGGACAGATGCCCTTGGCTGCTTTCAGAAGCATGCTGCACTGCCATAGCACTTGGGACAGAGGACCTAAAGGGTCAGAATGATTCACTGAACTCCAGGGCCAGGGGTAGCAATTTGGACAGCTGCAGCCTCTTCTCTCCTCTCCTCTCCTCTTCTCTCCTCTCCTCTCCTCTCCTCTCCTCTCCTCTCCTCTCCTCTTCTCTTCTCTTTTCTTACCACTCTCTTCCTTTTCTGCCTCTTCAACTGTTAAGACTCAGAAGCCTACTGGTTCTCATCAGACATCCCTTTGGTGCCTACGTCATATGTACTTATGTTCTGTATGTCCTAAGACAGCTGGGCTGACAGATAGACATGAGACCCCAGACAACCAGCAGGAATCTGGGCAAGCTAGTGATGTTTGATGACTTAAAGGTGTTCGGGCCCCGGGAGAGCTTGGAGAGGGGTGCCCAGCAGTTTCTTGCCAGAACTAGGACCAGCCTCTCCTGAAAAGTCAATGAAGGTACAGTATTCGGCTCTACCTCCCCACCCCCCCAAACACACACACATTGTTGGCCTACTTATCACATGATTCAATCAAATCTGTAGCCTAAAGTGATTAGCAGGGCATGTGACTTAACATTGTTGTGGAAACTCATGACTGGAGCACAGGGAGATTACTGATGCCATAAACAGGAGTGTCAATTGGTAAAGTCAACAACAGGAGTCACTGTGCACTTACTCCTCATGTAGGATCTCTGTCCTTAATGTGCTGTACACTGAGGCTTAATGCTATAACGAGTACTCAAACAGTATATTTCACTTTGTGTTTCTATGGGGGTGCAAACGATTGAAATCTTTACTTAATGTATACTAAACTGATCTTCTGTAAAAAAAAAAAAAAAAAAGAAATTATCAATTCCCAACTTGACTCTCACTGGGATTAAACATGACAATAGGTCTGATCTGATTTCATCATCATTTAAAAAAAATCATCTATTATTTTTCACTTTATGTTTCTGTGTGGGAGCAAACTGTTGAAATCCTTACTTAAGGTATACTAAGCTGATCTTCTGTATATTAAGATAATCGAAAATGAATCTTGATGTGAATGGAAGGGGAGAGGGAGTGGGAAAGGGGAGGGTTGTGGGTGGGAGGGACGGTATGGGGGGGGGAAGCCATTGTAACCCATGAGTCGTACTTTGGAAATTTATATTCATTAAATAAAAGATAAAAAAAAAAACATTGTTGTGGTGTGAGATTAAGCAAAAGAAAGCCATGTAGTAGGGCCTTTCCAGGCAAGCTCATGGGGAAAGTCTGTTGGCTGGAAGTCAAAATCATGGCAGCCCTTCCCCTGCCCATAGAGTGGGTTTGGGCCAAGCACTAGAGTGAGGCGCATGGAGGAAGGAGTGGGCAACAGCCTTCATGTCAGTTTTATACCTACCCCATCCCTCTTGGTGAAATATCTTGACCTTGGTCAGCATCGGTCATTTTGGAGAGTGGAACATGGTGACCAAGCGTCTTCTGCTTCACTGATAGACTCTTCCATGATCAAAACCCCTGCTTGCTCTTTCCTCAGATCATGACAACTCATACTGTTTTATTCTTATTCCAAAAGTAAGACATAATTAATATAATTTATAAATTGGAAACCAGTGGAAAAATGTACAGACCATCCATAGTTCCACATTTCAAAAGTGGTCACCATTTATATTTGGGTACATAGCATTCTATAATGTTTTCTCTGCTGCATTGGTTCTTCCCTCTTGTTTTTTTAAAGATTTGTTTATTTGAAAGAGCCACAGAGAGACTAAGAGACAGAGAGAGAGAGAGGAGAACGAGCTACATTCCAATGGTTTACTCCCCAAATGGCTGCAATGGCTGGGGCTGGCCCTGGCCCAGGCTGAAGCCATGAGCCAGTAACTCCATCCAGGTCTCCTGTGTAGGTAGCAGAGGCCCAGGTACTTGGGCCATCTCCTGCTGCTTCCTATGGTACACATTAGCAGGGAGCTAGATCAGAAGCAGAGGAACGGGAACTCTTAACTAGACACTCTGATAATGGGATGTCCACATCCCAACGAGCAGCTTAACCTGGTATGCCACAGTGCTGGTTCATACTATGTTGATCCTTATTTTTTCTTGTAATAAAAAGTCATTGTTTCTCCTTATCATGTATGATAGTTGCAAAAACTTTTTTTGAATGTGGAGAAAGTGACAGTTCTGGTCTTAGAATCCATCTCCCAGACACAGCCATTAACCATTTGATGCCATGGTTTCCAGTCATCCTTATGTATTCCCAACCTTGAAAACAAAACTGAGAATGTAATATCCATCCTGTTTTATAACTGCTTTCCTACTTAGTATGTTATCTGGGTCTTTCCATGACAATGACACCTCTTGTTCATTATTGCCTGCCTAGGATTCCATTGTTCATGTGGTCCATAACTTATGATACCAACCCCTTGTTGGGGGGGTGTCTCTCTTATTCCTTCTGGGTTCTTCCAAGATCTCCTTCCTGGTGTTCTTCAGACAGGTACATAGATAGGCTTGTCATCTCCTTTGTATATACCGGAAAAACTTTCTGCTTCCTGCTCTGAATTCTTGTTACTCTTCCTTCTGAGGGGTTATAGTTCATAGATGAGATTGCAATCAACTAATACATGGGACAAAGAGAAAAACCTGTGAAAAGTCACTAGAGTAGGGTAGATAAGGTTTGTGATTTCACAGAGCAGGGGTGCTGAGTGGCATGTCATTTCATGATGTCTCTGGGAACTTGGTATCACTGAACTTAAGGAAGGTACTTCAAAAGGCTTGTGGAATTAAAAGATAAGTTTGGGGGGCCGGCGCCATGGCTCACTTGGCTAATCCTCTGCCTGCGGCACCAGAACCCCATATGGGCCCCGGGTTCTAGTCCCGGTTGCTCCTCTTCCAGTCCAGCTCTCTGCTGTGGCCCGGGAGTGAGGGCAGTGGAGGATGGTTCAAGTGCTTGGGCACCTGCACCCGCATGGGAGACCAGGAAGAAACACCTGGCTCCTGGCTTCCGATTGGTGTAGCTCCAGCCATAGCGGCCATTTTGGGGGTGAACCAATGGAAGGAAGACCTTTCTCTCTGTCTCTCCCTCTCAACTGTCTGTAACTCTACCTGTCAAATAAATAAAAGTTAAAAAACTTTAAAAAAATAAAAATAAAATATCAGTTTGGGACAAGTGTTTGGGCCTTGCAGTTAAGATGCCAGCATCCCATATCATAGTACTTGAGTTTGAGTCCAGGCTCTGCCTCCTGGCTCCAGCTTCCTGTCAGTGTGGACCCAGGGAAACGATGGTGATGGCTCAAGTAGCTGAGTCCCTACCACACACAAGGAGACCTGGATTTAGTTGCCAGTTCTCAGCTTCGACCTAGTCCTGTCCTGGCCACTGCAGGTATTTGAGGAGTGAACCAGTAGATGAAATCACTCCTGTGCTCACTCTTTCCCTACTGCCTCAAATTAAGTAAATTTATCTTGGTGCAAAAAGATTTCCCCTCCTGGAATATTGGGCCCCCGGGAGAAACAATGGACCAAGAGCTGAGAAAATGCCTGTGGAGCTGGCTTGGATATTGCTATAGACACAGCAGCTGTCAACACCAGCATAATCATCCCTCTCTCCCTCTCTCCCTCTCTCCCTCCTTCTCTCTCTCTCTCTCTCTCTCTCTCTCTCTCTCTCTCTCTCCAGGGAGGATGTAGAAGCAAGTAGCTACAGTTTCCCACTCTGGCCACTGAAAGAAGTTGACACTGGAGCTTTGAAAGAGCCAAAACAGGAGAACCCTAGAAAGAAGAAAAAGAAACCCGTCAAGAGGCCGCCTCTCCAGGAGATGGTACCTTCAGACTCGGACGACTCTTCCCGTGGCACCAGGTCCCACGAGTCCCCCTGCCAAGACGTGCCCCAAGCCCAGGGTAGGGGGAGGGACGACACTGTGTAATCTCCAGCATGCCCTGAGATCTCTTTCAAAATAATGCATGTGAGATCATTCCCCAATTTCCAGGCCAGCGTAGGGCCCGGCACAGCAAGAATACCAACCCCCTTAAGTAATGCTGAAACCCACTTCTCCAGAGAAAGCCCTGGGCCAGAGGTGTAGGCGTCAGCCAGCCGTACCACCGCTGCCGCACCACCGCCTCCGGCATCCCCTCCCCTTCCTCCTTGAGGCGCCCACAGCAGCAAAGGCTGAGGACCATCACTGGGAAACCTTAAAGGCAACCATGTTTAAGAAAGCCAGAGCTCCTGCAGGGCTGCCCAAGACCTCACCCGGTGACACTGGGCCCTCTGCTGAGGTAAGGCCGCCCTGCATCCCACCTGTGCCTTCCTCTGTCTAGCACGGGCCCCTCTCCCCCGGCACCCCCAACCTGGCTCACCTACCTGTTGGAGCCTGTGCTTCTTGCTTTTCCTGACCACTCGGTATCTTGTGTTTGGCCTTGGCCTCACAGAACAGCACTCAGTCTTCTGGCAGACTGTCCACACCCAGAGGTTTTAACCTGCCAAGTTACTGTCATAGGCTTTTAAATGTTTGTGGAAGTCAGCAAGGCCAGGATCCAAGCCTGCAGCCTTGTTTTAAATTGGTTGCCCCATGTGAAGTAGGTATTTTGTCACCCTTTGAGAGGACTGGAATTAACAACTGGTAACTTGTCTCAGAGCTACAAGACTGAGCATTCACTGTTTGATTGTTTTCTGGATTTTTTTAAATTGAGCCCTCCCTAATTATTTTGTCTGTAGTCTGTTGTAGGTACCTCTAATTGAGCGTGGAACAGAATAAAAACTCTTACATTGGAAACCTTTCACAACTCCTGGATTGTTCATTGTTGTTATCTTAGAACTCATTTTAGCAATGACATGGAAAAGGATTTGGTTCTGCTCACTGATTTCCAAAATGAAATAGCTCTCCCATATTCCCTTTTTCTGGTTGGTAATAACCCTGAGGCTAGGTAACAATAGACTACAGATTATTAATAAGAAAAGTATTGGACAGGGCAGGGTTCTGATGCTCTCAAAATCTACAATCTAGTTAAAAGTAGAGCCCACTTTCCTGAAAACTAGGGGTCTCCAGGCTATGGTGAAGAAATTAAAGAAGGAATCGACTTATAAAAATATGAAAGAATAATGGATATCAGCTCAGCATCGGGCTAACAATAGTAATGGAGTGAGGAAGGGATTGAGGAATGAGGAGGGATCCACATCAAGGCAGGCATAGGATGTGGGGAGGCATGCTGCCCCCCCCACAGTTCAGAGGTTTGCTCCCAGAAAGAAGGCAGAGGGCCTGAAATGGACATAGTGGAGAGGTGCTGGAGTACATAGGAAACCATTCATCCAGCCATAGTCGCATAAGCTCGCAGGCACTCTTTCAATTGTACGACAAGCAACTGAGAGCTGACAGATGTGCCAGGCCCCAGCGAGATGCCATCAGACGCTACCTCCTCTGTATGTTCCTTCTCTTCCTTCATCTCACTTTCTTATTGGTCTAATCGCTGTTGGGGGTGGGGGAGGGACATGCAGAGATAAAGAACTCTAGGGCAAACAGACCCAGTATTGGTGTTACCTCATGGTGCGTGATGTGTTTGATGCCCCATTCAAGGTGATGGGGAAAATCACAGTGACAACAGAATGCTTCCACTTCCAGCCAATATGGAATAACAGGAACTAGATTTATATCCCCACCCCCAAACAACCCCAACACCTGATCAAATGCATGGAACAACCGTTTCCACAGTGTTGGCCATCAAGCTGTAAAGGAAGGTGATCATAGAGAAACAAATGAGGTGAGTCCCATGAAGGCCCCCTTGACTTTCTGAAGACAGTTTCCAGGCTATAGCATAACAGGGGAGGGAGAGAAGACCCATCCGGAGCCTGGAGCCCTCTGCATGTGAGAAGATGGTCCCGGGATTCTGAGGAGACCGAGGCAGCTGGAGCTCACAGGGTGGAGTGCCAGAGAGCAGGGCGCTCTGGCGACCCATCCAGAGGCTCCTTGGTGTCTTCAGCACAGTACTGATCAGTGCCTGGCTGTCAGCAAAGCACGCAAGGCTGCAGAAAGGACCACACAAAAAGAGGAGCAACTTCTGCTGCTCACGCAGGGCTGGGATGATTTCTGTTTCCTCCACAATAGAAAACTTCATTATTGAAGGGGCATCAGGTTACGTACTCAGAAGGGATCGGCCTCAAGTAGAGAAAACTTAGCCTTAGACAAAAAGTTTTTCTGGTCTACCTAACAAAGCTTAAAAGCAAGACCTGGATGGATCAAACTGTTTCCAAATACCTGTGTCCCAGAACAAAGCTCAAGAATATTTATAAGCTATGAAAACAGCCACCATGCAACAAGGTAAAATCTACAATGTCTGGCATCCAACCAAAGATTACCAGGCATGCAAAGAAGCAAGAAAATACAATCCATAATGAAGAGAAAAATCAATTGAAATTAATTTTAAAAATTATACAAAGTATAGTACCAGAAATGACAACTATGGCAGTATATATAGAAAATAATTGACTTTATAGAGTAATGGCTATAGCATGTGAATTTTTATCAGTCCCTGAATATGCACCTGGATGCATTTCTCGGGTGATTTGTGTGTTTGATTTTTTTCTTTACTGAATGAATTCGCACATAATAAAAGGGACTCAATCGGCCAGCGCCGTGGCTCACTAGGCTAATCCTCCGCCTAGCGGCGCCGGCACACCGGGTTCTAGTCCCGGTCGGGGCGCCGGATTCTGTCCCGGTTGCCCCTCTTCCAGGCCAGCTCTCTGCTGTGGCCAGGGAGTGCAGTGGAGGATGGCCCAAGTCCTTGGGCCCTGCACCCCATGGGAGACCAGGAAAAACACCTGGCTCCTGCCATCGGATCAGCGCAGTGCACCGGCTGCAGCGCGCCAGCCGCGGCGGCCATTGGTGGGTGAACCAACGGCAAAAGGAAGACCTTTCTCTCTCTCTCTCTCTCTCTCTCTCACTGTCCACTCTGCCTGTCAAAAAATAAAATAAAAAATAAAAATAAATAAATAAAAGGGACTCAATCTAAAAAAGAAAAAGAAAGACAATACTTTCAGGGGTCATTTCTATAATTTGCTAAGAAAAAGAATAAGATAATAATGGCTTCGTATCCAGATGTTATGGCTACCATATATAATTAGCCTGAAACACAAGCCGGGGGCAGAAGCATTGGGATAGAGTTATTGAAGTCATGTGGAATGGGTATAGGATGAGTCCCTGAAAGAGAGAATACTCTCCAGAAGAATGGGAACAGACGTTCACGCAGAGCCTAGATGACCAACTGAGTAGTATAAAAGAGATCCATGCAGCAAACGCCAGTCGCCTACATGACCTCTAAGTTCACGTTCAACCCCAGAAATCTATGACTCAATGACTCTGAGCAGTCCCACATAGATGAAAAATTTGTCCTTGTAAAAGGTGGGACATAGCCAACAGAAGCAGACAAGATAAACTAATTGGGGGAACAAGAATTAGAAAAGGAGAAGTAATATTATATTTGCACATGATAGAGTGTACCTGAAGAACCTAACTCCAAAAAACACTTATCCAAACAATAAAAGAATTCAGGGAGATTGAAGATTTAAGTTTTTTTTTTTTTTTTTTTTTTTTTTTTTTTTTTTTTTTTTACAGGCAGAGTGGACAGTGAGAGAGAGAGACAGAGAGAAAGGTCTTCCTTTGCCGTTGGTTCACCCTCCAATGGCCGCCGCGGTCGGTGCACTGAGGCCGGCACACCACACTGATCTGATGGCAGGAGCCAGGTATTTATCCTGGTCTCCCATGGGGTGCAGGGCCCAAGGACTTGGGCCATCCTCCACTGCACTCCCTGGCCACAGCAGAGAGCTGGACAGGAAGAGGGGCAACCGGGACAGAATCTGGCGCCCCGACCGGGACTAGAACCCGGTGTGCCGGCGCCGCAAGGCAGAGGATTAGCCTAGTGAGCCGCGGCGCCGGCCTGAAGATTTAAGTTTAATATGCAAAAACAAATGCACAAAAATCATGACCAATTTAGAAGACATTGATAGAGAAAATTTCATTTACCTTATCCACAGAAAAATGAAATATAGTTGCTTCTCACCCGTGATAGTTATGTTCGCAAAGCTGTCTCTGACGGTGAGTACTGAACCATTATCTCTAGGGGAAATATAAAGTTAGGTTCCTACAAGCTTCTGGCCATGATAATGTCATCAGCCAATCAATACGTCATCTTGTCTTCAGTGTGCTTCTGTTTAAAGACACTTTAATATATTTTGTTGATTCGTTAACATCCTCATGTCCAACATACTATAAGCCTGAACAAAGCTTACTGAACACAAATAATTTCTCCAAATTGCATTTCTTAGCCTTCTTGAGTTTAAGAATGCTAAACAGCACTTTAACGCCACACTTGCAGGCCATTTTAAATAGTGAAATCACCAACAATAGGCATAAGCATGTAGCCATAACATTATATATGAAGGTCCTTCAAAAATTTTATGGAAATGGAATAAAATGATTTATTTTGGTGCAAAAAATCTTTGAAATTCAGGCTTTTTTTAAAAGATTTATTTATTTGAAAGACAGAGTTACAGAGAGTAGAGACAGAGAGAGAGGTCTTCCATGCACTGGTTCACTTCCCAGATGACTGCAACGGCCAATCCGAAGCCAGGAGCCAGCAGCTTCTTCTGGGTCTCCCACGAGGGTGCAGGGGCCCGAGGACTTGGGCCATCTTCTACTGCTTTCCCAGGCCATAGCAGAGAGCTGGATTGGAAGAGGAGCAGCTGGGACTAGAATCAGCACCCATATGGGAGGCCAGTGCTTCAAGCCAGGACGTTAACCCACTGCGCCACAGTGCTGGCCCCAAGGCATAGTTTTTTAATAATATGCATCTTTCATGTATATTTTGAAGACCCTTTACATGCATGGATTTCAAAATACATTTCTCTTTGGCTCTTATTTTCTACAAACTTTCTGAAGAACCCCAGTGTATTAAGAAAAGGACACGGTTATAGTAGAGGAGCTAAGACAGGAGGGCAGCCAGGTAACAGATTTCTCACAGCTTTCAGCACGCACCCATCTCTAAAATGCCTTGAGCACTAATTTGGAGACTTTGAATAAACTTTAACAAGTAGGTGAATTCACATATATGGGATCTGTGGATAATGAGAATGGACTGTACCTAGAATAAACTTAACAAGAAGTGTACAAAAACAATATGTGGGGGCCAGCGCCGTGGCTCAATAGGCTAATCCTCTGCCTTGCGGCGCCGGCACACCGGGTTCTAGTCCCGGTCGGGGCGCCGGATTCTGTCCCGGTTGCTCCTCTTCCAGGCCAGCTCTCTGCTGTGGCCTGGGAGTGCAGTGGAGGATGGCCCAAGTCCTTGGGCCCTGCACCCCATGGGAGACCAGGAGAAGCACCTGGCTCCTGGCTTCGGATCAGCGCGATGCGCCAGCTGCAGCGTACTGGCCGCACTGGCCATTGGAGGGTGAACCAACAGAAAAGGAAAACCTTTCTCTCTGTCTCTCTCTCACTGTCCACTCTGCCTGTCAAAAAAAAAAAAAATATGTGGAAGACTCTAGGGCAGTCCTGAAAGACACAGAACAGCTGTGAACATTCCTTCCTTTAGACAGGATGACTAAGCATCATGAAGATGATCATTCTCCCCGAGTCTGTCAATTAGCGCCACACAATCCTAATAAAAACAACAGCAAATGTTTTATGAAGCTTGAAAAGTTGATAGTTAATCTCATGGAAAAATAAACATGTGAAAGTAAACTAAGAAAATATTGCAAGATAAAAACCAAAGGAGGAGCTTATGCTAACACAGTAAAACACTGTAAAACCTTTACGCTTAAAACAGTGTCATAACAGCACAAGAAAAGATAAACGATGGATAGACTAAAATGCAGTCCAGAAAAAGACATAATTCTATAATATATGGAATGGAAGTTTACTGTATTATGAAGTTGACATCTCAAGTCACCAGAGCTTTATAATAACTGATGCTGGATCAACTAGTGTCTACTGGAAAACACTAAAATTAAATCCATGCCTAAGACCACACCTTCGAGTGGATCCAAGCCCTAAATATAAAAATATACTGTGAAAACAGTAAATTCCTCTATAACATATGTATTCAGAAAGTCTTCCTCACTATAACTCAAAACCCAGATGTAATAAAATGCTGTTAACCTTGGCTGCATAAAAATAGTTTTCAAAAATGCATTATCAGCCGGTGCCATGGCTCACTGGGCTAATCCTCCGCCTGTGGCACCGGCACCCCAGGTTCTAGTCCCAGTTGGGGCGCCGGATTCTGTCCCGGTTGCTCCTCTTTCAGTCCAGCTCTCTGCTGTGGCCCGGGAAGGCAGTGGAGGATGGCCCAGGTCTCTGGGCCCTGCACCAGCATGGGAAACCAGGAGAAGCACCTGGCTCCTGGCTTTAGATCGGTGCAGCGCCGGCCGTAGCAGCCATTTGGGGGGTGAACCAACAGAAGGAAGACCTTTCCCTCTGTCTCTCTCTCTCTCTCACTGTCTAATTCTGCCTGCAAAAAAAAATGCATTAACAAAAACATCATAAGTGAAATTAAAAGATAAATGACAAACCGGGAAAAAGCACATAGTGTTTTTCACACAAAGAGCTGATATCCCTCTTTAAAAATCAAGGAAAAAATGACCAAAAATCTGGCAGAAAAATAGGTAAAAGACATGAACTAGGTACAAAGATATAAGAATAGACCCCAAAGTATGAAAAGTTTAACTTTACTCATGATAAGGGACAAATTAAAGCTACACCTATAGCACTTACAGTAATGTGTCAATGTGATGTTAAGACCTGGATTAAAAAATACTTTTAAAATTAACTACAAGCACAATGAAATGTTCAAAAGTAGAGAGAAGTTTATTCTCCAGAAATTGAAACTGGAAAAGGTAAAAATTGTGAGTGTGCGGCACTCTGGCCTGAGGGCACTTTTCATGGCTTTGGCAGTGAAACACTGCAGCCTGGTGAGCTCTAAGTGCCAGAAATAAGAGTGCAGGGCCAGGAAAAGAAGACCCAGAGACCCCAGCGAGTGGCCAGAGCAAGCAGATCCTGGTGTGGCGTGTGTCCTGTTATCACACATTCTATCTTTAAGGGCTGGCTGAGGCAAGATGTGAGTACCACAGATGGAAGTTTAATCTCTGAATGAAAACTTGTAGTCTTTCTATCTTGAAAAACCAGAGAACGAGGTCGCAGGAAACTATAGTGGCTGGAAAGTGCAGGGAGATCTCAGGAATGAGAAATCCAGAGACAGGAAGCCACAGGGTTTGTGGATAACGCCATCACCTTAACCACACACGCGCAGGCAGACTGCAGGAAGATCAACTAAGGCCAGAAGAGCTGAATCGAAATTTGAACTGCAGCTTAAGAGGCTGAGATTTCTGTTTAAGTTCAAAGTCAGTTGTCCACTAAAATAAAAATGTCAGCTCTTCAGAGGAATGTAACAGAATCCAGAGTCCCTACCACATAGCATTTATAAAATCTAGGATGAAATGTTAGTTACATAGAACCATGAAAAGGTGATCCATTTTCAGGAGAAAAGTCAGTGAGACAATCAAGCCTGAGATGACTCAGATGTTGGGTTCTGAGATGGGGACTTTACTAGTATGCTCACTAAGGTAAAGGGAAATATGCTTACAACAAACTATTAAAGTATAAATAAGTGAAAATTCTAGAACTAAAAAATACTGTATCTTAAAAATCCACTGGTTTGGCTTAACAGAATAGAAATCGACAGAATGAAATTGTCCAGTCTAAAGAAATAGATGCTGAGGCCAGCACAGCAAGTGAAGTGGCCACCGATGATGCCAGCATCCCATACGGGTGCCGGTTCAAGTCCCAGCTGCTCCACTTTTGATCCAGCTCCCTGTTAATGTGCCTGGGAAAGCAGCAGAGGATGGCCCAAGTACTGGGGCCCCTGCACCTATGTGGGAGACCCAGAATGGAGACCCAGCCCCAGCTGTTGCAGATATTTAGGGAGTGAGCTGACAGATGGAAGAGCTCACTCACTCTCGCTCTCTCTCCCTTTCAAATAAAATAATTCTTTAAAAAAAGATAAAAGATTTCAAAAAAAAATGGAAAGGGTTTCAGGAAACTATGAGGAAATATCAAAAGATCCAGCACATTTTGTAATTTCAAAATTAGAGGAGAGAGAGAATGGGGAAAAGTATTTGGAAAACTAGTGGCTGAAAAGTCTCCCAAATATATTAAAAGACATTAATTTATAGATTTAAGAAGTTCAATGAATCCCAAAGTAAGAAGAAAACCGTTCCATCAAAGTCATAATACTGAAAACCAGCATGAAGAGAAATTCTTGAAAGCTCTCAAGAAAAATTAAAAAATGACAGAACATGGACAGGGGAACAACTAAAAGCCATTGACTTTTCAGCAAATATGGAGACTAGAAGACAGTGGAACATCATCATTCCGGTGTTGAAAGAAAACCTCTCAACCCAAAATTCTGCATCGAGTGAAAATCTCTTCAAAAATGAAAGCAAAATAAAGATATTTCAGATGGAAGTAAAAGAATTTATCATCAGAAGATTTGCACCATAAGAACTGCTAAAGGGTGGCCGGTGCTGTGGCATAGTGGGTAAAGCCACAGCCTGTAGTACCAACATTGCATAGTGGGGCTGGTTTGTGCCTGGCTGCTCCACTTCCAATCCAGCTCCCTACTGATGGCCTGGAAAAAGCAGCGGAGGATGGCCTAAGTGCGTGGGCTCCTGCTACCCACGTGGGAGACCTGGAAGAAGCTCCTGGCTCCTGGCTTTGACCTGGCCTAGCACTGGCCATTGTGACCATTTAGGCAGTGAACCAGCAGATGGAAGATCTCTTTCTGTCTCTTCCTCTCTCTCTCTCTCTCTCTCTGTAACTCTTTCAAATAAGTAAATAAATCTTTTAAAAGAATTGCTAAAGGAAATTTTCCAGGCTGAAGGGAAATGATACAAAATAGAAGATCAGATCTTTAAAATGGAATGAATTGCATGTGAAATGGTAAATATATAGCTAAATATACATTTAAAATTTTCTTTATTGATATACATAGAGATATAATCTGTATGGTAATAATGGTATTAAGGGCAAATACAGAGTTAAAAAAGGACATACATGGTTGTACAGTTTCTGTATATTTTTTTTGACAGGCAGAGCTAGACAGTGAGAGAGAGACAGAGAGAAAGGTCTTCCTTCCGTTGGTTCACCCCCCAAATGGCCGCCATGGCTGGCACTGCACCGATCCAAAGCCAGGAGCCAGGTGCTTCTCCTGGTCTCTCATGTGGGTGCAGGGCCCAAGCACTTGGGCCATCCTCCACTGCACTCCTGGGCCACAGCAGAGAGCTAGACTGGAAGAGGAACAACCGGGACAGAATTTGGCACCCCGACCGGGACTAGAACCCGGAGTATCAGCGCCGCAGGCGGAGGATTAGCCTAGTGAGCCGCGGCGCCAGCCCAGTTTCTGTTTCTTACACGGTTGTGAAATTGAACTTCTTTCTCTGAACGCTTCACAGACCAAGTAGACAAAAAACAAAAGCAAGTAAACAAAAACCATCAAACATGATCTCAGTCACTTTGACCTGGTCCCAAATCCTGGAGAATATATTATTTTCAAGCACACTTGGTACTTTCACCAAAATAATCCATTTACTTGGCCATATAACAACTTCTAATAAACTTAAAAGAAATTCAGTCATACAGAGTATGGTTTTGGACCATAATGAAATTAAATGGAAAACCAATAACATTAATATATTCATTAAAATCTCAAATTTTATGGAAATTAAACACATATTTCTAAAAAGCTATGACGAATAGAAGAAATCACAAGGTGAAATGACATACAAAAATTACTTATCTGAAAAAACTAACAAAATAGATAAACCTCTAATTAGGGAGAAAAAAGAGAAAGGACACAAACACAAAGAAGGATTCTCATTACTAGGGAGCCTATAAACATTAAAATCAAAACGGATATTATGGATAAACTGAAAAATTCAAACATTAAGATGAAATAGATCTTAAAATATAACTAAAAGCGTTACAAACATGAAGCAGAAAATATGAATTCCCTTATATCTACTAAATAAATTTGTTATCAAAACCCTTTCCACACACACATACACACACAAAATAGCTCCCAGCCCATGTGCTTTCATTGAAGAGTTGTTTGTTTTGTTTTGTTTTTTGACAGGTAGAATAGACAGTGAAAGAAAGAGAAAGGTCTTCCTTTTCTGTTGGTTCACACCCAATGGCCACTGTGGCCGGCGCACCGCGCTGATCCGATGGCAGGAGCCAGGTGCTTCTCCTGGTCTCCCATGGGGTGCAGGGCCCAAGCACTTGGGCCATCCTCCACTGACCTCCCGGGCCACAGCAGAGAGCTGGCCTGGAAGAGGGGCAACCGGGACAGAATCCGGCGCCCCAACCGGGACTAGAACCCTGTGTGCCGGCGCCACAGGCGGAGGATTAGCCTAGTGAGCCGCGGTGCCGGCCCATTGGAGAGTTTTTAAAATGAAATTACACCAATCCTATACAAACTCTTTTGGAAAACAGGGGAGGAAGTAATACTTGTTAATTTGTTTTATGAGCCCAGAATAACTGTAATACCAAAGCAAAGTTTACAATAAAAGTAAACTAATATATAAACAAATCAAGCCCAACAATAGATAAAACAGATACTACCTCATGATTAAGTTGGGTTTAGCACCAGAATGAAGCCTTGTTTTAAAAATCAAAACCCTAGGGTTGGCATTGTGGTGTAGCGGATAAAGCCGCCATCTGCAATGCCAGCATCCACCCAGCTGCTCCGTTTCTGATCCAGCCACCTGTTAATGGCCTGAAAAGCAGTGTTTGGGCCCCTGCTACCCACAGGGGAGACCCGGAAGAAGCTCCTGGCTCCTGGCTTTGGTCTGGCCTACTCTGACTTTCAAATAGAATAATAAATCTTAAAAAAAAAAAAATAAAAACCCAATCAATATAACTCAATTTATTCCAAGGGTCCATCTCAATAGGTGCAGAAAAATATTTTTGACATAATTCCAGACCCACTCACAACACAAGCCCTCATAGGAGAAGAATTTCTCAGACTGATAAAGAAATTGTTATATAAAAAAGTCAAATGTAGCTTTTGTTTATCCTGTACAAGTTGACATCTGCTAGCTTAAAAGTCCCCTGGCACCAAACTCAAATTTTTGCACATTCAATTATTTGTAAAAAGCTCAAACAAGCGTGTGTTTAGCCACTTAGCTCCTGCTGCTTTACATATCCCATCAAACCTCACCGAGCAGCTGTTGGCACTGGTCAGGTAGAACGTTGCCATTAGAAGGCCCTACGCTGCCACGGTTCTCCAAAGCCTCTAACCCAGAGGCTCCCTGCCACGCTGCTGAGTGGCATTACCAAAATCTCTCCCTCTGATCCTCAGTTTTTTTCAGGAGTTCCCTTGCCTTCTGTCTTGAGGTGGCCCCCTCCCCATAAGCCTCTGGGCAGTCTCAAGGTGGAAGGGACCTTCCCTCTCACTCAGCCCTGTCCAGGTGCCACTCAACAAACCTGCGTGACTGCCTCTCACCTGGATCCCTTTTCCAGGCAGTGCACAAACTCCCTTCAGGTCAAGATCTATTTCTGGAGCACTAGTGTACTCCTTCGGAGGTTTCGTGCCTCCTTCTTCACGGTTCCTGTGTCCCTATGTTGACGTCTGCACACCCAGCATGACGGTTCCTTTATTTGTGGAGCAGGTTTTGCTGGAAAAGACTTTTCACTTACATGGAAGTCAGGGGGTCACTGGGACTGTGGATCTGGCTCTGGTTCCAGGTGGGCCCTGAACTGTACCCTCCGAGTGGCCCCTTCAGTGCTAGTCAGTGTCAGCAGTGCTGCCTCCTCTGTGACAGTTTGTGGAAGGTAGCAGTGTGACACTGAAGTGGTTATGCGCATCCACAGGTGTGTCTTTAGTCCTGCAGAGTTGGCTGTCCATCACACTAGGGGTTGCGATGGGCTGCAACCGTGTTTCCGGTGCTGTGGGACAGAAGCGGCTGTCCTCTTGTCCTGATCCACAAGAGTGAATGATGTTGGAGCTTGTGGCACCAGTCTGCAGCCCTCAGTCCCCACGATGTGGACAAGACCTTCCCCAGAGCCTGCTGTGTGGGCGTGACTAATGCCGGGGCTTATAGCAACAAAAGTCCCCACGTGCCAACGCTGGGAGATGCAGGCGTGGAGAACAGCCAGCCCACAGGTCATAAAAGGCTTGCAAAATCATTAAATCTTTTGGTCCCGTCCTGCCAAGGCCACCGCAGACAAGACTCGAAATTTAATAAATCTATATAACTGGCTAAATTTTAAGTTGATAATTTTTCATGACCTGCAAATGGTATTATAAATATCCAAATGGCCCTTGGTAGAAAACAAGGTTCCCCACTCCTGTACCCTTACCCCAACCCCACAGTGTAAAGACAGGTTGTGCTGAGCACTGCACACTGGCGAGTGTGGGTCTGGAGGGCTGACATGCAAGTGGCTTCTTCCTCAGGTCCCACAGGCTACGTTCCAATGACCGTGAGGAGTGTAGTACTAACAATCCCAGTCCTGGAGGCACAGGATTCAGTGGGGCCCTCACTCAGGCCTCACAGAGTGAGTGCTCGTTACTCCAGGGATTGTGGGCTGCCAGCCAGCAGTGTGAAACAGAGAACTATATGCAGGACCCTCGAGATCCCACAGGTGTGTGTGGGAGCTACTCCGGGGTTTGCAGAACCAGCAGTGACAATCTCAGAGTTGCGAGGTACAGAGGGGACTGCCCCCAGTTCCCACAGAGCATACGAGGGTGACACTGGAGCTTGTGCTCTGCCCCACCCCACCTCCCTGTGGTAAGAACAGCTGATGGGCTTCCGCAGGCCGGGTCTGTGGGGAGCAAACCGGACTAGACTGTTACTGGAATTAAGACTTATTCTATGCATCTGCTCTCCCACAATATGGCGCTGGGAGAGAAGTAAACAGCTTCCGCACAGCTGCCTCCAGTTCAACTAATAAACTGTAGGACTTGCTCCTGATTGGAGAGCAGCGTACTCGGCGTGTGGGCAGCCGAGTTGGGATTGGCGGAGGAGGACTATAAAGGAGGAGAGAGACGGCATGCACCAGGAACATCTATGGGGAACATCTAAGGGAACCCGTGCAGCCCCCGAGAGAACCGGCCGGCGGTGTGCCGCTCCCCTGCGGAAGTGGGGAATGCGGCCAGGGGGAACTGCCCTTCCACGGAGGTGGAAGGGATAGTAGCCAACCCGGGAAGAACCAGCAGCAAACCCGGGGAGGGCCGAGCAGACGAAAGAACAGCGCAGGGTCCTGTGTCGTTCCTCCACGAAGAGGGGGAGCGACACGGGTCCTCTGGGATGGTGTATAGGCATCCACTGGCAACTAGCGCCAAGAAGCCAAGGGGGGCCGGCGCCGCGGCTCACTAGGCTAATCCTCCGCCTTGCGGCGCTGGCACACAGGGTTCTAGTCCCGGTCGGGGCGCCAGATTCTGTCCTGGTTGCCCCTCTTCCAGGCCAGCTCTCTGCTGTGGCCCGGGAGGTCAGTGGAGGATGGCCCAAGTGCTTGGGCCCTGCACCCCATGGGAGACCAGGAGAAGCACCTGGCTCCTGCCATCGGATCAGAGTGGTGCGCCGGATGCAGCGCGCTGGCCGCAGCGGCCATTGGAGGGTGAACCAATGGCAAAAAGGAAGACCTTTCTCTCTGTCTCTCTCTCTCACTGTCCATACTCTGCCTGTCAAAAAAAGAAGAAGAAGAAGAAGAAGAAGAAGAAGAAGAAGAAGAAGAAGCAGCAGCAGCAGCAGCAGCCAAGGGGAACTTTCCCAGATGGCACAGGGCAAGCGACTGCAGCTCCAGGGCTTGTGCCCAGGGCTCCCGTGGCTGCAGGAGTCACAGAGGCCCGCTCTGTGCCCCCGGAGAGTTCCCCTGAAAGTCTGTGGGTGCTTCTGGCGGTGACGGAGCTGCTGGCATCACCCTAGACTGAAATTTTTTTTAACTTTTATTTAATGAATATAAATTTCCAAAGTATAGCTTATGGATTACAGTGGCTCCCCCCCCCATAACTTCCCTCCCACCCGCAACCCTCCCCTTTCCCGCTCCCTCTCCCCTTCCATTCACATCAAGATTCATTTTCAATTCTCTTTATATACAGAAGATCAGTTTAGCATATATTAAGTGAAGATTTCAACAGTTTGCACCCACATAGAAACACAAAGTGAACAATACTGTTTGAGTATTAGTTATAGCATTAAATCACAATGTACAGCACATTAAGGACAGAGATCCTACACGAGGAGTAAGTGCACAGTGACTCCTGTTGTTGACTTAATAAATTGACACTCTTGTTTATGGCATCAGTAATCACCCTAGGCTCTAGTCATGAGTTGCCAAGGCTATGGAAGCCTTTTGAGTTCACTGACTCTGATCATATTTAGACAAGGTCGTAGTCAAAGTGGAAGTTCTCTCCTCCCTTCAGAGAAAGTTATCTCCTTCTTTGATGACCTGTTCTTTCCACTGGGGTCTCACTCGCATAGATCTTTCATTTAGGTTTTGTGTTTTGTTTTGTTTTTGTTTGTTTGTTTGTTTGTTTGTTTTGCCAGAGTGTCTTGGCTTTCCATGCCTGAACTACTCTCATGGGCTTTTCAGCCAGATCCGCGTGCCTTAAGGGCTGATTCTGAGGCCAGAGTACTGTTTAGGACATCTGCCATTCTATGGGTCTGCTGTGTATCTCACTTCCCATGTTGGATCGTTCTCTCCCTTTTTTATTCTATCAGTTAGTATTTGCAGACACTAGTCTTGTTTATGTGATCCCTTTGGCTCTTAGTCCTATCATTATGATCAATTGTGAACAGAAATTGATCACTTAGACTAGTGAGATGGCATTGGTACATGCCACCTTGATGGGATTGAATTGGAAACCCCTGGTATGTTTCTAACTCTACCGTTTGAGGTAAGTCAGCTTGAGCATGTCCTGAATTGCACATCTCTTCCCTCTCTTATTCCCACTCTTATATTTAACAGCGATCACTTTTCAGTTAAGTTTCAACACTTAAGAATAACTGTGTATTGATTACAGCACTCAACCAAAAGTATTAAGTAGAACAAACAAAAAGAATACTAAGAGGGATAACGTATTAAGTTGTTCATCAACAGTCAGGGTGAGGGCTGATCAAGTCATCGTTTCTCATAGTGTTCATTTCACTTTAACAGGCTTCCTTTTTGGTGCTCAGTTAGTTGTCACAGATCCGGGAGAACATATGATATTTGTCCCTTTGGGACTGGCTTATTTCACTCAGCATAATGTTTTCCAAATTCCTAACAGGGATCACTTTTCAGTTAAAATTTAAACACCTAAGAATAATTGTGTGTTAATTACAGAGTTCAACCAATAGTACTAGAACAAAAATACTAAAATGGATAAAGTATTACATTGTACATCAACAGTCAGGACAAAGGCTGATCAAGTCACTGTTTCTCATAGTGTCCATTTCACTTCAACAAGTTTCCCCTTTGGTGCTCAGTTAGTTGTCGCTGATCAGGGAGAACATATGATATTTGTCCCTTTGGGACTGGATTAATTCACTCAGCATGATGTTTTCCAAATTCCTCCATCTTGTTGCAAATGACCGGGTTTCATTGTTTTTGACTGCTGTATAGTATTCTATAGAGTACATGTCCCATAATTTCTTTATCCAGTCTACTGTTGATGGGCATTTGGGTTAGTTCCAGGTCTTAGCTATTGTGAATTGAGCTGCAATAAACATTAATGTGCAGACAGCTTTTTTGTTTGCCAATTTAATTTCCTTTGGGTAAATTCCAAGGAGTGGGATGGCTGGGTTGTATGGTAGGGTTATATTCAGGTTTCTGAGGAATCTCCAGACTGACTTCCATAGTGGCTTGACCAGTTTGCATTCCCACCAACAGTGGGTTAGTGTCCCTTTTTCCCCACATCCTCTCCAGCATCTGTTGTTGGTACATTTCTGAATTTTATTGAGTAGCTTTAGGCAGCAGCTCAGGCGTGGCACTTTCCTGGAGACAGAAGTGGTGTGGTTCCTTCTTTGGAGCATAGTAGCCCCAGTTAGCCCTGCAGCCGTGATTTAGAATCAGTGAGGCCTGTGGGATTTTGTGGCCAGGGCGGCCCATCTGCAGCAATAGCGGGGGTTCCCAGCGCTTGCTGCTTCCCTCGGCCCTGCAAGATGGCGACCTCGGCCCTGCAAGATGGCGACCTTGGCCCTACAAGATGGCAGCCTTGGCAGGGGAGCCGGGGCGGGAGCGGAGGCAGCAGAGTTGGGCTTGTTCCTCTCTCTGTGTCGGCCTTCAGAGTCTCCATGCTGTTCGCAGATCTTGTCAGCTCCTCACTGAAGTTTTCCCTTAGGTCAGTCTCCTCAGAGCTATGGAACCGTGTTCCCAGCAGGATGGCGTCCCTGACTGCCGAGCCGAGGTAGGCGCGGCGGGCGGGGGCTCCCGCAAGCCTTGCGACATATTTTGTTTTCCTCTCTCGGCTTTCTTGAGTCTCTGGGCCATTTGCAGTTCTTACTTCTTTACTGATGTGTTCCTCCAGTCTGTCTCCTCAGTTCTAATATTTTATATATAGAACCATTCTGCTGGCAAGATAGTGTCCCTAGGCAGGGTGCCAGGGTCCATCAAAATAACTCTTACAAGTCAATAATAAAAAAGACGGAGGGCCAATACTGTGGCCTAGTGGGTTAAGTTGCAACCTGAGATGCCGGCATCCCACATGGGCGCTGCTCCACTTCTGATCCAGCTCCCTGCTATGGCCTGGGAAAAGCAGCAGAGGATGGCCCAGGTCCTTGGGCCCCTGCACCCACGTGGGAGACTCAAAAGAAGCTCCTGGCTCCTGGCATAGGCCTGGCCCAGCCCCAGCCATTGTGGCCGTTTGGGGAGTGAACCAGCTGCCTTTCAAACAAATAGCTTCGATAATAACAATGACAAATAGCCCAACATTTGTAATGGGCAAGACTTAAAAGGCAGGCCTAAGATTGGTTCTGGGCGCATTTAGAAGGGCTCCACATCATCAGTCCTCGGGGAGAATCCCGTATCTACTTGGCTACACGCTCAGTTATTCACGGTTTGTTATAAAGGTGCCTTGGACATGTGATAGCAATCCATAGTCAAGGGGGTGACCCTTGAAGCGTTGGTTCAATCAGTCGAAAGGCATGAAGAGGGGGGCGTAAGCTCCCTGCTGAGGGAGAACTTCCATCTGGGGGTGAAGCTCCGCCCCTGGCCCAGTCCCAGCCTGGCGTTCCTGACAGCCCGCTCCCGGCGACTCGGTGACTGCCCTGCAGACCGTGATGGAGGGGGCGGATGGCGTCCGCAGCCTTCGGAGACGCTGCCGCGGAAGTTCACTCCAGCTACCGGAAGCTGTGCTGTAATCTTTGCACCTGCACGAACCAGGGCACGCGGCTACCCCACGCACGGGCTGCTGCTCATGGAAGAGTGGGCTGCTGGGACATCCGGCTCACCAGGCTCCCAAGGAGGAGCTACACAAGGCTACTCAGGGCAGGGATTATTCTGGGACTAGATGGCCAATGCCTGCACCCCACTTCCAGCCCCAGACTCCAGAAGGGGGACGGGGCTCCTGGCTAACGGGGACGCTTCTCTCCTCTACTTTCCCAAGGACTAAGATGGATGTAAAGGATGGTGGTCTGAGGACTTATGGTCCTGGAACTGCTCTGGGAGATTAACTGAATAATGATCTCCCTCCCCCTTTCCCGCATCTCCTCTCTTTGTTAGTGCGTTTCACTCTGCACTTTGTACCCATAAGAGAAATGCCATGCTTGCTGTTTTGTACTGGCGGAGATTCGGGGTGGGGGTGTGGGAGGTCAAGTTCTTCCAACACTCAGTTCCCTGGGCCCGATGTGTGGCTCTGCCGCCTGGGCAGTGATCGCCTTCAGTCCAGTTTCTGGGTGAGTTCCCTGTCTTTGCCTAGGGACCAGGCCAAAGCCAGGAGCCTGAAACGCCATTTGGCTCTCCCACGTGGGTAGCAGGGCCCCAAGTACTTGGGCCATCTTCTGCTGCTTTCCCAGGGACATTAGCAGGAAGCTGGATGGGAAGCGGAGCTGATGAGAACTGGATCAGCGCTCTGATATGGGATGCTGGTGTCCCAGGTGATGGCTGAACCCGCTGCACCACAGCCCTGGCCCGCAGGGCAGGATTTAATCAGAAGTCTCATTAGGAAGTCTTCTCTGACCCCTACAGGAGCATTCGTGCAAAAGCGTCGCCTTTGATGGGAAGGCTGGCAGGCCCCATGCTCCGTCAGGTGGCCCTTTCACTTTTCTTCTAATTCTGGTAGAGGAAAAAAAAAAGATATGCCATCTACCATTTCCAAGTATATAGTTCAATAGTGTTATATTCACATTGTTAGGTAATTTTTCTTTGTATGAATATATGTATTTGAGAGTGAGAGAGCAAAAGACAGATGGACAGAGAGAGAGCCCATCCACCGATTCACTGCCCAAATGCAGCAGCCAAGGGTGACCAGGGGCTGAAACCAGAAGTTGGAAACTCAATCCAGGTCTCCCACATAGGAGATAGGAACCCGATTACTGGATCCATCACCACTGCCTCTCCAAGTCTGCATTGGCAGGAAGCTGAAGTCAGGAGCCAGAGCAGGGAATCGAACCTTGGTACTGGGATGTAGGATGTGGTTTTCTTAACTATTAGGCTAAACTTCTGCTCTCATTTTTATTTTTACTGTAGCTGTTGTTTATGTTCATTTTATTTGAAAAACAGAGATCTTCCCTCAGCTGGTTCACTCCCCCAGTGGTCACAACCTCCAGAGGTGGGCCAGGCTGAAGCCAGGAGCCAGGAGCTCCATCCAGGTCTCTTACATTGGTGGGCAGGCACCCAAGGTCTTGAGCCAATACCTGTTGCCTCCCAGGGTGTGCATTAGCAGGAAGATGGATCAGACATGGAGTAGTTGGAGCTCAAGTGAGGCACCCCAATAGGGGATGCAGCTGTCCCAAGTGGCAACTTAACTGTGGTGTCAAATGCCCACTTTCCCCTTTCACTTTTGCTTTTAACGTGACTCTACCATCACATGGATTTGTACGTGGTCTGCTGGGGCGTGCCACAGGGCTTTAAACCTTTCTCTGGGATTTATTTGGGGGCACAATCTAGCAAATCCATCCCTCTTATCAGATTCCTTTCTGGATATAAGTTATTCACCTCCTGCCAGGAACCCAAAGTGATATTTCTTAAAAAGGAGTTCTCCAAATACTCCATCCTTACCTGGAGAGCCAAGCAGAAACTGTGCAAGGTTCTGGATCTGCCGGTTCTGCGTCTGTGGATTCAACCAACCACGGATTGAAAAAAATCAGGGGGAAAATTGCATCTATATTAAACATGTGCAGGCTTTTTTCCCTTGTCACTATTCCCCTAAAGGGCACAATATAATAACTATTACACATAGTATTTATGTTGATTGGAGTAGGTTATGCACAAATACTATGCCATTTTATACAAGAGACGTGAGTGGCCACAGATTTTGGTACCTACAGAGGGTCCTGAAACCAGTTCCCTGTGGATATCAAAGGTCAACTCTACTTCCTACAGGGAAGGTTTGCAATTTTTATGTGCCTGTAAATGGGCCTGTTGACAATGCAGATTCCTGGGCTCTGCTCCCAGAGGGTCCTTATAAGTTATGGGTTTGAGGTACCATCTTGACATTCTATATTTTTCACAAGCTAAGTAGGGGATCATTAAGTCCCCAAACCTGGGCAGGCTGAGCAAGGAGGAGATGTGCCCACAGAGGCCTGAGGGGCAAAACCTCTCCAGCTAGATCCTTGGTGAGTTCAAGAGCCTTGCAAGACCCAGAGCCTGCTTCACTTCTTGGCTGGCTGGCTGGTGGTCTGTACACAAAGTGCTCTGGCCACCCTGAGTGAAAGCCACAGCTGCCACACAGGGCTGCTGTGAGATCTTAGGACAGGATACAGCACACCGTGAGAGCTCAGTGTTCCCTGTTCTTGAGCCATGATGTGATCCTGGCTACCATTACCGCTAACACGCCCACAAAGCCACCGAGAGGGAGGCCTCCTAAATGCCGCCTCCACCTTGCACCATGTGAGGAGGAGGACCCCACTCTGGGCAGCCAAGAACCTTGCAGGACGAATTGCAACCATGAGTCCGCCATCAGCACTGACCCCTTTCATCCTGTGGCGCTCACATGGGAAGACTTCCCCAGGGCCCTCTGCAGGGGCAATGCGGGCATCCCCACCACCACCAACACACACAGAGAAGGGAATGGTTTTCCACTGAGATTTAGTAACTCCTCACTCCCCATCCCTCCCTGCACGGAGACTGAATTCTGGGATCCTAGATTCAGCCTGGACCAGTCCTGGCTGTTGCAAACATTTGGTGAATGAAGCAGCAGACAGAAGACCAATATTCTCTCTCTCTCTCTCTCTCTCTCTCTGCCCATCCCTTCCTCCTTCCCTCCCTCCCCCCTCCCTTCTTCTCTCTCTCTTTGTCTCTCTTCCCCTACCAACTTCAAATAAAATTTTTAAAGATAAATTTATTTATGTATCCCCTTGGTAAGTAACCAGAATTCAAATAGAGAAGAACAATTCAAGTGAATTGTTTTCCCAAGTCAAATAGAAATATCCTATTCATGGCAGAGTGTCACTGTTAATGTGTGTGCTGTGTCCACTCGCAGATAAGCAGGATACATTTGCATGATTTAAATGTCACGTAGATCTTGTGTTTAATACACTGTGTGAGCATTCCAACAGGTCTGAATCCCCTTCCCTGGAAGCTTCCTCGCTAAGCTCCTGTGCTAGGGTTTGAAAATCTAAGTGCCTGTGACTTCTTGTTGAGCTGTCTCATTTCTCTAGAAGGTCGCAGGGTCAAAGCAAATGCTATTCCCTTCCTCAGTGGCCCATAGTACCTGGGGCCACCTCGTCACCGTGTCAGATCAGGTAGAGCTGGTCTCTGTCTCCTTGGGGATTTTAGCAGTCAGTGTTGGAAGAGGCAGGACAACACACATCTGCAGGACGAGAACAAGGGTGGTGATTATGCCTGGGTGGGGGAAAATGGTGAGTTCCTTCCAGTCTAGGGCTTGGTGAATCTGACCACTGTTCTGTGATTTGTTGTCTCCGTAGTCTATGTGGAGGGCAAGAACCCCTGTCCCCACTTGTACTCCAGGAGCTTGGCACCCAAAGCTGGGATTCACACATTTACCAGAATTCATTGAGTTGCTGCTATACACTTAATTTTATTCCAGGTGCTGGGAGTTATAACAAGAGGCAAGGGAGACAGACTTTCTGTCCAGATAGTTCAGAGCAGGTAGAATGTGGAGAAGAGTAGAACAAGAAGGGGAGAGTGTGGGTGGGGTGGTGGAAGGGTCTTGAGATTTTTGAGTAGACTCTTCAGGAAATGCTTTCTTGAGAAATGATACATAGGGTGTCTTCAAAAAGTTCACGGGGAGCAGGCATTTAGCCTCATGACTAGGATACCTGCATCCCACATCAGAGTACCTGGGTTCAATCCCCAGTTCTGGCTCCTAACTCCCGCCTCCCACTAACACAGACCCTGGGAGGCAGCGCGATGGCTCCCGTAATTCCTGCCACCCACATGAGGGAGACCTGAATTAAGTTCTGGCTCCTGTCTTCAGCCTCAGACCCAACCCTGGCCACTGACCTGGAGAGTGAACCAGCAGAAAAGAGCCCTCAGTCTCTCCCTCTGTGTCCCTCTTTCTGTCTCTATCTCTTTCTCCCTCCTGAATAAATAAAAAATAATTTAAAATTTTTCAAATCAATTGTCCATGTATACATGGGTATTTTTCTGTAACTCCTGTTTTTTATACCAGAATAGACTACTTTGGTTATTGTAGCTTTAGCCTAAGTCTTGATACCAGATATTGTAAATCCTCTGACTTGATTCTTTTCAAGACTGTTTTTTCTAATCTAGATTCTTTACATTTTTGTAAAATTTTAGAATCCAACTTCTTCCAAAAAGGGTTTGGTTTCGATTGGGAGTGCATGGAATCGCTATATCAGTTAAGGGGGATACCTTAAAAATATTAAGATTTCATAAACCTATACCACACTGTAATGCATCTTTCTGTTTATTTAGACCTTCTTTCATTTCTCTTGGCACATAGTATTTACAAGCCTTGCTCAGCTGTTAGATTTATTCCTAAGTAGTTGATGTGTTGGTGCTGCTGTAATGATATTTTTAAAAAGATTATATTTATTAATTTGAGAGGTAGAGTTACAGACAGTGAGAGGCAGAGATAGAGAGAAAGGTCTTCCTTCTGCTGGTTCACTCCTCAAATGGCAGCAATGGCTGGAATTGCACCGATCTGAAGCCAGAAGCTAGGAGCCTCTTTCTGGTCTCCCATGTGGGTGCAGGGGTCCAAGCACTTGGGCCATCCTCCACTGCTTTCCCAGGTGCATTAGCAGGCAGGTAGATTAGAAGTGAAACAGCTGGGACTCAAACTGGCCCTCTGTTATGGGATGCCAGTGTCATAGGTAGTGGTTTAACCCACTATGCCACAATGCTGGCCCCTCTTTGGCATGAATGTGGCTTGAACTTTATGACAGAAGCCATATGGCCCCAAAGCCTGAAATATCTGCTATCTGGCCCTCAAAAAGATGTTTGATCCCTTCTCTAGATAAAAAAATATGAAGGATACCTTGGTTCATAGTACATATATCAGCTTGACCCTGATCAACAGACAGAAACCGCAATGTGATTTAGGTGAAGATAAAGGAAAAGGTTAATGTCAAAATGAGTGAGCCATGGCCGGCGCCGCAGCTCAATAGGCTAATCCTCCGCCTGCGGCGCCAGTACCCCGGGTTCTAGTCGTGGTTGCTCCTCTTCCAGTCCAGCTCTCTGCTGTGGCCTGGGAGTGCGGTGGACGATGGCCCATGTCCTTGGGCCCTGCACCCGCATGGGAGACCAGGAGAAGCACTTGGCTCCTGGCTTCGGATCAGCACAGTGCGCCAGCTGCAGCGCGCCAGCCGTAGTGGCCATTGGAGGGTGAACCAACAGAAGGAAGACCTTTCTCTCTGTCTCTCTCTCTCACTGTCCACTCTGCCTGTCCAAAAAAAAAAAAAAAATGAGTGAGCCGTGATAAAGGGTAACTCCAAGGTGTGAGAGAACTCTTGCTGGCAGCCTAGGGCAGAAGACAGGAAGGACAGGCTTAGCATGGGGACTCCTCCCCAGAGCCAGCACTCAGGTCTTGTTGGAGCAGGTACAGCAGCCACTCAGTGGATAGCAGAGCGCTTGGCTGGTTTACACAGGCCCGAGCTTGTCTGCCGTCCCCGGACAAGCAGGAAGCAATCGCCAGGAGTGCGGCCAGGGTTCAAGATGGCCACAAGTGGCCAGCTGCACAGGGGTGCAGAGAAACTGAGAGCTTGTGGATGAATGAGACCTGAAGTTGCAGCTCCAGAAGGCCACAGGGGACAGGCTTGGGGCGTGGGGGCAGAGAGAAGCAGAGGGAATTAGAGACCAGTGCAGGCAGGAGGACTGCGGCGGGGGATGTCCACTGTGGCAGGACTTGCGGGCTCTGGGGCTGAGCTGAGGAGGTCATTAAGGGAGCCCTGTGTTCTAGGCACATGGCCAGGGCAGGCTGCCACCACTCTGTCACACCTGCCTCACTCACGATGGCACAGCCAGCACCAGCAGCAGGAGAGCCCCTTTGTGCATCACCTGCGGCAAGTCTCCCACCACGCTCCCTGTAAGGAAGAAAGTCCGCCCATGACTGCAGAGCAGGTACGAAGGATGAATGTGGAGGTGGGAGGCAACCAGTTGGCAACGTACACAGTGTGGGCGTGGCTGAGGTCCTAAGCACTCAAGTCTCTGTCTGCTCCAGTACTGTCAGAAGAGTCTAGCATGAGAGACAGGAGTGGATTCGTTGTTTGAACAGATGGAAAAGTTAGATTTCAAGTCAAATTATCTAGACCTTATGTCAGAATAAGTCCAATTGTTTTAAAGAATATTAAGTTGTGTTAAAAATAAAAACCTTAGACCACCCAGTGGGGGAAAAAAAGACTAGACATCATACAGGCAGTGGAATCATGTATGCATTTCTAGGCTTGCAATGAATTGAATGCAACTCAAAGGGAACTGACCGCAAGAATAAATATTATCAGGCCGGCGCCGCGGCTCACTAGGCTAATCCTCCGCCTAGCGGCGCCGGCACACCGGGTTCTAGTCCCGGTCGGGGCGCCGGATTCTGTCCCGGTTGCCCCTCTTCCAGGCCAGCCCTCTGCTGTGGCCCGGGAGTGCAGTGGAGGATGGCCCAGGTGCTTGGGCCCTGCACCCCATGGGAGACCAGGAAAAGCACCTGGCTCCTGGCTCCTGCCATCGGATCGGTGCGGTGCGCCAGCCGCAGCGCGCCGGCCGCGGCGGCCATTGGAGGGTGAACCAACGGCAAAGGAAGACCTTTCTCTCTGTCTCTCTCTCTCACTGTCCACTCTGCCTGTCAAAAAAAAAAAAAAAAAAAGAATAAATATTATCAGTGGATACCAAAACACCGTTAGATTAAAGAAGCAAATTCTGGTGCTCCACACTCAGTGGGGTGGCTGTAGTTCACAAAACCTCTTATATATTTTATGAGGAAATAGAAAAGAGGCACTCAAAGGCTCCAAACATAAAGAAATGATAAGAAAATGTAAATGCTAATTTCCCGATTAGATCCCTTCATACTTTATAAATGTGTTGAAATAGTCCATTGTACCCCATATCTGTCAGTGTTGCACAAAAAGTTCTCAAAAATTGAAAGGAAAAAATTAAAACTTTAATGCAAATGACAGAGGACATGAATAGATGGTTTACAGAGAGGAAATGCAAGTAATAAATAAACATAAGAAAACGTTCAACTTTACCTCCTCTTACTGTGATGCAAATTAAAACTGTAATGGGGCACATTTTATGCATGAAGTTTGAAAAATAGAGATTAAAAAAATACAGTGGCAGCAGAAAGTGCTGAAGCCTCTTCTGAACTTGGGGGTTCACTCCCTCTTTGTTCTGAAACTAACCTAAGGGAAAGAACAACAACAGAAGATTCTATGCAGGTCTTTATGGAGTGAAAACAAGTGGGAAATAAAAGGCCAACAATTATGCCAATCAGCATATTAATGATGTAATTTAGTTGACCATGATCATAGCCAGTGATAAATAATTTGGTCATGACCAAAAATCACTGGAAATGGATGAAACACAATAGGCTATTTCTCAAGATATAATACCTAAGAGCAGAATAGCAAAAGTGCATTTTCACCACTGCTTGAGATGTAGGTGTGAAAAAAACCTAGAAAGCTACAGAAATGTATAATTGATTTAACAGATTTAATTTTAAAGTTCTATTATTATTAATATAATATTGTTTGTGCGACTTTTTTTTTAAAACGTGCTATTGGGCAAGACTCACCTCCTTTCTACTTGATATACTTCTGTTAAGTCAGCCTTCTTTCACAGTTTTTGGGAGGACAGCTCATTGGGAGGATTCACTTCATTTTAAGTGAGGCATGTCTTCACTTCCTATGCTGGGGCATTTGGTCTTTTGAACCCTGTTTTTGTTCCTGTTAGAACTTTCCTTGGTCTGTATCCAATGTTCATGGAAAATGTGTATCTTCTTTTATTCCATTTTCTATGAACTTTTTTTAAGATACTTTTGAAGTACCTTCATATTCAACCCATCATTGGAGGCTCTCAAGATTTTTTTTATTTATTTTTTTTTTTTAAAGCAAAGAGAGAGAGAGAGAGAGCGAGATCTTCCATCTACTCATTCACTCCCCAAATGCCCACAACAGTCAGGGTGGGCACAGGCTGAAGCCAGGAGCAGGGAATTCAATTCAGTCTTCTCTAATGTGGTTGGCAGGGACCCAAGTACTTGAGCTGCCTCCCAGGAAGTTTTTTTTTTTTAAGATTTTATTTATTTATTTGACAGGTAGAGTTACAGACAGTGAGAGGTAGACAGAGAAAAAAGTCTTCCTTCCATTGGTTCACTCCCCAAATGGCCGCAACAGCCAGAGTTGTGCTGATCTGAAGCCAGGAGCCAGGAGCTTCTTCCCGGTCTCCCATGCGGGTGCAGGGGCCCAAGCACTTGAGCCATCTTCCACTGCTTCCCCAGGCCATAGCAGAGAGCCGGACTGGAAGAGGAGCAGCTGGGAGTAGAACTGGTGCCTATATGGGATGCTGGCGCCGCAGGCAGAGGATTAACCTAGTGCGCCATGGCACCGGCCCATCCCAGGGAGCATATTAGCAGGAAGTTGGATGGGAAGCCAGGAACCTGGGTTCAAAGCAGGCACTTCAGTATGGGACGTGGGCATCCCAAGCAGTGACCTAACCACAGCCCCGCAGATATTTTCGGATCCACTCTTGTATCATTGCATGTCCTGGGTGCATGTTAGCTATACGTTCCATTCATATTGAAATATACGGGTTCTTGGCCAGTGCCACGGCTCAATAGGCTAATCCTCTGCCTTGCAGTGCCGGCACACCGGGTTCTAGTCCCGGTCGGGGCGCCGGATTCTGTCCCGGTTGTCCCTCTTCCAGGCCAGCTCTCTGCTGTGGCCCGGGAGTGCAGTGGAGGATGGCCCAAGTGCTTGGGCCCTGCACCCCATGGGAGACCAGGAGAAGCACCTGGCTCCTGCCATCGGATCAGCGCGGTGCGCTGGCCACAGCGGCCATTGGAGGGTGAACCAACGGCAAAAGGAAGACCTTTCTCTCTGTCTCTCTCTCTCCCTGTCCACTCTGCCTGTCAAAAAAGAGAGAGAGAGAAATATACGGGTTCTTGGCATGGTTCTCCAAGGCCATGATGACAAGGTTGAGCCGAGTGTTGAGCCCCAGAACACATCACCTCTGCTCACGGGCATCCTTGATGACTTTTACATTACAGTCCATTAAAACCAGCTTGCATCCTGAGCACGGTCGCCAGCTTTCACACTAGCACAGGGGATTATCCTTCGGTGTGTGGGAAGCAACACTCAGGTGATTTTCGGCTTGATGGTGATGGAGGCCAAACTGGTGCTGGATCCTAGCCACCCCTGCTGTAACACCCACCCCCCACACCTTGCCATTCCACACCTGCGGTCCGAAGGACCATCAGAAGCTCTCCTCTAGATGTTTTTCTCCTTTTTGGCTCTATCCACACTCTGTCTTCCTGGAGTTATTTGTAATTTGAAAGGGCTCAAGTTGTGAAAATTTGCTTGCTGTGGAAAGGTTGACGGAGAGGCTGTACAGGAAGCCCCATCTGTCCGCTACCTGCGGGCCTGGCCTGCATTAGGAGCAGGCTCCCCAGGGGATAAAGGAGCTCAGGTCCCATGGCCCCACAGAGCTCCTCAGGCTCCTGGGAAGGTGTGGATAGATTCTGCTTTTTTAAAGATGTATTTAATTATTTGAAAGACAGAGAGAGAGAAAGAGAGAGAGAGAGAGAGGTCTTCCATCTGCTGGTTCGCTCCCCAAATGGCTGCAATGGCCAGGGCTGAGCCAGGCCAAAGCTAATAGCTGGGAGCTTCTTCTGGGTCTCCCATGTGAGTGCAGGGGCCCAAGGACTCTCCCATGCGTGTTAGCAGGGAGCTGGATCAGAAGCAGAGCAGCCAAGGCTTCGAACCCGCACTTATATGGGATGCTGGCACCCCAGGTGCCAGGTAGTGGCTTTACCTGCTATGGCACAGCCCCGGCCCCTTGGATACACTTTTTTACTTCAAATCTTTCTCATAAATTTATTTTTCTTTTTGTCTTGGAACTGCCATGTAGGGGAGGGAAATGGATGCCATTATCTTTGTTGCCTGAGAAAGCAGCAGGCAAAATAGGCCTTCAAGACGACAAATCACCTCTCCTCCCACCGTGGGGCCTTTCCTCCCCAGTTCGCACTGACTGAGAGAATTCCTGCAGGGACACTAATGCATTGTTGTTTCTTGGGTGAGCCTTACCTGCCTCCTCATAAATATATCATTTCCCCAGACTCATTCCTACAAATTGCCTCGGTGTTTGTCAAGGATCCAGAGCACCTGCCAGAGCAAGCCCACTTGCCCCTGCCCCCCTTACTGATAATGAGGCTTATCTGTTTGCATTGCTGCTCCTCACCTGTTAGTCTGACTTATCTCCTTACCAGATTGTGTGTTCTTTAGCACACTGGGCACCATATGGCCCCCAGCAAAAACAGCTGTCTTGTTACCCACCTATGGGCACAATTTACATGTTCCTAGTACATCTAGGATTTGTTTGATCTGGAGGAATTTATGTAATCAGAACAGCAAAAGTTGAGTTCCCACCCACCTCCTGTTTTTTAATGCAACAGATAATGTGTGCAGACTAAATGATAAATTATATATTCTCACAATGAAGCTGAATGAACTGTAGCTACTAGCAATGTCACTGAATCTTACTGACCTAATACTGATTGATGGCCGGCACCCCGGCTCAATAGGCTAATCCTCTGCCTTGCGGTGCCGGCACACCGGGTTCTAGTCCCGGTCGGGGCGCCAGATTCTGTCCCAGTTGCCCCTCTTCCAGGCCAGCTCTCTGCTGTGGCCCAGGAGTACAGTGGAGGATGCCCCAAGTGCTTGGGCCCTGCCCCCCATGGGAGACCAGGAGAAGCACCTGGCTCCTGGCTTTGGATCAGCGCAGTGCGCTGGCCGCAGCGCGCCGGCCTTGGTGGCCATTGGAGGGTGAACCAACGGCAAAAGGAAGACCTTTCTCTCTGTCTCTCTCTCTCTCTCACTGTCCACTCTGCCTGTCAAAAAGAAAGAAAGAAAAAAAAATACTGATTGATAAAAACAAATCCCAGAGGGTTATATGGACCATCACAGTTTTTCTAAAATTTTTTTAATTGATTTGAGAGACAAAGGGAGAGATAGAGAGGTCTTCTATCTGCTGGTTTACATCCCAAATGGCCACAATGGCCAGAGCTGCGTTGATCCGAAGCCAGGAGCCAGGAGCTTCTTCTGGGTCTCCCAAGTGGGTGCAGGGGCCCAAGGACCTGGGCCATTTTCTACTGCTTTCCCAGGCCATAGCAGAGAGCTGGATCGGAAAAGGAGCAGCTGGGACTAGAACCAGCACCCATATGGGATGCTGGAGCCACAGGTGGAGGCTTAGCCCACTGAACTAGAGGGCCGACCCCTTTCTAAATTTTAAAAACAAAACTACAGGTCATCGGGAGTCCCCTCAGCCACACATGTGCAAGTTCATGATCAGATGTATTCCTGTGGGCACAGCTGGTATTTCCTTTCCCTGGTGCCTCATTTACAGGGGGTAGAACTGGCCTCCACTCCACTCCTGCTGTCTGTTGCAGACGTCTATAGTTCTAGCCACTGGGGTTCATGTCTTGTGCCCGTGAAGAATGAAAACATGGACAAAGGAGGTTGAGCAGAACAAAGTTGATTAAAAGAAGCAGAAAAAGCTTTGGGCAGCCAGGAGGGGTCCCCTGAGCAGGACGGAGAGGCGGGGAGTCTAGAATGTCCTATCCTTCAGGACAAGGGAAAGTTAAACACAGGGGTCCTTAAAGCAAGTCATTTACCGTGATGTTCCCTCCCTGGGGTGATCTTGTACTGTTTCCCTATCTTTCATTCCTCCCTCACTCTCAGATCCCAGGTCCTTACCTCCGGCTCTCTTACCTTGCTAATTTCTAGGCCTCTGTCTTGTCTGCAAGACCTGTCTTCAGCAGGGAGGTTCTCTGTGCCTTTCTACTTCAAACCGAACTCTCTCCTGCCTCCATCATGTCCAGCTGCCACACTTTTCCCCTCCGGACCCTTCCTCACCTCCTTAGCTTATCCTGACTGAGGCCGAAGCAATTTGGAGTTCACCTGGTTCCCGTTCCCTCCCAGTCTCACCTGGCCTGTCAGGAAGAGACAGTGGGACCTTCTCAGTTTTTTTCACTGTGGTCTCCCCATTCTGGCACAAGACTCTGGGTTCCCCAGGATTGCTCTCCTGGCCCTCTTGGTGCTGTGGGCTCATTAGGACATCCCACTAATGCATCAGGATTGCCTTAGGACTGCTTGCATCCTGCATCTTGACCAGAGATTGCTGTCGCTTCCACACTGTGCCATAACCACCTCTTCCTTTCACACAGTTCCACTCACCGGTGTAAGCAAAAGCACAGCTCCCCAGGGCCATCCCGCTGAGTGGGTCTCAGGCCAAATCTGGGTGCTGACAGCCTGGGGTCTTGCTGCTGGGTGCCCTGTGCAGGCAAATTCACAGGTGTATTTCTGTCAGGCTCTCTGCTGCCATTTCAAGCCTCAGTTTACCTGTTTCTACCTTTCAGGTACCCAAAGGTCTTCTGTGCTATTTGCCACACACATCATTTCCTAAGGGCCAATCGTGTACCCATTCTTGTGCTAAATATCGTGGCTCCATTCATCTGACTCGGTCGACTTTCCCATTTCATGGTTAGTTTTGTGTAGTCTTGTTTTCTCCCTCAAATCTTAGAAACACTGTGCACATCAGAAACAGTATCCTAAGGGACTTTCCGGGATGATGCTTTAAAATTAACCACTACTTTCTTCAGTCTTAGGATTTAAGATTCGTCCAAAGCTCTGCAATGTTTCCAGACAATAGAAGACAAACACCTGCCTTCAGTCTTCCGTGAGAACAAGCCAATAGGAAACAGCTTTAATGTGTAGCATAAATTACTGGGATTAGAGGGGATAAAGCATTTCCTAACAGTGAGGACCAGAAAAAGCTGCAAATGGTAACTGAGCCAGGCTGGAGATTCTTTAGAACAGGGATACTAAAGGTCTTAATGAGACAGTCTCATAAATTATGTTTTCTCCTGTGTTAAACCAGTTGCAGATTTCTTCCAGAATCAATAATAATAACAATACTACAAGAATTCCCCATTCCTCCAACTTCTGTGGTTTCAACTTGGTTTTGATTCACCACTTCCATTTATTTGCTCAGAATCCCTTAAATCTGAAAATTAAGCCTGATTTTTCTTGCTTTCCTTTTTCTAAAAAATATTTTTAAAATTTATCTTGAAAGTTAGAGTTAAAGAGGGAGAAATACATACACAGAGAGAGAGCGGGAACTTTCATTCTCTGGTTCACTCCCCAAATGGCTGCAACAGTCAGCATTGGGCCAGGCTGAAGCCAGGAGCTAAATCCTGTCTCCCACAGAGGTGTCAGGGGCCCAAACACCTGGGCCATCTTCCGCTGCTTTTCCCAAGCCATTAGCAGGGAGCTGGATTGGAAGTGGAGCAGCTGGAACCCAAACTGGCACCCACATGGGATGTTGGCTTTGCAGGCGGTGGCTCTACCTGCGACACCACAATGCCAGCCCCTTGTTTCCCTTCTTTAAGGTGAATGTGCATGTGCACAAATGTGTGTGCTCACACACCATTCTAACTCTTCATTCTGCAGTGATGAGTATGTTCATCATCTTTCCCTTCCAGAGTTGCATGAACTCAAAGACTCGAGCCTTTTGAAGAAGACTAGTCTGCCCCATGAATAGGCAGTTAGACGGGCATGTCCAGGAAATGCCATGAGCTCCCAGACCTCAAAAAGCTCTGGACTGCTGGCTGCAGTGGAACCCACTTTTGTGGCATTCCTTCCCATGGGGGTGTCAGTCATGAGACCCTGGAAGCCATGGGGCTGTCCGGGCCTTGTCCCAGACAAGCTGGCTCAGATTCCTGGCCTGCTCCTCCCATCCTTAACTGGGGAATGTTGCTGCCAACAGAGGCAGATGGGATTAGGTCTTCACACTTAATGGAGATCTGTGTCTCCGTGTCTTGTATTTATGGGGGCAAAATGAATTTGAGAAAATATTGAGGCTTTTTAAAAAATATATTTATTTTATTTATTTGAAAGAGTTACACAGAGGGCCGGCGCTGTGGCTCACTTGGTTAATCCTCCACCTTGCGGCGCCAGCATCCCATATGGGTGCCGGGTTCTAGTCCTGGTTGCTCCTCTTCCAGTCCAGCTCTCTGCCGGGAAGGCAGTGGAGGATGGCCCAGGTGCTTGGGCCCCTGCACCCACATGGGAGACCAGGAGGAAGCACCTGGCTCCTGGCTTTGGATTGGTGCAGCTCCAGCCATGGCAGTCATTTGGGGGGGGGGGGGTTGAACCAATGGAAGGAAGACCTTTCTCTCTCTCTCTCTCTCTCTCTCATTGTCTAACTCTGTCAAATAAAAAAAAAAGTTACATAGAAAGAAGAGAGGCAGAGAGAGAGAGTCTTCCATCCTCTGGTTCACTCTCCAGTTGGCTGCAATGGCCGGAGCTGCACCCATCTGAAGCCAGGAGCCAGGAACTTCTTCTGGGTCTCCCACACAGGCGCAGGGGCCCAAGGACTTGGGCCATCTTCCACTGCTTTCCCAGGCCATAGCAGAGAGCTGGATTGGAAGTGGAGCTGCTGGAACTCTAACCGGTGCCCATATGGGATGCCAGCACTGCAGGTGGAGGATTAACCCACTGTGCCACAGCACAGGCCCCAAGGTTTTAATAAAGCTATTTCATCCAAAGAATTTAAGGTTCTCCAGCTGCCATAAAGGATAAAAAAACAAACAAACTACTAACTAGATTGGTGATTTGAATTTTTAGTTCAGGGCGTCTGGTGTTGTCTGATAGAAGGAAACAAAACTCTTCAAGGAGAATACCCAATATCCCAAAGAGAGACTCGTTTCTAAAATCCGCCCCAAGATTGTAAACGGGCTTAAGAACGCTTTCATCCGTGTATCTCCCCACCTTTAAACCTCAGACTCTCAGACCTCTGTGGTGCGTTCTCTCCCAGTGTGGATTACGCTACTGGTAAAACATCCAGGAAGGGCCGCCTGCGGTCAGGCGAGAGTCCAGACGGGCGGACCTGGCTGCCGTCTTGCTCCTGGCTCGCCCCCTCTTCCGTTGGAGGCGACGGGGATGTGAACCAGTGGCTTCTGCCTCTCTCGGGAGTCTCACCTGACTTTCTCAGGCAGAGCGAGGCACTGGGTTCCTTCGGCTGTCCCCAGAGGAGGGTCCGGCGCCGGGGAGTGTGGGGGAGGGAGCAAGGCTGGAGCCGCTGCCCAGAACCAAGACGGGGAGAGAGGAGCTGCTCGGCCGGACCGGGGCGCGCCGCGGAGAAGCTCAAAGTTTGGCGGGTAAGGACCTGAGGGGCTCTGGAGCAGTGATTTGCTGGGGCGGGGGCCGCAGCCTCGGGGCAGGGGCAGGAGGTGATTAAAGACCTCTCTGTCCACAGCAGGTGGCGGTGCGCTTGGGAGCGGCGCTGTCCGCAGCCCCGGTGCTGAAACGGGCCGCGTCTCGGCGGGCGCGACTGGGGGCACTAGCAAGGGGCGCGCTCCGACCTCCACTCCCTGCCCGGCTTCCTCACGCCCACCTCTCCCTCTCCCCCTCCCAACAGTGAAGTCCAAAGGACTAGAAGCGGCTGCTTGTGCCCCGCAGCGTATCTCGCGCCCCTCCACTCACGTTCCGCAGTCGCGCTGGGCTGACCCGCCGAGCCGTCGGGGCGCGCGGCTGGAGGAGCTGGGTTGCCCAATTGGGGACCTGGAGGGTGTTCAGACTGCACAGGGCTCACAGGACAGAACCTCGCACTTCCACTGCCTCCAGTTGAGAAAGAGGCACCACAGCCGCCGCCTTGTTTCCCTCGCCGGGGTCGGCCCAGCGCACAGGGAAACTGTGGCCTTGGTCTGGACCCAGCGGGTCCGCCGGGCTGCAGCGGGTGGGGGACGCGAGGCTGCCTCCGGGGACCCTTCTCAGCCTCAGGGAAGCAGAGACAGGCGGTTGAGGAAGACGCGAGGCATTGGAACTCAAATTTTGAGGAGTGAACAGTCGCTTATTTTTAAAGTTAAAATCACAACCTTATCTTTTCTTTGTGCTACCCGAAAGGAAAAGAAATGGGACGGCTAATTGCCTGGTACGGTCGGTTTACCCTGTGTGTGTGTATTGAAATATCGCACTGCACCCATAAAAACGCACACGTTTTACGTATGAACACGGAGGTTTTACAAATAATTTTAAAAAGAAAAGAAAAAGATCATGCCCCAGTCTCGGCGCTGCCGGGGCCTCCGGCTTTAGCGCTAGAGTAGTGGGCGCGAGGCCCCTGGCCTCTGATCCCTTGAGATCCGCTAATCGCATCAGGGCACAGGCTTTTCTCGGCCGCTCAGCTTCCACCCGCCCGCCCCCCACCCCGCGTCCCCAGGGCCTGCCCCCACTGCCCCCTGCGCTGTGGCCACGCTGGGCTGGGGCTGGGGACTGGAGGCTGGGAGAGCAGTTTCACTTTTCTCCCTGGCGCTGGCCCTTCTTTAACTCGATCACCGTCAGGCACGTCTCTCCGCTGGCCGCGGCGTGTGGGGGAAGAGGAAGGGTCTGGGAGCAGCGATCCCAGCCAGCCTCCGACCTTCTCGGTGGTCCCGCGTCCCACGGGGCTGGCCGGGAAATCTGCACAGCCTGTCGCGACTCTGGGCGAGGCTGGGGTGGGCGCCGTTCCTGCTATCTGAAACCGTTAGGGAGGGGTTGGTCCCCACCTGGTTGCAGACCCCATACCGGAGGGGGCCGCTGTGCCTGCAAATACTCATTCCTGGAGCCCTGGTCGTGCGGGCGTGGGGTCACCACCGACGGCCCTGCACGCACCCCAATTGTGAGCTCACGGGCGCCGGAAAGTTTGGCCGGATCGGGCAGGTGACCGCTGTGCGCGCTGTGGCCAGGTCCAGTTTCTGGAAAGTTCTGCCCTTCGGGGGACCCAGCTGGACTTCACTCAGCAGGCGGGAGATCACTTGGGGAGGGGAGAGAGGCCATGAACCCCCACCTCCCGCTCCAGGCACACCCGCTCCTCCCTTTCGGCCACCTCAGGGGGCTCCCTCGGGCACAGGACGCAGGAGAAGTGGGCTGAGGCGTTCTGGGAACCGACCGGGCTGCGGGCTGCGCGGGACCTTCACCGCAGGCTGTGACTCCGATGCCCCCTAGCCTTTGATCCGCCTTGCTTTTCTGCCTTTTTCTGTTCTCATTCACTATCCGCCCGCGGTCACGTGTCTCGTTAAGAATGGAGTTGCCATGGCGACCGACCTCCAGTCGCCATGGTACCCAAGAGGTAAACAGTCGGAAGCTGTGCTCTTCTTCGGGTCTGGAAAACTGGAAGGCCTTTCTGGGCCTGGTTTCCCCGCGGGAGATGGGGGGTGGGAGTGACCAGACTCCAGGGCCCTCTTTAGCCAGCCTCCTCCCTGCGTGCCCCACAGAGGCTTGCTCACCTGGATCCCTGGCTAACCCTCCCCAAACACTGTGGACCCCAGTTTGAGATGGGTCAGGCTTTTTTCTCCATCTCCTCCAGGACATACACTGAGGAGGAAATGTGCATGGTTTTCTCTCTGACCTATTCATTTCAGTTGCACACTGACTTCTCCCGGGAAGCACAAGCCCAAGTCCCGTGGGAGCAGAATGCAATCAATTACGCAAACACAGCCCCTGCCCTCTGGGATCTCATGGTGTGGTGTGGGAGACAAACGTTTACACTAGCGGCCAGCTGGCCTGGCCTCTGGGCTGACATGAGGTGGTGAGACAGCACTGAGAGAGAGAGAGAGAGAGAGAGAGAGAGAGAGAGAGAGAGAGAGAGATGTGTGGGGAGCAACTGGGAGCAACTCGGACTAGACTAAGTTACTGGAATTAAGACTTATTCTATGCATCTGCTCTCCCACAATATGGCGCTGAGAAGGGAGAAACAGCTTCTACACAGCTGCCTCCAGTTCAACCAATAAACTGTAGGACCTGCTCCTGATTGGAGGAGAGCAGCGTACTCGGCGTGTGGGTAGCAGAGTTGGGATTGGTGAAGAGGACTATAAAGGAGGAGAGAGACAACATGCACCAGGAACATCTAAGGGGAACATCTGAAGGAACACCTGTGCAGCCCCCAAGAGAGCCGGCCGGCGGTGTGCCGCTCCCCCGCGGAAGTAGGGAATGTGGCAGGGGGAACCGCCCTTCCAGGGAGGTGGAAGGGACGGTAGCCAACCCGGGAAGAACCAGCAGCAAACCCGGGGAGGGCTGAGCAGACAGAAGAACAGCGCAGGGTCCTGTGTCGTTCCTCCACGAAGACGGGGAGCGACAGAGATGGACTCCCGGTCAGGTTGGGAGACCATGTGGGAGCTGAAACTCGAAGTCAGGAAGAGGGGAAAGATCCCTTTAGGCAGAGGACTTCCAGAAGCAAAGCTGTGTAGATTGGCCAGGAGGGGCGGGGTCCTGCTATAGCCACAGACTTGGAGCATCTCAGTGGCAGGGCCGTCACTCATGCAATGTCTGAGACTGTGAGGGTCTGGGGTCCTGCATCATGGGAGGCGTTCCCTGGCCAGGGCCCATCCCTGAGCCTTCTCTGGGACTGGAGGAGAGGCTGGGAAGTGCAGCATAAGCTGTGGTGAGAACAGGCTCTGCCGCTACAGGGGACAAGCAAAGTTACAGTGCTTAGAAGCAAAGGGTGGATGGTTAGGGCTGATTTGGCCCAGGTTATGAAAAGTTTTGAAGGTCACACCAGGAAGTGGAGACTGCAGACGTGGGTGAAGAGGCCATCTCCAAAAGATTCTGAAGAGTGACACGAAAGACCATGAGGTCACCGTGGAAGTTCATCCAGTCACATACTCACTCACTCCACACGCACTGAGCACGTCCTGAGTGCCTGGCACTGGATGGATTGCAGGGGGAAGAGACCGTGGTGGGAAAGGAGCAAGGGGTGTTATTGCCACTACTCCAGGAAGGGGCACCAGGGCCTAGACAAAGGCAGGGCACAGCTCAAAGAGGACAAGAGCTGCCTCTGTCTGGGTCACCACAGTACACTCCCTGCCTAGCAAACACCATGGCAAATGGCCAGTGTTCAGCCTGCTTCTGGACTGGAATGAATGAGCAGAAGGGGCAGTGAGGACAGATAGTTGGTCATAACTGATAGTTGGTTACTGACATGGTACCCAGGGCAGCAAGGGAGGCGAAGGAGAGAAAAGCTCATGCCAAGTCTTAGTTGGGTGGTGTTGGCTTTGGACGTCATTCACGGCATGAACCAAGTCCGGGCTGGGGGAGGAAGAGCAGGTTTGGAGTCTTTGGGAGAAAGGGCGGTACAGCGCCATTCAGGACAGTGAGCTCCCCTTACATCGCCTGCACCAGACCTTGCCTGGTCACCAGAGCACTTGTTCTGTCCTTCTCTGCAGAAGTCATGCATTTCTCCTTGATTTATAATAATTGCTTCTTCCTTGATTTATAATAATGCAGTATAGAGGTCAAAGTTAAACAGAATTTGCTCCCTGGCTCTGCCACTGGATGACTTCAAACAAGTTATTTGATCATCCTGAATCTCAGCTTCTTTCTGTCTACACTGGAAGTCACCATTATAATACCTGCCTCGTCAGGGTGTCGGGGACTAAGTGAATTGCGGTGAATTCCTTATCACAGTGTCTGACACACAGCGTGGGCTCGAAGTTAAATAGGGCCCCCTTATTTCCTATGTGCATTACTTGCATGTAGTACTCCCATTATCACACTTCAAAAAAGTTAATCGAGATAAAAAGCAGTGAGGCTTAGCGATGCAGGTTCTTGGGGAAGGAAGGGAGGTCCCTGGCCTGGCCTTGCTGGCCCAGAGTGTGATGGAACAGGGGAGGGAGGAACAGGCTCTTCTGGAGAGGGTGTCTACCGGGCTGGTGCCAGAGATCTGGGTACCCCAGCTCTGGCAAGATCTGGAAAGCGCTTTGATCCTTGTGAAATCTCAACCTGAACAGCTGAATATTATCGCAAAGCATTCATTTCAAAAACTTATTACACTTAGACCTGAGGCTTCCAGAGGCTCATTAATCGTGACTCGCCTCTGCAGGGAAGGAGGACACTTTCTAGGCCTGAGCTGGGCCTCTGCCTCCTTGATTGAGTAACATAATTGATAACCTTGTTCTAATCCAGTGCCTTCACTTCCACCCCAAATCTCTTCCTGTTCTCGGGAACAAAGTTAATTTTTCTTCTCTGGCAGAGACTGAAATTTTGCATCTGGCATTTGGAAACCTCCATTTCTGTTCACTTATCAGCTCTCCTAACTCAAACTTATTGCCTCTTTCTTGATGCAAGTACATTCCTGGGTTTGGTGCAGCCTGTACTGCACTCCACAGACGAGGGACAATGGAATTCTGCCCTCTATCTCCCCTCGTCACCTCACAGCTCAGCCTTGTCAAGGACCTGAGCTGCCATCTCAGACATTTCTCAGGCAGGTAGAGGAAGCTTTGAAACTTCCTGGTCCCAGAAGTTAGCCTTGTTTCTTGAGAGGCAAAGGATTAATCCTGTAGGAGCTACAATTAGATTGTCTGTTATAGTCCAGGCTACGTGAGTCCTGGCTGTGTGGACTGCATATCTTGGTTTGCCCACCTGTACAATAAGGATAGTAACAGCATGGACCTCATAGAGTTCCTGTGAGTATTAAACGAGCTGATGTAGGGACCAGAGGTGTGGTTAAGCTACCGCATGCAACACCAGCATCCCGCAGGAGAGCGCTGGTTGGAGTCCTGGCTGCTCTGTCTCTGATCCGGGTCCCTGCTCCTGGGAAAGCAGCAGATGATGGCCCAAGTGCTTTGGCCCCTTCCACCCGCATAGGAGATCCAGATGGAGTTCTGGCTCCTGGCTTTGGCCAAGCCCATCCCTGGCTGTTGTGGCCATTTGGAGAGTGAAACAGCAGGTGGAAGCTCGCGCTCTCTCTCTCTCTCTCTTTCTCTTCCTTTGCCTTTCTCCTCACTCTGCCTTTCAAGTAAATAAATAAATCTTGTGTTTTTTTTTTAAGAAAATGAGTTTATGTAAAACATTGTAGAGCAGTGTCTGGAAACATAAGCCCTAAAAAAATGATGATGATGGTGATGAATGCCATATTTTGACATTACTCTCCTTTATTATATTTCTATTTTATGGGTTCCTTGTAGCAGATACTGTGAGTTTTGTATTTTCAGCAGTATTTCTTCTTTTAGATTTAATATTGCTTTTTTAAGTGTAATTCATGCTATGAGAGCTGCCATTTAAAATGTGCATTCAGTGGTATATTCACAGTATACAGTTTCAGAACTATCAACACCCCCAAGAGGATTGCTGTAGCTGGGAGTGGTCACTCCCTTCCCTCACTCCCCCAACTCCTGCCCCAGGAAATTGTTCATCTGCTGTCTGTCTTTGTGGATTTGCCTGTTCTGGACACTTTGTATAAATGAAATTGTGTGGCCTTTAGTGTCTGGCTCCCTCCACTTTGTGTGTGTTTACAGTATCTGTCTGTGTTGTAGCCTCTATCAGTGTCTCTCCCTGGCCTGGAGGATGGCCTCCCGGTAGGCGGGCACTCCACATTTCATCTGTTTCATTGGTTGATAGCCATTTAGGTTGTTTCCACTTTCTGGATGCTGTGACAAATGCTGCTGTAAGCATTCCTATACAAGTTGTTGTGTGGACGTAGGTTTTTATTTCTAAGTGTGAGCTAAGGAGTAGAATTGCTGGGTCGTACACTCTATGGCTGGCATTTTGAGGAACTGCCTGACAGTTTCCCAAAGTGGTAGAACCATGTATGTCCCCACCAGCCATGTATGAGGGTTCTAGTTTCTCACCACCCTCAGCAGTGTTGTTGTTGCCTGGGACATACTTGCAAGGAGCCAATAGGAGGGTGATGCAGGGAACATGTCAGACTGAGTCGTGTTGTGAGGAAAATGGAAATTGTCTGGAATGCTGTGTTCGGAGTGCCCCAGTCATCCTGGAAAGCACACGTTCACTGGGGAGATGCTCGCCCCAAGACTCCACTCCAATGAGCCGGCGCCGTGGCTCAATAGGCTAATCCTCCACCTTGCGGCGCCGGCACACCGGGTTCTAGTCCCGGTTGGGGCGCCGGATTCTGTCCCGGTTGCCCCTCTTCCAGGCCAGCTCTCTGCTATGGCCAGGGAGTGCAGAGGAGGATGGCCCAGGTGCTTGGGTCCTGCACCCCATGGGAGACCAGGAAAAGCACCTGGCTCCTGGCTCCTGCCAGGATCAGCGCGGTGCGCCGGCTGCAGCGGCGGCCATTGGAGGGTGAACCAACGGCAAAGGAAGACCTTTCTCTCTCTGTCTCTCTCTCACTGTCCACTCTGCCTGTCAAAAAAAAAAAAAAAAAAAAAAGACTCCACTCCAAGGTCACCACGCTAGCTAGCACAATGCATCTTCTTCCCGTTCTTGAAAATAAACTGTGTGTATGCATTCCCAGCGCCTGCAGTGAGTGTGACAAAGTAAAATAAACTACAACTTGGACCTCAGAGGCAGGCAGACGCAAGCCTCCATCTGCTCGTCTGCACGTCAGCACCCCGTCACTCTCAGGGGTCCTGAGGGTTGCTGAGTAACAGACTTGGAAGTGCCTCCCCCTCGGGGCCCTCACTGGCCGGCAGTGCTCATTTTCAGCAGAGCCTCAGCATCAGTGATTGTCTTCGTGGTCTCCTTGTTGAGTTCTTTGACAGCTTTTCAGCGCTAGGAGAGGCGACAACAGCTAGGAGGGCTGTTGGGTAAATCTCTTAAAATGTCATGACTTAAAAACTGGTAAATCAAGGGAAAGAATTAACTGCTTATACAGCCCTTCCTGTAAAACTGGACCACTGATCAACCAAGAAATTTGCAAGTGGAATTTCCTCTTTGAAGGACATTTCAGCCAATTGAGGAATCAATGATGGAATACCCCCCACTTGCGATCTCTGATGAGTTGATGCATCTGGTTAATGACCATCAGTGGCTGCTAACACCATCCAAAGAAATACAATACTGCAGGCCTTCCGAGGGATGAACACAGCGCATCCGATGAAGTGGTTTTGCCGAAAAACAGAAATTGAGCCCAAGGTTGGCCAAACCTCCAGATACAGATACAGGATATGTGAGATGTGTCAGAGGTGGAATTAGCAAAAATCCATCCTGCAGGAAATTCTACAGGACAAATTTCTACCACAAAGAGAAACAAAAGGAAGTGCATACAAAGTGCTAGATTAAAAAATCTCTCTCTCTCTCTCTCTCTCTCTCTATATATATATATATATATATATATGTTAACCAATAAAAATATATAGACTTGTGGCAGGCATTACAGTACAGCAGGTTACACTGCTCCGTGCAGTGCCTGTGTCCCATACTGGAGAGCTTGGTTGGAGTACCAGCTATTCTGCTTCAGAACCTGGGTGGGCAATGGATGATGGATCTCGTACTTGGGCTCCTGCCAATCACAGAGACCCAGATAGAGTTCCTGACTTCTGGCTTTGACCTGGCTCAATGAACCAGTAAACCTCTCTCTCTCACCCTCTCTCCGTCCCTGTACCTCTTGCAGTTGTTCTGCCTTTCAAGTATATAAAAACAAATGAGCAAACATCTAAAATATATGTGTATATATGTCTACGTATGTGTGTGGGTGTGTGTGTATGCTGTATTTGGATCATGATTTTCAATGTATTTTAAGAGATAATTTTAAGGCCGGTGCCGTAGCTCACTTGGTTAATCCTCCACCTGCAGCGCCGGCATCCCATATGGGCGCCAGGTTCTAGTCCTGGCTGCTCTTCTTCCAGTCCAGCTCTCTGCTTAGCCCAGGAGGGCAGTGGAGGGTGGCCCAAGTGCTTGGGCCCCTGCAGACTCATGGGAGACCAGGAAGAAGCACCTGGCTCCTGGCTTTGTATTGGCACAGCTCCAGCCATGGTGGCCATTTGGGGGGTGAACCAACAGAAAGACCTTTCTGTCTCTCTCTCTCACTGTCTAACTCTATCTGTCAAATAAATTTTAAAAACTGGCTGAGAGATGTTAATAATTCTAAATCAAAAAAAGAGATAATTTTTATGACACTTATGGGAATCAGGGGGAAAAGGATCTTATGAGTTATCTGAAAATCACATTTCTCTTTAATGATGTACATTTTCCCCTGTGGAATCCCAATATCATTCTCCTGGACAAAGAATAAAGAATTAAAAATGGAAATCAGGTTTCTCCCTCAACGTTGATGGGCCTGTCAAGAGTGCACATGAACTAGTCACTGTATGTCTAATTATCTCAAAGTTAAACCTTCTCCCCACACAATATACCACAAACCCCTGGACAAGGGCACTCGGGCAAGCAGCTTCTTTGGGAAGTGATTTGAAGGAAGAAGGGAAGGGGTCTTGCCAGAAGACAATGGGAAGAAGGAGGAACCAATTCAAACGTGCCTGGTCCAGGTGGTCAGCTCTCAGGGCAGCTTGGGGTTCTCCCAGGACACATGTTGAAGTCTCTCTCAGAACTCTCTGAGGGAGAGAAGAGAGTATGCCCCTCTGCCTCTTGCTTCTATTAGCCAAGGGTTTTCCCAACATCATTAACCCTCCAACACTTCTAGGCTTGCATTTGTGTCACCCTGGTTGGTGTGGTGCTAGCAGGTGCTCCCTGGAGGACCTAGGGGAGCCCCAGGGGAGGTGAGCACTGGGCACCGTAGTTGAGGCAAGGTGCTACTGGTATGTGGCTGGTTGCCTGAAAGATAGGTGGAAGAAGGTAAGATAGAGGACCAGAGATGGCCACTACAGGGACCAGGACAGCACATGTTAAATCGAACACGCCCCACCCTCCCATCTTGACAGATGCCCCTCTGTAACAGCAGCAGGGTCAGGCTGGAACCCAGAGTGCAGACCCCTGGAGCTGAGCCTCAGAGTGTGGCGACATGTGAAGATCTGATCCCTGGTCATGAGCAGCCCCTCTCTTCTCAGCCCTGGGTCACAGAGACGTCACGTACATGCATCTGGACACCACCCTTGGCCTAGGGGAGTGCACACCAGGGCTGCTCTCGGGAAGACCACTGGAAAGAGGCCCAGGCAGATGCTAGAATCCACTCAGAGCCTCCAGATAGAGAGTCTGGAGGGTCCTGGGCCTCCAGAGCTTAGTAGAGTATGGACAGGTTTCTGGGCGGGCATGTTCCCAGGGCCCCATGGAGTGGGACAGCTCTCCTGGGCAGCTATGACTTGCCCATTCAGTCGCTTCATTTATGAAAGGGGAAGAGAGAGAGACCTCTGTTGGGGGGAGGGGTGAGCCAGTGTCACAGCACATCTCCCCTGGCATGCACCTGGTGGGCCTCCAGAGGAGGCAGGTCTGTGAGGGGGCTGAATGCTGCCTCCGCACAGTGGCATTGGACCAGGGTTTGTACTCAAGGCCGGGAATGCAGCTAAGGCTGGGAGACAGGGCACAGGCTGAAGGCAATGTCCTTTGTTTGGTGCAATTTTCCTGGAAAAGAATACAAAAGTAAAATGATAGTTTTTCCGCCAAATCCCCAAGCTTCTTGAAGACTAGCTCTGTACCCCATTGGACCGTAAGTTTTTTGTTGTTGTTGTTGTTGTTGTTTTTAAGATGTATTTATTTATTTGAAAGGCAAAGTTAAGAGAGGCAGAGGCTGAGAGATAAAGAGAAAGAGCGGTCTTCCATCCGCTGGTTCATTTCCCAAATGGCTGCAATAACTGGTGCTGGGCCAGGCCAAAGCTATGGGCCAGGGACTCCATCCAGGTCTCCCACATGGATGACAAGGACCCAAGCACTTGGGCCACCTTCTGCTGCTTTCTCAGGCGCATTAGCAGAGAATTGGAATGAAAGTGAAGCAGCTGGGGCTCAAACCAGTGCCCATATAGGATTCTGGCTTTCTTACATAAGATATCAACCTGATCATTCATTCACTTGTTCCCTCAACACTTAACTCGGAGCAGTTCTTTGGCAGGCAGCATATTAAAAAGGAGTAAGAAGGAACCGGTGGTGTGACCCAGCGGCTTGAGCTGCCACCTGCATCACTGGCATCCCATACGAGTCCCAGCAGCTCCACTTTCGGTCCAGCTCCTGCTAATGCACCTGGGAAAGCAGAGGACAATGGACTGAGTGTTTGGGCCCCTGCCACCCATATGGGAGACTCAGATGGAACTCCTGGTTCCTGGCTTCAGACTGTCCCATCCCTGGCCCCCTGTGGCCTTTTGAGGAGTAAAGCAGTAGGTAGAGGATCTCTGTATGAATGTCTCTGTGTGTGTGTCCTTCTCTATAGATAACTCCTAAATAAATTAAAAAAAAAAACAACACAGAGTAAAACACCTTGTTTGGCTGGAAAGTAGAGCCCAGAGACCCCCAGCGAAAATGCAGCGTGGCAGGAACTATGAGAGAAACTGGAGGAGGGCATGTGTGCAGAGCTCGCCCAGAGGCCACGTGCAGAAGCTTTGGTCCACGGGGTGCTGGGTTTGCAGTTACTGCCCCGTCCTGATGACACGTCTGCTTTGTGTTTGCATTCCAGCACCCATCGTGGGGGCTGCAGGTGACAAGACGAGGAGATGGCCAAGGTCAGCACCCACCACTCCCACCCTTCGCTGAGCCACCTGACAGTGACCACCAAGGGCAGGGATCTCGATCGCGTTGAGAACGGCCTTGGCAGGTGAGTGGGCTCTGCACGCTAGGTCTGGCACAGGAGGTCTCCGTAGTGGATCTCCACTCGGGGGAGCGAACGCCTGAGTGTGGGCTACTACTATGGCGTGCACAGCCAAACTAACTTCATTTTTCACCTCCCTTAATCCTCACAACCCCGGTGAAACTGTTGTTTTTCCTAGTTTAGAGTGAAATAGAAAATTAGGCTCAAAGAGTTATGAAACTTCTAGAAGGTAGCAAAACAAAGCTGCAGATGCAGGAGATGAAATTCGAGTGTAGAAACATCTTCAAAATAGGACTCTCACTGGTCCCAGGTGTGAAGCACGCAGGGTCTATCAGATGCTTGGCCCTCACTTCCACGGAAGGTCAAGGGCAGGCCCTGGTCACAGACCTGTGCGCACCAGCCAGGCCACCGGCCCCATCCGTGATATCCCAACACAGGCGGCCATCTACAGCCTGGGACCTTGACCTGCTTCTAGCCATGTTCCTAACTTCCTCCTAGACCTGGGAAGACTCAACCCCCATGTCTTAGTTTCTTCACTTGAAAAGCAAAACAGGCTGGCGCCACGGCTCACTTGGCTAATCCTCCACCTGCAGCCCAGCACCCCGGGTTCTAGTCCTGGTCGGGGCACCGGATTCTGTCCCAGTTGCCCCTCTTCCAGGCCAGCTCTCTGCTGTGGCCCAGGAAGGCAGTGGAGGATGGCCCAAGTGCTTGGGCTCTGTACCCGCCTGGGAGACCAGGAGAAAGCACCTGGCCACCTGGCTCCTGGCCATTTGGGGGGTGAATCAACGAGGGAAGACCTTTCTCTCTCTCACTGTCTAACTCTGCTTGTCAAAAAAAAAAAAGTAGAACATCATTCTCTCCCAAGTTCCTGGTCTAACAGTGGGCACACGGGAGAGACCTATCTGGACTTAGATTTTGTTGTTTCTTAGGTTGTTAATGAAATGATTGGTTTGGAGCCCAACAAACTTTTTTTTTCCAATATTTATGTTATTTTCATCCTACTTACATAGGATGGAAAACTTCTTCCTCCTATGAAACTTCAATGCGTATTATCTGATGGTTCAAAAGCACAATGAGAACCGTCAGCCCTTCTGCCATCATTTCTTTGCATTTGTTGCTGTACATCGTTTCCTTTCTCAGTTGCACAGTTTTTTTCTCCTCTCCCTTAGTGCTTGGACTCAGCTCCTCAGCACACTGGGCTAATAAGTGATGGCAACAATTTCCAAAGAGAGTGTGTTCCTTTTGTTCCAAATGTGTGCAGCCTTAAACCTCACTTTCTGAAATTCAAAGGAGCAGTAGATGCTCCACTTTAACTTAGTGCTAGGGTCCCAGAAAGGTTTTATTTTTTAAGATTTATTATTTATTTATTTGAAAGGTAGAGTGACAGAGAGAGAGAGAAAGAGAGAGAGAGAGAGAGAGAGAAATCTTCCAATCCCTGGTTCACTCCCCAGATGGCAGCAACAGCTAGGGCTGGGCCAGGCCAAAGCGGGAGCCAGGAGCTTCCTCAGAGTCTCCCACATGGGTGCAGGGGCCCAAGCCCTTGGGACATCTTCTGCTGCTTTCCCAGGCATCTTAGCAGGGAGCTGGATCAGAAGTGGGGCATCCAGAAGATGTGGGATGCTGGTATTGCAGGTGGCAGCTTTACTCACTACACCACAATGCACTCCCCTCCCCAGCCCCCCGAGAGTTTGGTAATGACTGTAGAGGCATCAGAAAATCACATTCTACTCAAATATTTCCTCCTAAAGATGGCTTGTCCTGGCTCTGCCTTAGCCAGTGACCTACAAGTTAACCTGAACTGCTCAAGAGTGTTCCTGAGGTGTCTGGGAAGATAAGATGGCCCTTTGCAAAATGAATTGCAACCCACTAAGCCACGCAGACCCCTAGCCTTGGGCCTCTGCCAGCCTCACTAGGGGCTCAGCGCTGTGCTGCAGGCTGACGATGGCCACATGCATGCTCAGGGTCAGCTACAAGGTCAGGGGCTCTGAACTGATGCCCTTGGACAATGCTATTTTCCATCTTCAGGGCTGACAAAATGTCTTGTCCTCACCCTTCTACCCTCTTTTCCATGACCAACGTGAAGATTAAAAGCGCAAGTCTGGGGTCAGATCGGTTTAGTTTGAACACTGCCTCTGCCACTGACCAACTGTGAGAAGTTACTCAGCCTCTCCAAGCCTCAGTTTCCTTGTCTGCAAAATGGGACCATCTAGTAATGACCTCCTAGGGTTGTGGAGAGGTTAAACCAGATGGTGATTAGACAAAGCTCTTGGCCTGGTTCCTGCTGGGTAGGCAAGTGCTTGATCAACCCTCACTCTTGGCCTTGGAAACAGTCCTTCCTGTGGGCCTTCCCCAGCTCTCCTCTCCCTCTTTGATCTTGGAGAGTCCAGCTGAGCGGGCATCTGGAGCTGGCATTCCTGCTTGTGTCCCAGCTGTGCCTTCTCAGCCTGGCCACGAGCCCAGGCTTATCACTGGCATGGTGCAAGCTCACACACAGAGGAACACAGAAGCCTATGGAAACAATGCAGACTTCAAAAGGAGAGAAAGAACGCTTCCTACGGGAGAGCAGGGGTTTTATCTTATGAGGCATGAGTGGGTTCACAGATGGAAGTTGCCAGAATGTTCCTTACAGTCACCAAGAAGCACCAACGGTGTTCAGGACGGGCGTGGAGCAGCCTCAGGAGGGAGGCTGGGCTCCAGGCCCCTCCTCTGCTTGCCTAGCATCTGTCTAGTCACAGGTGAGGTCTCCATGTAAGACTGACTTGAACAACATCAACATTTTAAAGTTTAAAATCACTGCTTTAGGGGGGAAATGGTATTTGGACAAATTACACATTTTTGGGGATGGGTGTTTGACCTACTAGTTAAGATACCACATCGGGGCTGGCGTTTCGGTATAGGGGGTGAAGCTGCCACCTGGAATGCTGGCATCCCATGTGGGCATAGGTTCTAGACCCAGCGGCTCCATTTCCTGCTGAGCCCCGTGTCAATGGCCTGGGAAAGCAGCAGAAGATGGCCAAAGTGTTTGGGCCCCTGCCAACCACGTGGGAGATCCGGATGGTGTTCCAGATTCCTGGTTTTGGCCTTGCCATTATGGCCATTTGGGGAGTGAATCAGCAGACAGAAGATCTCTCTCTCTCTCTCTCTCTCTCTCTCTGTCCCTCTGACTTTCAAATAAATAAATAAATAAATAAATATAAAGGAAAAAAGATACCACACGGGATGCCAGCATCCCATATCACAATGCCTGAGTTTGGGTCCTAGCTCTGCTCCCATTGCAACGTCTTGCCAATGCACACGCTGGGAGGCAGCAGATGATGGCTCAGGTCCTTGGGTCCTTGCCTTCTCTTGGTAGACTTGGATTGGGTTCCCAGCTCTTGGCTCCAGCCTGGACCCACCCCTGGTGTTGTGGGTACTTAGGAAGTGAACTAGTGCATGGAAGTTGTCATGCTCTCAAATAAGCAAAAAGATTGTTTAAGAGGGCCTTAAAGACCCCACACACCCTTGCCTTGTGTTTCCAGTCCTTTAATTGAGAATGTGTGTAGAGATATACTCATCCCTCTTTGTCACTCATGAAACTAAGAAGCCTGCATTGGACCCTGTGCACCAGTGTCCCCGTTTGCTGGATGCCCCAGGAGGAAGGAGCTGCCACACTGCCACGCCCTGAGACAGTCCTGCCCCCAGGTCTCTCACTGAATCCGGAAGCCCCATTTCCTGTTTCCTCTTCCTTAAATCCCTGGAATTATTTTCCTGGTGGAGATAATACTAAGGAAAGTTGAAAGTGCCTCCTTAGAATGAAAGCCATTTCACATCCTGAAAATTCCAGAAAGAACGATGTCTCGAGTTTTGCTTTTCTACTTAGATCTGCTCAGTTGACTCGATTATGTATGAGCTGTCTGGCATATTTTTGAGGATAATTCAAGAGAATAAGATGGAAGAATGTGCCATGGAGAATTGCAGCTCGGGCTGAGGGCACCCCAAATCCCAGCTCAATCTCCTGCTGTAGCTGTGCTGAGTGAGCTTTGGGCACGGGGGTTTTTGTCCAATAAGAGAGAGGCCTTCCTCCCTGTGGCTCCCTACGTGGAGCCCAAAGCAATTATCGCCAAAGAAAACCATCCTGGGTCCACCTCCCCAGGCCCAAGACGCAGAATGCACTGGCTTCACTTCCCGGTCCCCGGCCACCGTGGATTCCCACCATTCCAGTTCCTCGGGGCTTGAGAAAATGAAAAAAATAAAATAAAAACTCACTGGAGGAAGACGCCAGAGGCTCCACCGAGCACACAGTTAATTACCAGGTCCAGTTCTCAGGGGGGTGGCCGCCCTTGCCTGTGACAGAGGACAGAGGGCATCTGCTTTACAAATACACTTGGAAGTTGAGCACAGCGCGGTGAAACCCTTTCTTTCCAAAGAGCCACTCCATCTGCCTTTGTTCTTGCTCTGCCCCAGCTCCAGGGGCCGCTGCCTTCCCAGGTGTCCTCGAGGCCTGCTAGTGGGAGGGCTCCCTGGCCTGGACAAAGCCCCCAGCCCCTCAGCCAGCAGCAGGAAGGACAGGGCCCAGCCCCGGGGGTCCCCCTGCCTCCCCATTCCCCTGGGACCTTCCGGCTCCGCAGCCCGGCACTGATGGCCCAGAGTTGCTGGCTTTCCTCGGTACCAATGTGTCCTGCAGGGCTCAAGATGCCACCGCGGGCCGGCAGGGTCTGTCCTCTCCTGCCATCGCCCCTCCGTCTGCTCGAAGAGGTGAACTTCTGCCGTGTGTGGCTTAAAGACGAGGGTGCGGCCGTGCGGTGATCTCATCGTTGATGGAACATTGTAAAGTGTGCCGTGTCACTGGCGGACGCCTTCAGCTCCCTTATAACCCTGCAGGACTCCATCATGCACGCTGGGCCGGCCGGGCCACAGTTCTCGCCAAAACATCGTTGAGAGGTGCATGACTGTCTCTCCCAGGCATTTAACAAGGACAGCGGTAGCCTGCGTCGTGGCACAGCAGGTTAAGCCGCCACTTGCAACACCGGCATCCCATTTGGGCGCCAGTTCGTGTCCCGGCTGCTCCTCTTCCTATTCAGTTCCCTGCTAATGCACCTGGGAAAGCAGTGGAAAATAGCTCGAGTGTTTGGGCCCCTGCACCCACGTAGGAGACTCATCAGAAGCTCCTGGCTTCAGGCTAGCCCAGCCCCAGCCATTGCGGCTATTTGGGGCATGTTCCAGCCGATGGAAGCACTCTCTCCCCCTCCCTCTCTGTAACTCTGACTTTCAAATAAAATTTTAAAAAAATCTTAAAAAAAAAAAAAAAAGCAAGGATAAAGACTCTGGAGCTAAAAGAGAGCCCTTGATTGGGCAGAATTGCGAGCATTAAGAGACAAGTAGGGCCAGGCACGGAGAAGAAAAGGCACCCTGGGGTCCCTCGGCTTGTGTCAGAGAAGGGCTTTGTGCCTTTCTGGGCTCGAGTATTTGAACAAGACTTCCATGGACATGAAACCAGCAAGTTTTTCCTTTGTTTCCTTTATGAAGATCGGAGAGGGGTTAGCCCACAGGGTCCCCAGAGGAGAGGTGCTGGAGCAGGCGGTTGAACCTGGGCCTCTGGGCTCCCCACTCTGGGTGTCACCCGTCTGGTCCCTGCCAGCCTCAGGCCTGTTTCAGAATCTGAGCGGGTTTAGCCCTCCTCGCTGGCCTACCAGCTCTGATGTCACAGGTACTGATTCCTTTGCTTCGGACAGAAATAGATCCGTTCTCAGGATGTGCCAGTTAATGGAAGCCAGACAAGGCAGACGTGGAGGCCCACTGCATGGTGCCTGGCGCTCACCCAGGAGTTGCACTGGGGACAGAACACCTCTGCCCTTGGGACTGCCCCTGGGGCTTCCAGGCACATGCACGGTGACAGAGCCCTGTCCAGCACTCCCAGGCCAGCCACTTGCATCCAAGCCCCAGGAGATGGACGCACCTCTGCCCCGGCCACCTCCTTCTCTAACTGACCTTGGAATGAGCATCCCACCTCGGTAGGACAGAGGACTAGGCAGCAGTGGGGGCGGGGTGGGGAGGTCTCAGCTTCTGAGCTGTGCAGGGTCTCCTAGCCAGACAGGGTCTCCTATCTGGACGCTGAGATGTGCGTAGTGGAGGGAGCGGGACTCAGCCACGTGGTCCACACGGTGCAGCCAGCTGTCAAAGCAGTGTCTCTAGTGGCATGCACAGGGCTCAGTCCTCAGCCTTGTCCTACTCACTTCTGTCCTAGTCTGTGCCACATACGACCATACAGGTGGCAGCTTCATGGATGCATTTGAAGTGGGAATGACATTAGAATCTTAGCTTTGCCACTTGGCTGTGTAAACTTGGAGAAGTAACTTGGCCTCTCTGAACCTCCTTTAAAAAAAAAGAGATGTATTTATTTGAAAGGCCGAGTTAGAGAGAGAGGAGAGACAGAGATCTTCCATCTGCTAGTTCACTTTTTTTTTTTTTTTTTTTTTTTGACAGGCAGAGTGGACAGTGAGAGAGAGAGACAGAGAGAAAGGTCTTCCTTTGCCGTTGGTTCTCCTTCCAATGGCCGGCGCAGCCGGTGCGCTGCTGCCGGCACACCGCGCTGATCCGATGGCAGGAGCCAGGTGCTTCCTCCTGGTCTCCCATGGGGTGCAGGGCCCAAGCACTTGGGCCATCCTCCACTGCACTCCTGGGCCACAGCAGAGAGCTGGCCTGGAAGAGGGGCAACCGGGACAGAATCTGGCGCCCCAACCGGGACTAGAACCCTGTGTGCCGGCTAAGGGATAAGTACCTGGCTCCTGCCATCGGATCAGCGTGGTGCGCTGGCCACAGCGGCCATTGGAGGGTGAACCAACGGCAAAGGAAGACCTTTCTCTCTGTCTCTCTCTCTCACTGTCCACTCTGCCTGTCAAAAAAAAACTGAACCAGATGGTGTCCCCCAAAGTTCATGGAGAATGGAATGAAGTTTCTGTTGGTGCCAAAATGTTTGGAAATCCATGCATAGTTGATTTTTCCTAACAAGCATTTTTCATGAACTTTTTGAGATCCGTCATATTTTTTATTTCAAAATATTTTGCACGAAAATACCCTTAGCTTTCAATTCTATTTTCCACAAGCTTTTTTGAAGTGCTGTGGAAGATGAAGCTGCCTGACTGTGTGGTTCCAGCAGGAAAAAGAAAAAAAAGAAAAGAAAAGCAGACCTCCTGTGGCCCTCCTGTGTGGAAGGAGGGGCAGCTGCTGCAGGCGGGGACTGGGAGTTTGGGGGGGGGGGGTGCAGGGGGGGTAGGAGGGGGGGCTGTTTGTGGGTGGCCTGGACAGGCCCAGGGGGCTCCTGAGCTCCCTGATGCTGAAAGGGGGAAGCCAGGAGCCAAGGGCCCCAGCTTTGGGTCCCTCCCCAGGGAGGTACTGCAGCTCCTGTGGCAGCCCCACCTTGTCCCTGCCTGGGCAGGAAAGCTGATTAGGCTGCAGTAGGTCATGTGCTAGAATTAATTTGTCTTGCCTGAGCTCCTGAGAGTCAGAGAGTGAAGCGCAAATCCCCGGAGGCCAAGGCCAGGCTGGCTTTTAATCAACGCTGATCAAACTTCAGCCCGAGGAGGTTTTAAAAGGAAGGAAAATGCTCCCAAGGCCATCCCTGGTCTTATTCCAGGCAATTCCACAAACACCCGGCTCTGCACGTGTGGCTGGGATGGGCCCCTGGCGTCTGTGGGCTCTGGCTTTTTACACTGCCCGTTGTACAGGTGAGGTCAGCGCCCCTTAACCTCTGGTGGAGCACAGAGGTGAGGCCTTGGCAAGGGGGCAGAGTGGAAGTGGATTTTCATTTGAAATCAACACACTAATTAGAACTAAGTGTCCCTAGGCCTAGGCCAACTCTGTACAGTCTTCTGGGGCCCTGTTAACACCGGGTTCCTGGGAAAGGTGTCCAGGTGACACAGGACGTGGTGTTTGATCGGGCCTTGAAGGTTGGATCTCAGCAGGTGGACGTGTGGTGGGACCAAACCCTTGTCCTGGTATCAGTTGGTGGAAGTAGCTGCTGTGGCTTGAGATGTCAGGCACAGGGACAGCCCCTGGTCCCCCAGGCTCTGATCGGGCTCCTCCCTCACCCTTCGGGGCTGGAGAACCATTTTCCTGCCAAGGGTCACATGGAGATTTAAATCATCACAGGCCACACACAATGATCAACTGAGAAATGAGCCTGCTGTAGATGGTGTTGATATCGAGCCCCTCCTGCGTGCGATTGCCTTGGCAGGGCCGGACCCAGTGATCTCCTGTGCCTTATACAGCCCGCGGGCCAGACACCCCACCCGTGCTTTAGAGCAAGGCTGGCCAAGGAAGACAGCTTGTGTCCAGCCAGCTCTTGTCCATGGGCTAGGACCCAGGGGGGCAGGGAACGTCCAATACCTCTAAAGCAGGTTCATTTCTAAGTGGGTCCTGTTGTTTGGGCCGCTAATGATGCCCTTGGTGGAGAAAAGCTTCCCCACACCTGCAAAGGAAGGGCCATATTTATCTCAAAAGCCAGGGTCAGGCGGCAAATCCAAGTGGGGAGCCCTGAGGTTGAGGCTCCGTGTCCGTGGCAGCTTTTCTCGCAAAGCACAGAGCTCCGGCCGTCTCGGCCCCACTGTGACCAAGAGGCTGATGAGCTTGAAATCCATTTACTTTGCTGGCCGTTTGGTTGCTCAGGGCCCTCTTGCCGCGCGAAGAGACCTCGGCGGCAGCAGCACGGCGCAGCACCGCCATGGAGACCGGAGGACCGGCTGCAGCCAGGAGCAGCTCCTTCGCCACCCCGGGGCCTGCCAGGTACCTGACCGCTCTCGGCCTCCACTGTGGGATGTTGGAGACCGAGGAAGAAAGACGGTGAAGTTGCGGGGTGGGGGTGGGGTGCAGCCCTGGAGGAGAAGGGGCCGGACTTGAGCAGCCTGAAGTCTACCAGTGAGTCACTGCCTTGCTCTTGGGTCGGGTGTTCTGAGTGCAGGAAAGCCTAAGAAACACTACCTTTGTCTCAAGACGCTTTAACCAAAGAGTGATGCTGAAAGCTTTGCTTAATTCTGGAAGGATGCAGGGGGAAAAAGGCCAACCAGAGAGGGCAGGGAGACCAGTGGCTGGAGACAGGCTCTCACGGGTGCAGGGCTAAGCGCTAGGGCCCGCGTCCTTACAAAACTCACCAGCTTGTCAAGGTGCACGGCTCTGGGGGCCTCTGAGGACAGCCCTCCTCGGGCATTGGTACTTGCACCACCCTGAGGAAGCCAAATATCCCAATGTCAGAGTTTCACCTTTAAGTGTTTCCCAGTGTTTGCGTTTTCCTGATGTAAGGCTATGTGAAGATCCTTTGGTTGCATGAAAGAAAATGGCTTCAGAGCAACTCAAACAGAAAGGCCTGGGCTGGCCGGGGCTGGGGCGAGCAAGCCCCAGAGCAGGTGAGGCTCTGGCCAGGAAACCAGAGAGCCGGGGCCCTGGGGCCCCCCAGGTGGCAGCTGCCTTCTCCCTCTCCGTGGATATTCCTGTGCGCTTCTCTGCCCGTCTCTTTCTGGCTTTCTTGCCTCACAGAGCAGCAGGTGCAGGGCTGGGAATGGCCTCCCTTGCTGACACGGGGCTGAAGCGCCGGGTGCACCTGGGAGTAGCTCCCAGTGCAGAGGTGCGAGTGACCGCCTGTGGGTGGGTTGTGTTCCTGCAGTCCTGTGGCAGGGGCTGGGGAGCAGTGTGCATGCAGCTTTGGTTCTTACCCCCTGTGCAGAGGGAGTGGGTGGGGGGTGTGTTCTGACAGAGGCGGGGCGGGGTCAGACCAGCACCTCAAAATCCACCTATAGCAGAGTTCTCTGCCACTGTGTGTGCACAATGTTTTCTTGCTTCTGTCTATTTCCTTAGAGTTAGGACACACAAGAGTGGGACTAGGGTTAAAGTGCATGACCAATGCGTGGCTTAGGTCCAGGTTTCCCAGAAGGGACTTTATTGGGGACATCTTGTCAATGCGGGGTCGGGGGTAACTGTGGACCCCCCATGACAGAAATGGGAAGTGTCGAAACACCTGTGCCCATCTTCCCATCTCCCCCAGCAGGGAGACGGGAGGCGGTGGGACAGTTAAGATGAGCTCTGGGGCCTGGGACAGCAGCCCATGGCCATGCGCCCTCCGGGGGGATCCAGCTCCAGGCGAGGAGTGGGGACAAGCTGCAGAGGACTTGTTAAGGGGAAACATTCCTCAGATTGGGGCCCGCGGGGGTGGGGGGTGCTGTACCTGGATGCTGGCTCTGAAAAGTCATTTGGAAAGTCTGTTGTTTTGCTGTTCCTCTGCTTAGCAGTCATAACCAGAGAGAGAGGAGGGGAGCAGGGAAGCTTGCTAATGCCCCTTTTGAAGCAAAGGACAAAACCCTTATAAAGTGAGCATCTCTGGAGGAAGAAGCTCCGCCCACTCTGCAGGTGTCCAGGGAGAAAGGCATAGAGAGCCCTCCCCCCCCACACACACAGTGGAGATGCCCCTAGATCCACACCTTGCTGGTCATCTCTGTGCCCCGCGCTGTCCTCTGTCCTGGTCTTGCTCGCTCACCACCTGTCCTGGTTACCCTTCCAGCTGGCCGCACCTCATCCTCTCGCTGCGCACCTGGGCTGCCAGGCACTTCCACCCCGAGGACCAGGCACCAGACTCTTTTCTGGAACGTTTCCATGAAGCTGAGCTCAAAGAGGTGGCCAGCCGAGAAAGCAACACCCAGTCAAGTGTGGGCAGCCAGGAGCCACCAGACAGAGGGAGAAGGTAGGAATCCAACAGGAGCAAGGGCCGCCTGCGCCAGCTGGGCAGGCAGGAAACAGCTGCTTCTGCTTCGTCCACCTGGCATGTCCCCAGGGCGTGCTCCCTGTAAGTGGCTCCAGGGGAACACGGCCTGATCTGATGGCCAATGCCCCGGTTCAAGGAGCCCTGCGGGAGAGGACGCCTTTGGACTTGAGTTCCCAGCCTCCTTTGGCCCCTGAGCCCATTTTACAAGGAGTCCCATCAGGATCCTCCACCTGGAAACGTTGGCCTCTCTCCAGCCTCTCTCCTCCCTCATCCTGGATCGCACCACAACCCATCTTGCTCAGAGGCAGGGGGAGTGTTTTGTACCAGGAGCCTCAGAGGGGTACCTAAGTGGCACCCACAAGTTAATGTGCATGTGGATTTTTCTGGAAAGAAGGTTTTCTCAAGTTGGTTAGATTTTAAGGGGCTCCCTCCACAACCCAGATCAGAGTAAGAACCATCAGGAGAGCGGGGCAACAGGTTGGGGTCGAGTGAGAATGGGTGGGGGGAGTGCTGGCTGCCTGGTAGGAGGTCTGCAAGACAGGAGCCCCTGCCATCTTCTCACGTGCCCACCCCCCGAGTGGGAGATAGACCTCCCTGATGGACGAGCTCTCCCCTCCCCCACAACACGCACATGCCGCCTCCCCTCTTGCTTGACTACCCAGGAGGTAGTCAGTGGAGAGGCCATTGGGCTACCATGGGCAGAACCCACTGTCCCCAAGGAGCTGGGCATCCCTGAGCAAGCTCCATAATCGCAACACTTGGGTGCTGTTTGCCTCTGAGACAAACATAGACGGCCCCACAGACATAAGGGAGAGGAGATGGAAGGGGGAGGGGTGCAAGGAGGGAGACAAAGTGGAGGACAAGGAGGGGGATGAAGAGAGGGGAAAAAGCCAGCCATCTAGACTAGTTCACTTCCTGGGCAAAGATTCCTTAGCTACACTGATCGAGTTATCTTCTTACAACCTTGGACTAATGGAGATGAATGTTAGACTCTGTGCATTTCCCACTGTGGCCAGGTGAGCAGAGGGGTGAGCGAGGACCACCTCCAGGACAGGCACCTGCTCACTCCAGGAAGGTTCGGGGCAAAGAAATGAATGTGATGGTGCAAGATGGCAGCTGATCAATCAGGGAGGCTTCCTGGGGGAAGAGGGTTTGAATGTTTGGACACAAACATCCCAGCTGCTAAGCAAAGTGGATGCAGAAGCAGGTCTTAGCTCCCCGGTGAGGGTCTGGCTTGCAGGTTAGGGGCACAGAAGTGAGTAAACACAGACCACTGCACCCCGGGGAGCTGGCTTTTCCCCATTTCCTGCTCACATGGGTTGCAATTTCTTGGGGGATTTTCAGAAGAGCAGAACCAATCCTGAAACAAGTAGTCCCAGCCGCATTGTAGAGGGGGAGGGAGTCCCTGGTGGCGGCGGCGGAGCAGCCCAAAGGTGTTAGACTGGGCATCCAGTAGAAGGAAGAAAGTCAGGCTGAGCTGTCGCTGGCTGCTGGCTCCCGTCCCCGAGGGCTCCCATGAGTGATGTGCAGTGACCAGGGACGGGCAGCTCTCGGAGGCTAACTGGCCTTCCGACCGTCTTAAACCACCGTGAAGAAAGCTCGCGCGGGTGGCTGAGCCCTGGGAGTGCACGCTGCGCCTGGAGAGCACCCGGAACTTGCGAAGGGATCCACACTGCTGGTGCTCCTTCATTCAGGGCCCCCGTTTGGCCAAGGGTTCCACTTCTCTCTGCCCCCAAGGCTTTCGCCAGAGCGAGGTTGTCGCAGGCACAGATCCTGTCCAACAAGCACAACGCCCTGGGCTCTTCAAGATGTGGGCAGGAAGGCCCGGGAGGGGGAGGGGGATAGAGGTGCTGGGACAGTCCCTGGGGCGCATGGTCCCGAGGGACTGCAGCTGAGTTCTCACCCCCGTGCTGTGCTCTCTGCCTCCCTGCAGTGCCTGGCCCCTGGCCAGAAGCAACATTAACGCCAGCAACAACACCGAGGAGGAGTAAGTACCCTGCTCCCAGCCTGGCTCGTGGGCCATCCTTCTCCTGGTAGAAACACAGCTGTGGCTCCCTCCTTAGGTAGTCTTGCTTCCCATCTTCCCGAAACACCCGGTAGAACATTCTAGAATCCTATTCCTTTCATTGGCAATCCATCCCCGTGGACAAGTGGGGGTGGGGTGGGGAGGGATGAGGGCTGTACAACTTCTTTGTGGAATTCATTCTTGGCTCTTTGACTCTCACTGTTCTCATCTACAAAGGTGCTGCGCTGGCTACAGGAGTGTGAATCTCCTGGGTCGCTGCGTATTTGAAGGTGCAAACCTGGAATTGCGCTGGCCAGGCAGTGGGTGTGCTCCTGGGTGATGCATTTACATGCCACAGCATCAGGCTCCTGGGCACCAGGGAAGTGCCCATCATCTTAAGGCCAATTTAAGCCAATTTCGAGTGTAATCAGGACAGTTGAAAGAGGAAATTTGCATAGTTCCAGAGAAGAACCTCTCGGAAGGTCACCCTGGCATAATCACTTTCTGTCACCAAGTGCTGAGCTGGCAGATTCGTTTGATGTATGATTTTATTTTAGAACCCAGGGAGTATGCATATGTGTGTGACATTACACATGTGCATATATGTACATATATCACATTACACATGTGATATATGTACATGTGACATGCACATGCATGGTTTGCTGTATGAGGCATGCAGGTGTGACATATGTGCACATGTGTGTGACATGCATGTGCATATGTGTGTGATTCTCCATTTACCTCTTCCTTCTGGAACTCTTGGAGGCAGGAGGGCCTTAGTTGGAGGTGAGGGGAAACCATCACAGTGAACAAGAAATGCCACTTTCTTGGCTTTCAGGGGACAGAGAGTGTGCCAAGGCTTTTTTTTTTTTTTATCTCCCTATTTGTTTCTTGGATTGAACTTCTTTCTTTCTTTTTTTTTTTTTTAAACAGGCAGAGTGGACAGTGAGAGAGAGAGAGACAGAGAAAGGTCTTCCTTTGCCATTGGTTCACCCTCCAATGGCCGCTGTGGCCGGCGCACCACGCTGATCCAAAGGCAGGAGCCAGGTGCTTCTCCTGGTCTCCCATGGGGTGCAGGGCCCAAGCACTTGGGCCATCCTCCACTGCACTCCCTGGCCACAGCAGAGAGCTGGCCTGGAAGCGGGCAACCGGGACAGAATCCAGCGTCCCGACTGGGACTAGAACCCGGTGTGCCGGCGCCGTTAAGCGGAGGATTAGCCTAGTGAGCCACGGTGCCGGCCTGAACTTCTTTCTATCTCCCTTCATGAAGGAAGCTCTTGGTGGGTATTACAAAAAGTTCATGGAAAAATGGAGTTAAAACCTACGTTTACATTGGTGCAAAAACATTTTGAAATCTGCAAAGTTGTTGTATAAAGTGCATTTCCCCACAAACATTTTTTTTTGACAGGCAAAGTTAGTGAGAGAGAGAGAGACAGAGAAAAGTCTTCCTTCCATTGGTTCACCCCCCAAATGGCCACTACAGCCAGCGCACTGCGCCGATCCAAAGCCAGGAGCCAGGTGCTTCCTCCTGGTCTCCCATGCGGGTGCAGGGCCCAAGCACTTGGGCCATCCTCCACTGCCTTCCCAGGCCAAAGCAGAGAGCTGGACTGGAAGAGGAGCAGCCGGGACAGAATCTGGTGCCCCAACCGGGACTGGAACCCGGGGTGCCGGCATCTCAGGCAGAGGATTAGCCGAGTGAGCTGCAGTGCCAGCCTCCCATAAACTTTTTGAAGCTCCCTCATATGCATGAATTTTTAAAAACTTAATATCAGCATCATTTTTTAATTCCATTTTCCATGAACTTTTTGAAGTACTCTTTTTTAAAAGTTAAGTTATTTACTTGAGAGGCAGAGTTACAGAGAGAAAGGTCTTCCATCTGCTGGTTCACTCCCCAAATGGCTGCAATGGCCAGAGCTGGGCCAATCCCAAACCAGGAGCTTTTTCTGAGTCTTTCGCATGGGTACAGAGGCCCAAGCACTTGGGCCATCTTCCACTGCTTTCCCAGGCCATTAGCACAGGGAGCTGGATCCAAAGAGGAGCATCCAGGACTTCAGCAGTGCCCATATGCGATGCCAGTGCCGCAGGCATAGTTTCAGCCTGCTACACCACAGCGCTGGGCCCTTGAAATAATCTTATATTTCTTTAAACATAAATCTGGCCATTAATTAGAGTCCCCACTGCCAGCAATGAAGAAAAATGAAATTATTTCATCTACAAAATTTATAGCTACTATGATATTGTTTTGATGTAAAGCCAAGCCTGACATTCAACTCCCTTGAAGCCCTGGCACTGAATCCTGCAGGCAAAGAAAGGCTCCAGGCACTGAAAACCATGGCCGGAGGTCCTACGGCTGCCCTGTCCCAGGCTGGGATGTGGGCAAGGACTGGCTGTGCCAGGCTCTTTTCAGATAGGTGCATCTCATGGGTCCACATTGCAGCCATCACCAAGGTACCAGATGGGGAATTGTCCCAAAATAGAGACACCTGGGCACAAAAGATATGGGAGATAATTTTTTGTAGACACCATTCTGCACATTTCCATCACATTTTCCTGTAATCCCATGGATCCGGAATGATTTCCTTCTGCCAGACCAAACTGGTCCCAGTCAAAACCAGCATCATGTGTGCGAGTCTGTCCAGTTCTTTTAGGGGAAGTGCAGCGTGGATTTGGGGATGGAAGTGTTTAGTGCTGGGTTTCTCCTAGGTCCCCAGCAGTTCGGTAGCCAGAGGAAAGGCTAAGGCCAGTGACCCAGGGCCACAAATCCTGGGTAAGGCAAACTGAGCCTAGTGGGATTAAACACAAGCAGAGCTAAGTGCTCCTGATAAGCTTGTGGGCAGCGCCCTCTGCTGGTGCCTTTACTTTAACACTAATGAAAGCCAGAGCGTTTCAGGATCACATCCCAGTAGAGGGGAGATGACGGAGGATGGGTGACTTCCCTTGCAGTTTTAGTCATCTTTTATTCTTGCCTACTGTCAAAGGGCAAAATTATAGCAAACTTCAAGATTTCAGCCTACTTGTATTTGCAATTCTAGAATCAGACAGCCCTCCGAAACATTTACAGAGGGAAGACAGAAGTGACTTAGAGAGGGAGCTTAGCTGGTTACTGCTCAGTTTTCCCAGTTTGAAGCAGCAGGATGCCTGCGACTGCCTGCAACCCAGTCTCTGTTGTTGACCGAGAGCCAGCAACTTGTTAGAGAAGCACGGCCCAAGTCAGGTGTTCAATTATTCTGCATCTGTTAGGTAGAGTCGAGTACAGAAGCATCCTCCATCACTTTATTTATATATGTACTGCTGCAAGCTTGGAAGGCAAGAAAAACACTGGGTGTCAAAGACACACAAAAGTACACCAGGTATTGACCTTGGAATCCCACTATCAGAGAGGAACACGTTAGCAAATATTTCTCCAGCTTTTTTCCTAGGCAGATGGGAGTAGATTGATACAATACACAGGTGTTCTCCCACTCACCGTGATTCAACTTGGCATTCTTTGATTTTACAATGGTGTGAAAGTAATATGTATCCAGTGGAAACCATGCTTTGAATCTTGAATTTTTTTAGAAGATAGAGAGTTACAGAGGGAGGGAGAGGTCTTCCATCTGCTCATTCACTCTCAAAGTGGCTGCAATGGCCAGAGCTGTGCTGATCCAAAGCCAGGAGCCAGGAGCTTCTTCCAGGTTTTCCACGTGGGTGCAGGGGTCCAAGCACTTGGGCCATCTTCTGCTGCTTTCCCAGGCCGTCAGCAGGGAGTGGATCAGAAGTGGAGCAGCTGGGACTCGAAGCAGTGCCCATATGGGATGCTGGTGCTGCAGATGGAGCTGTAACCTATGCCACAGCGCCAGACCCAACTTATATTTTCTTAAAATATTTTCCATTTACAATGGGTGTATCAGGACATAAGTCATTGTGAGTCTGGGGCATCTGAGTTATATATGCTATATAATATATACAGTATAATACAGAAAGAGCATCTGGATCCCAACATAGTCATTTACGAGCTTTGTAATGGTGAGCAAATTACCTGGCTTCTCTGTGTGTCAGTTTCCTGGTTTACAATGTGAGGATTGTAGTATTGTCTTACCAGGTTGTATGAAGAGAAAATGTGTTAATACATGTTCAGTACTTAGAACAGTGCCTACTACATAGAAAGTGCTCAGTAAATATTGACTAATGAGGCAGGCAGAATAAAGCCACCCCAGAAATTTCTACCACCCTAGTCCTTGGTACTTATGCATAGGTTAGCACATATAGCAAAAGGATCTTTGCAAATGTGATTAAGCTCAAGGATCTTAAGACGGGTAGGTTTTCCTGGGTGTTCACCTGAGTCCTGAAAAGCAGAAGAGGGAGGTGGAAGAGTGGTGCAGACATGCAAATGAGGGAAGAGGAGTGCCGGTGTGAGGACCTCCTCCTGTCACTGCGGCCTGAAGACAGAGGAAGGGGACGTGAGCCAGGGGATGCAGCAGCCTCTGAAATCCAGGGATGGCTGACCATGCACTCCTTTCGTACTGGATCAGCGTGTCAGCCTCATTCTTGTCACCACCACCCCCAACCAGTGGGGACCCTTCTAGAATGGACTGATCATGAGAAAGGATACCTGATTCTTTGTTTTCCAAAACTGAAAAGCCTTGAAGAAACAATGAACTTGTTACTAATGATCTTCTGTTAATTTCATAGAATTCTACTATAGTGTAACACAATATTGAATTTTGAAAACCTTAACATGGATATTTCTTCAATTAATGAAATTGTAATGAAATAAAGAGTCTTCAAAAAGTTAAAAAAAAAAAAAAAAAGGAAGGACCTCAGTCCTACAGCTTTAAGGAACTGAATTCTGGCAACAATCCAAATGGGCAGGAACTAGTTTCTCCCCTATAGAAGCATAGCCAGCTGGCACCCTGATGGTAGTCCAGTGATATTTGTTCCAGTTCTGAACTGCAGAACTGTGAGAAGATAAATGGATGTTGCTTAAAGCCACTAAGGATGTGGCAATTTGTCATGGCAGAAATTGAAAACTGGTAATACAGTGTTAAATACCAGCAGTGGGGTGCTGCTAAACAAAATATCTAAAAATGCAGAAATGACTTTGAAAATCAAGTACTGGGGGCAGAAGCCGGAAGAATTTTGAGGAGCATGATTTTTTTTAAAAAAGAAGAAGCCTAGATTGCTTTGAAAGGGCTGTTAGTGTGTGTGTGTGTGTGTGTGTGTGTGTGTGTCCCTCCCTCTCTCTGTCTTTCAAATAAATAAATCTTAAAAAAAAAAAAGGCTGTTAGAAACATGGATGTGAAAGACTGTCTGTAAGGGTTCAGGAGGCAACAGAGTTTATTACAGAGAAAAGTGAAATCACCTAAATGGTCATAAAGAGGTTAACGGCAGAACTCCGGACTTTAAGGATGCAGCTGGTGAGGATCCAGGTAGAACTGAGAAGATGATTAGGAGCCAGAAGGAAGGGGATTCTTAGCTCAATGGAACTGTGCCCAGCAGTTAAGTGGGAAGCAGAACTTGTAGGCAATGAACTTGAATATTTAGCTGAGGAGATTTCCGAGCAAGGTGTTGAAGGTGCAGCCTGGTTTCTTTGTCGTGCCTGTAATTAAAGGCAAGAGGAGACCAATACGTTGAGGGAATGAATGTGCAACAAAAGGAGCCCGGATGCGATGATTTGGGTAATTCTTGGCCTACTTATAGGACAAAAGATACCAAGTTTAAGAGGTTCCCTGTCAGAAACATAAAGTGAAAAATAATAGATGATTTTTTTTTAAATGATGATGAAATCAGATCAGACCTATTGTCATGTTTAATCCCAGTGAGAGTCAAGTTGGGAATTGATAATTTCTTTCTTTCTTTTTTTTTTTTTTTTTTACAGAAGATCAGTTTAGTGTACATTAAGTAAAGATTTCAGTCGTTTGCACCCCCATAGAAACACAAAGTGAAATATACTGTTTGAGTACTCGTTATAGCATTAAGCCTCAGTGTACAGCACGTTAAGGACAGAGATCCTACATGAGGAGTAAGTGCACAGTGACTCCTGTTGTTGACTTTACCAATTGACACTCCTGTTTATGGCATCAGTAATCTCCCTATGCACCAGTTATGAGTTTCCAAGGCTATGGAAGCCCCTTGAGTTCTCCGACTCTTATCTTGTTTAGACACGGTCATAGTCAAAGTGGAGGTTCTCTCCTCCCTTCAGAGAAAGGCACCTCCCTCTTTGAAGACCTGTTCTTTCCACTGGGATCTCACTCACAGAGATCTTTTTGCCAGAGTGTCTTGGCTTTCCATGCCTGAAATACTCTCATGGGCTTTTCAGCCAGATCCGAGTGCCTTTAGGGCTGATTCTGAGGCCAGAGTGCTATTTAGGACATCCGCCATTCTATGAGTCTGCTGAGTATCTCACTTCCCATGTTGGATCACTCTCCCCTTTATTTATTCTATCGGTTGGTGTTAGCAGATACTAGACTTGTTTATGTGCTCCCTTTGACTCTTAGTCCTTTCATTATGATCAATTGTGAACTGAAATTGATCACTTGGAGTAGTGAGATGGCATTGGCACATGCCACCTTGATGGGATTGAATTGGAATCCCCTGGTATGTTTCCAACTCTACCAAATGGGGCAAGTCAGCCCGAGCATGCCCCAAATTATACATCTCTTCCCTCTCTTATTCCCACTCTTATGTTTAACAGGGATCACATTTCAGTTAATTTTCAACACTTAAGAATAACTGTGTGATAATTACAGAATAAAACCAGTCATATTAAGTAGAACAGACAAAAAAAAAAAAAAAAAAAAAAAAGAGGTTCCCTGTCAGAAACTTGTTCCTTAGAGAAAGAGCCAGGAGTGTGGCTGGATACCTTTTGGCTATTACCTTCAGGAGATGGAAAGTTCTGAATATTCAGTCACACAAAACACTATCTTTGGAGGTTTAGGTGTGACGACTCCTCCTGGCCACCTCAGCAGAAGTCAAAAATAAAGAGACTTCTTAGATCTGTGGATGAGCCTTTAGTCTAATTGAGCGAAGCCCCGTTGTAGGCATAACTCATGGAATCCTGGAAAATGTTACACCAGCAGAGACATTGTCCACTTGGACCTGAAGGGACAGAAGAATATGAGGAGTGGGCACTTAGCCTAGTGGGTGAGATACTCACATCCCACGTTATAGACAGGTTTTGAGAACAATGTGCAGGCTACACTCTCCGTCAGAACACAAAGCCCGACAGATGACTTCCAAAATTCCAGCTGACTTTTCTACCCTCAGTGTGGATTTGGGTTCATTAACAGTTACCTTCAATTCGTCTCTGATCTCAGACCCTTTGTGACTTCTGATGAGCTCAGGCAAATATGTCCAAAACTGTAGCTTATTGGACTGGACCACAAATTTCTCAAGGTGTGCTTCAATGTGGCAGTTTATCTCATGCTTCAGGAACAATACACAGGGTCTTCAAAAGGCTCATGGAAATGTATATTATCTTTTGCAAAAATTTCTTGAAAGGCAGAGAGATATGAAGGGCTCCTTTCTGCTGTTCATTCTCCAGATGCCCAGAGCTGGGAACTCAATCCAGGTCTCCCGTGAGGGTAGCAGGGAAACCAAGCACTTGAGCCATCACCTGCTGCCTCCCAGGGTGTGCATTAGCAGGAAGCTGGACAAAGCCGGGATTCCAATCTGATGCAAGTGTCCACCCAGCGGCTTAACTCTGAGGCCAAACTCCTGCCCCAGCACCTGATCTTTTTTTTAATTAATTTATTTATTTGAAAGGCAGAGTTATAGAGAGGCAGAGGCAGAGAGAAAAAGAGAGGTCCTCCATCCGCTGATTCACTCCCCAGATGGCTGCAACAGCCTGAGCTGGGCTGATCCAAAGCCAGGAGCCAGGAGCTTCTTCCAGGTCTCCCATGTGGGTACAGGGGCCCAAATGTTTCCCTGAAACTCTTCCACTGCTCTCCCAGGCCATAGCAGAGAGCTGGATTGGCAGTGGAGCAGCCGGGACTCGAACCGGTGCCCATATGGGATGCTGGCACTGCACGTGGTAGCTTTACCCGTGATGCCACAGCGCCGGGCCCAGTACATGATCTTTTAATTCCATTTTCCCATAAAATTTTTGGCATGCCTGCATATCCAACAATAATAATGAAGTCAGTAACCTCGCTTTAGCACAAATGGTAAGGGTTCCCCAGTTCAAGCCAGAAAAGAGCCGCCTTGGAACCTCCCAGGCACTGTTAAATATGCACTGCCTGGACCCAGTCCTAGAGCGGTTTGTGGGTGAACCTGGGCATCGGCATTTTCATGCAGCTTCCCCAGATGGTCTCTGAACTCCCCCAGCAGCTGTCAGTGACCTTGCTGTGGCTGCTCTGGTATTCCCAGCACCCTGAAGGTCACAGGTCTTGCACAGAACACGTGAGATTATCACCACCATGATTTAGTAGTCTGCTCTGACTTCCTGGGGGAGCTGAGCTTGGGGGGGGGGGGGGCGTCTATGGACCTCCTGAGTGTCCTCTGGCTCCCAGGCTATCTGCTCATACAGGGATACCCTATGTCACCCATGAGACAGGAAGGCCTCTGTCATGGGCAGCGGCTTCTGGAGCTTCCACCTGAAATGGCCCTCGCGTCTCTTGGCGAATCCAGATCTCGAAACCCTTCCAGAGCTAATGGCTTCATCATGCTGCACCGTGTGTGCGTGTCTGTCTTTGCAGAAAGAAGAAACGTACCCTCGTGGTGGACCCCTCGAGCAACGTGTACTACCGCTGGCTGACCGCCATCGCCCTGCCCGTCTTCTATAACTGGTGTCTGCTGGTGTGCAGGTAATGAGGAGGGCGGGGCAGCCAGGCCTGGAAGACAGAGCTCCGTGTGCCGGTTCTGGTCCCCTCACGGCCACCATAGAGCTCTTGTGCTTCACTTTCCCCACCTAGAAAATCAGGCGATTCCCAAAGAAGAGAGCTAGTGAGATAATGGCAGGGAACTGAGCTTGACCTTGACAGTGGGGTCTGGCACTCGGGCTTCCTTGAGCAAGCAGTGCCAGTGCCGGGGCCACAGGGACAGGTTGCTGCGCTGCCGAGGGGCGGAGCGATCTTTCTGAGCACGTGCGGGGGGGGTGGGCGGAACATGGCGAGAGGACACTGGTCTTGGGTGTAAGCTGTGGTTTGGGGCAGGGTCCGCTGCTCCTCTTTTGCGAATAGACGTGAGCTTTGGAGAGGCTGCTAGGCAGGCAGCTACTTCGAAGGTGCACAGGAGCCTGCTGCCTGTCTGGAGGCGGCAGCCACCCAGAACCTTCCTAAGCGAGCTACAGACTGGAGACTAGGGGGAACCGCTACTGTTCTGATAAGCAGGAGGAGGGTTTTGCCCTCTCCTAGAAAACCTGCAAGCTGCGAGTGCCAAGGCAAGATGCTGCTGCCCCAGGGGGAGGCAGGGGGTTGGGGATTTCCTGGGCATTCCTGCCGGGCTGGGTACCAGCGGGACCTGTGTTCCCCAGGGGGCCTTTGGAGCATTCCTGGGCATGCTGCCTGACCAGGCTGTGGGACGAGCGATGTGGCACACTTCTGAGAAAGCCTGCAGCAGGCTGCAGGGTGCAGCGAGGGTCTGAGCTGCCACTCTTCCCGAGGCTCCCAAGGGGCTGGGGAGCCCGCCATTCCTAGCAGGCCTGCAGGACAGTAAGGCAGGCTTGGCTGCTCCTGTCCTGAGGGCATGCGCTGTGCGGGCGGGCGGGCGTGCATTCCTAAGCTCCTTTGCAGGGCAGGTGCTCAGAAGCAGGTGGCTGCTCCGCTGAGGGGAAGCCGAGCAGCTTGGGAGCTTCTGAGATGCAACTCGGGAAGGGGCAGTGCCTTCGGGGCCTTCCTGAGCCCATAGGAGGATGCGAGGGCTGGTGAGAGGAGGAGGAGGCTTTGCGGTTTTCCTGCGCGAGCCTGCACGACGGAGAGCCGCTGCTTTGAGCGGCTGGGCGCTGTGTTTGGGGATATTCCTGGTCCAGCGGCGTGACAGGTGCAGAGGAGACCTGAAGCTGTCTCAGTGGCAGCAGACGCTTTTGGGGTGACAAAGGATGACCCCTGCTCCTCTGAGGGTTTGCGGGACAGGTAGAAAGGAGGAGAAGGAAGGCATTTCCTTGGTGAGCAGGCAGGATGAAGATGTACAGGGCGAGTGGGGCTCTGGGGATGCGGGCGTGAGCTGCTGTTCTGCAGGTGGCCGGCAGATGTCGCGTTGCTGGCAAGCTGCAGCGGGGACTGGGGCGCTCCTGGGGCTGGCTGCTGCTCTCTTGAGGCAAGAAGCTCTGTCTAGCCTCTGTGGGTTCTGTCTGTGTGAGGAAGAGCAAGCAAGCATAAAGGTCTAGAAGGTAGAAAATATCGACTGGCTCATTCAATCGTTATTCTCCCAGAAAGTTCATGTTTCTGTAGGAATTTGACCCCAGAAAGGGCAGATCTTTAGCCCCTTGACATGACTCTACCTAAAAAAGGTGGCGACTACTGCTAAGGTGTCTGGTCGCCCTGGAGCAGCCCCAGTGCCCACTGTTGGGGGTCAACCCGGCTCTTCTTGTGACCATGGAACAGAGAAGCTGCCAGAGCCTGGGCCTGCCCCTCAGGGGCCTGAGGTGTTCACGCTGGGGTAGGGACACTGCAGGCCACGCTGTGACTGCGTGACGTGAGCCAGTGCCGGCAGCACAGGGCCGGTGCCTCACAGGCTCTGTCCCTGCTCCAGGCCCACGCTGTCTCACGTCTCACGTCTGCCTGGTTTAGGGCCTGTTTCGATGAACTTCAGTCTGACTACCTGATCCTGTGGCTGGTCCTGGACTACTTGGCGGATGTCCTGTATGGCTTGGACATACTGGTGCGAGCCCGGACAGGTGAGTGTGTGTCCACCCAGGCACTTCTCTGGGCCAGGCCATGGACCTTTAGGAAAGGGGCCATGGGGAGGGCAGGAGTGTTTGGAAAGATCTGGAATCGTAGACTGGACATTACCTAGCCTTGGCCGTGAGAAGCCAGACAGGTCTGGGGATCCTTCCACGCAAGGGTGGGTGATGCCACCTCATGCCCCTCTAGGCTGGACCCACAGACAGGACTTTGAACAGGGATCAGGACACATGGGCCCTGGGCTTTGCTGTGTGACCTTGGGTACGTCCAGAAGCCCGCCCACACCTTAGGCTCCTAGCTGTACACCCAGGACACCCATGAGTGCTGCTTTTCTTCTCCAAGAATTTTTTAAGTTAAAACATACAGAAATATGTCCATAGACACAGACAGAGAGAGGGAGAGAGAATCTTCTAGCCACTGATTCCCTCCACAGATGCCCACCACGGCCAGGGAATGGCCCAAGCCAAAGCCAGAGCCAGGCACTCCATCCAGGTCTGCCTCACAGGTGGCCGGAATCTGAGTATTGAACCTTCAATGTGGCCTCCAAGTGCAGCCCAGCAACAGCAGCACCTGGGGCTTGTTAGTTGGGCCTCTGGCCTTGGGGCTCAGCTTCCTGGGGAGGCCCCAGCTCTTAGTATTTCTGCTACCTCCTAGGGTCTGCACTGGCAGGAAGCTGGAATTAGGAGCTACAGCTGGGGCTCCAACCTAGCGACTCTGATATGGGACGCAGGTGCCTTAACCTCTAGGCCAGATGCCTGCCCCTCTTCTAAGATTTTGCAACTCATGCCATAGTTGTCCACGTAAGAACCACCAGGTCACAGCGGCAGAGCTCAGCGTGCCTCACGGTCCTGGAGCAAGCGTTCCTGGCACATCTGGCGTTCTCCGTACTGCGTGATCCAAGAAACACGGACCTGGTTATTGCTACCTTAGCCAGAGACACTGAGTGACTTAACCCAAGTCCGCAGTCTCTCCCAAGCGATGCGAGAGGCTCCCATTTACTTCCACACTGTCGCTTTGTGTGACAACTTAGGAGACCTTGAATATACGGCTGGAAGCTTGCGTGAGTGACCTAGCCAGTCCAGGCAGTCTGCCACTCAGCCGAGGTTACCTTAGCTCTTGGACACAAGAGCCATTGGGCCACCTGTCCCTGGGCTCAGCCAGGCTTCAGTGGGACAAGATACTCTAACTTTGATATGGACTCCCTGCCAATTCGTGCATAGGTGCTGTCCTCAGCAAACAGAAGCATCTGAAAGCTGGGGGGAGGTAGGGAGGTATGGACCCCGGATGGCCATGGAAAGACCCCAAGGGAAAAAATTGCCAGGATTGAGCAAAGACATTTTAAAGTTACAGTGAGGACTGCCAAGGCTCATGGAGATATGTACAGTTAGCACTCCCTATCTGCAGGTTCCACGTCCACAGATTCAACTAATTGCGTCTTGAAAATCAGAAAAATGCCATCTGCACTAAACATGCGCAGACTTTTTTTTCTTGTCATTCTTTAAATATTATAGCAATTATTTGAATTGTATTGACTATGATAAAGGTGATTTAAAGTGTATGGGAGGAATGCATAGTTTATATCCAAATACTTCAATGCCATTTTATTTATTTTTAAAAAGATTTATTTTATTTTTATTTAATGAGGAGAGTGAACAAAAGAGGGAGGAATAAGAGAGACAGAAAGAGAGAGAGAGAGAGAGGGAGAGAGAGAGAACGCACCTGCATCTGCTGGTTCACACCCCAATGGTTGCAACAGCCAAGGCTGTACCAGGCCAAAGCCAGAAGCCAGGAACTCTATCCAGATCTCCCATGTTGGTGGCAGGAGCCCAAGCCCTTAGACAATCCTCTGCTGCTTTCCCAGGTGTATTAGCAGGGAGCTGGACTGGAAGCAGAGTAGCCAGGACTTCCAATATGGAATGCCAGCATCCCAGGCAACGGCTTAACCTACTGCCCCACAATGTTAGTCCTGACAATGCTATTCTATCTAAGGGTCTGGAGCACCCAGAGAATTTGGTATCTGAAGGGTCCTGGAACCCCTATGGATAAAAAGGGATGACTTCATAACAAAAGAGTGGCACATGAAATAGGATGTGGTGTCCCTTATGTGTGACAACAAACTTGATTTTCCATTTTAGCGGGGGAGCAGTCCACCTGTGGTGTGGCCTCCGAGCGCAGCCCTGGGCTGGCAACAGCAGCACGTGGGGCTTGTTAGCTGGGCCTCAGGCCTTGGGCTCGCATTCTGGGTAGGGCCCACCTCTTAGTGTTTCTCAGAGCCCTCCCTATGATTCTGATGCTCACCAAAAAGCACTCATTACATTCTCCTCTCAACTTCTATGCACGCTTGAAAATGTAAAAAAATAAAATAAAAAGGAAGAAAGAATGCAGGCCATAGCCCTGGGTTGACTTCATGAGTCAGAATGGCCAGCCCATCTCGAGACCAGTCTGATGCTTCAGAGGTGGGTGCCTGACTTGGGAAGTTTTGGAAGCTCCTTGGGTTGCAGTTGTGTCACCTGAAAGGAGAGCACAGTGTTTCAAGAAGGTGGGTCTTTGCTCCACTAGTGACTGCTGGTATCAATTCAAGCCATGACCTGTATTTTTTTTTTGGACAGGCAGAGTTAGACAGTGAGAGAGAGAGACAGGGAGAGAGGTCTTCCTTTATAGTTGGTTCACCCCATAATGGCTGCTGCGGCTGGAGGCGGAGGATTAGCCTAATGAGCCGCGGCGCCAGCCCATGACCTGTATTTTTTAAAAAAATTAAAATTAAAAAATTTTCAAATACACACAAAAGCAGCAAAAATAATATTGTGAACACCCCCTGACCCTCACCCATCTTCAATCATCACCAACACTTTGCTCATCTTGTTCTGTCTGTCCTCCTGCCTGGAATATTTGAAAACAAATCCCAGGCACTAAACCCTTAGCATGCATCTCTAACTTTAATAGATGGTTTTCAAAAATATATGGATGGCCTGCGGCACACCGGATTCTAGTCCTGGTCGGGGCGCCGGATTCTGTCCCGGTTGCCCCTCTTCCAGGCCAGCTCTCTGCTGTGGCCCGGGAGTGCAGTAGAGGATGGCCCAAGTGCTTGGGCCCTGCACTCCATGGGAGACCAGGAGAAGTACCTGGCTCCTGCCATCGGATCAGCGCGGTGCACCGGCCTCGGCGGCCATTGGAGGGTGAACCAACGGCAAAGGAAGACCTTTCTCTCTGTCTCTCTCTCACTGTCCACTCTGCCTGTCAAAAAAAAAAAAAAAATATATATATATATATATGGATGTCTTCAATTTCATTTCTCCTTTAAATTTTAATCATTCATTGCTACCATCTAATACCTAATCCATATTCAAAGCTCGCCAATGGATCTGCGTTGTTTTTAATGAATAAATTTGAGAATCATAGAATAGGAAATTTGAGTGCCTTTCCTATAATAATAGTAAGTCTTTTGGGGGGACTTGTTTCTCTTGTATATAGGAAGGATTATCCAAAAGTTCATGAAAAATGCATTTTGCAAAACCTGTGCATGGCTTTTGAAAAATGTTTGCACCAAAATAAACTTACCTTTTAATTCCATTTTGCACAGAATTTTTTTGCAGTCCCCTCGTATGCTTGATACAAAATGTCTTTTTCTGATCAAAAGTGTAATCTCTCTGATGCCCATGGGACCTGCACCTTCTTCCCTAGGCTTCCTCGAGCAAGGCTTGATGGTCAGCGATGCCGACAGGCTGTGGAAACACTACACGAAGACCTGGCACTTCAAGCTGGATGTGCTGTCCCTGGTGCCCACAGACCTGGCTTACCTAAAACTGGGCGTGAACTACCCAGAACTGAGGTTCAATCGCCTTCTGAAAATCTCCCGGCTCTTCGAATTCTTTGACCGCACCGAGACGAGGACCAACTACCCCAACATGTTCAGGATTGGGAACCTGGTCTTGTACATCCTCATCATCATCCACTGGAACGCATGCATCTACTTTGCCATCTCCAAGTTCATAGGTTTCGGGACAGACTCCTGGGTCTACCCAAACATCTCCAAGCCAGAGTACGGGCGTCTCTCCAGGAAGTACATTTACAGCCTCTACTGGTCCACCCTGACCCTGACCACCATCGGGGAGACCCCACCCCCTGTGAAGGACGAGGAGTATCTCTTCGTGGTCGTCGACTTCCTGGTGGGAGTGCTGATTTTCGCCACCATCGTGGGCAACGTGGGCTCCATGATCTCCAACATGAACGCCTCGCGGGCAGAGTTCCAGGCCAAGATCGACTCCATCAAACAGTACATGCAGTTCCGCAAGGTGACCAAGGACTTGGAGACGCGCGTGATCCGGTGGTTTGACTACCTGTGGGCCAACAGGAAGACGGTGGATGAGAAGGAGGTGCTCAAGAACCTCCCAGACAAGCTGAAGGCCGAGATCGCCATCAACGTGCACCTGGACACCCTGAGGAAGGTGCGCATCTTCCAGGACTGCGAGGCGGGGCTGCTGGTGGAGCTGGTGCTGAAGCTGCGGCCCACCGTGTTCAGCCCCGGCGACTACATCTGCAAGAAGGGGGACATTGGGAAGGAGATGTACATCATCAAGGAGGGCAAGCTGGCCGTGGTGGCCGACGACGGCGTCACCCAGTTCGTGGTTCTCAGTGACGGCAGCTACTTTGGGGAGATCAGCATCTTGAACATCAAGGGGAGCAAGTCCGGGAACCGCAGGACGGCCAACATCAGAAGCATCGGCTACTCCGACCTGTTCTGCCTCTCCAAGGATGACCTCATGGAGGCCCTCACCGAGTACCCGGAGGCCAAGAAGGCCCTGGAGGAGAAGGGGCGGCAGATCCTGATGAAAGACAACCTGATCGACGAGGACGTGGCCAAGGCCGGGGCGGACCCCAAGGACATCGAGGAGAAGGTGGAGCACCTGGAGTCCTCCCTGGACACCCTGCAGACCAGGTTTGCACGGCTGCTGGCTGAGTACACCGCCGCCCAGATGAAGGTGAAGCAGCGTCTAAGCCAGCTGGAGAGGCAGGTGAAGACCCACGGCGGCGGCCATCCGTGGGACGCCGAGGCTCCTGGGGATGCAGACACAGAGGACAAAGCACAGTGAGGGCCAGCATTGTGGCGCAGCGGGTTAAGCCGCCACTTGTGACCTGGCAACCCATGTATGAGTGCTGCTCCGCCTCCCCTCCAGCTCCCTCCTAACGCACCTGGGAAGGCGGTGGAAGACGCCCCAAGGGACCATCGCATGGAGGACCCAGGTGCAGTTCCTGGCTTCAGCCTTGGTTGGTGTGGCCGCTTGGGGAGTGAACCTGTAGATGGAAGAAGATATCTCTTTCTTTCTCCCTCTTTCTCTGTCTCTGCCTTTCAAATATATATATAAATCTTAACACACACACACACACATACACATATACACATGCACACACACTGTATACGCGCACACACACACAGGATCTTGGTATCTTGTCCTGCTGCACATCCCAGCTGCCAGTGTGCCGTTCTGTGGCTGCAGCTGCACAGCACAGGCCATGGCCAGGAGTACATTCCAGTACCTTCTACTCACCCTTCACAAACGGTGTGGCCATAAGACAGAGCCTCAGTTTCCTAGCCCTAATGAAAGGCCGGGCTGTGGCAGGGCCCCGGGAATACTGCCTGAGGCAGGGCTCTGTGGGCTGTGGAGTATCCCCAATCCCAGTCTATGCAAGTAGGCAGGCAGGTTATTTTTTATGGAATTCACCAGGAGTGATTTTAGGCTTTTGAAACCCAATTTTCTTATAAATAAAAGATTATTTAGTCACCTTCTCCCTCCCCAACATCATTTTGCTAACATCTGACTGTGGAGCTACAGTAGGAAGCGGTAAGTACAATGTAGCAACTCAAATCAACCTCACACAACAGTTTGGGGGCATACCAGTATGCATGGACTCCACTGGGTTTTTTTGTTTTTGTTTTTTTGTTTGTTTGTTTGTTTGTATCAAAATCAACTTCTCTTTAATTCCATGTTTCCATGGACATTCGAAAGCTCCCTTGTATCTCCGAGTCCGGTTTCTCCTGGTGTGTTCTTCAGAACCCCGGAAGCCCGGGCCCTCAGAGGGGAACCTCTGAGGTCCCTCCACATCTGTGAAGCGGACCTGGAGCCCTGCCATTCTGCCCCCTTGGAGCCAGAATCTGCTTCCTAGAAGAGCGTTAGGGGAAGAGACACCTGCTCCTTCCCTCTTGCCAAAGGGGCGCAAGGACACTGTCTACCTTCCCGCTTGGGTCAGGGCCCCGAGGTGCGCCAGGCCTCACCCCAAGTGGAGAGCTGTGTCCAGGCAGAGCTCTGAAGTCGGAGACTTGAATGCTGTCTGAGGCCCACGTCGGCCACAGCTGGGGCCATTTCTAAGACGAGGCCTGGACGCCAGGTGTTTGCCAACGTCCCTTCACCCCTGTAGAAGAAGCCCCAGGCTCCCTTGGAATTTCATCCCAAGGCAAAGCTCTTAGCTAGGTGAACACTTGCAGAATGCAAAAAGCAGCTGTGTTTTAATCCAGTCAATAGGATTCCATTAAAATTGTATAATAGAGGTATAAGCCTGGGTTTTATGGTTGCAAACTGTGACCTTGTTCCATCCTCTACTTAGGTACATGTTGCAAATTAGGCACAGATGAGAATTTCCCACACTCCTTTTCTCTTTTTATCTTCATCTCTCTCTCTCTGCCTGCTGTCTTTCCTCCCCTGCTCTCCCTGCCCCACTCCTCATTCTTCTTTTTTCTCATGAAACAAATTCCCTATGGACTTTGACGAGTTGAAGGCCCCAAGGTCTGATGTTACACTGCGTATGCTACACGACTGAGCCCTGCTGTAGTTCCTGCAAAAGGTGCCGCATATGCCATGATGTATTTTGCATTTATATGGGTCTCTTCTTGTGTATAGTGTGGGCCGTTGACTATTTAATGTTTTGGATGGATTAAAAGATCTGTTAAAGGTTATAGATTCAGATGCATATCATCAGCAAAATGTAACTAGCAATGTTCCTTCAAAATGCATCTCTTTGAAAAGCCTTAACTATTCATTATACCTGCATTTTTGTTTGCACAGGAAAAAATAAAGGCCTGGATTAAGAAATATGACTCTTGCTTGAGCTTTTGTCCTAAGGGAAGATTCAGTCCCAGGATGTATATCTAGGGTAGTGCGGGGAGACACCAGCCAGAAGCAGGTGAGACAATGCACATTTAAGGATTCCCAAAACACTCGTGGAAGGGCCACCACTGTGGCTCAGTGGGTTAAGCCACCACTTGTGACACTGGCATTCCATATGCGAGTACTGGTTTGCCAGTCATGTGGGAGATCCGGATGGAGCTCCTGGCTCCTGGCTTTAGCCTGGCCAAGCCCTGGCTGTTGCAGCCCATCCCACTCCGTCTGTCTGCCTCTCAAATAAGTAAATATTTTAAAAATTGCAATGACGTGAACAAGGAATTATTATATATTCGGCATAGCATTGTAATAGCAAAAAATTGTTTTTAAAATAATTGCTAGTACTTCAGAAAGACTTACCTATATATGAAGTGGAAAAGCATATATAATATTCCAATTTTGAAATGTTATATACATAGAGAAAAGACTGAAAAAGTATAGTTTCTAAATCTCTAAAGACTCTTTTTTGCTTTCTTTTTGTGACTTTTTAATTTTTCTAAGGAATGTTTATTTTTTGAGGGGGGATGTGGCACTGTGCTGTAGTAGACTAAGCCTCCACCTGCAGCATTGACATCCCAATGGAGCAGCGGATCCCAGCTTCTCCATTTCCAATCCAGCTCTCTGCTATGGCCTGGAAAGGCAGTGGAAGCTGGCCCAAGTGCTTGGGCCCCTTCACCCATGTGGGAGACCCAGATGAAGCTCCCGGCTCCTGGCTTCCAGTCGGCCCAGCTCTGACTGATGCAGCCATTTGGGGAGTAAACCAGCAAATGGAAGACCTTGCTTTCTGTCTGTAACTCTGTCTCTCAAATAAAACAAATAAAAAATCTTTAAAAATATGTATTTTTTAAAAAGATTTATTTATTTGAAAGGTGGAACTACAGAGAGGGAGAGGCAGCGGCAGAAAGAGATCTTCCATCCGCTGGTTTACTCCCCAAAAGACACAGTGGCCAGGGCTAGGCTGAGCCAAAGCCAGGAACCAGTCTCCCGCGTAGGTGCAGGGGCCCAAGCACTTGGGGCATCTTCAGCTGCTTTCCCAGGCCATTATCAGGGAGCTGGATGGGAAGTGGAGCAGCCAGGACTTGAATCAGTGCCCACAGGGGTGTTGACACTGCAGGCAGTGGCTTAACACCACAGCACCAGCCCCTATGTAATACATTTATGATAGAAACTTCATGGATATTTTTTAGGAATCTAGAAAGATGGTACCAGAGGCAGTGTAGATTTTTTGTTTCATTTTTGTATCTCTCCAAATGCTCCCATAAAAACACAGCAAGTAGCAAAGCAAAGTTAAAGATGCATGGGCAACATCTGAGACCCCTGAGAACAGAACTCCCAGCTCGCCAACAGGTGATTGGAAACAGGTGACTGAAAACCATGGCGGCTGGAACGGAGGGGGGCTGGCAGGCTCCACTTCGTAGATGAGAGCAAGGTGACAGTGATGCACAAGGCTGATGTGCTAGGATCCTCCAGGCACTGTCAACTCTAGATGTGAGCAGAATGCAGCTTCCTTCTTTTGATGAATGTCTATCCGGGTCCTTTGCACATTTTAAATTGAGTTTGTTTACTCTTGAATTGAATTCCTTATGTAGCTCGAATATGAATACCATATCAACTTGGGGTTTGCAAAGAGTTTCTTCCATTCTGTAGGTTGTCTCTTCCCTCTGGCTGTTTCTTGGGCTGTGCAGAAGCTTTTTAGTTTAATTCCATTTTTTTCTATTTGTGCTTTCGTTGCCTGTGCTTTTGCTTTCACATCCAAACAATGATTCTCCAGACCGGTGTCGTGAGAATTTTCTCCTGGACTAAAAGACGCTTCCTTCGAAGCACGGTTAACCTCTGCACAGAGCTCAGGAGAGCTGAGATGAAAGAGGGAGCAGTGGAGGGGGTCTCTGACAGCACTTGCCATTCGTGCTTGTCCTCCGTGTAGAGCCCTCCTCTCCTTTCTAGTGAGATCCTTTTTCGTCATTGATAAAAAGGAATCTCACATAAAACAGACAGCAGTAGTCTGTCAGCCAAACTTTATAGAAAGTAAACCTTGAGTTTATGTAATGTGAAGATAGCATTTTGATCCATAGTATTTCTAAATTAATTTTGGAAAATGCCCGTAGAGCCCACCCAGTCACTACTCAGAATGAGGCCCCTTTACCCACAGCATCAGCATGACTTGGGACCATGTTAGAGAAATGCAGAATCTTAGGCCCACCTCAGACTTATTTAATGTGCATTTTAAAATTAATTACTATATTAATCAATACACTTATTTATTTGAGTGACAGGGGGAATGAGAGAGAGAGAAAGAGAAAGAGAAGCTCTCACCCACTGGTTCATTCCTCAAATGCCCAACTCTAAGCCAGGAGCTGGGAACTCTATCTGGTCTCCCACACTGGTGCAGAGACCCAGGTACTTAAACCATCACCTGCTGCCTCCCAGGGTGCACGTTAGCAGGAAGCTAGAGTCACGAGTCATGGTCATGAACTGAACCCAGTACTCTGACGTGGGACATGGGTGTCTTAACTGCTGGGCTGAAGGCTTGATCCCAGAATCTGAATTTGACAAGACCCCAGGGATTGGGTTGTACATTAATGTTCTGTCTGCAAGTATGTTGTCTGACTGTTTCCAAGTTAACACCTAGAGCAATGGGGTGGTGCATGTAAAACGTTATTTGGATGATTAAAATGTAACAGGATAATAACAGCCTTGTTGTCAACCATCCCAGTGTAGAAACAGCATCTGGGGGCATTCCTACCAGCCTTCGTGATGGCTCACCCGAGGGTGGTGTTGTCATGACTCAAAGGCGTAGGCCCTGTGATCGAGTCGTGATGTGAACTTGGACTTATATGCCTGGTGTGGGTACCACCGTCAGCCTCTTCTGAAGCTAGAAGTGTAACTTCTCACCTGTGATGCTGTCAGAAGCCACTCTGGAAAAATTCTTCCAGCCACCAGATGTGTAAAATTGTAAGCAGTTCTCATCAACACCCAGTTAGATGGAATATATGTCATGAATGTCCTTGGTAATGTAATCAGTACATTTTTAAGTACATTATAATTCTTGTCTTTTGATGAGAATCACCTGATGTTAATCAGAACTCCTGTGTGTTTTGTGGGGTGAGCATTCAATGCAGCAATGAAGCCTCCCCTTAGGATACTCACATCCCATATTGGTACCTGGTTCAAGTCCCGGCTCCTCTTCCAACTCCAGCTTCCTGTCAATTCACACTCTGGGAGACTTCCCCAAATGTAACAGCAATCCTAAATATTTACAAAAGTTTACCAATAATAAGGTTATCAAGCTAAAGGAAACCTTCTAAGCTATCAATCATAATAATAGAACACAAATACACACACACAATTTGGGGTCATCTATTCAAGAAGCACAAAATTGCCTTTCTGTTTTGCTTTCAAAAATTATAGGGAGGTGAGCATTTGGCACAGCTGTTAAGAGACTTCTTAGGATGCCCCCATTCCATACTGGAGTGTTTGGGTTTGAGTCTTGGTTCTATTTCCCATTCTCTATTTCTGCTAAGGCACACCTTGGGAGGTAGCAGATAATGACTCAAATACTTGGGTTCCTGCCACCCATTTGGGAGGCCTGGATTGAATTTCAGGATCCTAGCTTTAGCCTAGCCCAGCCCTGGTTGTTGCAAGCATCTGAGGAGTCAACCAGCAGATGGGAGATCTCTTTGGTTCTTTCTGCCTCTGAAGCAAATAAAAATTTTAGAAATTGTATGGATTGTTGCAATATGAAGAAATTGATCTGAGTAGGCAGCCAGAAAATGTAGCATATCCACCAGTTGAGTAGTAAAACAGTAATAAAATACCAATAAAATATTGTTGGGGATTTTCTAATATTTATGATTTTAAATTTGTATTACATTGTGATTTTTCTCATTCTAACTACTTTTGTTGATGGTTTTGCTTTGGCATTAACAAACAACCCTCCAAGTGTGTAACCCTTGGGCTCCCCAAATCCTGCACCCTGCCTTAGTACCGTACCCTTCCATGCTTTCTAACCTTGAGTTTGTTGTAATGGGAAGATGTGCACTTAAATCCTTAGGCCAGGTGTCTAGAAACTGAAACTAAGTGACAGGCAGACATCAGACATCTGTGCTAAGATAGCTCCGTTAATGTGGTGCTTTCAAAGGCTCGTGCAGATGAGAAGTTAAACTTCAAAATCTGAACATTACAATCCACCATGTTTCTAAATCATGAGGTTAGTGGTTAGAAATCAGAGAAACGAACAGTGAAACCACGCCCTGGCTGACTACCAAGAATGTAAACGAGAACAAACAAGCTGGAGAATTTCCTTAATCAGCAACTCACAACGAGAACTCATGTTCTGAGCCCCAAGAGGCCAGAGATATCTGGGTGAAATGGGAGTGCCTGGACCCAGGAATGTGGTGCCGCTGGCTGGGATTTTATCGGACTTCTGTTTAGATTACAGGGCTCCCTGCCATCCCGTTCCCTGAAATATGATGATCATTATAGAAAAGAGGGCTTTGAAGATGTTCCAGGCCCTCACACTCTGCCTGGATCAGGTGAGCAGATGAATTAGAGAGTGGCTTGGCCACCCTCGTCCACAGGTACCACTGCCCTAGGAGAGTGAGCAGAGAGTGGCCTTCCCAAAAGTCTGTTCAGGGTGTACTCAGAACCATCTCCCCGTGGGACATCCGTGTGAGTGGCTCCAGCACTTGGCTCTGAAATTGGGAAGAACACTCTTTGCCCATGTACAGGAAGAAGCAAAGGCCTCCATTGTTTTCATTTTTCTTCCATACACATTGTAAGGTTTGCTGCTCATTACTACCACTCTGCTGCAGGCAGACATCACTCATTAACTCATTAATGTAAATGAGCCTGACTAAGATGATGCTGGCTGCTGTCACTGGGTGGCGTGACTCAATAGTTTCTTCCTCTGTTCCACTGCAGTACGGGGGCTCCCAGCTGGCAGGGATCCAGGTATTACATTATTGTTGTTGTTGTTAGAGAGGTAGAGTTACAAAGAGAGGGAGAGACAGAGAGAAAGGTCTTCCATCCACTGATTCACTCCCCAAATAGCTGCAAAGGCCAGAGCTGAGCCTATCTGAAGCCAGGAGCCAGGAGTTTCTTCTAGGTCTCCCACGCAGGTGCAGGGGTCCAAGCACTTGGGCCATCTTCTACTGCTTTCCCAGGCCATAGCAGAGAGCTGGATTGGAAAAGGAGCAGCCGGGATTTGAACCAACGCCCATATGGGATGCCAGCGCCGCAGGTGGAGTCTTAGCCCACTACACCACAGTGCCGGCCCCCAGGCAATACTTTTTAGCTTTTTCCCTCCTCCGGTCTCGGAGCTATGCAGGCAGCCAGCAGATGGAGCAGGGAGGAGGAGAGGCATCTTAGCTTCATCACCACCTTGATCTAGGAGAGACGCACGCACATCACCTCCGAGGGAAAACCTGTCGTGTACAGGCAAGGAGAGCACAGGAGGAGAGTGGAAATTGTGATCCTTGACAAGGTCATTGCATCCCAGTGACAGCCCTGCACTCGAAAGGACATACAGTCTCTAAATAGACATCAAGTTGTCCAAGCCGGCGAAAATTAGCTGGAAAAGCCCTACCAATTCACACAGGTCAGAGCTTCCTTCCATATGTTCACACTGGCTCTCTCATTTCAGGCCAATTCATATGCATAGAATTTAGAGGCAGTCCTGGTTTTCGCTGACTAAACATAATGGGGAAACAGTTACCCCTTATGTAAGTGCTGGGTAAGGGGAAGACCAAGTGTAATCAAAAGTGCACTGGGCAGTGGCTGACGCTGTGGCACAGCGAGGTAAGCTGCTGCTTGCCATGCCAGCATCCCATTCAGGCACAGATTCAATTCCCGGCTGCTCCACTTCTGATCCAGCTCCCTGCTAATGTGCCAGGGAAAGCAGCAGAAGGTGGCCAAAGTACGTGGGTTCTGCCACCCATGAGGGAGACCCAGAAGAAGTTCCAGGTGCTTGGCTTCATCCTGGCCCAGCTCCAGCCGTTAAACCACTTGGGGAGTGAACCAGCAGATGGAAGATATCTCTTTCTGCCTCTCCTTCTCCCTCTTCTCTCTGTCACTCTGCCTTTCAAGTAAATTTTTAAATCTTTTAAAAAATTACTCCAGGTACTCTCTTGAGTTGCCCTCTGCATACAGTCTAGAACTGTCAGGTCCAGCACAGCTAGTATTCCCTTCAGTGGGCCCGATCATTTGCCCTTTAGCTGGGAAGCAAAGGAAGAAGTTAGCTTGCTTTCGTAGCCATGTGTTGTCACTCTAGCTGTGCACTGCCCAAAAGGGACCCCTTTGAAAGGATTTCCTGCACATTCTTGCCATCGTGGACTTTTTGGTGTTTATTATGACAGTTTTCCAGCAGATGGCAATAAAAGGTCTTGTTCCTACGTGGTCAGTAAAAGTACAGTAGTGCCACCTTGTCCTTGGTTTAGCTTTTCACAATTTAGCTTTCCTAATTCCAAAAATATTAAATGGAAAATTCTAGAAATAGCCAATTCATAACTGTGAAGTTATGTGCAATTCTGAGCTGCCTGGTGAACTCTTACACTCTTCCTCTCCATCTAACAGAGCACGTAATGGCCATTTTGTCCAGCGTATCCACCCTGTGTACACTACCCGCCCATTAGTCACTTAGTAGCCAGCTCAGCTACATCAGATCAACCGGCAGGGTATCACAGTGCTGGTGTTCAACTAACTCTCTGATGCTACATCATAGTGCCTGGGTCATCATGTAGCCATTGTATCAACTGGCATCACCACAAGAAAGGTCTGTACAGTACAGCAAGATATTTGGCCAGACGGACCTCATCCACATACTTTTATTACAGTATGTTGTTATTATTTTATATTATCACAGAAGAGATGCGCTCAACTCCTGCTGTGTCTGCGTTAAACTGTACAATGGGCTTGTCTGCATAGGAAGAGACGTGGCCTGTACGGAGGTTGGTACTGCCGGCAGTTTCAGGCATCTGCTGCGGGTCTTGCAATGTATCCTCCGTGGAGAAGGGGGTACTATGACAGCTCTCCACTGTCAGGGGCAGGTGGAGGCGTACCTGGACAGGGCTGCTGCCTGCCATTCCCTTCCCGGGGACAGCAGGGACACAGACTGTTAATCAGAAGTGCTTCTTTGACTGCCGCCAGACTAGTGCACCATTGCAGCTCCCTGGCAACAGAAATGTACTGGCTTTGTTCTGGGTCCTTTAATGTCTATGTAACCTTGCCAGTTTCTGTTGCCAGTGGAGAAGGTAGCTTCTCAAAATTAAAATTCCTTTTATTTACTTTTTAAAAACGTTTGTGTTTATTTGAAAAGCAGTTACAGAGATGGAAGGAGATACAGAGAGTACTTCCGTCTGCTGATTCACTCCCCAAGGGGCCATGGGCCCAGTGCTCATTGAGATCCGGCATCACAGGCAACAGTTTAAGCTGCTACATCACAGCCAGCCCCTAAAATTACTTTTTAAACTCCTTAACTGAGTAGCCGTTTAGCCTACTGGTTATATACCTATGTCCTACAACAAAGTGCCTAGGTTCAGTTCCTGGCCCCAGCTCGTGATTCCTGCTTCCTACCAGTGCAGACCCTGGGAGGCAGCAGGTAACGGCTCAAATAATTGCGTCCTTACCACCCATGTGGGAGATCTGGGCTGGGTTCCTGGCTCCTTCCTCCTGGCTTCAGCCCCAACCTGAGGCCATTGTGGTATGTGGGGAATGAAGCAGCAATGAGCAGTCTCTCTCTCTTCCTCTTAAATAATGTTTTAAAGACTTATTTTATTTATTTGAAAGGGAGAGTTATACACACAGAGAGAGATGGAGAGATACAGAGATCTTCCATCCTCTGATTCACTCCCCAAATAGCTGCAAAGACTGGGACTGGGCCAGACTGAAGCCAGGAACCAGGAGCTTCTTCTAGGTCTCCCATTCCTACAGAGGCCTCAAGGGCCATCCTCTGCTGCTTTCCCAGGCACATTAGCAAGGGACTGGATCAGAAATAGAACAGATGGGACTCAAACTGGTGCCCATAGGGGATGTCAACATTGCAGGCAGTGGCTTAACCTGTTATGTCACAACACTGGCTCCTCAAATAATTTTTAAAAGAATGTTTATATCCTTAGGAGTTCCAATGTCACAAGAAAAACTGGCAAACACAATGAGCTTGTCCATGGAAAAGAAGATAATGGGACACATAAGCATTAAAAGCATCAAGGAGTTTGGTCTTCAACAAAAGCAAAGTGTACATCTACTTCATAACAAATTAATGTATCTTAGTGATCTTGAGTTCCTAACTGTGGCTGAGAATTCAAATTTTCTATTTCATGTTGGATAACTGGCTTTATATAATTTTAGGGAATGACTTTATGTTTGTTATCATTGTTCATGTTGAGAAATAAATAACATTAACTTTTAAAATGACGTTTGCACTGGTGCTAGGGTGCTGAGTGTCAGTGTGGTGAGCTGCTCACAAGCTCAGATGCTCTTGGGATCTCTTCCCCTTCAGCAGTGCGACCCTGGGCAGGACCCCTTTCCCCTACACTGTCCTATTACAACCAGCCCTCTGTATCTGCACGTTCCACACCTGTGCTTTCAACCAACCATGAATCCAAAATATCTGAAAAAAAAAGTTGTGTTTGTACTGAATATGTATCGGCTTCTTTTTCTTATTATTCCCTCATTTCCACAGTATGATAATTCTTCACATAGTCGTAGGCATTACAAGCAATCAGAAGGTGATTAAAGCATAGAGGGGCATGTGTGTGGGTTATATGTAAACACACCACTACATACATAAGGAGCTTGGGCTTCTGTGGGTTTGGAATCTGAGAGGGGTCCTGGAACCACTATTCATTGGACGCTGGGGGACAGTTGTAGTTTCCTCATTCCTCCACTCCAGCTTGATCCCAGACTCTGACAGGTGGATTTGCAGAAGTTAAATGAGCACATGGTGCTGTGTTTTTGGGTGTTTTGTGGGCAATGGTACTGTGTTCAGGGCTCTGGGGCCACTTCGCTGGTTTGGTTTTGCTACCAACAGCATGGCATCAGCCCACTGCATCTCTCTTGTCCCTGGGGCAAGGCCAGGGACATTAAGTCAGCCTGTCCCTAAGGCTCCTCCAGTTCGGCCCATCTCTGATCCCACCAGAAGAAAGGGGGCCATGGTCCCTAGCCCCCAACTAACTTTGCCCAGGCACTTGAAATGGGCCCAGGGTGCCCCAGGAACATCCAGAACATGTTCCCGAGCGGAGAAAACAGAACCTATAAGTGACTGGTCCTAAGTGTAAGTGGGTTTGGTGGCAGATGTTTGGGGCGGGGCCTCCCCTCCCCCCCACCAAATGCCATCAGCATCTGCAGTCACCTTGACAACCCAGCACCCCTCCACACATCCTGGTGTTCCCCCCACTCCCCCGGACTGGCTGAAAATCACAAAGAGCCACATGTATTCTAGTTTCAGAAATGAATTTGACTTTTAAAAACCCATTTATTGGAGGGAAAATTCTATTCACCTCTGTGTTTTAAGTTAGACATGTATTGAGCAAATTGAGCTTTGTTTTTATAATTCATTTTTGTTTTCTACAAGCCATTCAATATGTCAAGTCAAATGCTCTTAGAATAAATATAATTTTCAAGGTGGGCATTTGGCTTATAATAAAGATGCCCATGTCCTCTATCAGAGTCCCTGGGTTTCTTTCCTGATTCCAGCTTCCTGCCAATGCAGACCCTTGGGAGGCAGCAGTGATGGCTCAAATAGTTGGGTTCCTGCCACCCGCATGAGGGACCTGGATTAAATTCTCAGCTCCTGGGCCCACTTTTGGCCACTGCAGGTGTTTGGGGAATGAACCAGCAGATGGAAGTGCGCTCTATTTCTCTCTCTCTCTCTCTCTCTCTCCCCTTTCATCTCTCTGCCTCTTGATCAATGATTTACAATATATGAATACATCAAAACATACACTGTAAATATGTACACATTTTATTTGTCAGCTGCTCCTTAATATAAAAATTCTAAAAAATATGTAGTCTCCCTAGAAACTTTATCTCTGTAACTGTTTCTGAAGGAAAAAAACACAGCCTTGACTCTTCACGACTTTGCATACTTTGGGGGAATTGCATTCATAGGGTTTATTTTTGTTTGGGGCAGTGACAAAGAAGGGGTTACAACCAACGGTTTCCTCTCTTCCCCAAGAGCTACAGAAAATGCCTGTGGGAGTCTGCAGAGTTCAATTTTGCAAGGAATTCAGAAATCTATTCAATGCATCGCCTGACTGCGACCTAGGGATTTGCTTGTTCCTGTTCGTTCCCTGGTGAGTCATTCACATTTTTAGTTTGTTCTTTGGACTCAGAAATACACGTCAGTGTGTCCCCAGCAATCATGGAAGGGGTAGCCATCCCACCATGCCTTGGCCACCTCTCCCACGTCCTCTCCATCTCACAAGAGTGCAGTAGCACCATCCCACACCAGGATTCACCACCCACCCTACAATCCATTTCTAGACTACTTTTAGCTCAATCCTTCGGGGAGCTGCATGCTACACACCAGTGGCTGCTCACGTGTGCTGCTGCATTGCCCTGGGCTTCCGGCCTTCTGCCTCCTCATCTCCCATCCTCTGGGCATGGAGATGCAGAGATGGTTGAGATAACTTACAGATAAACACCCTTGCGTCAGGCTGCCAGCGTCACTCCCTCCTTCACTTCATTCTGCTTCCTACATTGCAAGTGGCCTGAGACACATTAAGAGGCAAGCAAAGGCTGAGCACCCTATTTCAGGGCTTATCTTGCTTCTCGGATCTTTCTAAAAAATGCGTGTTTTATTTACTGCCATCTGTTGGAAAGGCAGAGCGATGAAGAGACAGGGAGAGAGACCTTCATCTACAGTTCACTCTCCAAATGCCTGCGATAGCCAGGGATGGGCCAGGCTGAAGCCAGGAGCCCAGAGCTCCATCAGGGTCTCCCATGGAGGTGGCAGAGGCCCAAGCACTGAGCCATCATGTGCTGCCTCCCAGGATGCATTAGCAGGAAGCTGGATTGTAAGCCGAGGAGCTGAGACTCAAACCAGCACTCCAATATGGGAGGCAAGTGTCCCAAGTGTGAAGGAGCCCACTATGCCGCAATGCCCACCCCCTCCCGCCCTTGAAGTTGGTGATGCTCCTCCTGTGCTATGAACCATCCATAGGTGTTTGTCCCTCCCTGCCTCTCAGTGTGTCTCCCCCCCCCCCCAAGAGTTAGGTAGAGGGAGCTCTCTGCAGTGTCCTGGGGCTGGCCAGGCCAAAGCGTGGAGCTGCAAACTCCATCCAGATCTCCCACATGGGTAGCAGCAGGGACCTAGCTACCTGAGCCACCCCTTGCCCTCTCCCAGGGTCTGGAGTGAGGTGCTCCAGCATGGGATGCAAGCATCTGAACCAGCACCTCGCCCAGGGATGACCTCTGAGGATGGTCACAACACCATCTCCTCTCTCTCCTCTCGCTGATGCTGGGGCTCCGTCTGCCTCACGGCAACCATTACAGCTGGGCTGACCATGCAACCAGGCCTGGCCAGAGAAGCGGCACGGGTGTCCACATGTGCCTGTCCCACAGTCCCCTCATTTCAGTGACCATTCAGCCCTTGCATTGAAAAGTCTGGATCTCCAATCCATGGCAGAAGCCCACGAGTCCCTGATAGCAGTGAGAAGCAAACCTTCCCTTCTATAAAACCAGTGGCATGTGGTGTGTGTTTGTAGCTTTGTTTAACATCTGCTTTGATTTTTTTTCCCCAGGGAGCTAATACTTGAAGTTGTTTTCAGAAGCCGGTAATGAATAATGTTTACTACTTCGATTGTGGCAATGGTATTGTTGTGGGGCGCACTGATTAAAACACAGCGAGACTTTGAGGTCCAATCAGGAGTCTTTCTTTGTCAGCTGTCGACTGCCCGTCTCACAGAACAAGTCTGGATAAGACAGCAGTGAGTTGCAGTAGTTGGGGGGGGGGGGGTGTTAAAGGCATAACCACATTCTGTTATCAGCAATTAATCGCCCGGGCATGGTGAGCAAGCCAGAAGCAGTTAGCCAATCAGCAAACAACACCTATTCCCGCCTGGCATCAGTGGCTGGCACCAGGTGTCCAGCATCTGATGCCCTCTGGTACCAAATGTTAACTTAATATTCAATCAACACAACCCACACACTTTTACTTTACTATTACTCTCTTGAGATTTTAAATTTTTAGAACACCCAACCTTGTCACAGTACCAGGCATATGGTGTGTCCAAACTCATCAAATTGTATAATTTACATATATGCAGTTTTTTATATTTCAATTGTGCCACAATAGAGCTATTAAAAAATCTCATTTAAAGCCGGCGCCGTGGCTCAATAGGCTAATCCTCCACCTTGCGGCGCCGGCACACCGGGTTCTAGTCCCGGTCGGGGCGCCGGATTCTGTCCCGGTTGCCCCTCTTCCAGGCCAGCTCTCTGCTATGGCCAGGGAGTGCAGTGGAGGATGGCCCAGGTGCTTGGGCCCTGCACCCCATGGGAGACCAGGAAAAAGCACCTGGATCCTGGCTCCTGCCATCGGATCAGCGCGGTGCGCCGGCTGCAGCAGCGGCCATTGGAGGGTGAACCAACGGCAAAAGGAAGACCTTTCTCACTCTGTCTCTCTCTCTCACTGTCCACTCTGCCTGTCAAAAAAAAAAAAAAAAATCTCATTTAACATGGGAAGAAGCATCCGCGGCTAAGCGCAGGATATATTTTTACAGATGCCATTCCCCAGCCTGCCTCCTGGCTGCAGGGCTCCTGCTGGCACAGCCCTTGTGCCCAGCCCCCTCCCCCCCACCAGCTGCTCTGGTCATCACTATCTCTAAGGCCTGGAATTCAGAGGCCCAGAGTCCTCACCACCTGTGGGGTGGCCTCACAGGAGCGCAGGTGGAGGAGAGAAGTGGGGAGGAGGGATGGGTAGAAGGGCTGTAGCTACACCTGTTTGAGCAGGGTTACTGAGGCTGAGTAAGAGAAAGTCACTCCCCCCAGAAAATACAGCTTTGAAGCCAGGCAAGAATTCCGGAAGGCAGGTGTTTAACCGTCAGGCTAGCCTATGCCAAAAGGAATTGAGTCAAGTTAACAAATTCCAGCAGAATGCGTCCAACTGCTTTCCTTGAAAATGTATTATAATGCCATGGGAACCAATTCTTGTTTCAAATTGTAGGTTACAGAATGTGATTGATTCATGAAGTCACCCTCACAACAAATTTTAAGGGACTGTAATAGAAAATGACAGACGGCATTGGCACCATTCTTGGAAGTGTTACTCCGAAAAAATTCTGTTTGTTATTTTGTTGAGCACATGCACGTGTGTGAGATATAAACTGCATCTCTTGCTAAAGACTGCAGTTTGCAGAGCCTGAAAGAACCTCGGGAATTAGTGTTTGTGATGGCAATGGCATTTCTTAAAATGACACATTTGTGGGTAACCTGTGATTCCCAACAGGCCAGCTAGGAGAAACACCCCCACTGTTCTTTGATTCCCAAAGCATGAGGCTGCTCTGTCTACCCTGTCTGGAAGGGCACTAGAGCCTGCATGCTCCGTAGTGGCCAGATCTGCTCCAGGGTTCCTGTACTGGTGGCCACAGCACACCGGGATCACTCCCACGGAATCGCAATATCAGAAACACGAGCCGTACCTTCCAAACAGCCCATCCCAAAAGCTTCCCATAGGCGGCCCTCCTTGTGCCCAAGAATACTTCGTCTCTCCAAGAGCCAGCCACTCCTCCACAATCAGGGAATCTGCTCTCCGCTCTCTGCTCTCCTCTCACCTCTCCTTGAGACTGGACTTTCCCTTTTGGTCAGATGAAAGAATGCAATATGACACCCTTTCAAAGCAAAGCAGTGAACAAGGAAGGAAATAAATTTGCAGTGAGCAAGCAAATTTGGCATTTGTGTGCTATCTGCAGCACTTTTTCTCAGATTTTTTTTTTAATATTTTATTTATTTGAGAGGCAGAGTTACAGACAGAGAGAGGAGAGGCAGAGAGAAAGGTCTTCCATCCCCTGGTTCACACCCCCAAATGGCCGCAATGGCTGGAGCTGCGCTGATCCGAAGCCAGGAGCCAGGAGCTTCTTCCATGTCTCCCACATGGGTGCAGCAGCCTAAGGCCTTGGGCCATTTTCCACTGCCTTCCCAGGCCATAAGCAGAGAACTAGATCGGAAGAGGAGCAGCTAGGACACAAACCGGCATCCATATGGGATGCCAGTGCCACAGGCAGAGGCTTAGCCTACTATGCCACAACACTGGCCCCTGTTTCTCAGATCTTAATGTGTTTGTGAATCACCTGAGGATCTTGACAATGCAGACTATGACTCTGTAGGTCTCATGGGGGGACTTACATTCTACAATTTTGTCAGATTCCCCAGTGCAGCTAATACTGCTGATTCACAGAACACACAGAGCAGCCACGGGTCTGTCTAGCATGGAGTGGGCACTCAAAAATATTTTCCAAATTGAATTGAATTCAGTTCAAAGGCAGATGAATTTGGGTTTTATGCCAGGACTCATGAGCAAGAACAAGTTACACAGGTGATGAAATCAGTTCAACCAGTGGTTCACAACGCTGTACCTAAAGCTCACCCAGGAAACTTTCATTAAATTCTAATGCCCGGGCCTCTACTTTCAGAGATGCTAATTTATTTAGTCTGAAGTGGGGCCTGGGTGATCATAATTTTTAAAAGCTCTCCAGGTGATCCTAATATGTGGCCAGCCTGGCAAACCACCAAATTCAGGTCAGCTGTGCCATTGCCTGCTGCATGCCAGGCACGGTGCCCCGAGTGGAGCACTGGGAGTGCAGAAGGCTGGAGACCAGGTCCTTGCCTTCAGGGAACTAACTAGGAAAAAGGTGCACAGGTGACTGTACTGCGACGTGTGTGAGAGTGCATCTGCATGGACAGTTTGGGGAATACAAGTACGGAAGGAACCGTTCAGACTAGGGGGAGTGGGAAGGAAGAACAATGATGACCGAAAGTTGAGAAACTTAAGAAGTCTGGGTTCACCAGGCACATCTGGGAAGTGGTTGCTCCAAATCAGTGCCCCTCCTTCCATTATTAGCCATGCAGATATATTTAAACTTTGGATCAGTTTTTTGCCAATTTCTGCAAAGAACCCAGCTGGGATTTTAAAATTTTTATTTTTTTTTTCATTTCATTGGAAAAGCAAAGAGAGAAACAGATGAAGAGAGATCTTCCATCTGTTGGTTCCCTCCTGCCTGCAACAGCTGGCCTGGGCCAGAGAGCCAAGTGCTTTGGGCTTTCGCCTCCAGCTGGGATTTTTAAAAGCTGATACAAAACATTTGTACTTGTGTGATGTTTTGATACATATCTGCCTTGTATAATGTTCAAATTAGGGTAAACATGGCTATCTCCTTAAACGTTTGTCATTTCTTCAAGGTGAAAACATTCAATTTCCTTTACTCTAGTGGCTTTTTCTATCTGAGATTTTGAGAGCAATTGTTCTGAATTTTAGTTAAAACTTATGGGATGTTCATACCAATTTAAAATACAATCTTCTGATCCATTAACGCAGGGTGTCTTTTCGTTTACTTAGGTCTTCTTTATTTTCTTTCAACAATGTTTGGGATATTCAGGGTACAAGTACTGGACTTCTTTATTTTATACATATATATTTAAAGATTTATTTATTTATTTGAAAGGCAGAGTTTGCAGAAACACACACACACACACACACACATATACACAGTTCTCTCTACTGGTTCACTCCCCAAATGGCCACAACTGCAGGACATAGGCCAATCTGAAGCCAGGAGTTTCTTCTGTGTATCCCACATGAGTGCAGGGGCCCAGGTACCTGCACCATCTTCCACTGCTTTCCCAGGCACATCAGCAGGAAAGCTGGATCAGAAGTAGAGCAGTCGGAACTTGAACTGGCACCTGCAGCTTTACCCACTGCTCCACGGATCCAGCCCCTTCTTAAACATACTTCTAAGTAATTTATTCTTTTTGATGCTATTATAATTTTTTCTTATCTTAAAGGCAGAAAAACAGAGAAAGAAAGAGATCTTTCATCCATTGATTCATTCCCCAAATAACTGCAGGAGCTGGGGCTGGGTGAGGCCGCAGTTAAGAGCCCAGGACTCAATCTGTGTCTCCCACCTGGGTGATAGAGATCCAGGTACCAGTTGCCTCCCAGGGTGTACAGCAGCAGGAAACTAATAGGAGGTGGGCAGAGCTGGAACTTGACCCCAGGCACTCAGGAAGTGGGAGTCCCAACCAGTAGCTTAACCACTGCACTGAATGTCCTGATACTGTTTCACGTGGTGGTATTTTCCTAAGTGCGTGTCTAGAATGTTGGTAGCTAGTGTGCAGAAATACCAAAATTTCTACGAAATATCAATTTGGTATTCTGCATCTGCACTGAATTGGCTAATTAGTGCTATTTTTTTTCTGTATACAAGTTACGTATATAAAAATCGATCTAAACAATCATATCTCATACATATATGTCTGTACATATAAAATCATGTCATTTGCAAATAGTTAGCTTTACTCTTCCTTTCAAGTCTGGAGGCCTTTATTTATTTATTTATTCATTCATTTATGTATTTTCTCACCTACTTGCTCTAGCTAGAAACTGCAGTACAATGTTGCATGCAAATGGCAAGAAGGGTATTCTTGTATTATTCCTGGGCTTAGGGATAAAGTAATCAGCCCTTTATCATATAGCATAATGCTAGCTGTGAGTTTTGTCATTGGTTTGTTTGTGGAATACCTGTTGGATGTTGAATTTTGTAAAATAAATTTTTTGCATTAAATTAGATAATTTTACAGAGCCTTAAACTTTTTGATTGAAGAGGCAGAGAGAAAGAGGGAGAGAGAATGCCCTTCCACCTGCTGGTTGACTCCCTAGGTGCCCACAACGGCTGGGGCTGGGCCAAGCCAATGTCCCGAGCCAGGCACTTCATCTAGGGATCCCAGGTGAGTAGTGGAGACCAAACCACTTGAGCTATCACCTGCTGCCTTCCAGGGTGTGCATTAGCAAGAAGCTAGAACTGGGAGCAGTCAAGACCCAAACCCAGGTCCACTGACATGGGGTGCAGATGTCTCAACTAACATCTTACTTACTAGCCTAAGCATTCAGCCCTTCATATGGGCTGCTTTTTAAATCTTTTTTTATCAGTATGGTATATTGCATTAATGGATATCAGAGTGCCTGGGTTTGAGTCCCAGTTCCGCTTCACTTCCAATTTCATTTTCCTGCCATTGCATAACCTGGGAGGCAGGAGGCAGGCAGCTGTTACCCAATTCCTGGGCTCTCTGAGGGATTACAGATGAAGGTTCTTGTGGGCTGAAGTTTTTTTTTTTTTTTTATCTTTTATTTAATGAATATAAATTTCCAAAGTACGACTCATGGGTTACAATGGCTTTCCCCCCCATACCGTCCCTCCCACCCACAACCCTCCCCTTTCCCACTCCCTCTCCCCTTCCATTCACATCAAGATTCATTTTCGATTATCTTAATATACAGAAGATCAGCTTAGTATACCTTAAGTAAGGATTTCAACAGTTTGTTCCCACACAGAAACATAAAGTGAAAAGTAATAGATGATTTTTTTTTTAAATCATGATGAAATCAGATCAGACCTATTGTCATGTTTAATCCCAGTGAGAGTCAAGTTGGGAATTGATAATTTCTTTTTTTTTTGTGGGCTGAAGTTGTGATGAGAGATGTGTGTCCAGCGTGTGTCCAGGTTCCTTGTTGGGTGGTGGTGCTCATGGCCAGGTGGGCTTGCAGTTAGTCTAGGGGCTGCACACAGGTGTTACTTTCTGCCCGGGACCTCGAAGTCCCCAGAAAGACACTCTCCTAGACAGTACTGCCCATCAAGCTGTTATCTATTGGAGAAACAAGCGACCTCATGAGTCCCACTGTGGAGGGCTGCCCAAGAGTGAGCTACTCTGTTTCCCACAGTCCATCACTACTCGTGGCTGTTATCATTCCCAGACACACCAGCCATCCTTGGTGGATAGTAACCAGATTTTTTTTTAAATGGACACGATAATTCATATCATTTTTTCCAAATTTTTGATTCAGTACTCCCAGGCATAATCCTTGCTTCTCAGGCACAAAGAGATGGAAAAGCCTCCTCTGTACCTCATCATGGGCACTATGCATCAGTTCTAGTATTAGGTGTGAGGATACCAAGTACCATATCTAGCTAGCATCTCTCCTTTGGAATGGGGCCCTCTCTAGAGGTGTAGTCATGACAGAGTCATGTGACAATCACTATCAGGCAGTCACGCATAAGAATCCTTGCTTTTAACCTCTTAGTTTTACTAATTTTGTTTAGGGTTGATGCCAGAAACTCCGTCTTTTTTAATTTTTAATTTATTTTTATTTTTATTTTTTATTTTTTGACAGGCAGAGTGGACAGTGAGAGAGAGAGACAGAGAGAAAGGTCTTCCTTTGCCGTTGGTTCACCCTCCAATGGCCGCGGCCGGCACACCGCACTGATCCAAAGGCAGGAGCCACGTACTTCTCCTGGTCTCCCATGGGGTGCAGGGCCCAAGCACTTGGGCCATCCTCCACTGTACTCCCTGGCCACAGCAGAGAGCTGGCCTGGAAGAGGGGCAACCGGGACAGAATCCGGCGCCCTGACCAGGACTAGAACCCGGTATGCTGGCGCCACAAGGTGGAGGATTAGCCTAGTGAGCCGCGGCGCCGGCAGAAACTCCGTCTTGATTTTTTCTTGCCTCCTGGGATAATGGTCCTTTTCTGAACATACCACTGATCAATCATCCTGTAGTTAGGTTCTGTTTGTCCCTCTTGGCTTGGTTGGATTTGACCTGGATATTGATCTGGTCCCACGTAGAGAGGGAAGTATTTGACTACAGAAGTCAAATTCGAACAACAAAAATATTTTGGAATGAGTGAATCTTAGGCTTACCTGGAGTCCATTGTTAAACTTAACTTGATCTATTCTGTAGGTCACAGTCATCATTTGAAAGTGCTAGGCCAAAATTCTTTTGTTGGGAGTTGAACATATGTAGAATTCTGACAGGCAACAGTGCCAAGCTCAAAAAAGGAAAGTATAAAACAAAACTAACAATAACATTATAAATTGACTTTGCAATCTAAAAATAATGGAGTTACAATCTGAAAGCAGATGTATTATAGTTTTAAGGTTTTGTTTATGGGGCCAACACTGTGGCGTAGTGGGCAAAGCCGCCGCCTGCAGTGCTAGCATCCCATATGAGCACCTGTTTGAGTCCTGGCTGCTCTACTTCCGATCCAGCTCTCTGCTATGGCCTGGGAAAGCAGTAGAAGATGGCCCAAGTCCCTGGGCCCCTGCACCTGCATGGGAGACTTGGAAGAAGCTCCTGGCTCCTGGTTTTGGATCGGTGCAGCTCCTGCCATTGCGGCCATCTGGGAAGTGAACCAGTGGATGGAAGACCTCTCTCTCTCTCTGCCTCTCCTTCGCTCTGACTCTCAAATAAATAAATAAAATCTTTTTTAAAGATTTATTTATTTATTTTAAAGGCAGAATTACACACAGGGAGAAAGATCTTCCATCTGCTGGTTCACTGCCCAAATGGCCACAACAGCCAGAGCTTGGCTGATCTGAAACCAGGAGCCAGGAACTTTTTTCTGGTCTCCCACATGGGTACAGAGGCCCAAGCACTTGGGCCATCTTCCACTACTTTCCCAGGCCATAAGCAGAGAGCTGGATTGGAATATTAGCAGCCAGGACATGAACCAGTGCCCATATGGGATGCTGGTGCCACAGGCAGAGGCTCAGTCTACTACGCCACAGTGCCAGCCCCATATTATAGTTTCTTGAGTAACTGCATTTAAGTACAGTGAGAAAAATTAATTTACCATATAATTTCAGATTGGAAAAACTCTGAAAGTTAAGAAACCAATCCAGGGCTGGCATTGTGGTGCAGTGGGCTAAGCCACTGCTTGACACCAGTGTCCCATTTCAGAGTGCCGGTGTGAGTCCTGGCTGCTCTGCTTCTGACCCAGCTCCCTGCTAATGTGCCTGGGAAGGCCGAGGAAGATGGTCCAAGTACTTCGGTCCCTGCACCCATGGGAGACCCAGATGGAGTTCCAAGCTCCTGGCTTTAGGCTGGCCCTGACCTGGCTGTTGTGGCCATTTGGGGAGTGAACTACTAGATGGAATCTCTCTCTATCATTTGGCTTTCTAAATTAATAAAGAATTTTTTTAAAAAAGAAACCAATCCATAGCAGATACATATATAGACACACACACATATATATATGAATGAATGATACAAAACCTAACCTTATAAAGTTGCAGGCCTCCTAAGAAGTGATAACTTGAGGCCAGCATTGTAGCACAATGGGTTAAGCCACTGCTTGCAATGCCAGCATCCCATATCGCAGTGCCAGATTAAATCCTAGCTTCTCTATTTCCAACCCAGTTCCCTGTTAATGCACCTGGGAAGGCAGCAGATGATGGCCCAAATTCTTGGGCCCCTGCCACTCATATGGGAGACCCAGATGGAGTTCCAGGCTTCAGGCCTCTGGGGAGTGAACCAGCAACTGGAAGATCTCTCTCTCTCCCTCTCTCTCTCTCTCTCTCTCCCCTCCCCCTCTCACCCTCTCCCCCTCCCTCTCTCCCTCTTTCCCTCTCTTCCTCTCTTCCTCTACTTACTTACTCTGCCTGTCAAACAAATAAATCTTTAAAAAGTGACAATTTGACTTACTCATTGCAAGGCTGGAAATACTTCAAGTCAGGCATTCTGTGCATAATTTTTAAATATGCAGTGTTTCCAGTTCTATCTTATAATAAAGAGAACAGATTCTTACTGAAATGCAATCACATTGCTATGAAAAACAAAAATATCCATAGAAGTTTAAAGTTTTAGAATTTCTGGAGAAATTAAGTAGGGGGCAAAGATAACCAGTTCCATCTTTTCTTACAAAATTATACTTCCCTAAAGCATTGTAGACCACTGACATCACAGGAAAAGAGTTCTCGTGAACCTAGAAGATGAAACATTTAAATACAAAACCCTACAATATTTTAAATAAGAGACATGGAAATTCACAAATTTCTTTCATTCAGTCTCAAGTAATTAATTCTTGTCTTGTTTGGCTTCCATTAGCAATTTTATGAATTTATCAAGTTTTTTTTCATAGTTCTAAAAGTCCATCGGTCTTAAAGCTTTGTATTCAAGAGCATTTGCTAGCGCCTTCTCCGTGATTTTATTGCAAAAACATCTTCAGAGAAGAGTCAGAACTGTGAGTGACAAAAGACTTCATATAGCCTGCTCCTAAGGACAGCTGGTTATGTTCACTGTATACATTTTTTTTTTTTTGACAGGCAGAGTGGACAGTGAGAGAGAGAGACAGAGAGAAAGGTCTTCCTTTGCCGTTGGTTCACCCTCCAATGGCCGCCGAGGCCGGCGCACCATGCTGATCCGATGACAGGAGCCAGGTACTTATCCTGGTCTCCCATGGGGTGCAGGGCCCAAGGACTTGGGCCATCCTCCACTGCACTCCCTGGCCACAGCAGAGAGCTGGCCTGGAAGAGGGGCAACTGGGACAGAATCCGGTGCCCCCACTGGGACTAGAACCCGGTATGCTGGCGCCACAAGGTGGAGGATTAGCCTAGTGAGCCACGGTGCCGGCCTGTATACAGTCTTTTAGAAAGCATCTGTAGGGTTTCACAAAACGTCTGCCCTTTGTAGGCCTCTGGATCTGTGATGAGAAGGGAAGTCTCAAAGATCTTGAAAGCTCAGGGCCAGCATTGTGGCAAAGCGGGTAAAGCTACTGTCTGCGACACCAGCATCCCGTACAGGTTCCAGTTCATGTCCCTGCTCTTCCACTTCCAATCCAGCTTCTTGCTAATGGCCTGGGAAAGGCACTGCAAGATGTCCCAAGTGCTTGGGTTCCTGCACCCACATAGAAGACCCAGAAGAAGCTCCGGCTTTCCACCAGGGCCAGCCCTGGCCATTGCAGCCATCTGGGAAGTAAACCAGCAGATGGAAGACCTCTCTGTCTCTCCACTCTCTCTCTGGAACTCTGACTTTCAAGTAGGTAAATCTTTTTTTTTTTTTTTTAACATTTATTTATTTATTTGGAAGGCAGAGTTACAGAGAGGGAAAGGCAGAGTCAGAGAGAGAGAGAGAGTAGTCTTCCATTCTCTGGTTCATTCCCCCAGTGGCCATAGTGGTCAAGGTTGGACCAGACTGAAGCTAGGAACCAGGGGTTTCATCCTGGTTTCCTACATGGGTGCAGGGGCCCAAACATTTGAGCCATCTTCCAGTGCTTTCCCAGGCACATTAGCAAGGACCCCGATAAGAAGTGGAACAGCTGGGACTCAAACTGGTGCCCAGGTAGGATGCCATCCCTGAAGGCAGTGGCTTAACCCCCTATACCACAGCACTGGTCCCATAAATATACCTTTAAAAAAATCTTGAAAGGTCCCTGGCTTCTTTTTCATTAAGATATCGTGGGTGGGGACCAGCGCTGTGGCATAGCAAGTAAAGCCACTGCCAGGAGTGCCGGCATCCCATATTCATGCTGGTTTGAGTCCTGGCAGCTCCACTTCTGATCCAGCTCTCTGCTATGGCCTGGGAAGGCAGTGGAAAATGGCCCAAGTCCTTTGGCCCATGTGCCCATGTGGGAGATCTGGAAGAAGCTCCTGGTTCCTGGCTTCAGATCAGCCCAGCTCCAGCCATTGCAGCCATTTGGAAAGTGGATGGAAGACCTCTCTTTTTCTCTCTCTCTACCTCTGCCTCTCTGTAACTCTGCCTTTCAAATAAATAAATAAATCTTTAAAATAAAAATAAGATATTGTGGGTGATGACATCATACCAGGACCTCAGAATTTTATCTTTTATATAATTGCTAAAATATTTGCAACAACAAATCATCTATATAAAAATAACTTGCAGTTTGACATTATTTCACATCCTGACAGTGCTTTCCATATAATCCAGATGAGAGATCCAGGGGCCCACATAGAGATCTCAGAGTCAAAAGAATTTAGAACCTTGATTCTGAGACAGTTCATCGAAGATGTCAAAGGGCTTAAAACAGTTGGTCAAAATAGAATCCTGCATCATTGTGAAACAATAGCTATCCATTTAGTCAGGGTAATTAATCAGTTATAGACCAAATTTATCAGTTAAAAAGATCACTTAAATGTTTTCAAAATAACTAGATATTTTTTTAAAAAGATCTATTTATTTATTTGAAAGGCAGAGTTACAGAGAATCAGTGAGAGAGAGAGAGAGGTCTTCCATCCATTGGTTCATTCCCCAGTGGCTACAATGGCCAGAGCTGGACAGATTTGAAGCCAGGAGCCAGGAGCCCACACAAGTGCATGGGCCCAAGGGCTTGGGCCATCTTCCACTGCTTTCCTAGGCTATAGCATGGAGCTGGATTGGAAGTAGAGCAGCTGGGACTTGAACCGGCACATCCATATGGGATGCCAGCACTGCAGGCAGTGCCTTTACCTGCTACACCACAGCACTGGCCCCTTGACATCTTAACATCTTTTTTGAGACTAAGTTTACCCAAACAATCAAAACCTACTAAAAGCAGCAGAGGGTCTGGCATTGTGGCATAATGGGGTAAGCCACAGCATGCAATGCTGGCATTTCATATGCTCCACTTCCAGTCTAGTTCCTTGCTAATGCTCCTGTGAAAGCAATGGAGGGGCCAGCGCCGCAGCTCACTAGGCTAATCCTCCACCTAGCGGCGCCAGCACACCGGGTTCTAGTCCCAGTCGGGGCGCCGGATTCTGTCCCAGTTGCTCCTCTTCCAGGCCAGCTCTCTGCTGTGGCCAGGGAGTACAGTGGAGGATGGCCCAAGTGCTTGGGCCCTGCACCCCATGGAAGACCAGGATAAGCACCTGGCTCCTGCCTTTGGATCAGCGTGGTGCGTCGGCTGCAGCATGCCAGCCATGGCAGCCATTGGAGGGTGAACCAACGGCAAAGGAAGACCTTTCTCTCTGTCTCTCTCTCTCTCACTGTCCACTCTGCCTGTCAAAAAAAAAAAAAAAAAAAAAAAAAAAAAAAAAAAAGAAAGAAAGAAAGAAAAGAAAAAAAGAAAGCAATGGAGGATGGCCCAAATCCTTGGGCCCCTGCACCACTTGGAAGACCTAGACAGAGTTCTGGGCTCCTGGTTGCTGCCTGGCTCAGTCCCAGCAGTTACACCTATTTGTGGGGTGAGCCAGCAGATGGAAGTGCTCGCTCGCTCGCTCTCTCTCTCTCTCCCTTCTCTCTGCCTCTTTCACTCTGCTTTTCAAATAAAAATAAAATCTTTTTTAAAAAGCACAGAATAATAAGATATTACCCTTATGAAACACATTTCCTTGGCCAATGACCAAACACTAAAGCCACTAGTAAAGAATCAAGTTATCCCATCACCTAGGCTTTTGAGATAAACATTTTCAGTGTCAGTTCATACTAAAGCTGGAACTGGGCTGGGGTGGAATGGGAGTGGGGACTCTCAGATTCTGACTCTAAAGTCAAGGAAGAAAGTCACCAATTAAAGCAGATTGTAAAAAAGGAGAAACTACAGTCCAAAAGATGGTTGCAAGAATGAAAGTAAAACAGATCTTGAAATGAGACAATCAGAGCTCCTTGCAAACTTCTGGCTAACAGAGAACTCCATTGCTTTAACACAGAGGATCAAATTCTAGTTTCATGTCAGTATACCTTTGATATGAACACCCACTATTTAGAAAAACCTTGTAAATATTCTTTTGGAGGAAGAACCACCTGGCTCCTGGCTTTGGATCAGCGCAGCGTCGGCTGCGGTGGCCATTTGGGGAATGAACCAACGGAAGGAAGACCTTTCTCTCTGTCTCTCCCTCTCTCTGTTTATAACTCTACCTGTCATTAAAATATATATATATATATTCTTTTGGAAATTTTAGTCAATTTAATCACACACATTTATCCTTTTCAAACTATCTGTGACTTGCTCACATCAGTGACTCACAAAAACCTTTAGTCTTTTTCCCATATTTTCCTAGCCAGTTTAGAATAATCCAATCATTTTACTTTAGAACCAAAACCTTATATACAATGCCTTTATCCAAAAGCCATTTTCCTTCCTTCTTCACCTTCCTCACCAGGAATACCTTCTCATGCTTATTTTTATTATAATTTCTCTCTTCCCTATCTGCTTGTTCCTTTAATTTACACTTTGAAACAATCATTTAAAAATCTCTAGGATAAATTTTTCAATATAAGAACATATAGAATTCTGCTTTCAAGCAGTCTTGAATTTTTTGTCATTTAAAACCACTCATCTCATTTACAATTATCTGATTTATGTTTAACAGCTATATTTAGATTACTTAAGAAACTGAGACATTAGACAAGCATAGTTGTTTTAAATCATTTTCCTATAGAAAAAAAAAAACACTGAAGGCTAAGCCACTGTGCTTAATACACAGGACACAATGAATACCTTTGAACACAATGAACTGGGTTATTTGTTCTTAGGTCAAAATTAGACTTTCACAATTTTGAGTACTAGCAAAGATAACATTTAATTAGATAGCTAACAAGGATAAGTGTAACATTTCCCAGCCAAAAAACACAAGAAAAATATGTCAATGATTTTGAATATATCTACCTTTTTTCCTTTATATTTAAAGATTTAAATTTATATTAAAAGATTTATATTTAAAGATGTATTTAGAGATTTATTTATTTATATTTAAAGATTTATTTATTTAATTGAGGGCAGACTGATAGAAGGGAAGGGGGGTGGAGAGAGGGAGGGGGGGATATGAATCTTCAGTCTGCTGGTCTGGTTTACTCCCTAGCCAGGGCTGGTCCAAGCCAAAGCCAGGGGCCTGGAGCTCCATCTGGGTCTCTCACATGGAAGGCAGAGGCCCAAGAACCATCCTTTGCTGCCCTCCCAGGTGTGTTGGCAAGGAGCTGGATCAGAAGCAGAGCAACTGGGACTTGAGCGAGTGCTTCAACACAGGGTGCTTGTGTTGCAGGCGGACGTTAACTCATTGCACCACAATGCTGCTCACCTTTTTTTCTTTTAACAAAAGCTCGTTAAATAGCATTTTGCTCACCAAAGAGTTACTTAAGTTACATGAACCAACAGGCATTTGGGTTCATGTAATCTGTCAGAAGCATTTTTCTAGGTATGTTCCATTTTCTTTGTATTGGCTTGTTTTAACATCAGAGCATAAAAACTTGAATATACAAAAATCACTTCCATTTTCTTTACTTTTCATTAGACAATTCTAACTGTAAAAGAGTGAAATAACCTAGAAATCTATTAAGTGGCCACTTCCCATTTTATCACAGAGAACTGTGGCCAAGCACTATTGCATTAAAACAGCATTGTTTTTATTTTACAGATTATAACTAAAAATTATTAATTTTGCAAAATATACTCTAGGGGATTATAAGACAAGGGCTCTGATCAACCTTTGCTATTTTCAGTCTGACCTGTCAAAGAACCAAGTCACAAAGCAAGCTTGGCAAGTTACAAAGCAATTTCTCAAGGCCATGTTCCCTCTAGCTGCAAAAAGGGAACAATCCCTTTAAACCCAATGTCCAGTCCAAGCTAAATCAAATTAACAGCAGAGATATTACCCTGGCATCATCATGTATGAGATTACTACTCACCAACGATGTGTCCCCAGATTTCAAGCTGAGTTTAAGCCTAGCTTCTTCCACTAGCAAAGTGCCTAAGACCAATGACACCTGGTCGGTAGTCAGCTATTTGGGAGTGTCCCCGAGAGAAACAAGTGCTCAGGCAGCTGTAAGACAGTTTTCAAGGGTGACTGTGGACCAGGGGCTGGTGTGCCATGGGCGAGATGCTCACTCAGGATTGTGGCCCCCTCTGTGGCTGGCATTTTGATATAGAACAATCGCCAAAATTTATTGGAGGAGTTGCTATAGACCCTCCCACCCCCAAAACGGGTCCAATGTGCAGAAGAGCAGTCATTGACATTAGGGTGGTGGAGGAAAGGAGGTGTTTTTGTTTTGTTTTGTTCTGTCTTTTTGCAATGTGCAGAGCAAGGAGCCATGCAGGTATTGCCCAATTCCCAGCCTCCCCAAGGGGTTGAGGAGGAGGTCTTATGGGATGAAGTTGGGATAAGAGGTGAGTGTTCAGCACATGTCCAGGTTCCCCCATTGGTGGTGCCTGTGGCCTTCCTTTGATTGGTCAGCAATGCTGTGTTTTTAAGAGAATTCTTATGATGGCCAAGTGGGCTTCAGTCAGCCTGAGGGTTATCTGCAGATCTAAGTTACTGGAATTCCCCAAAAAGAAGCTCAAGGCCAACCATGCAGGTTTTATCTATTGGAGAAGCAAACAAAATGATCTCATGGGTCTGGTGATTAAAACCTAGTTAAGTGGCCAGCTGTACCACTTCCTCTTTAGCGAGTTAATTTTAGTGAGTGGTCGACTTGCCATCAAAAGGCAGGGAAGGACACTTTAACCTAAGGGAGGCGGCTGGCGCCACGGCTCACTAGGCTAATCCTCCGCCTTTCGGCGCCAGCACACCGGGTTCTCGTCCCGGTCTGGGCGCCGGATTCTGTCCCTGGTTGCTCCTCTTCCAGTCCAGCTCTCTGCTGTGGCCAGGGAGTGCAGTGGAGAATGGCCCAAGTGCGTGGGCCCTGCACCCCATGGGAGACCAGGAGAAGTACCTGGCTCCTGCCATCGGATCAGTGTGGTGCGCCGGCCGCAGCTCGCCGGCCTCGGCGGCCATTGGAGGGTGAACCAACGGCAAAGGAAGACCTTTCTCTCTGTCTCTCTCTCTCTCACTGTCCACTCTGCATGTCAAAAACAAACAAACAAACAAACAAAAAAAAAAAAACAAAAAAAAATAAAACCTGAGGGAGGGAGAGGAGATGAAGTCCCCAGCAAGTGCATTGTAGCTGTTTCACACCCATTGTGTGTTTTTGATGTGAAACTCATTTGCGACCTGTCCTTGTGTTTGCTAATGCTTTCTTCTGTCACCCCAGTCCTGCTCTTGCACCCTTCTAACAGATTTTTCATTTCAGTTATTATACTTTTCAGTTAAAGAGTTTTTTAAATGTTGGTGACATATTGTCCTCATACTTTCCTTTAACTTTTGAAACATGGTGTCCAATAGAACCTATTTATAATAGTGAACTTGAAGTTTTTGTATAGTAAGTCCAACATTTGTATTTCTCAGTCAGTCCTTTGACTCATTGAACTTGAGTCTTTTTTTAAAGATTTATTTATTTATTTGAAAGTCAGAGTTACACAGAGAGAAGAAGAGACAGAGAGAGGTCTTCCATCCACTGGTTCACTCCCTGGTTGACTGCAATGGCTGAAGCTGTGCTGATCTGAAGCCAGGAGCCAGGAAATTCTTCTGGGTCTCCCACGCGGGTGTAGGGGCCCAAGAACTTGAGCCATCTTCTACTGCTTTCCCGGGCCACAGCAGAGAGCTGGATGGGAAGTGGAGCATCCAGGTCTCGAACTGGCACCCATATGGGATGCTGGCACTGCAGGTGGTGGCTTTACCTGCTACACCACAGTGTCATCTCTGTTAACTTGTGTCTTGTTTCTGTATGTATCTAGCATTTGGGGGGCATTTTTAGGATTTTATTTATTTGAGAGGCAGAGAGACAGGGAGAGAAAGAGAGAACACTGCCATCAGTTGGTTCATTCTCAGATGCCTACAATGGCCAAGCTGGGCCAGGCTGAAGCCAGGAGCTGGGAGTGCAATCCAGGTGTCCCACATGGGAGGCAGGAACTGAGTTATTTGGGCCATGACTGCTGCCTCCCAGGGTCTGCATTAGCAGAAAGTTGGAGTTGGTGCCAGAGCTGGGTATCAAACCCAAGTACTCTGAAATGGGATACAGGCATCTCAATGGGCATCTTCACCATTAGGCTAAATACTCCCTTTTTGTACATTTCAGATAATTTAGTGTGGCGACTCTGGAAATCATATATCCTTCTTCCCCTGGGGTTTGTTGTTGTTACTATTTATGGTTGTTGCTTTTTGTGTGTTTAGTGACTTTGTGGGACTAATTCTGTAAAGTCCATATTCTTTGTCTTCTGTAGCCATGTATAGTCTTTGCTCAGTTAGCCTAATGGTTCTCTCTCTAATGATGAGGCAAAGATTTCTTCAAATGCTAGAATCAGATTTCCTCTTCCAGTGTCTACAGTGGTCTCCGGGAATGTTGAGGCACGCCTCCAAACCTCAGGCAGGCAGTTCACAACTCTGCCTTAGCCTTCATTTTCTTTTCTTTTTTTCTTCTTCTTTTTTTTTTTTTTCTGACTGGCAGAGTTAGTGAGAGAGAGAGACAGAGAGAAAGGTCTTTCTTCTGTTGGTTCACCCCCCAAATGGCCGCCACAGCCGGCGTGCTGCACAGATCCGAAGCCAGAAGCCAGGAGCCAGGTGCTTCCTCCTGGTCTCCCATGTGAGTGCAGGGCCCAAGCACTTGGGCCATCCTCCACTGCACTCCCAGGCCACAGCAGAGAGCTGGACTGGAAGAGGAGCAACCAGGACAGAATCCGGCACCCCGACCGGGACTAGAACCCAGGGTGCTGGCACCGCAGGCAGAGGATTAGCCTAGTGAGCCACGGCACCAGCCAGCCTTCATTTTCTATTTGCTTGAAATCTCAGGGTCAGGCCAGCACATGGCGCAGAGGGTAAGGCTCCCTGTTAGGTCTGGGAAAAACAGTGGAAAATGGCTCAGGTGCTTAGGGCCCTGCTTTGCATGTGGGAGACCCTGATGAAGTTCCTGGCTTCTGGCTTCGGTCAGGCTCAACCCTGGCTGTTGTGGCCATCTGGGGAGTGAACCAGTGGATAGAAGACCTCTCTCTCTCTCTCTCTCTCTCTCTCTCTCTCTCTCTGTAACTCTTTCAAATAAATAAATCTGAAAAAGGGAATAATCTCTAAAAATAACAAGACATTTCAAGGTCAAAGGTGAAAGATGAGTATTCTAGAGTCTTCTCTAGGCATGTGCACATTGTATATATCTGAATGTCCTTTTAGATTCCCAGAAAGAGGTCAGATCTTTCCAAAGTCCCCCAGGGGCAGCTCATTCCTCATCCTCATCCCCTCCTCCTTTTTTTTTTTTTTTTTTTTTTTTTATCAGCCTCCTACCTATAAGCTCCAACTGGTCTCATCACCTCAGACAGCCTCAATGTTGATCGATAGGTGTTGATTGGTTTTAACAAATGCCCTGCTGATAGAGCCAGACAGAAAGCTCTTAGCATGGAGCTTTTCCAGGAAGCTGCCAGACAAATGAAATAGTGCCGCCTCTCTGGGGACAGGGCTTTTTGAGATGCTTCCAGTCCCTACTGCATCCCACCCCCCCGCCCCAGTGTCAGCTGTGCCGCTGTTTTTCACTATTACGGGTGCAGGGCTGTTGGTTCCAAGGCCACGTATGTTGTTAGGTTCTTGGCATTTTATACCTCCAGTAAAGTGAAGAGGCCACTGGTGGAGGCAGGAGAGTTTTACTGCAAGGAGAATATCAGAAAAGGAGGGGCGGGGGAGCAGCATACCACACTGAGTGATGGCAGTTGTCTTTTTATACCCCTGGCCTGGGAAAGGCTCATGTATACATGCAAAGACCCAAGTCTACAGCGATAAGGTAGGCCTGACCAGGCAGGGGCCTCCCTTATCAAACTTGCCAATTTATGACTTATGCCCTTATCAGCCTGGGATGTCCCAGACAGGCAGGGGGTGGTGAAAGTCTTAGGCCATGAAGTGCCACTATGCCATCCTCAGGGTCACTCTCCATTAGGGGAGTTAACTATTTCTGCTCCAGAGACCTAGTGAGTCCTACCATACAAGAGGTGGCTTCCAAAAGTTCATAGAAAAATGGAATGGAAAAGAAAAGATAATGCACACATTCCATAAAAGTTTTGAAGCCTCCTTATATTCTTCAATGGAAGCCATATATTCATGTCATGTTTAATGGGCTTAAGAAAAATTTTTATACTGGGTGATTCCAGTCCTAAAGATTATACTGTTTGGGGGCCAGCACTATGTCCTAGTGGGTAAAGCCGCAGCCTGCAATGCTGGCATCCTATATGGGCACCAGTTCAAGTCCTGGCTGCTCCTCTTCTGATCCAGCTCTCTGCTGTGGCCTGGGAAAGCACTGGAAGATGGCTCAAGTCCTTGGGCCCCTGCACCTGTGTGGGAGACCTGGAGGAAGCTCCTGGCTCCTGGCTCCTGGCTTTGGATTGGCACAGCTCCAGCCATTGCAGTCAACTGGGGAGTGAACCATCGGATGGAAGACCTCTCTCTCTCTCTCTCTCTCTCGCTCTCGCTCTCTCTTTCTTTCTCTTTCTCTGTATGTGTGTGTAACTCTGACTTTCAAATAAATAAATAAATTTTTTTTTAAAAAAAGATTACACTGCTTGGCTCTTAATTATTGTATGTCAATTATCTAAACCAGTTTACTTATCGTCTTTGGATTTTAAGTAAGGATGTTCATCAGTCTCTCCAGGAGGGCTTATTAAAAGACCATTTGGCTCCACTTTCAGAGTTTCTGATTCAGCAGGTCTGCAGAGAAGTCAGGGGATTCGCATTTCTAGCAAGTTCTAAGAGGATGCTGATGACACTGTTGGGGGACCCCGTGCTGAGAAGTTCTGAAGGACTGAGGGACTTTACCACACATAGGTCTCTAGGGAACTTTCTCCGAGATGTTTTGACGCTTAGCGATTGCACAGGACAGTAAACAGTGGATTTGCTTCCCTTTTCCTTTGATCATTTTCTTTCTACCGTGGTTGTGGGGCTCCATTGTTTATGGCCCTGGAAAACAAGATTGATCGTTTCAGATTATCTAGAATTACACGACAACCAAGTGATAAATGTTACCCAAAGCCTGATCCGAATTCATTGTCTGTTAGTGTACCAAATGAATTAAAGTTGAAATTAGACTGATGTCTATTTTTAAATGTTCGTGAATTTAAATGTTGCTTTTTTTCAAAGTTATTGATTTAAAATGTCTCTCAGCTTGTTTATAAATAGCATGGCCATAGAATGTATCATCTAAACTGAAACACTTTTGATAGTGAAAGGAAGCCCTATTAATAATTTTGCTGGAAGAAAAGACATAAAAGGGGGCTTTTCTGGGCAAACCAGGTATATTGGTCACACTAATTTTAGAAAAAAAATATAAAAATTATTTTTTCACTTTTACAGGTTTGACTTTGTACTGTGGTCAAGTTTCTGTCAATATTTTCTTCCATTTATCTGAAGAACTAATAAAAGGTATTTTGTTAATAAGCAATAAAGAAAAGAAATAAGAAGAAAGGGATAGAAATTACAAATTATTTTTTTAAAAAGATTTTTTTAGTTGAACATCAGAGTTACAGAGAGAGAGATTTACTTATTTATTTGAAAGTAACAGAGAGAGAGAGAAATTTTCCATCTGGTAGTTCATTCCCCAAATGGCTGGAAAGGCCAGGGCTGGACCAAGCAGAAGCCAGGAGTCAGGAAATTCATCAGGGTCTCCCATGTGGGTGCAGGGGCCCGAGCACTTGGACTGTCTTCTGCTGCTTTTCCCAGCCCATTAACAAGGACCTGCATCAGAAGTGGAGCAGCTGGGACACAAACCGGTACCCGTATGGGATGCTGGCATCACAGGCAGTGACTTTACCAGGTGTGCCACAACAGCTACTCCCCGAAAGTAATTTTTTCTTTTTGAAATTTATGTTATTTTTTTTTCTCGAAAGGCAGAGTTAGAGAGAGAGAAGGAGAGGGAGAGATAGATGAAAATCTTCCATCAGTTGACTCACTCTCCAAAAGGCCACAACAGCTAGGGCTGGGCCAGGCTAAAACCAGCGGTCAGGAGCTTTCTCCAGTTTTCCCACATGGGTTCAGGGACCCAAGCTCTTGGGCCGTCTTCTGCTGCCTTCCCAGGTGCATTAGTAGGGAGCTAGGTAGGAAATGGAGCAGCTGGGACTCAAACTGGTGCCCACATGGGATGCCTGGGTAGCAGCTGGTGGCTTTTACCTGCTGCATTACAACACCAGCCCCCCCCCCCCCAACTAGTTTTATAAATGTTCATTTTACTCCAGACTATTGTCTGCATTTGGTATTTGCTGACATGGGAAGATCATACCTAAATCTAAATGAGTTCAGAGAATTCTTATGTTCTAACAGATTATATATCTTCTCTTTAAAGCAAATTATACATGCTTGCTTGTTTTTGTATCTGAGAGATGCAAACTCTGACCTAGAGGTAGTATTTCCGGTTTATTAAATGGTGTTCATTTAAGAATTTTTATTTTTTTCTTTCTTTCTTTCTTTTTTTTGACAGGCGGAGTGGACAGTGAGAGAGAGAGACAGAGAAAGGTCTTCCTTTGCCGTTGGTTCACTCTCCAATGGCCGCCGAGGCCGGCGAGCTGCGGCTGGTGCACCGCGCTGATCCGAAGGCAGGAGCCAGGTGCTTCTCCTGGTCTCCCATGGGGTGCAGGGCCCAAGTACTTGGGCCATCCTCCACTGCACTCCCTGGCCACAGCAGAGAGCTGGCCTGGAAGAGGAGCAACCGGGACAGAATCCGGCACCCCGACCGGGACTAGAACCCAGTGTGCAGGCACCGCAAGGCGGAGGATTAGCCTAGTGAGCTGCGGCGCCGGCCTCATTTAAGAATTTTCAGGAAGAAAGATTTTTTTTTTTTCTTGATGAGACATAATGAAGTTTCAAAGATAAGACAAAGTTCAGTCCAGTGTTACCCTTTCTCAAGCAGAAATATTGAGGTTTAAAGTCATAATACAGCCGGCCGGGATTAAAGTCCTGGCTGTTTTCAACTCCAGCTTACCCCTAATGTGCACCCTGGGAAGGCTGGTGATGGCTCAAGTGGTTGAATCCCTGCCACCCATATGGGAGACCCAGAGTCCCAAGAATTTGGGGGAATTTGTCTCCGGTCTCTCAATAATTTGTCTCCTGCCTTTCAAATAAAATTAATTAAAATTAACGTCATGTCTTCCAAGACTTTTAACTACTATTCCCTCCCCCCCCATACAAAATATGGGACTTGAGGGGAGACGTGTCAGGTGTTTGTTGGAAATCTGCACACGCACGTTCATGCACGCGTCAGAACAGTCTTCAAGGACAGACACGCAGCGCACCCAGTCGTCAGCAATCCCTCTCTCCCTTGTGCAAATCTGTGCGCTGACAGCCTCGTGACTGTGACTCCCTCGCTGGTTTCCGGTTGGAACGTGCAGTTCCCAAGGACCCCCTCCGGGCCTGAGTGCGACTGCACCTGGGGAGGCGCGCTCACTCCCGAGGTCCGCGCCGGCCGCTGGCTCACGACTCCACTGAGCGCCTCTGACACCTGCCTCGGCGGCCGGGGAGGCGGAGCCAGCCGGGGCGGGGCGCGCATGCGCGGCGAGGGGGCGGGTCCAGGGCGGGGCGGAGCGCGGCGTCCGGAGCGGCGGCGGTAGCCGGTGTTCGGGTGGCCAGCGGGCGACAGGTTCGCGGCCAGGGCTTGCGCTACGGGCCGGGGCAGGAGGACGAGCACGTGAGGCAGATTCCGCAGCTGTGGACCGGACGTTCGAGCCGCGGCGCTGCTGGTGGTGCGGCAGCGGGGTTCGGGCGCGCGGCCCGGCGGGGACTGAGGACGGCGGGACAGCTGGGCGGCGGGCGCACCAGGTAGGTGGGCCGGGGGAGCCGGGAGACGCGGCGGCTGAGGGGGCCGGGGGCGCGCGCGGGTGCGGGGGCCGCGTCCCGCTGCCTCGCCTGGGCCGCGCGGGGACGGCGCCTGCGGTTGTCATGGAAATCGCCCAGCCTAGCGGATCCCCGGCCGTGGCGTCTTTGCAGAACCATCCGAGTCCGGCCGACCCCGCGCCCGGGGCTGTCGCGGGTGCCGAGCGCGCGCCGCGCCGGGCGCGGGGGGGAGAAGGACGCGCGCCCGAACCCTGCCCTGCGGCGTCTCCCGGGCCGGGGCTAGGGACTCCCGAGGTTCCAGGCAGGCCTGGCCTCGGTGTTTTGGAGTAAACACAGCCTGGTAAAAAAAAAAAACACGCACCCAGGTGTTGGAAATCAGGTCTGCATCCTGGCAACTCCTCATGCCTGTTCCCTGGCCGGAGACGTTTGCGGGGCTTTGTGGCCCTCTCTCCAGCCCTGAACGCGTAGGCCACGGGAGCCCGAGACGCTCCGGGTACCTGTCTGTCTTTGTGGGCGCAGGGAGGGAGCGCCGATGGCCTCTTGCTGGCCTGCTCTCTGCCATTACATAAGGATGCGCTCCTCCTGCCCATAGTTCATCCATCATGACAGATGATGAAAATATTCCCCTGGCGAGGAGGAGGGGATGGGCGGTGGAGAAGCCCGTGTTCTGTTGCTTTGCTGGTCCCCGTGTTTTGTGTCTGGTGGCTGCCGTAGAATTTGATTTGTCACCTGCCCATTATAATGGGATAGGGGGTGGGGTGGTGGTGTGGATGTTGACATGAAATTCTGCCTCCTCCCTCCCCGTGTTCACAGTGAGTTGTGTGCACTTGCTAACCTTAGGCGTCAGGGTTCTCAGCTCCAAAAGGCAAGAACAGAACCTTCTTGGCTGAGTTTGTCTTTGGAATCTACATGCTCTTGGCCTTGGGCAGTACACACACAATAGCTATAGGTTGTCCTAGACTTAAGCTTGATTTGTCTTCGGTTGAGAACAGGCTTTCTGCAACAGGAATTTTGTGTTCGGCTGTGGGCTGGGGCCTGTGTCTGGGGAATGCTTTGCTGAAATGTTTCTTCCTCGAAGATTGACTGGCTTCTTTGAAGAAAGGTGAGTGATGCTGGCCCTGTGAGACGGCCAGCCTGGTTGTCCTGTTGGAGGGGTCTTGTCAGGAGACCATGGCCCAGGGCGTCGTTGCTCTTGAATGGAGCCTACAAGGCCTGCCGTGTCTTGTAAACACACCTCAGTAGCATCAAGCTGAAGTTCCTGGGAGGGTTTGGCTGGAAGAAGGGGCTTCAAGGGAGCCAGGCTGGGCAGATTCAAAGAGAAAGAACTGGATTTCTACTGGGCTCGCTGATGGAATCAGTTGTACTGACCTAGCTACTTTACCTGTGGTGCTTTCATTTGGTTGTAGTCCATCTCAGAGTGTTTGTCCCCATAGGTCCTGTCTCCCAAGTAGACATGGTACCAAGGGTAAGCCTTTTAGTTTATCCCATTGTTCTGGAAACTGGATGTGGGGCATTGCTATGAAACTAAATAGTAGTGTTTTTTTAAAATCACTTTCAGGACAGGATGAAATCAAATAATATACATGAGAGCTTGTCGGTCATTGGCAGTGCACTGGAAAGACGGCATGTGTTTCTCAGAGACCCTTGGGTCTGCAAGTCCGTTAGCCAGCTGCCGGCCTGGGAGCGTTCTCTGGAGCCTCTCCATGGATGCACCCTGGGAACAGACCCAGAAGGGCGCTGTGGGACCAGCTGATTCCCTGCTCCCACCCCGTGGCCTCGTTTCTGAAGAATTCAACAAGGATAAGGTAGACTGGAGAGAGAGAGACTGACTTACTGTTCATCATCAGTTTTATCCTGATTTTTTTAATGAAAAAAATCCCTTTTAAGCCTTTGTATTCCAGATGTTCCCTTAGGATCATCAGCTATTCATGGTGTCAGGAAAATTTGACTTTCACTGAGGGAAAAAAAATCGCACGAATCTGTAGTGAGGCTGGCTTGATTATGTGGCTGCTGCTTTTGTAGAACTTGATTAATGAGCTGGTCTGGAAAGAGAGCCTTAAAACAGCTTTTCCCCTGCTCTGTGTGGTCCTAGAACAGAAGCCCTGTGAGAAGAGCTTACTCTGGGGAGATCAATAGTAACAAAACAAGTGGGCTTGCTTTGTGTGTCTCTGTGTGCTTATAAGGAAAATACCATCTTGAACCTAATCCCCAGGAATTTACCTGTATTTCTATGCATATGCATGCTCTGCTTTCTTTCTTTCTTTCTTTCTTTCTTTCTTTCTTTCTTTCTTTCTTTCTTTCTTTCTTTCTCTTTCTTTTTTTGACAGGCAGAGTGGACAGTGAGAGAGACAGACAGACAGAAAGGTCTTCCTTTTGCCGTTGGTTCACTCTCCAATGGCCGCTGCGGCCGGCGTGCTGCGGCTGGCGCACTGCGCCTATCCGAAGGCAGGAGCCAGGTGCTTCTCCTGGTCTCCCATGGGGTGCAGGGCCCAAGTACTCGGGCCATCCTCCACTGCACTCCCTGGCCACAGCAGAGAGCTGGCCTGGAAGAGGAGCAACCGGGACAGAATCCGGTGCCCCGACCGGGACTAGAACCCGGTGTGCCGGCGCCGCAAGGTGGAGGATTAGCCTACTGAGCCGCGGCGCCGGCCTCTCTGCTTTCTTTTTTTCTTTTTGTATTTTGATATGATTTCAGACTCACAAAAGACTTGCAAGAATAAGCCAAAGAATTCTCAGATAGCCTTTACCTGGACTCTCCAAATCTTGACATATTGCTGCCTTTGCTTTAATTCCTTTCTCTTTCATGTGTGATTTTTTTCTGAACTATTTAATAGTTGCAGGCTTGATGCCTTGTCTCCAAATTCTTCACTTTGTATTTTCTAAAAACATTCTGTTTTGGGCCGACAACGTGGCTCACTTGGTTAATCCTCTGCCTGCGGTGCCAGCATCCCATATGGGTTCTAGTCCCGGCTGCTCCTCTTCCAGTCCAGCTCTCTGCTGTGGCACAGGAAGGCAGTGGAGGATGGCCCGAGTGCTTGGGCCCTGCACCTACACGGGAGACCAGGAGGAAGCACCTGGCTCCTGGCTTCGGATTGGTGCAGCTCCGGCAGTAGCGGCCATTTGGGGAGTGAACCAACAGAGGGAAGACCTTTCTCTCTGTCTCTCTCTCACACTGTCTATAACTCTACCTGTCAAATAAATAAATAAATAAAAAGTAAAAACATTGTTTCATTATGGCAGTACAGTTATTAAAAACCAAGAGATTAATGTTGATACAGCATCTGCATGTAATGTACATGTCTTATTCAAATCTTGCCAATTGCCTTAGTAATGACCTTTATAGCAAAAGAAAATCCTAGATTTCCTATTGCATTAGATTGTTCTACCTCTGTGGTCTTCTTTAATCTGAAACAGTTCCCAGGTCTTCTTTGTATCTCATGGCATTGACATATTTGAAGACTAGTGACTTTGTCTTTTTAGATAACGTCTCTCAGTTTGGGCTTCCTGTGATTCCTCATGATTGGATTCAGGTTGTGCCCTTCTGGCGGGAGCTGCAGGGTTGCTGCTGCAGTTTCGTCCGCGTGCTCCATCAGGAGTCACCTGCGGTACACTGGCCCAGCTGACTTTGATGACTAAGATGGTATGGGCCTCATTGACAAGTTGCCTTTTCTGCCTTGTAGTCAATATGTATCTCATAGGAAGATGTTTGAGACAGTGTAAATACACTGTTACTCTTTGTATTTTCACCCACTGGTTTTAGCATCAGTTGCTGCTTCTTGCTTGATTCAGTTATGATAGTGGACAGATGGTGATTTTCTAGTTCCACATTTCCTTTTACGTGGAGTGGCTGGAGTTTTGTTGAAAGAAATAGGTTTTTTTTTCTCCCTCATTAATTTTTAAATTTTATTCAAAAGATTTTGTCTGTAACTCCTGTTACTCTCTCTATTTTTTTTTTTTACTCTAGTTGTCCCAGATTTGGCCAGTGGGAATCCCTTCGAGTGGCTCTTATATCCTTTTGACATATCCACATCATTCTGTGAGAACTTCATTTTTTTCCCCAGCACAAAAATCTTCAAGACTCAGCTTGTACTTCCCTGGCCCTGGTTCTTTGAGGGGTGGTGTTAGAAACCAAGCTGTAGGCCCCAGTGTGCTCATTGCTACTGAGAGGTCCCTAGTTCTACACCTTATCAGTGGATACTCTTACTGTAAACACAGATGTAATTGTGTTACACAGTATTTGCTATGATTTGCTTTTTTTACAAAAAAAAATTTTTTTTTAAAGAATGTCTTTGAAAGGTAGACAGAGATCTCATTTCTATTGTCTACCCAGGAAATGCTGGCCAACCTGAAGCTGGAAGCCTGGTTTCCCACGTGGGTGGCAGGGATCCCAGTACTAGGGCAGTCACTGCTGTCGCCCAGGGTGCACATAAGCAGGGAGCTGGAATCAGAAGATACTGCTTGGGACGCCTGCATCCCATGTTGGAATGGCAATGCAGGGGTCCCAAGTGGCATCTTCTTATTCTTATTTTTTTAAAGATCTATTTATTTGAAAATCAGAGTTACAGAGAGGGAGGGAGAGACAGAGAGATCTTCCATCTGCTGGTTCATTCCCCGGTTGGCTGCAACGGCCAATGCTGGGCCAGGCCGAAGCTAGGAGCCTTCATTTGGGTCTTCCACATGGGTGGAAGGGGCCCAAACACTTGGCCCATTCTCTGCTGCTGCTTTTCCCAGGCCATCAGCACAGAGCTGGATCAGAAGTGGAGCAGCTGGGACATGAACTGGTGCCCATATGGAATGCCAGTGCTGTAGACAGTAGCTTTACACACTATGCCACAATGCTGACCCCCCCAAGTGGCATCTTAATTACTGCACCAAACAGTTTTCCTTTGCTTTGTAATTTAATGCTGTGACTAGGAGAGCTGTTTGTGCTGACATGGCAAGTTTGCCTTGTGTTATTAATTCCAGAGTATGAATGTACCATAATTTATTGAACCATTCCTTACTGATGGAAATTAACATTGTGCCTCTTTGTCCTAAAAATAGTGAGAGATCTGTGCACTCCATCACTGTTAGTACAAATCTTCCAGTCTTCTAGATGCCCACAAGTAACATTTCTGGACCAAAGAGTCACTTTGAATTGATAGTTTTGCCAAATAGCTCTCAAGAGGCCTTGTCAGTTTGTACTCCATAAATGTGTAAAATGCATGTTTCCCTTCAATTTAGCCGACATTGAAGAGAATGAATCTTGTTCATTTTGCCTGCCCTAATGGGCAAAGAAGGCATTGTTTTAAAATTTTTTTTTTTTTTTGACAGGCAGAGTGGACAGTGAGAGAGAGAGACAGGTCTTCCTTTGCCGTTGGTTCACCCTCCAATGGCCGCTGCGGCCGGTGCACCGCGCTGATCCGAAGCCAGGAGCCAGGTACTTCTCCTGGTCTCCCATGGGGTGCAGGGCCCAAGTACTTGGGCCATCCTCCACTGCACTCCCTGGCCACAGCAGAGAGCTGGCCTGGAAGAGGAGCAACCGGGACAGAATCCGGCGCCCCGACCTGGACTAGAACCTGGTGTGCCAGCACCGCAAGGCGGAGGATTATCCTATTGAGCCGCGGCGCCTTTCATTTCCGAAATTGCCAAAAAATACTGAAGACTCACTCTCTCTCTCTCTCTTTCTCTCTCTCTCTCTCTCCTTTCTTTCCTTCCTCTCCTTCCTCTCCTTCTCCTTCTTCTTTCTTTGAAGACCCTTTCTTGCCAGTGTATGTTTTAGTTTCCGTGAACTACCTGTTCATATCCTTTGCCAATGTTTTATTAGGTTGTTTTCCGTAGTGTTGTGGAAGTGGAAGTTATTGTAACTTTGGACTTTATTCTTGCTGCCTTAGAAAGCTCCTTTAAGTGTGATGCATTTGTTGTGCTAAAGGAGAAGGAACCCGTTCTCTTCTGGGTACCTCCTGCATGCCCAGCCTGACCAGGTCCCCCCAAACATCCTCTGAGGTCCTCTCAGGAGAGTGTTGTGTTGAATGAAGCTGAACCAAGATTCAAACCCAGGTTTGTCTGGGTCTAGTGCCACTTCCATTAAATCATGTAGCTTTCTTCACAGGAATCTAAAAATAAGTGTTTCACTTTATGTGTCAGTATAGGGATGAAAATTAATTCCCTGGACTCCTTAGGAGCAATGATTTCTAGTCTCAGTATTTTGCTTGCTAAATTCAGAACTTCTTTTACTCATTCTGGTTTGCTGAACATGCCAATCTTTCAAAGTATTGGGGAACTTCTGGGAGTCTCCGACTAGCTGTGTGACTTTGAGCAAGTAGCCTAATCTTTGCCTGCTTTCTCACGTGGAAAACTGGGCTGATGGTGGCAGCAGCCGCAGGGGCTTACTGGGGATTAAGTGAGTTATCACACATCAAGTGCTTGGAGTGGCGCCTGGTAATGGTGAGGACATGAGCTGTTAGGGTGAGTTCATGTCTAGAGCATGTGTGGTCAGCATGCAGCTTGGAATTGCATCAGCCTTTTCTTCAGGGCCTTAAGCCCTCAAGTGTCTCTTTCCTCATAACCTGCTCGGGATTGGGAAGCTGGGCTCTGGATGCTGCAGGCATGTCTTCTCTTTCTGGTTTCTGCATGTACCATACACCTTCCTCCTGCTGCTTTTTTTTTTTTTCTTCTGTGCACCAGCCAGTCCAGCTGGCCCCTGGTGTTTGCCTGCAACCTTGGGCAGGTGCAAGATGAAAAGCTTTTTAATGAATAGTTTGTTTCAGTGAGATTTGTCTGGTGAGGGCCTTGGAGACAGATAAATTTTTATGGTTGGAGCTGTAGGAGGCTCATGCTGTGGTGATAAAGATGAGGTGTCAATTTTCTGGAATAGACAGGGGTGTCCTCCCACTTCCAGGGGCAGCACTGGAGACTCTGGAGAAGGAAAGCATTTACCCCATCCCACCTCCCCTTCTTGGGACCCTTGCAGAGGCTGAACCAATACCTCCCAGTTCTCCTGACCTCAGGTTCCTGGCATCCTTGTTGTACCTTTAACGAAAAATGTTTATTTTCATCTCTTGAAAGGTAGAGTGACAGAGAAGGAGAGAGAGAGAGATCTTCCATCTAGTGGTTCATTCCCCACATGCCTGCAACAGGCAGGACTGGGCCAGGCCAAAGCCAGAAGCCAGGAACTGCTCTGGGTCTCCCATAAGGGTGGTAGGGTCCCAAGCACTTGAGCTGTCATCTACTATCTCCTAGGGTGTGCATTAGCAGGAAGCTGGGCCAGTAAGTGGAGTAGCTGGGACTCAAACCAGCATTTCTGTAGTGCTGGCTACTCCAACCTGGGTGTGCCAAGCAATGGCTTAACTCACCTATTGCACCTTCAAGAGTGGGATTCTAAGGTCTCCTAAAAATGCCCTGTGCCTTCTTGCTCACCTCTCTCTGTAGCCCCCATGCAGCTGGCATCAGCTGCTGTTATGGAAACTAAATTATCAGATTAATTCACCCTAAGATGTGGAGTGCCTTTCTTCCCCTCTTCTGCGTTGCGTGCATTTTTCAAAATGGATGATCTGCATGAGAGTGCTGTACATTGATTGGCTAAGGTTAGTGTTTCTCCAGGGTGGTCACCTGACCATCAGCATCACCTGAGAACTGGTTAGGAATGCACCTTCCCAGGCCCCATCAAACCTAGTGATGGACCCCAGAAATCTGTTTTGACAAGCCCCCCAGGTGATTCTGATACAAGGTCAAATTTGGAAAATGCTTTCTCAACCCCTACTCCCTAGCTGGAGATGGGGGTGACTCTTCCTGAAACCCAGCAAGGCCAGGTCCCAGAATGGAAGGAAGGGAGAGTGGATATTGGGTGGTCATCCCACAGGGTGATCTGAGTGGCATGGCAGGTGTTTAAGGATCCATGGGCAGCTCTGCTCTCCTTGGTCTCCCTTATGTTACAGCTAATCAGGTCTGCCAGGTTTCCTGACATCCATACCTATAGCCTTTCTAGCTTCTTTGAGAGTGGCCCATACCCTTCCTCTAGGACTTGATACTAAAGGAAGCAGCATCAGTCATACCTTTCTCCCGGGCTGTGTCTCTGGCCTAGCCGGGATACATCCACCGGGCCAGCACCCAGGGTCTGAACTGACTCTTCGGATGCGCTTCCTGAAGCCATTCCTGACGTGTGTTCAGATATGTAGAGTTTGCACACTCTGCTGTTCTTCACCCAGTTAGAAAAAGTAGAGAACAGTGTGTTAGTGGGAGCTAGGGAAGTGTTTCGAGACTTGGCCTGGAGCAGTGGTAGGGACTACTTTCAGTGGGACGCGGACGCTTTCTCCAGCAGGATGACCTGCTCATGTCCCTCTTTTCACAAGTACAACTTCCGCCTGATGTCTGAATGAAGTAAAAGCACTACTTCCATGGTGTGATTTGTGAGATCAGAATAGCCCCCTTTTCTGAGTTTTTCTTGAAATAAGTAAGTTTAGGTATTTTTCTTGACTTTCCAAGACTTCATCTGCAGGTTCATCTCACTACATAAAAATGATGTTTAGGGGCAGTCTTGCACTAAGCTGTAACCACATTAGCACCAATTACTGAGGAAGGAAGAGTGCCTGAGGAGGAGACAGACTGGAGGAGGCCCCACAGCCCTGTTTTTCAAATGGCAGTACTTCATTAAATCAATGTGAGGTTATGACTAGCATTCTAAAAAGGTTTTTTCAATAAAATAGCAAAAACCCAAGTACTTGTTCTTATGGGAAAGAGGCATCTTTTCTTTTCTTTCTTTTTTCTTTTTCTTTTTTATTTTATTTTTTTTGTAAAACAGTTATCTGTGTGTGGTATATTTTGCATGTTACATCCTGATTGTTTCTTACCATGGGTTTTGATAAGGACCTGTCAATCCAGGGGCTGAGTGAAGGCTGAGTGGGGACAAGGGAGCTACACTGGACGTGTATACAGTTGGCTTTTTTCTTGGGGATAGAGTCTGTGGCTTCTGTCTGAACCTGGGGATCTGAGACTCAGCAGAGATCAACAACAGTGGATCTAAGATGAGAGGAGTCTTTCAGTGGTGTGGGCCAGGGACAGTGGAGCTGGTGCCGTGGGGACAGCAGTCAGAAGCTTCTAAACCTTCTGGTTTGCTGTCTGTGGGATTTGACACCTGGGCCAGACCCTCCTGATGGTGTTGGGGGTGCTTAGCACAGCCACTCTGAGAAACTGGGAGGCGGAGGCAGGAAGCGTTGATTTCAGGGAGGTTTATCCCTGAATGCTTGATGCAGCTATCCTCTGTCTGACAAGGTGGGTCAGCATCTGTCTGCCTACAGAGAGAGCAAGAGCTCCGCCTTGCTGGAGGTGAATCCTCCGTTGTTCCCCCAGTGACAGGACAGCTTCCAAGTCACATTGGCTGGCCTAGAGGAAGTTATGGTAGGTGTTGGGTACCACAAATCATATGCAATCATGTCTTTGACATGTCTGTGTCTGTTTCTTGGGGGAGGAGACAAGCTGGATTGTGGGGAGCAAAAGTGCTGGATGTGAACCTGAGTTGACAGTCTGCTGTGTAAACTGGGAAATAGGCCCGGCTCCCAGGGGCTTAGTAGTCTGAGTGGGACAGACCTGTGAACTCTGGGCTGGAACAGTGTAGGTGGGGATGTTCTGTCCACCTCCTCCCCCTTCAACTTGACAATCTTAGTAACCCTGTTTTCCCCTCAGCATCTTTGCCTTTCTTTTCTTTTTTCTTTTTTTGGAAAGGCAGAGCTACATAGAGGGAGCAACAAAGATTTTCCATCTGCTGGTTGACTCCCCAAATGGCTGCAATGGCCAGGTCTGGGCCAGGCCGAAACTAGGAGCCTAGAACTCCATCTGGGTCTCCCTTGTGGTGCAGGGGCCTAAGGACTTGGGCCATCCTCCACTGCCTTCCCAGATGCATCAGCAGGGAGCTAGGTTGGAAGTAGAGCATCTAGGACTTGAACCAGCATCCACATGGGACACCAGTGTTGCAGGTGGTAGCCCAATTTGCTATGCCACAATGCTAGCCACTAGTAATCTGTTTTTAAAATGTTGGGCCCGGGGCTGGCGCTGTGGTGCAGCGGGTTAAAACACTGGCCTGAGCACCAGCATCCCATATGGGCACCGTTTCTAGTCCCGGCTGCTCTACTTCCAATCCAGCTCTCTGCTATGGCCTGGGAAAGCAGTAGAAGATGGCCCAGGTCCTTGGGCCCCTGCACCCATGTGGGAGACCCTGAGGAAGCTCCTGGCTCCTGTCTTTGGATTGGCACAGCTCTAGCCGTTGTGGCCATGTAGGGAGTGAACCAGTGGATGGCAGACCTCTCTCTCTATCTCTACCTTTCTCTGTAACTCTTTCTTTCAAATAAATAAAATAAATCTTTAAAAAAAATGTTGGGGCCAGCTGGTTATGCCAGCATGTGTACGCCAGCATCTCAAATGGGTGCCAATTCGAGACCTGGCTGCTCCACTTCTGATCCAACTCCTGACTAATGCACCTGGGAATGCAGTGGAAGATGGCCCAAGAGCTTGGGGCCCCGCATCCGTGTGGAAGACCTGGAAGAAGAGCCTTTATCCTAGCTTTGGTCTAGCCAAACCTCAGCCATTGTGGCCATTTGGGGAGTGAACCAGTGGATCGAAGATCTCTCTCTTTCTCTCTGTCTCTCTATCTCTCTAACTCTGTTTCTCAAGTAAATAAAAATAAATCTTCAAAAAAAATGTTGCTGAGAGGGATATAGGACATCTCATCGCCCCGGGCACCTCAAGGGGGATTGTTGCAGAAGAGGGAGATGCTGAGAAGCCGGGTTGGCCAGCAGAGGTCAAAGGAGGAAGATGTGGGCAGAGGTGGAAGAAGGAAGTGGGAGGGGCCTGGATGCTGTAAACTTTCGGTCAGATGATCACTGCCCCAGTTAAGTCTTCTACTGGCTGCTTTTTAAGGATGTGAAAATCTGTGATTACCTGTAATGGAATGTTGAGCAGTTTCTCACATTTGTTATTCATTGTTTGGTGCTGCATATGCAAATGTCAAATGAAATGGTCACATTACAAAATTGGATGATAATCAAATAGGGATAAAATGGAGTGATCGATGGAGCCCAGTTAGGATGGTGCTAGGTGCCAAGAAATGTCGGGATACTCCAGAATCTTCCAAATATTGTAACTCCTCTAGTTTGGAAGTGGGAGGAGAGAGATGGGTGAATGGACTGGCCTTGTGGGAAGTACCCTGTTGGTGGGTTGCACCCACCTCTGGAAGGGCTGCTGGTCTCTTTGGGGTTTTGCCTGTGGCCTGCCAGTGACTAGGGAAGTCGTGCCTGAATCTTACTCTCCTCCGCCCTCCTTCCTGGAGAGGTGGTTTTCTTCACTGCTCCCTCCTTGCCATCCTCTCCAGCAGCGTAGTGTGGCTGTGACCGTGCCCGGGGGCTGCGTAACTGAACTGGAGTGGGTTCTTGATGCAGTTGGCACTGGGCTGAGACGTGCAGTGTCTATTTAGGGAAGTGCTTCTTTAGTCTGTTGCCTTGGAAATCCAGCCTCCTTGTCCTTTCACTTTCTCTACCCCCTGCAGTGATTCAGCAGTAGCTTTCTAGAGTAGCTGAAACCAATTCCATCAGAGACCTTGAACACCAAGGTTATGTGCCTGGAGGTCAAAGCTGCGTTTCTGGTCCGACCCTTCCCTGTATCTTCCAGCTGCTGCCTGTCTCCACATCCCCCTTCCGGAGGCTGCTTGCAGACAGCCTCACAGTACAACACAGGTTTTATGCTGAGGTTCAAATCCTTGTCAAGTGGACTGATGGCGACCACTTCATGCCGGCGTATTTTCCCCTAATGTTTAGGACACACATGTCTTCTGATTCAGGTCTGAACTATCTTTCCCTTCTTGCCAGCTTGACACCCTTCCCCGCCTTCTCCATCTGCTTCTGTCTCCATGAACTGCTTGTACCGTATTTCTTACCTGTTTTATTTCCTATTCACCAGGCCTGAGCTGTTGGATACTTGGATTTAAAGTTGTCAGTTAAAGCATAAGCTGATTAAGAAGGAAAAAAGGAGTGAACTTCAGATGGATACAACTATATATGAGTGTTGTCCCTTCAGGAAGTATCCTTAAGAAGCTCTGAACACATTTCAGGGATGTGGCCAACCCCAAAAAGGGTTATTTTTTTCGTATCAGATGATCACTGCCTTTGTCTTTGACACACCACAGATCCTTGGAGTGCAGGGACTGGTTTTAGTTGTTAGCTGGAGTAATCTTGCAGGTAGCTGGTGTTCAACCAGCAGTTGCCTAAGACACATAATTTGAGACTGTTACTAGAGCTGCCTTCAAGCTGGATGGTGTTTTAAACATCTCCACTGGGGGAGGAAGGTCTTTCATCTAGAGTCAATTCAATTATTTAATCATTCCTTTCTTACGCAAATGTCTTCTTACTCAAATATCTTTCCCAAGCTAGGTGTTAACCTGCTTGATCAAAGAAATGGATCCAGCCAATGGATTGTGAATAGTGAGAGGCCTGTTGTGTGGATAAGCTGACTGGTTCAGAGAAAGCAGCGCCCTTGGAAATGGCCCTTGTGCAAACCACATGGGTAAGAGCATCCAGGTTTTGGAGCTCAGTCAGTCTCTCATGGGGATACAGTGGGCTTTTGCATCAGGGAGTTGACTGTTGGACCCTGTCCCTGTGTTGCCCTGGTCCCGACAGCTCTGGACAGACCTACATATAGAAGGGGAGTCCAGAGTTGTCAGGACCTGTCTGTAAGCACATCTGTCCTTGTCACGGCAGCCAGGGCAGTTTCAGCCACTCCAGGAGCAAAGGGGGTTCTAAGCTGCAGTTGCTGTGACTCGTTTCATACAGGGTTAAATGAGGTATCCAGTATTCGCTGTGTCTTTCCTTGAAACTGGACATCGCAGGATTTGAGCAGTGTTACATTCACACAGGTTGTCTGTTTCTTTTTTTGTTTTTGTTTTTAAGATGTATTTATTAATTATTTAAAAGGTACAGTTACAGAGAGAGAGAGGTGTCTTCTATCTGCCGGTTCACTTCCCAAATGGCTGCAATGGCTGGGGCTGGACCAGGCAGAAGCCAGGAGCTTTTTCCAAGTCTCCCGTGTGGGTTTGGGGGCCAGTGCACTTGGGCCATCTTCCACTGCTTTCCCAGGTACATTAGCAGGGAGCTGGATTGGAAGTAGAGCAGCCGGTTCTTGAACCAGTCCCCGTATGGAATGCCAGCATCTCAGGTGGTGGCTCTTCCTGCTATGCCACTGTGCGTGCCAGGTTGGCTGTTTTTGCAAACTGTTAAGGATTGTACCAGTTAATGTTTGTTATGGCAGCTCATGGCTTACACTGTGAACCTAAGTTAATAGACTAACTAGTAAATACAAACAGGAACTGTTTTTACTTATGACAGATTTGTCTGCACTAAGTATGTAAGCCAGCTGTTAAACATTGGAGGTAGTACACAGGAATTTGGTATATTAAAATTGTTTTCTAGACAGACCTAGGAATAGGATTGGTTAGCTTTCTCAGGGTTAAAAATATTGATTATATTAAGAAGAAAGTGTTTTATGAAATAATTATAACAAAATGAATCTTATTTTTCTTAAAGTGTTTTATTAGAATGTATTCAACTCTAGCCTGGAGCCCAGGGTAGATTTGAAAATGCTTTATTTTAAGGCCTTTTTCTGGAAAAAAAGGATCTGTGAGCAAGCTTAAACTTGACATAGTATCCTTACCCGCAGTTCTCAGCATTTCAGGATGCTGACGCTCTGTGCCATTGAATCCAGGTAGGGAACGGTGAGATTGCTGGGATTATGTTTGGCTGCCGTTCCAGGAAAGGCCTGAGGAAAAGAGGCTTAGTCAAGATGGGCATTTGTTTCTTTTTCATGTACTGAGGTCTAGAAGTTGTTAGAGCTTACTTCCTACCATCCTCAGATTGAGATCAAGGGCCTCATATCCAGGATGTTAGCTTGCGGATTTTCCGTATGCCAGGTTGGGAAAAGGGGAAGCTTCCCCAGAGCTCGCAAACTTCATCCTGAACCCCTGGCTACACCTAGCTGCAAGGGAGGCAGATAGCCCTGGGCCAGCTCTAAGTGTCAACCTGTTACTAAGTAGGAAGGGAACGAGAAGGGACATTGGAAGCAACTAGGTCTCCTGTACATTGTTGTCGTCATCGTCTTTTTTTTTTTTTTTTTTAAAGATTTATTTGTTTATTTGAATGGCAGATTTACAGAGAGGCAGAGGCAGAGAGATAGAGAGAGAGGTCTTCCATCTACTGGCTCACTCCCCAGATGGCCTCAATGGCCAGAACTGAGCCGATCTGAAGCCAGGAGCCAGAAGATTCCTCTGGGTCTGGCACTTTGGCCATCCTCCACTGCCCTCCCACCCAGGCCATCAACAGGGAGCTGGAAGGGAAGAGGAGCAGCCGGCCTCTGTTGTCTTCTTAAGACAGTGAGCCTCTTTTCTTTTCTTTTCTTTTCTTTTCTTTTCTTTTCTTTTCTTTTCTTTTCTTTTCTTTTCTTTTCTTTTCTTTTTTCTTATTTGACAGGTAGAGTTATAGACAGTGAGAGAGAGACAGAGAGAAATGTCTTCCTTCCGTTGGTTCACCCCCCAAATGGCCGCCATGGCCGGCGCTGCGCCGATCTGAAGCCAGGAGCCAGGTGCTTCCTCCTGGTCTCCCATGTGGATGCAGGGGCCCAAGCACCTGGGCCATCCTCTACTGCTTTCCTGGGCCACAGCAGAGAGCTGGACTGGAAGAGGAGCAACTGGGACTAGAACCAGTGCCCATATGGGATGCCGGTGTGTCCCGCAGGCGGAGGATTAGCCAAGTGAGCTACAGCGCTGGCCCCTAAGACAGTTAGCTTTCGTCCTTGAGAAAATGCAAGATATTGGAGAAACTTCTCTGTGGAAACTGTGGGTGTAGGACAGCCAACTAAAAACTGGAGAGGGTGAGGCCTTCCTCATTTCCATGTGTCTTCATGCCTGGGCCTGAAAGAGATCGCTTGTGCTTTTAATTTCCTCATTTATAGAATAGGAGTGTTATAAGTCTAATCTAAGTTCTCAGGGCCAGTGTGAGGCTCTCAGACCAGAACTACTTTGTGGTTTTGGACCTGCAGGTGTGTGCAGAAGGGAAGGGCTGCTGGGGGAGGGGTTTCAGGCAGAGCTTGAGGTCCTGGCTAGGACTTGGGATGAGATGCTGTGAGCTGGGCGGGGCTGCCTCCACAGACAGTCTCCTCCCCTGGTGTGGGGTGAGCCACTCCTCTAGCTGAATTGAGAATAGTGCCTGGGTATATCTGTATCCCATCCTGCCTCTTCCACCTTCATTCTGCTTTGCCTTTTAGGGGGCAATCCCAAATGCTCACTCTGTTAGATGAAAGGGATCTAACAACTGAATCACTATAGGTGTCAGCCGAATCCAGTGTGTTCTTTGAGGGGGGTATTGACTTTGGAAGATGGATGTAAGTACTAGCAATTCCTGAAATCCAGAGGCCCAGGAATAAGCACGGATTGAGTCTTTCATGGGAATTTGAGGTCTTCCTCTTGCCACGGGCATTGGTGTTAGTATTTGTTCCATAGCTGGATAAAGCTGGCCTGGCCAGCTGCTCCTGTCACCTCCTTGCACAGCAACCTAAAACACACATGCAGGCCTACCACTTATACACGTACCCCCGACAAGGCAGCAGCCCTGGGAAGTTGAGATCCTAGAAGAGCCATGCTCTGCTTCCAGATTCCCTGGTGTTATGGGTATAGATATGCGTACTCTAGAACCTTTACAAACACTCCCCAGTTTGTGCTTCTAAAATAAGATACACCGGTTCCGGTCCTGGCTACTTGGCTTTGCATCCAGCTTCCTGCTAATGTGTATCCTGTGAGGCAGCAGATGATGGCTTGGGTACTTGAGTCTCTGCCACCCACAGGGGAGATCCGGATGGAGTTCCAGGCTCCTGGCTTTGGCCTGGTTTGGCCCCAGCTGTTGCAAGCATTTGGGTAGTGAAGCAGGAGATGGAAAGATCTTTCTCTGTCTGCCTTTCAAATGAATAAAAATTTAAAAATAAGGCACATAACAGAAACCCTGTGATCTTGACCTAATTCCAGAGGTTTAACTGTGTTTTCAAAGCTAATGGTACAATTTGCTAATCTTCAGTAACTGTTTTTCCCAGCCTTTGAAATTTTTAACTTCACATTAAAAAAAAAAAACCACTAAGATCATCAAGTAGGCCTCTCCACCCTTCCCTGCCCTGGGAGTGGCTACTGACAGCACCAGATGAATGTGTCATCCTTCCTGGTATCCCAGCAAGAATCGGTGCTGCTTGCGATGTCTGAGCTAGTGACTGCCAGATGGGTCTACTGGCCAGTGCTTTCTCAGTAAGAACCAACTTACTTAAATATTTTACTAAAGGAAGTGACCACCAAGCTTGGTAGTGCCCCCTTACTTCCTGGGCATGCTGTTCTGTGTGTTATTCCAGGCTTACCTCCCAGGGTCCAGGTGGGCACCAAGTCCTGATAAATGAATGTTTCTCAGAGGAAACAAAGGCTGGAGATACCCTAAGCATGCGTTCGTTTGCAGAAAATGAGGCCAAGGCCAGGAGGGAAGTGGTCCTGATTTCCATTATTTCCTCTTGCGCTCTTAAAGGGGAAAGCACCATCAATGAAGTGTGGCGGTGAGAAATGCAGAGGAGGCAGAAGTTCTTGAAAGCCTGGTCCACTGTGGTGTGATGGCTGTGTGGCCGTTGGCCCTGGTAATGCTGGTCAGGGAAGTGGTCACTCGGGAAGCATCTGGGTTTGCAACGGCCATGGCCTCAGGCCCAGAGACACCAGAGCCCTTGATTGTCACTGCCTTTTGCCCCATTTACCCTGCAGGTCACTGAAGCACACACAGGGCACAGAATATGTGGTGCTAGGGCAGCCTTGTAGGGTGCTCAGGCAGAGCTTTGTCCTTTGCGACAGGAGATGGCCAGGTCAGATCTGCACTGGCCCAGGGGAGAGTTACACTGACTGAGCACACCTGATCCTCTTCCCTGGTCCAGTGTCCCTGCTGCTGGGGAAATCCGCACTGGCCAGGGCTTCCTGCCCACCCCTACCGGCTCCTGTTGAATGGCCTGGTTTCCTTAATGAAGTTCAGGGGAGTGTAATTAGGAAGAGGGGGGTCAGTAAAAGTGAAATATCCTCCCAGTGGCATCCCAGAGGGGCTGGGGAGCAGAGTGTGGAGTGGCCGGGTCCTGTTACGCTCCTCTTAGCTGTGCAGCTCTTTAACCGGGACTCCAGAGGGTCTGGAGAAGTCACTTACAGTGTTAGCTTTTTTGCTTTGCTGTGTTAATGGAGGGCATTGTATCTCACAATGATGCAGCATGGATATGGGGAGTCCTAACACTTAAGTGTTCTTCAGGGTGGAGACAATAGCTCAGTTTCTTTTGTTTCTCCAGAGTGTCCCACAGTGCCTGGCACACATTAGGTGTATTATCAATGTCCTTGGAGTAAATGAATAAACAAAGCCACTCTGTCCTTCCTGCTAAGTGTTAGAAAGTCCCAGACTCTGGTGGGAAGACAGTCAAGTCTGGGTTCAGACTAACTTAGGAGATGGAGCCGAGACCAGAACCCGTACAACAGTGATTGTCCCAGTAAGATTATTTTTCTTTAAGTTTTTTTTTTTTTTAAAGATTTCATTTATTTATTTGAGAGGTGGAATTACAAATAGAGAGGGAGAGATAAGAGAGAGGGGTCTTCTATTGCTCCCCAGATGGCCTCAACAGCTAGAGCTGGGCCGATCTGAAGCCAGGAGCCTAGAGCTTCTTCCAGGTCTCCTATGCGGGTACAGGGGCCCAAGCACTTGGGCCATCTTCTACTGCTTTCCCAGGCCATAAGCAGAGAGCTGGATTGGAAGAGGAGCAGCTGGGACATGAACTGGCGCCCATATGGAATGCCAGTGCTGCAGGCAGAGCCTTAGCCTACGACACCACAGCACCAGCCCCCATCCCAGTAAGTTTTGGGGAGAAACCAGAACTGTCACCTCATCACTGTGCCTGTCAGAAGCAGAAGTCCATACTCAGCGGCGACCTTCGTGTCCTTGGCAACCAGCCTTGTAGTCCAGGTGGCTGGAGTCTGGGTCTGCTTCTCAGGGTCAGAAGGCGTGACCCCCAGCAGGTTTGGGCATCTTGCCTTTGTGTTTTGTTTAAGCAACTTAGAGTAAAATTCCCCCTTTGACCTGCACATATGCAGATCTATGTATAAGATAGAGAAGCCCAGGAGGGTGGAGCACTGGAGAAAGATGTCCTCCTCCTCGCGTGCATCTGGGGAGTATCACAGGGCCTCGGGAGAGTGCGTTACACATTCATGGGGCCCTGGCTCAGGCGGGGGCTTCTGCAGAGAAGGGAGGAGTGAGAAGGAGGGGCAGCACGGCAAGTCGGGAGGGAGGCTCCGGGGAGCCAGGGCCGTATTACCCAGGGCTCAGGGCCCGGCAGGCCCTTTGCAAGGCTCGGGACTAAATTCTTCCCACACTGCAGGGTCTTCAGACTTACTTTGACTTTTCTGTTCTGTTTTGCTTATTTCTCTAAAATGCAAATGGAGTTCAATCCCTAGTCATAGTCACAGCCTGAAGAGATCCTTTCTTGGATTGCAGTAATTCTTAGAACCGCACTTGTGCTCTGAGTACCCAGCTTTGGGTGTTTGTGGGCCAAGATTTGGCTTTGATTCCACGCGTGTTGTCCTGCAGACGTGGCTGTTATAGCTCACCGAGCCCTGTGTGGCAGGGGATCCAGCAGCAGACTCCATTGGGTGTCCCTGGCACCCACAGTGCTGCAGGGGAAGCCATGTCTGCAAAATGAAAAAATGAAACCCAGAACGGGGAAGAATAGTCTCTCCCCTTCCTAGCCCCGTGTGAGACACTGCCGACGGTGAAGAAGAGGAAGTGCTGGTGTGTAAAGAAGCCCAGAAGGATGCTTTCCTAGAAATGCTGCTGTCTCAGGGGCTCCCCACTCAGTGAAACAGCTGGCTACACAGCTGCAGTCAGCCCCACTGTCTACCAAGCCCTGCCCCTCCTGGGACCTCAGGGGTCTCTGTGACGTCGGCGCGGGGCCAACATGAAGCACAAGTCAAGCATGTCCCTGGTGGCTGGTGAAGTGGTGATTTAGCAGTGAGAGATTACAGGGGCGGGGATTGGTTTCTTACCCTGCTAAGCCACCTTCTGTTTCTTTCTTTTAAAGATATTTATCTATTTATTTATTTATTTTCTTTAAAAGAGAGAGAGCGTGCAAGCAAGACCATGCTCCCAGTTGCTGGTTCACTCCCCAGATACCTGCATTAGCCAGGGCAGGGCCAGGCCAAAGCCAGGAGCAGTGAACTCAATCCAGGTCTTCCACTCTGGCAGGACCCAAATACTTGGGCTGTCTCCTTATACTTTCCAGGGTGTGGCTTAGTAGAAAGCTGGAATCAGGAGTGGAGCCAGGTCTCAAGCCCAGGCACTCTGATTGGGATACAGGCGTCCCAAGTGGCATCTTAAACCACTGTGTCAAACTCCCACCCCATCCCCTTCTATTTCAAAGGTGCTGAGACGCTGGGATTTGGAGTGTAGACTTGACTGTGCCTTATATAATGTAGTGAAGTAGCAGGGGGAAGTGAACATGGCAGGAGCCACATAGAGAAGAGGCAAGAGCGGAAAGCAGGGGATGCCGTGGTGGAAAGGGAATGGTTTTGCCAACGTGGCCCTCTCTTTATTCTCTCACCTTGGGGGGACACTGCCCCAGAGAAGAGCCCTGCAAGTCCTCAACCTACTTATTAGTGGCTGCACACTAATGCCATTTGGTGGGAAACCTTAAAACCTCCCTGTATTTAACTGGATCAGACAAATTTGATGGTGTTTTTTTTTATTACATTTTCAGAATTCAAACATTTCCCATGGCTTAAAAATTGTAAGGTACAGGGGCCAGCATTGTAGCTGCTCTGCTTCTGATCCAGCTCCCCACTAATGCACCTGGGAAAGCAGTGGAGGATGATCCTAGTGGTTGTGCCACTTACCACCCACATGGGAGACCTGGATGGAGTCCTGGGCTCCAGGCTTCAGCTTGGCCCATCTTTGGCCATTGCAGCCATTCGAAGAATGAATCAGCAGATGAAAGATCTGTTTCTCTGTCTCTCCCTGTCTGTCATTCTGCCTTTCAAATAAATAAAATAAGTCTTTAAAAAAAATAAGATATAGCAATATCTGCATGGTAATTTTTTTTAAAAGATTTTGGGGCCAGTGCTGTGGCGTAGCAGGTAAAGCCACTGCCTGCAGTGCCAGCATCCCATATGGGCACCCGTTTGAGTCCCAGCTGCTCTACTTCCAATCCAGCTCTCTGCTATGGCCTGGGAAAGCAGTAGAAGATGGCCCAAGTGCTTGGGCCCCTGCACCCACGTGGGAGACCCAGAGGAGGCTCCTGGCTCCTGGCTTCAGATCAGCACAGCTCTGGCCGTTGCAGCCAATTGGGGAGTGAACCAGCAGATGGAAGACCTCTCTCTTTCTCTCTGCCTCTCCTTCTCTCTTTGTGTAGCTCTGACTTTGAAATAAATAAAATATTTTAAAAAAGATTTTATTTATTTGTTTTTTGAGAGGTAGAGTTACAGAGAGGGGGAAACAGAGAGGAAGGTCTTCCATCCTCTGGTTCACTTCCCAAATGGCTGCAATGGCCAAAGCTAGGAGCCAGGAGCTTCTTCCTGGTCTCTCACATTGGTTGCAAGGGCCCAAGCATTTGGGCGATCTTCTGCTACTTTCCAAGGCTATAGCAGAGAGCTGGATTGGAAGAGGAGCAGCTGGGACACAAATCAGTGCCCATATGGGATGCCAATGCCACAGGCGGAAGCTTAGCCTCCTACACCATGGTACAGGCCCCTGTATGGTAATTTTTGTCTCCTTCCCCATGCCCCAGCTGTCCAGATCCCCTTCTTGGTAACACCAGTGCCATGTGTATTCTTCCCAAGATACTTTATGTGTGTGCCAATAGACATATCTGTGCACACCTTAAAATTGCTTTTTCTACCCATGGTGTTATGCTGCTCACTCACTGAACACCTTAATCTGGAACATTATTTTGTCCAGCTGCACACCATCCCACTGCTAGGCTGTAGTGTAGGTTTTTTAAGCCGTGTTCTCTGGGTACAATTTTGTTTTTTCCAGCCTATGCTTGGCACTCGAATGTTAGCTGTTTGAGAGACTGCACTTCCCTTGTGCTGAGGCCTGGGGCCTGTGCTCTGGCAGGATTGAGTATGACCCTGGCTGGAAGGAGAGCTTGGGGCTAGATGATGAGATATGGAAGCTCCTCCTCATATGTTTCAATTATGTCCCAGCTTCTGACTTTTTCTTTGGAGGGTAGAGTGTAGTTAATGGTTAGATAACAGTCATTTGTAAGATACACGTCTTTAAAATACTATCTTCTAGTTGCACAGAGACCTTTTAAACTAACCCATAGCATCATGAATGAAGTTTGTCAAGGCCGCAGTCTCCTTTGACCCCAGCTCCAAGGACAATGGCTCTGAGGGGCTTTCTTCCACCTGACTCCCTGCAGGGCCTCGCTTCAGGTGCTGGGGGAGATGTTCTGGAGGGACTTCTCTGACAGCCAGGACCAGGGACACACAGTGCTTGGAGAATCCTGTAGACTTCCACCTGTGATGGCATCTGGCTGAAGCTGGCTCTGGCCAGGCCCTCCCAGAGTGTCTTTTGCTCCAGCCAACATGCCATGGGACAGAGAGGGACTGGCTTCAGCAGGTGCATTTAGATAGGACGTGGAATCATGTGGGATGGTTGTCTTTACCTGTGAATACCATGAGATGGCATGGTAGCTCGTCACAGGGGAAGTAGGTGTGAGATTATGCACGTGGGAAGTCATGGAGGCAGAGGACTCCTGTGAGGCGCCGCCATCAGACTGGGAGGTGAAGGAATGGTTGGCACTTGGGAGTGCACCTGTAGCAGGTAGTTACCAGGCACAGAGGAAGTGGCTGCTGCTAAGCTGGTCCTGGGGGATACACATGAATGGCAAGAGATGATAACCACTCACGGAGAGGGATGCGTCTGAGACTGCTTGTAAGCCACTGCATGCCATTCGAGACAGATCAGAGCCATGAGCCTCCATGCGTGAGAGTGTGACAGACGGTAGCCATCAGCACCCTGGGGCCTGCTGTGTGCCGTGCCAGTGACTGAAGAATGCTGAGTCCTCACACAGTCCTCACTTATGCACACCATTGCCTCCTTCCTGCCCTGGTAGTATGTATCAGTGTAGGGCACCAGGTCTGCATTGAGCAAGCCTGACCCTGGCAGAGATCAGAGAACAAGTGGTAGCCCAAAGGGGCTGCAGATGGCTGCTCTCAGGAAGCGAATAGCTAACTTCTCTCTGTTCATTGCTTTCCTCTGGAGTGCTCATGAGGCTTTGAGGCTCCACTCTGAACCCCTTGTGGCTGAGGGCTACTGTGGCTTGGTGAAAGGGACAGTTACCGATTCTTGTGCAGGCTGGGGAAGAGGGTTGGAGTCAGAGTGGCCAGGCCCTCAGGATGGCACCTCCCTGATGCTGAAAGCAAAGGGGCTAAGGGGAAGGCAGAAGGGCCCGAAGGATCATGGGCCTCGTCCTCACAGCAACCCAGGAAGCTGCGGCTGCAGAGTCTGCACAGGGAGCTGAGAGCAAAGGAGGAAGTGGGATTATTGCACATGGTGGGTTTCGACAATTGGACTTGCCCCTCAAGAAGGAAGACTGAGAATGGAGGCACTTGGATTAAGGGCTGAAGTAATCAAAAGAAGGGGTGTTAGAGGAGAGGGGAGATGCAGATTGTGGAGGCCAGGTGCTAGCCAGCTTGTCTTTCGTTTGCCCAGCCTGCCCCTCTCTCATACGGGTCTTGGCAGGGGCAGAGCTCCCAGGAATCTGGCATCAGCTACTTCTGCAGGGCTTGTGGCTTAGGGAAGTGCTTGTGTTGTGTTTATTCAAGGTCCGAGGGCCCTGCTCACAGCTCACTCTGCCTGGGATCAGGAGGATCTACTTCATGAGCTCTCTGCTAAGGGCGTCCTGTGAACTATTTGAATGAGTTGTGCTGGATGTGTTTATGTGGGACCAGCTTCGGAAACTCTCCTTTTTGGGACAGAATCAAGTGAGACAATGTGTACAAACCTTTTATAAGTAGGGTGCAAAGCTTGTTACTGTGGCACAAGGATGTAGCTTTTTTTTTTTTTTAATTTTTTGACAGGCAGAGTGGACAGTGAGAGAGAGAGACAGAGAGAAAGGTCTTCCCTTGCCGTTGGTTCACCCTCCAATGGCTGCCGTGGTCTGCGCGCTGCGGCCGGCGCACCGCGCTGATCCGATGGCAGGAGCCAGGTACTTATCCTGGTCTCCCATGGGGTGCAGGGCCCAAGTACTTGGGCCATCCTCCACTGCACTCCCTGGCCACAGCAGAGAGCTGACCTGGAAGAGGGGCAACCGGGACAGAATCTGGCGCCCCGACCGGGACTAGAACCTGGTGTGCAGCGCTGCAAGGCGGAGGATTAGCCTAGTGAGCCGCGGCGCCGGCCAGGATGTAGCTTTTCACAGAGCTTTCGGTGGTCTGGGAACTGTTCTTTGCTGGTGGGAATTTCTTGAGTTCCTACCACATACCTGGTGATGTACTAATTGCTCCATGTCCACTTCCCGTGGTGTCACCTGTAGTAGCTCCCTGTGGCTGCTGTAACAAACTTGGTGGCTAAAATGGCAGACACATATTCTCTCACTGTCCTGGGGGCCAGAAGTCCAGATTCAGTATCACTGGCCCAATCAAGGTGCGGGCAAGGCCATAGTCCCTCTGGTAGCTTTACTGGAGAATCCAGGTCTGGCCTCTCTGGCTGCTGCTGTTTCTTGGCTGTGGTCTAACTTTGATTTAAGTCATATGTGTAGTGTCTTTTCTGCGTCTTTGCTTCCTTCAGTGTCTGTCATATGGCCTTCCACTCATCTCTCTGAAACTTCCCTCAGCCTCCTTTATTTTAAGATTTATTTGAAAGTGGAGCATCAGACATAAAGAGAGAGACAGACACATACACACAGAGAAATCTGCCATTTGCCGGTTCACTCCCAAATCACTAAAACAGCCAGGGCTGGGCCAGGGTGAAGCCAGAAATAGGGAACTCCAACAGGGCCTCTCACGTGGATTGCACAGGACCAAGTACTTGGGCCATCCTCTGCTGCTTTCCCAGGTGCATTAGCAGGGAACTGGATTAGAAGTGGGGCAGCCAGGACTCGAACTGGTGCTATGATATGGGTCGTCAGCATCAGGTCGGGGCTCAGTCTGCTGCTCCATGATGCCAGCCCCCTCAGCCTCCTTCTTATAAGGACATTTGTGATGGCTGTTAGGGCTGACTAGAGTCATCCAGGATTATCTCCCCAACTCAAATCCTCAACTTAATCCCCTGTGCAAAGTCTTTGCTGGAAGAGATAACATTCGGGTTTCAGAGTTAGAGCATGAACACGTTTTGAGTGGGGACAGATTTGACCTGCCTCATCTCCCAGCAGCCTTATGAGGACTGTCCTGTCCAACATGCAGTGGGTGTAATGAGCAATGTGAGGCTTGGGGAGGCTGAATGATGGCTGTGGTTCTTGGCTCTCGCAGACGCTGGGGTAGGAGCCATTTCGTGATGTTGCTGGGTATTCCTTTGATGAACAGATAAACTGTCATTTTCCTGTGTTGTTGCGCTGGTTTGAAAAAAAAAAAATGAGTTTTAGGGTCAGGTGCTAAGACTGCACCTGACTAGGGATGTTTGTTGGATGAATGAGTTGTAGTTTCACCGTGACTGAGTGGCCTTGGACAGCCTTCTCATCTGTACATTGGCAATAGAACAGTCTGGGCTATGGTGAGACGGGGTCACTTGGGTATAGTGGCCCAGCTTGGGTGGCCTAGCAAGCTCTGTGGGCTGGGTCTTCCTTTAATGTGGGTTCTTGGTCCCAACCAAGGAAAATTCACGTGTTTGGGGGTGGTGACTTAGAAGGCAGACTGTGTAAATACAAGAAAATACAAGAATATTTCTACAGGTTCATGGAAAATGAATTTAAGAAAGTTTCTTTGGTGCAAAAATTCTTGAAACTCATGCATAGTTTTTCTGTAATATATGTTTTCGAAGAACTTTTTGAAAACCCATAATTCATATGCATGGATTTCAAAAATTTTGCACCAAAATAATTTCTTAATCCTTTGCTTTCATAAACTTTTCAAAAATGTATTTATTTTCATGTTGTTTGAAAGGTAGATGAAGAGAGATCTTACATTCTCTGGTTCACTCCCTAAGTGCCTGTAACAGCCAGAGCTGGGCCAGGCTGAAGCCAGGCGTCAGGTCTCTCACATGGGTGGCAGAGCCTAAAGTACTTGAGCTGTCATTCTCTGCCTGCCGGGGTCTGCATTAGCAGGAAACTGGATTGGAAGTGGAGGTGGGACCAGAGCCAGGCACTTGGATACGGAGTATGAGCATCCTGCGTGGTGAATACCCACCCCCACCCCCCACCACCATGTGGTGAATACCCGCCCCCCTGCCCAAGCTCTTTGAAATAGCCTGGCAGTGCATTGGGGAGGTGTGTGAACTGCTGACTCCTTTACTAAACGCCTTGTGTGTGCCAGGCAGTCTAACACCAAAAGAGAAAGAGCAGCAGATAAAACATAATTGCGCTGCAGAATGGAAGGCAGAGGACAAACATTAAAAAAAAAAAAAAAAAATCACTGTGTAGCTGTGGATGTGGTGGGAATGAGGAGTGAACCAGCAGATACAGGATTGATCTCTCTCCTGCTCCCTCAAATATAAATAAATAAATAAATACAATTTAAGACACTAAGAAGGTGAGATCTTTGGGCACAGTCCTGGTAACAGCTGCTTCTCAGCACAGAGGTGTGTGGCCATACTGAGAGGTTCCTCTAAATTCATGACCACAGAGCTCCAGCCAGCTGCTGAGGATGCTTGGTGCTGGAGTGTATTTCCCTACTGTCCAAGACCGGGGCGGTCTGCTTTTGTTGTGAAGGGCCAGGCAGTTAATATATCAGACTTTGTGCCAGGCAGGGTGTGTCACAGCACTGCTCAACTCTGCTGTTGTAGCAGAGAGCAGTCTTAGACTCCATGCAAACACGGGATGTGGCTATATGCAAAAAGAACTTTGTTCAACAGCAACAAGCAGTGGGCATAGGTTGGCCCTTGGCTGTAGTTTGCTGGCCCCCGTCCTAGCTGTAGTTTCCTACTGTCTCCTCAGATCCCTGACGTCTCTTTGCCCTGTCCTGCCCCATAGAGCATTCCACTTGCCTCCCCCTCCTACGGTCCTGCCACCTTCTTTATGAGGACCACCGAGCAACTGTGTTGACAGTGGCAAGTGCCCTGCTTGCCTCTTCTCAGCCTCCCCCAGCAGTCTTAGCTGGCTGCAAAGGCTCAGCTGCTCTCCCAGGGCTGCGTTAGAACCATGATGTTGGCTTAGGATGGGACCTGCATGAGCCTTGATGCCGGGCAGATGTCTCCAGATCCCCGCCAACAGTGCAGCGGCCGGCTTGCAGCAGGCATACTGTGAGTGGCCTGGGCTGCACGCCACCCTGCCCCCTGGTGTGCTGCACAGCCCAGTGTCCTGCGTGATTATGGGGTGGGGGACAGGTGTGTGGAAACCCTGTTTTCTTCTTGATGATAAGGGCTACTTTATTTTTGATTAGGGGCTTAAGGTTTGTGGCCATAAGCCTTCCTAATAGCCTCGTTTATTAAAAATTGTGTTCCTCTTAGTCATTTAGAGGAGTACATATGGGCCGAGGCTGTGAGAGTATTAAACCAATTTGGCAGGGGCAGTGTCAGACTGGCTGAGGCTTCTATGAGGACTCTTCCCAGATTTCTTCTACCCCTTCTTCTTTACTTCTCATGATGAGTCGTACTTTCCACCTTTAAGGAGCCCAGTGCTAGACCTGGGTAGGGAGAGCAGCCCCTAGGGGCTGAGCAAGTGCAGGTGCAGCCCCACTCAGTGCCTCCTGCCTGGAGCCCTGCTACATGGAGGAGAGTGGGGCCTGCCTGCCACTGCTGCTGAGCTCTGAGTGGGTAAAGGGCCTGGAGTAGCTGGCACAGCCTGTGGTGAGTTCCCCTCCCTGAGTGGCCCTTCCCTTCCTCTCTACTGGAAGCACGTGGCCTTCCACAGGGAGGCGTGGTAGGGCCTTCCCTCTTTGTGGCCAGACTCTGAAGGAGCAGAAAGGAAAGAGGCTGATAAGTGGGGGTGAGTTGCGTGCTCACCTCCATGGTGCTGCCTCTGGGCTGGTGTGGTTGAGAGCCACACCGCAGGAGCACCTGGAAGGCATCTCCAAAGGAACTTTTACCACCCTTCTTTGGGTTTCAAAGTGGTTTTATTTTTGCTACAACCCGTTGACACGTCATTTCAAAAACCAGAATGCTTTGGGCCAGGCTTCTAATTTGAGGTCCTGCTATAATGGTTCTAGCTGTGGGTGTTAAGAGGCACCTCCTGTGAGTGTGAGTGTTCCTACATGTGCATGTATGTGGTGTATGTATGTGTGTGTGTGCTTGTACCTGCATGTGTGTGAGAATATGTGTGTGTGTGCATGGTGTGTGTACCTGCCAGTGTGTGTGTGTGTGTATCCTTGGCTCTACTATAGGCAGTAGACAACCTCCTGACCTGAGTTCTGTGAGAAACACTATTTCCTTATTTTATCTTATTCCACATAGGAGAAAAGGTTGGATGACCTTGTAGGGTTTAAAAAAATAAAACTGATGGCCGGTGCCGCGGCTCACTAGGCTAATCCTCCACCTTGCAGCGCCGGCACACCGGGTTCTAGTCCCAGTCGGGGCACCGGATTCTGTCCCGGTTGTCCCTCTTCCAGGCCAGCTCTCTGCTGTGGCCAGGGAGTGCAGTGGAGGATGGCCCAAGTACTTGGGCCCTGCACCCCATGGGAGACCAGGAGAAGCACCTGGCTCCTGCCATCGGCTCAGCGCAGTGCGCCGGCCGCAGTGCGCCGGCCGCGGCGGCCATTGGAGGGTGAACCAACAGCAAAAGGAGGACCTTTCTCTCTGTCTCTCTCTCTCTCCCTGTCCACTCTGCCTGTCAAAAACAAAAACAAAAAAACCTGAGTTTTGAAAAACTTCATTTTCCTGTTAAGCTTGGCAGTCTCAGGTATCAGAGGGAAATGTAGAAGTAACATATGTGATAGGTGGGAATGCATTTTTTTTTTTTTGCATATTTCAGGCTTCTTCTATGGCATCTCATCATGTGTGGAATGTTTCTGTTAGACCACCTGAGAATTTGCAGCTCCTGCAGAGGAAAGTGGAGCTGCTTCTGAGGAGGAGGCCCGGCTGTGCCACTGCCTCTGAGACGCTCCTGCCTGGGCTGAACTTGGAGACAGGGACAGACCTCAGTGTGCGCCTGCTCTATGGGTGTGCGGATGGGAAGTGCGGAATCTGGCTGTCCACAGCTGATGTTTCCTTTATGTAACATCCATGGATATTGAAGCCTTCCTGTTAAAGAATTTGCTGCAGTTCCTCCCACTCCGTCCCCTGGCCTCTAGGAGTGCCGATAACCACAGTGGGGCTGAAGTGAGTGACAAGATGATAGATCTGAGCTTCTACATGCCAGGCAAACCAGGGGAGAGGGGGCTTGTGTGGGCCGAGATGTGGGCTGATTGAAGAAGGAGCAATCTTGGATGACATGAAAGGCTCTTGGGACGTTCCACTGACTGTGGCATTGGGGCTGGGTTTGTGTCCGAGGACCATCTGCCTTATTTTTGTGCCCTGCAAAATGTAGGAATCGAGTTTTGCCTGAGCTGTGGTCTGCTTCAGCAAAGCCCCCCATTCATCCTCCGTGTGATACCATTTTCTCATCTCCTGTAACCAAGCCTGTTTCTGCTCCTCCTGGAGCGGCGGCACCACCGTGGGCAGAGGCAGAGGCCCAGGGACTGAGGAGGGCTGGGCTTTGGAGCACGAGTCTCCATGGGGATCCCTGGCTGTGGGAGAGGGCTCACAGGGCTCAGCTGGGCTTTCACAGCACTTCTCCGGACAGTTCCCTCAAAGTGTCCAGAGAGGAAGGGGCAGTAGTGTGAGCGCACGCAGATGGACTGGCCCGAGTGCCAGGCCCTGGCCCCAGCACCCCTGGATACTGGTGAGAGGATGGAAGTGCAGAGCAGAACTCCTCCCGGGAGCTGACAGCCTGGGAAGAAATGAGCTTTGTGACGAGGCCAGGTGCAGACATCTGTCCCTTCTCTCCTGAGGTACCCTTCTCCCCTTTGTTGCCATTCTGCAGGTGTGGCCCCGTCCTGTGGCCGTGACTTCCTGAGGGAGAGGTCGCAGCAGATGGTTGTCACAAACCCAGTCGCCACGCAGGGCTCCTGATGGTTTCTGGTGGGCCGTTGAACCCGTGCATCTGTGGAAAGGGGGAAGGGCTCTTCGGGAACAAGGAACTGAGGCTCAGGAAGGGCAAGTGACTCCACCTGAGTCTCGAAGCTTAGCCAGGGTGGGGCTGGATCTGGAGCCCAGGCTCTGGGGCCTCCTTCACCGGGCCAGGGGCTCCTTTCTGCTGCTCTGAGCTGTGCTTTTGTTGGCCACAGCCCGGAGTGCTCTGGCAGGAGGAAGGGGACGCATGGTAGGTGCCGTGTGGAGGGGCAGCCTTGGCAGCCTTGCTCCTGGCCGCCCACCTCCCTCTCTGTGCTCTGGATGCTGGGCATGAGGGACCACCTTAGGAACCCTGCACTATGGTCTTGACCTCACTTGGGCTGGACAGGCAGCGGCTGCTGGGCTGGTTGCTACTTCTGGAGCCTTGGCGAGTGGGTGGGGACCTGTGACATTCTGGAGCACAAGCCAATGGCCTTCTCACTCTCCCTTGTTTGCCACTCATACGTTCCTCACCTGTCCCAGGTGCTGAGGTGCGAGGAGGTGCCCTGCTGCTCCTTGTTGGAGGCCTTATGCACACCCTCTCTTCCACTCTAGCTGCCCCTGGGGACAGAGGGTCAGTTGGAGTTTTCTTATTTCTCAGAAGCAGGAGGTGATGCTTTCATGAAATGGCTGTTCAAGGTCACACAGCATTAAAAGCCAGGCAGGGCTAAATGATCTTCCTCACCAGGGAGTTGAACGCACACATATTGGAGAGTTAATACGCATGATGGGGAAGATACTATTTGTTTCCTGGGGGATATTTTCATGTCTTCAGTAGGAAAGCATCACATGCCTTGCATAGTTTGACATTATGAGGGTATTCCCTGTGCTATGGTTCAAATATTACAAAGGGATATGTAGTGAAAACTCACCTCTCCCACCTTGTCCCCCAGTGCCCCTTCCCAGAGGCAACAATGGGCCAGCATTTCTGGGTTACCCTCCTGGAGGCACCTATCTGTTTCTGTGTCCTCTGGCTTCTGGAACGTGCGTTAGTTTGACTAGACTTGCTGCGAAAGCTGCATGTGCAGGGCTGTGAAGTCACTTTTGGTTTTTATCTCAGTCTTCCATTATTTCCCTGATTGTGTTTATGGTATCTAGTATCACCTTGTTAGTACTGAAATCGCCCTGCTGCTGGGTGCCTTTTAGTCCATGGGGCAGCAGGCAAGGGCTGCCTCCTGGGTGCTGGGAGAGACCTGGCAGCAGATCTTGTGTTTTGAAGTAGCGTTCAAACACAAAAGCGTGTCCTCTGAAGTAGTTGGGGTTGGAAGTTTGTTTTGTTGTGTTGTGTTGTGTTCTTTTCTTTGTAACATTGAAATACCTTAGAGATCGAGTTTTTGCCTGTGCTGTGGAGGCCTGACTGTTCCATTTGACCTTTCACTTCATATATATGACATTGAGGGCCAGAGCAGGTGAGTGACCTGCCCACGGTCTCTTGCCTGGTGAGTGACCAACAATGCTGAAGCTAGGCTTCTGACCCTGGCTCTCCCGCTTTGGTTACCATGATAGCTGGGGCACCGCAGACCCATTTCAGCCAGGCTGCTGTGACCCCACCTCCTGCAGCCTTGATTTACTCATTGCCATTGGCATCAGCCTAAGTGAGGGGCAGGGAAAATAAGTTTCATTGTTTCATATTCATAACTTTAAAAATTATCTGTGTCATTGCTAAAAGCATTTTTTTCAATTCATTTTTTAATGTACCAACCCCATCTAGGGTACTGTAAACACAAAATGTATCCTTCTCCCATCATTTAATCACTTCATTAAAGCATGTCTGTGATGGGGACTTGTGCTGTGGTGTAGAAGGTTAAGCTTCTGCCTGCAGTGCCAGTATCCCACGTGAGCGCCAATTTGAGTCCCAGCTGCCCCACTTCCGATCCAGCTCTCTGCTGTGGCCTGGGAAAGCAGTAGAAGATGGCCCAAGTCCTTGGGCCCCTGTACCCACATTGAAGGCCCTGATGAAGCTTCTGGTTTTGTCCTGGCCCAGCCCCAGCTGTTGGGGCCATTTGGGGAGTGAACCAGCAGATGAAAGATTCTCTCTCTCTCTCTCCATTTCAAATACATCTTTCTTTTTTTAAACCTGTCTGGGGCTCTTTCAAGGCTTAATTTTGTGTTCAGAAAGCAAGGACTAAAGAGGAAGATAACTTAGTCCCTTTTTGTGAGCTGGGAAGACAGGATTTCCAGTTTAGTAAAGGACTTTATCTTTCTGGCTGAGGAGCAAGGGGGCTGTGTCGCAGAGAGGGGAAGGGTATTTATTCCTGCCTGGAAGTGAGGAAGCCTCACAGAGGGATTTCTGTATAAATCGGTCCGGAAGCACAAGTGGGAATTGTTTAGCAGACAGAACAGGAAGGGCAGTCCAGGTGGAGGGGACAGTCTGAGCAAAGGCGCGCAGAGGGCGCTTTGGAGAAGCAGCTGTGGGTATGGGACTTAGGAAGCTGGGGAGAGGTAGATGGATCAGAGGAGTCGTCCTGGCTGATGACTTTGTACTGTATCCTGTTTGTGCTGAGAGGGCCCTAGAGGGATTTGAGTCAGGCCCCATTAGGTTTGCAAGTTAAAACCCCTGGGCTGTGCTGCAAGCACAAGTCTTCTTTCTTTCAGGTTAGATTCAGCCCCTGACCAACCAGGATGGCAGATGAGGTAGGAGAAGGAACATAGGCCTTGGATAAAGGCAAAATCATAGGTAATGCAGAAGCAGGTTCTATTACAGAATAAATTAATATGGTTGAAAACACCATGTAAAATTTTGTAGCACGTTGAGCTTTGACGGACACACTATTTTTGCTTTCAGTATTACATTGCCTGACTAAAGTTGATCTGAACATGTTGTTGGCTGTGGCAGCCTGGGCCCTGTAGGTGGAGCTCAGAGCCCCACTCCCTCCTCCTGGCTCCCCCTCACCTGGGCGGAGTGCGGAGGAGGAGCAGCCCTCCCCTCTGCCTCTCTCTCGGTCGCTGCTAATTCCAGGTAACAGCGTGGAGTGCAGTTTTAATGATTTTTCCTTTAAAAAATTTCCCACAAATGCACTGACTTCTCATTTGTTTACTAAGGCAAATCCACAAATGTTTAATCTACCCACAGGTTATCCGTATTTGGTAGCAGACTCTTATTAAAAATCAATTCCAAATGGGTTTGTGGTAACAAGTCGTCTTCACATTGAGATTTTGCCTGCATTTTTCTCCTTAATGAAATGAGTCAGACTTGCCTTCTGTAATTTTTTTTAACCTCAAAGCTTTTAAGGAGTGTGACTGGAACTGTTGGTGAAGATGGCTGGGACAGAGGTTCTTCATGCAAGAAGAACCCAGGCGCGAGGCAGAGTGGTGTAGCCAAGGTAGCAAAGGTTAATGGTTAATGGCTTAATGGCAACCATCAGAATGGATGGGCACCTCTCCTAACGGAATCCGAGAGTGAGTGCCCAGCCCTTCAGACCGGGGTAAGCAAGGTTACAAAGTTTACTGCAGAGAACACACCTGATCGGCAGGGAGTACCTCTCAGCAAAGACTGGGAGCTGAGAGAAGTCCACCTGGTTGGCCACGTGGCGCCTCAGGGAAGAGCTAGAGCACTGTCTGCATTCAGACTGCAGCTTCCCAGGCATGGGATCCAGTTCTACCTGCCATTCCTCCCACCACCCTCTTCTCCTGGACAAAGCCGGTTTGCTAGGTGTGAAATAGGTAAAGCTCCTCCCAAGGTTTTACTACCCAGAGTTATCAGGCTGGGTAGCCTGGCACCAGGCAGTGAGGATTCTCCTGGGGTGCCTTCCTTGGGGGGAAGGCTGGGACCACCTATGAAGTTACTGGGGTTTGGGCAGGACTCTGTGGTTTGAAATACGGGGCTGCTTCCAGCGTGTGCTTCTGAGGCTGCCAGAGGCTGCTACGTTCCCTCCTGCAGGAGCTTAGTTTCCCCCAGGACCCTCTTGCTCACACAGGCAGACTCCTACCTTCCAACCTAATGCTGTGTGAACAGGATAATGCAAATTCCTATCATATCAAAATATTTCAGTTGGAGTTTTGATGGTTCTTCAGATTTTAATTTTGCTTATTTGGCGCTAGGCGGATCTCAGCTTCAGAGTCAAGTATTGCCAGGACATGTGGGCAGTGATAATTTCACTGAGCTCCAAGGCTCCATGTTAAGCTGACAGCCGACTGGGTTTGCAGGCCATCTAACACACAGCTCTACACTTGGTGGTGGTGGTCCTGCTTGCTCTCCCTTGGGATGCTGTAGCCCACAGCTCATGAGAGCAAGGACTGTCCTGCTGGCGCAGAGGCTGTGCTCAGGGGAGGAGCTGCCCCCCATCCACATTCCCTTCTCCCCTCCTCCCATAGCCCTTGGACCTTCCTTCCTCAACCATAGAGTCAGGGAGGTCCTCAGATGCTGGGCTGTGGCTCAGTACGGAGTGTGTGCATGGCAGGGAGCTGTACTGTGAGGGGGTATCCAGGGGTGGGAGCCTAGAAACCTCTCCTTGCTCTCCGGGGTAGTGAGGGGAGCCCCGGAGTAGGCCCAGCAAGATCCCTCTCATCCCCCTTCATCTTAGTTCATGGTTGCCTTGTGTACCATCACCTGGGAGTGGTCAGAAGTGTCTTGCCTCCCCTCTCCCAGAAATTCTTGTAGGGTTCTCCAGCCCATTCTCTTGGCCTGTGAAGACAGTGGGTTAAGTTTGTATTTATTTATTTTTTAAAATATTATAAAGTTAGAGTGACAGAGAAGAAAAAGAGAGATCCATCTTCCATCTACTGGTTCATTCCTCCAATGCTCCCAACGGCTGGGGTGGGCTGGGCTGGGCTGGGCCAGGCCAGGCCAGACTGAAGCCAGGAGCAGCAACTCCATCTGAATCTCCTACAGGGTGGCAGGAACCTGAGTACTGGGGCTATCATCTGCCACCTTCCCGGGTGCATCAGCAAGAAACTGGATTAGAAGCAGAGGAGCCAGGACTGGACCCAGGCACTCTGAAATGGGATGCGGGTGTTGCAAGTAGAAGTTCACCGTGCTGCTCCATATACCTGCCCTAGTTTTTACTTTTAGTAGGTGATAGACTTTGATCCAGATGTTATTGTTAAAAAAATTCCCCTGTTTGGTAGGGGGTACTTCTTGTTTTTGTTGTCCTTGATCCAGTGTTTTATCTTGACTGTTTCCAGAATGCTGGTTTTTGAATGGCAGAAGAGCACCAGGACCTGGAATCCACAGATGGGCTTGGCCATAGAGAGAGTAATAATAGCAGCAGGTGCCTGTGTGCCGGGTATATTGACAGGGATTAAGTTCTCTAGTCTGGCACCAGCCTTATGAAGTAGATGCTTCTGCGACACCCTCTTCACTGAGTGGGGGACGGAAGAGCAGCAGGTAACCCGGTTACCCCTGCTGTCAGGTTAGGGATGACCTGTGAGTGACACAGTCCAGGCTGGAGTATAGGTGGTCTGGCTCCCCAGCCAGTGTTTCCACCTCGGAGGACCCATGAGGTGCACTGCTGCCCAGCTCCTCCCACCATCCTGTCTCCCTCAGGCACACCCTTGACTGTCTGTCCCAACCAGGTATGCCTACCTGGACTGAAGAAACCAGGGCTTAGCACTCGGCCGCTTTAGGCCCCACTTCCTGGTCCTGGGAGCAGCCTTACCACAGCTGCCTCCTGCCCTGTGTCCCCAGGAGCTGTCAGGGTTGGTCTTGCGGGCCTGCCTTCTCTTGGGCAAGGCCATGCTTGTGTCCGCCCCTCATCAGTGACTGTCGTTGCTTAGCCCGGAGTTGAGGAGTCCGAGAGCAGAAGCAGTCTCCCTCCATCCCACCCTGCTGGCTGCCCACCTGGCCAGTACACACTTCATGGGGCGTGTGGATCCTTCCAGGAGCACTAAGGGATGAGGGCGGAGAGGCTGAGGGCCCCTGTGACTTGGACAGCCAGAAGTCCACCGTGGGAGGAGGGCTGCGTAGCATAGAGCCAAAGGGCAAGGATAGCATTTGAGCCATGTTAGCCCTTGGGCCTCAGCCTTCTAGTCCTTAGAATAGGGCTAGTGTGGGAATTGGGTTCAAGGCTCTGTGTAGGCCTGCAGCCCCTAACCTTCCGTTCTCATGCCAGCCTCATCTCCAAAACACAGGGTCTATTCTGTGGCCCTGTGTTTAGGAGCTACTGTTGAACTCTCTAAAATAGGAGGTGCCATTTCGGACACTGCTGTCTGTGAGAGGTGTGTTTTTAAAGCCAAAATAGAGTGTACTTTGTAATTTGTGGGTGTTTCCTTTTCTGTTTCAGCCACACTATGTTAAGTCCTTGTCCTCCCTCCACCCAGGAGGACAGCCTTGGGCAGGTCCCCTGCACACACACTGCTCAGGAAGGCGTCTCCCCGATGAGAGAGGGGGACACCCGGCTCCCAGGGCCTGCACTCCCCCACGGCTAGGGAGCTTTCACCAGGCTCTGTTCCTAGGTGGCTCTGCTGCTGATCAGAGGCCCAGGCCATTTGTCTAAGAGCTTGAGAGAGCCTAGGGCCTAAGAGGCGGAAGCAGCTCTAGGGGCTGGCTGAGAGGTTGTCTGCTCACGCCACACCCCTGACTCTGAGTGGTTTACCTCTGGCTGGTGTCACGCCTCCCCCCTCCCTCCACTTTCTTCGCTCCCTTTTAGCCTTGTTGATGGTTGCCAGTGTGACTGTGGAGAGGGTCCCTGCTGGAGCTGGGAAAGGTAAAGGGGTGAGGGGGATGAGGACGGAAGGTTGGGGTGGGACTGCTGAGGAGGGTGCACCTGTCTGTCCCCTTCTGTTGTGGCTTGCTTTGCAGGCACTTCGGCATCATTGAATGCAGATGTCACCCACGTCTGTGACTTTCTGCTGTGGTGCTGGGGGCCCAGTTTTTTGTGAAGTCTTAATTGGAGACAGTTGTGTAAAACTAACGGTCTCTTCCAAGGCAGCCTCTCCCACTTCAGTGCCTAACAGTCAGCTGCAGGTCTTGGGCAACACACATGACTGAGGAGGTGGCTTTAGTGGGATGGGTACTTCCTCCTGGCTCCCTGTCATCTGGACGCTGCCTGCTGTCTGTGGGCCACACTGCCAGTTGCCCTGGAGTAAGTGTTCCTGTTTCACTCCCCACTCATCATAGTAGCTTGTTTTCATCACTTTCCAGAAACCGGGCCACTTTACTTGCTAATTGGTAGCACTTCTGATTCAAGGCATAGGGGCTGGCAGCAGTGCTCTGTGCAGAACCTCCCCCCATGGGCTTCGTGAGTGTTCCAAGGCTGTCCCACTTAGTGAGTTGAGCATGGGTGCTTGGCTCTGCTAGCTGCATGCCCGGTCTGGCTATGGAGGCCTCAGGGATGAATAAATGGCCCAGGCAGTGGCATCTGCATGGGATCACTGGTTTCAGCCAGCTTGTCCCAGTCGTGGGAACCAGAGTTGGGTCCCTGCTAACAATGTAGGCCGCGCATCAGGGTGTTCTGCACGATGCCAGGAGGTACAGAACCTGCTGTAATCTGTAGTTCACAGTTTCTGTGGTGCAGAAAACCCTGAGACGCGTGGTGTTGTGAGGAGGTCTCAGTTGATCGTCCTTGTCTAATATGTGAACCATCTTCCATGTGCCTGCTTCCCTGAAGGGGTTAGCAACTGCAAATGGGTCTCAGTTGTAGAGGATGACAGCAGATACGCTCCCCCCTGGAAGGGCAGTCACTATAGAGAAAACTGAGCCCACTCCTCTCCCTGGTTCCTGGCTGGCTGACTTGGATTGAGCTCATTCCCACATGCTGACCTCCTGAGCCCTTTGTGCTTTGACCCTGGGCCAGCCCGCCTTCCTTGTGGTCTCTCTGCCAGGGTACAAGGGTCAGCTTGCTCTCTCAGGTTGGGCTGGTATCTAAAACTGGTCCCCAGGATGCGGCTTCTTAGAAAGCCTCTCCATGGCCGGCACTGCGGCTCACTAGGCTAATCCTCCGCCTGCAGTGCCGGCATACCGGGTTCTCGTCCCGGTCGGGGCGCCGGATTCTGTCCCGGTTGCCCCTCTTCCTGTCCAGCTCTCTGCTGTGGCCTGGGAGTGTAGTGGAGGATGGCCCAAGTCCTTGGGCCCTGCACCTGCATGGGAGACCAGGAGAAGCACCTGGCTCCTGGCTTCGGATCAGTGCGGTGCACCGGCCACAGCGCGCTGGCCGTAGTGGCCACTGAGGGGGTGAACCAACGGAAAAGGAAGACTTTTCTGTCTGTCTGTCTCTCTCACTGTCCACTCTGCCTGTCAAAAAAAAAAAAAAAAGAAAGAAAGCCTCTCCTGGGATGTCATCATCTCAAGGCCCAAGAAACTGTCCCCAAACAGCCCAGCGGGCCAGGAGCTGCTGCTAGGATGTCTGAGGTGGAGTCCTCTTCATCCTCGGGCGGCTGCTCCCATCACCACCTGTGGCCTCTGGCTGCTGCTGTCCCTGCAGCACAGGGGCCTGGCCTCTCAGCCTCTACTGGAACCTAAAGCTGTCTTTTCTGTTTGTGCAGGGCACCTGCACGTGAATTGCCTCCGAGGGCTCTGGGGAGTTTGGCCCTGAGAAGTTGGCTCACTGAGCATTTTCCCATGTGCTGGGCCTTGTGCCAAGTGTTTATCAAGGGTCAGTTTATTGATCCGCAGCTACCTGATGAGATTATTGCTTTCCATTTTGCAGAGAAAGGGACACTGGAGAGAGGTGGGGCGACTTTCCCAGATTTTAACCTCGTGCTTTCCCGGGTGTTCTTGTGGCACATGTAGCTTTTTCCTTATAGAAAGGACTGATGTTGGGGCCGGCGCCGTGGCTCACTTGGTAATCCTCCACCTGCGGTGCCAGCATCCCACATGGGTGCCGGGTTCTGTCCTGGTTGTTCCTCTTCCAGTCCAGCCTTCTGCTGTGGCCTGGGAGTGCAGTGGAGGATGGCCCAAGTCCTTGGGCCCTGCACCCACATGGGAGACCAGGAAGAAGCACCTGGCTCTTGGCTTCGGATCAGTGCAGCGCCGGACATAGCGGCCATTTTGGGGGGTGAACCAACGGAAGGACAACCTTTGTGTGTCTCTCACTGTCTAACTCTGCCTGTCAAATAAAAAAAAAAAAAAAAAAAGAAAGGACAGATGTTGTGATTTTAGCTTATTACCGATGTCATTGCTGACTGGTTCCCCTGTACTGCCAGTCCTGGAGACCAGGGGCTGAGCCTAAATTCGGTCTCCTTTGGGTCTCTGCCCTGCAGTCTCTCCTGCAGTCTCAGGCTTTGGTGGGCCCTCTGTTGACCAAGGTGGCCAGGCCTCTCCTGTGTGTTTGTACACTTGATCCTTCTCTCTGGCCAGCAGCACCTGCCAGGCAAAATGGGTCCTTTCTCCAACTGCCTTAGTGACTCAGGGCAGTGAATCTTCAGCCGGCTGTGGCCCCTGCGCTTGTGTGGTCCCTGCCTCTGCAGCTAGACTCCTCCTCTACTGGCCTGTGGAGGGTGAGCAGGTGGGTGAAAGGGGACACCACACATCTCAGATCCTTCAAGGAGGATCGGAGAGCATTGTGGTGCCAGGTGTTCCTACCCTCACATGCTAGTCAGGCTGCAGCTGTGTTGGGGGGCCCTGCTGGTTCTCCCTTGAAGCCGCAGCTCATGACCAACGTGCAGGTGAGGGATGAGACCAGACAGATGAAGAAGTGCCTGGGGGTGGACCCTGGGCCACACAGGTATGCTACTAGTTCACCTGCTGCTGGTCACCACTCAACTCCCGCTCTCATTGGAGATGGGATTCAAACAAAACCATTTAAGAAGAGTATCTGTGAGATTTTTCTGCACCTGTTATATCCATCTCGGGTGTCGCCCAGAGAGGACAGGCAAATGGGAGGGGGTGGGGACATCATGGACATGGTATGACCTTGGAGTGGGGAGTGGGGCAAAGTCATCTTCCTTGCAAGTGCTCTGGGGAGAAAGAAACCACATGCCTTTCCCCTGAAGCCTCAAAGTATTTCCTACACCAATGTCAGCTCAGTCACTTGGCACATATGACATATGGCCTTCTGGTGACCAGAGGAACCCTTACTCACTCATGGTCATTTGTTCTGATTTCCAGTGGCCTCTGGATAGTCCTGTGGCCTCTCGGTGGGTGCTGGTCTCTTTAGGGAGATACGTTTGGGTTAAGATTGCCCTGGGTTTCACCTGTATGAAGTGGTTTTAGGTATAAATATTCAATGACACGTGAACTTACTAAATGGAGCCTCAGAAAGATTTATGGAGGGGGAGGGAGGCTTTATTGATTCTCTGGGTGGTCCACGTAAGCAGGCAGGCTTGTGCTGGGGAGAGAATCCCGAGGATGTCACTGGCTTCCTGGTCAGTTGTGCTTTGCAGAGTCCCAGGAGGACAAGGGAAACGACCGTGGCCTACAAGTGTGATGCTGGACTCGCCTTGAGCACCGCTGGGCTTCAGGGTGCTCCCATCCACACCTGCTGCCTGCAGGTTTCCTATGCAACATGGCTGGTCTTGCCTTTTCCTTTATTATGAATTGCTGTGTTGAAGTTGGGCTGTTTGCTATCCTGCCCTGGCATAATAGCTGCACATTGCATACTTTTAAAACTTGCGAAGTTTAAATAAGCACAAGCAGTGTTCAAGTGGCATAGCAGGGGATGTGAAGCACCCTGCTCTGAAATATTTCCTGTATCCTGCCCTCTTTCCTCTCTATCTGTATGCCCATCATTCCCACATTGTCACATTTTAGGGCTAAGACTAGGGGATCTGGGTGAAATTCCACTCCAGGGGTGGGGTACAGCTTAAATGGGTACTCTTGGTGAAGTATGGCTTAGCTGACTGGTGCCAGTCCCAGGAAGACCTTGACTGGTGTCAGGGACAGGTTGCACCTAGTCCAGAGTATGGGGCCCTACAAGGAAGCAGGCTGGTTTGTGTCTGGGGGACGGGTGTAGGGGTTAAAAAAAGGAAACTAGCGGACAGAAAATGGGCACCTATGGACAGCTGTAATTGTCTCTCCTGGAAAGTGGAAAGAGACAGCTTTGGGCAGTTGTGAAGTGGCTGTGCCACTTGGTACATCTGTCTAAAAAGGAGGTGTCTCCCCAGGGGGCCTGTCATAGCTACTAGCAAGTCAGTCCTGACAGCACATGCAGTGGACATGCAGGGACAAGCCTGGTGAGCAGCACTGGGCCGTGATCCAAAATGATTCTGTGGAATCCTCCTATGTCAGAGAGATGCATGGCTTCTGATATAAAGCTATGCATTTACTTACTTACTTATATTGCATTTTTGAAAAGAAAAATTAAGAAATAAGAAAACTACTAGTAGTGAGTTTGGGGTGTACCTTACTATACCTTACAATAAAAATGTCTCCTAGGCAGTGCTTTCTATGAAAAATAATAGGAAGAAGAATGCAGTGAATGCCTGCTCATTTGAAGACATTGTCGTTAGCAGCGCAATTGAAACTACATACGCCTCCCCGCCCACACTCTGAGGTTACCATTTCCTGAATTTGCTCTGCGTCGTTTCCTTCTATTTGATTCTTTATGTTTTGTGACCCAGTCTTCACAGGGTTTGTGCTAGCACTGAGTATTGATTCTCGGTTTCAGTCTTGTGATGCTTGTGGTCAGAAACAGTTGTTTGTTTATTTTTTTAAAAAAATATCTATTTGAAAGGCAGAGTTAGAGAGGGAGGGAGAGAGAGAGAGAGAGAGAGAGAGAGGTCTCTCATCCTCTGGTTCTCTCCTTAAATGGCTGCAATAGCCAGGAACTTCATCCAGGTCTCCATGTGTAGGGGTGTAGGGGCCCAAACACTTAGGCCATCTTCTGCTGCTTTCCTGGGAACATTGGCAGGGAGCTGAATCAGAAGTGGAGCAGCTGGGACCTGAACCGGGTGCCCATATGGGATGCCAAGGACACAGGCAGCACCTTTCTTGCTACTCCACAACACCAGCCCCAGAAATAACTGTTTCTTGAAACTGGACTGTGACTGCCTGTCTGCTCCAGGTGGCACAGGGATGGTAAGTGCAGAGTGGGGCTGCTCTGATGCTGAGTGCTACTCTCTTCCTGTCTGGCACATGCTGTCTGCTGGGGCAGATGTGGGCCTGTCCTTGCTGTGTGGCCAGTGATGGGGTCAGGCTGATGTGCTCACCTTTGCTGCTACAGGGTTTGCTTCCCTGAGGCATGTTCTCTCTGCACTGAGCATTCCTGTGGTCTCTGCCTCAGACACCATGTCCTTCACATCCTCCATGAGCCCTGGCCTTGAATAACAGCTTGGACTGGCTCTCTGTCCCTCCTTGTCTTGGGCCTGTCTCACCCTCCTGTTGGCTGCTCTGTTCCTACGGTTGATCAGACAGGCAGGTGCTCTGCTGTGAAGCCGTCCAACCTGAAGACAGGCTGCATTCATATCAGTGGGAAGCCTTGCTCCCCACTCTGCTGCCTAAGCCTCTGCTTTTGCATAAACTCTTGTCCCCCACTCCTCCCACGCCCCTGCAAAAGCCCCCTGTTTGCTCACATTAACTAAAAGGTGGCTTCTCCCAGGAGAGCTGGGGGCTGGAAATGGAGTGTATTCTTTTCTCTGCACATCCTACATCTCTTTCTGGAGTTAGGCCTGGAATCCCTCTCTTCCTGACCCACAACTGATCCGTCCTCTCCACTCCTGTCACTGCCTGCTGACACTCCACATTACCCCACTGTCCAGAGACCGGATGCCTGTCTCCGAAGCCCAGTCACTGCTGATCACTGCCTTGTCTGGGGGTAGGAGTCTCGTGTTAACAAGCCTTTGGTCTTCAGCTTCCTTTCCCATGGTCATGCCTGAAACGGCCTGTTCCCCTGTTGCCCACCCAGGTCCCAGGCTGCTGTGCTCCCACCTCACCTCTTCCTGTGAGGCCGTTCTTGGTTCCCTTTTCTTCCCGTCGGTCCCCTTGGAGCATCATTGCTGTTTTCCCTGCATTCAGGAATGCGCAAGGCACAGTCACTGTCATACTGAGCCCAAAGCCTGGAGGATCGCAGCTCTCACGTGCTGAGAGTGATGGAGATGTACACAGGGCTCCGGTGATTGTGGAGGGGCTGCGGCAGCTTTGGAAGGGAAGAGCCCTCTAACGGAGTGTGGAGAGCATCCCAGACGAATCAGCCCAGGAGCGAGGTGGGAAGGGCAGGAGACCAGGAAAGGTGCCAACAACCTATTGCGGTGCCTTTTTCCAGTTAAGATATTGCATACTTACTGTGAAGGGTTGAGGAAAGCATGGTCAGGGGCAATAAAGAGAGGCATGATGGGCGCACTGCGAGTGTTACCATTTGGTATGTTTTCTTCGGACCACTTCCGCTTGGTGCATGTGCTTCTGTATATTTATATGGGTAGAACTTGGGATGTTTGTCGTATGCCAAGTTGTTGTAAACTGAGTGATTACCATGTTCAGTGTCCACATAGCATTTCACTACATGACAGAGCCATAACGTTATCACTGATAGGTATTTAGACTGCTACATTTTGAAACTTATGGCATAAAATCTTTCATGGGGTGAGTAACGCTGCAGTGAGCCTCCTTGTCTGACATCCTGCCAAGTACGGTGACTTCAGTCTGTCATCGGTGGCTTTTCTCTCACGGTGGCTGGCCTCTGACAGCAGACCTAATGTGTATTCTCCATCCAGCTCCTCCCAGTGGCTCAGTAAACTTTAGCTCTTGCATATCTGCCCTGTGGGGTGGCCAGGAGAGCGCATCCCACAGAGAGGTATGGCTTCCATGCTAAGTAAAACCATCCTCATCACATATCTACAGGAAATACACAAATAAAAAGAAGTGATTTTAGCTAAGATGTGATTATGAGTAGGGTTCTTCCCATCCCCTGATTTTCCAAACTTGCAGTTACAGAACTGTGGTTGTAATATTTCTCTTTGACATTTCTGTGCTGCTTGTCCCTGGGTGATCGTATGGTCAGATCCCTTGAAAGCTCTGACCATGTCTGGTTGTGTCACTGATACTTAGGACCGGCTCTCGCTTAGGGACCAGTCACTCCTGTACAGCTTTTAGTGATGGGAACTCAGCTGCAGCTTCTTTATTTGTTGACATCCGTGTGTGTTGTATAATTTTTAGGTGTTTTTATTAATTTTTAAAGCAAGAGAGCTACTGTCTGCTGGTTCACTCCCCAGTTATCCCCCAACAGCCTGCAGGAGGGTGGGGAATGTCCAGCCAAGAGCTAAGAACTCAACCCAGGTCTCCCATGTGGGTGACAGAAGCCCACCTAATTGAGTTATGTCTGCTGCCTCCCAGGATCTGCATTAGCAGGACATTGGAAGCAGGAGCCAGAGCCAGGAGCCAAATCCAGGCACTGCCATGTGAGACCCAGGCATGCTACCTGGCATCTGCACCTCTAGGCCAAATGCCTGCCTGTTTATTATAAATGAGACTTCTGTGAACTTTCTTCATTCATCATCCTTTGAATAGTTATTCCAGAGTTTTGCTGTTATAATATTGTTTCCTTGAGAGAAATCTGTAACAAAATAGAAATCGATTGGAAACAATTTGTCTAAATAGTAAAGCATGCTATTTGCTGACCCACTTAAATTAAAATTTTCCTTTGTCATTAACATTATTCAGGGTGTGTTGAGAGAGTCAGGTGACTTCCAGCCATTCCTTTTTACTGTTTTTTAAAATGAGGGGAGGGGGCCTCTGGATTAGAAGGTTAAATTAGCAGTAGAAATGTTGAGAAGTCAGGGATCACAGCTTATGGTGCCACGTCTGCGGAAGTTTCTGTTCGCTGATTCCTTCCTAATGGAAGGCTTGGTTTCTGGCCTTTTTCCTAGGTGTTTTTGTGGGGCACTGTAACTGCATTGACTGACTGATGTTCTTTCCTGATGTTCACTCATAAATTAGGCCAAGATGTGTGGAAAGACATAGGTATCGCAAGGTTCTTACAGCATGGTCTAAAAATGAGACTATCTGGGTGCTGTCTAAGGAAGCTTATGTGACCTCTGAGGTCTGGAAAGTCTAGGAAGTTTGGAAAATCTCCCTCTGGGTCTAGGCCAGTGCTTCTTCCGGCTTTGTCCTCTGTTCCTCTCTTCTTGCTCTTGGTTATCTTCTGAAAAGGAGACCCTTTGACTTCTACTTGCCTTTCTCTTTAGTCTTTGAACAGGATGAATATGCCTGCTTGGTACCAGAAACGTTTCAGGTGTGGTGTGTTTTTTTTTTTTTTTTTTTTTGGATTTGAAAAATAGGCATAGATTACCAGTTGAGCATCCCCAATCTGAAAATCCAAAAATCTGGAGCTTTCTGAGAATGCTGAAGCTGTCTCTCCCTCTTTCCCTAAGCCAGGCCTGGGGAGAGTTCTGGGTGCATCCAGAGGGCCTACAAAAAGATGAGGAGACCACAGAGTTTGGGATTAGGCCTGGCAGAGGTTCCTCAGCATTGCCCAGAGGTCCTGTAGGTTACAGTGGGGAAAGCAGGTCCAGATCAAAAGGCTTTTTGGCAGACAAGTTACATTGGGCGAATCTCGGAATAGGAGAAAATGCTTACAAGGGCAGGGCAGAGAGGGTTCTGCAAACATTAGCTGCTCTTGGTGTCTGGTTTCTGTACTTCTGACTCTCTTGGCTTGGAGAGAACTGGTGGGAGAGGAATCTGCCTGCCTTGACTGGAGCATTTGCACCAGTGACCTCAGCCAGAGAGGGCCAAGTCTGGAAGCAACTGCCAGCCTACAAGAGTGTGCTGGTTGACTCTTAGGAGGCCGGAGATAGCTGAGAACTGGGGAGACATAAAGTATGGACTCCCATCCCTGCTCTTAAAAAAGGAGGGGGGAGTGGCTATTTGATCAGAACTAAAGTTATTTTTTTATTCTTTTTTTTTTTCCAAAATTTATGTATTTATTTGAAAGTCAGAGATATACAGAGAGAGGAGAGGCAGAGAGAAAGATACACAGAGAGAGATAGAGAGGTCCTCCATCTGATGGTTCACTCCCTAGTTGGCCACAACGGCCGGAGCTGTGCCAATCCAAAATGAGGAGCCAGGAGCTTCCCCTGGGTCTCCCACATGAGTGCAGGGGCCCAAGGACTTGGGCCATCTTCCACTGCTTTCCCAGGCTATAGCAGAGAGCTGGATCAGAAGTGGAGCAGCCAGGTCCTGAACTGGCGCCCATATGGGATGCCAGCACCACAGACCAGGGTGTTAACCTGCTGCGCCGCAGCACCAGCCCCATAAAGTTTTTTTTTTTTTTTTAAGATTTTCTTTATTTTATTTGAGAGTTAAAGTTATAGACAGTAAGAGGGAGAGAGAGAGAGAAAGGTCTTCCTTCTGTTGGTCCACTCCCCAAATGGCCGCAATGGCCGGAGCTGTGCCGATCTGAAGCCACGAGCCAGGCGCTTCTTCTGGGTTTCCCATGCAGGTGCAGGGGCCCAAGCACCTGTGTCATCTTGTACTGCTTTCCTGGGCCACAGCAGAGAGCTGGACTGGAAGAGGGGCAGCCGGGACTAGAACTGGCGCCCATATAGGATACCGACGCCACAGGTAGAAGATTAACCTACTGCACCATGGCGCTGGCCCCCATGAAGTTATTTTTTAAACTAATTTTTTGTTTGCTTTTTAAATCTTTTTATAAACTAACTTTTAATTTTAGAATAGTTTTAGATTTACACACAGAGTAGAGATACTACAGAGTTTCTCTATATGTCTTTCTCTGTCCTTGGTTTTTCCTACTGTTAACATCTTAATTACCACAGTAAATTCTGGTAAATTAGCCATAACTAGGTCCATATTTTTGGATTTCCTTAGTTTTGTTGTTTGTTTGTTTTTTAATATAATGCCCCTTTTGCGTCCCAGTATCCTATCCAGAACACCACACTGCATTTATGTATCATGTCTCCTTAGGCTTCTCTTGGTTGTGACAAATTCTCAGAATTTCCTTTTTTTTGATGACCTTGACTTTCTTGAGGAATAAGGTCAGATATTTATAGACTATCCTTCAGTTTTGCTTTGTCTGTTTTTCTGACATTGTTAGACTGGGATTATGGTTTTGGGGAAGCAAAGCCCTTGAGGTATAGTGTCTTTCTCATCATATTTCATCACATCAAGAATTCATGCTATCACCATGACTTGACCGTGTGGCTGACCTGCGCTCTGTGCGCCGCCCCACCCCACCCCGTGTGCCCCTTTACTATATTCTGTGTTTTGGAGGAAGTCACCGCTTTGAGTAAGGGGTATCTATTTGAGTATGATTATTTGGAATGCTAATATATGAGAGCTTTGTCTCTTCTCCCCCATTTACTTGCTTGTTCAGTCATGATATCAATATGACTGGCAGCTATTTCTTTGTTTTCTTTTTCTTTTCTTTCTTTTTTTTTTTGACAGGCAGAGTGGACAGTGAGAGAGAGACAGAGAGAAAGGTCTTCCTTTGCCGTTGGTTCACCCTCCAGTGGCCGCTGCGGCTGGCGCACCGCGCTGATCCGATGGCAGGAGCCAGGTGCTTCTCCTGGTCTCCCATGGGGTGCAGGGCCCAAGCACTTGGGCCGTCCTCCACTGCACTCCCTGGCCACAGCAGAGAGCTGGCCTGGAAGAGGGGCAACCGGGACAGAATCCGGCGCCCCGACCGGGACTAGAACCTGGTGTGCTGGCGCCACAAGGTGGAGGATTAGCCTAGTGAGCCATGGCGCCGGCCAGCTGTTTCTTTCATTCTTTGGGTTCACTCCAGTACTGGGGTATGTATGTTCTTGGTCTAATTGTTTCCCTTTGGCCACTGGGACCTCTTGCAGTTGCCTTGTGTTTCATTTCACCACTAATCCCATCTCAGCCCTTTCACCGACCCCAGCCTCAGGCAACCCTGCTGCCCAAGGAGCTCTAGGCCCATCTTTTCTGCTCCAGCCCTAGGAACCGGCCATTTCTCCCAAGAACCTTCATCCCTTTTATTGGAGAATAGTCTTAGAAACCACAATCTTGGCACTGAGGGAAGTTATTGTAATTTCAATTTTGTTCAATTGAGTAACAGATGTAGAACATCTGTGTAGCAATACTGTGAAGAAATAACTGAAAATATGTATTTGCCAGTTTTACCCTATTTCTTGGATTCTAGACATAGTCTTTCAGTTGCAAACCTGATGTGCACTGCATTTGAGTTTTGTACTTGTAATTGCCTCTCTAGTAGATATATCATTTTTTAAAGATTTATTTATTTATTTATATATTAGAGAGGCAGAGGCAGAGAGAGGTCTTCCATCTGCTGATTCACTCCCCAGATGGCTGCAATGGCTGGATCTGTGCTGATCCCAAGCCAGGAGCTAGGAGCTTCCTCCAGGTCTCCCACATAAGTGCAAGGGCCCAAGAACTTGGACCATCTTCTACTGCTTCCTCAGGCCGCAGCACAGAGCTGGATCAGAAGTGGAGCAGCCGGGACTCGAACCGGCACCCGTATGGGATGCTGGCACTGCAGGCAGTGGCTTTACCTGCTATACCACAGTGCCTACCCCTATAATAGAGATACCTTAATGCCCAGTCTTTCAGTTTTATATTGAAACTGTCTACCTTCTTAAGTGGTGTCTGGTAGAGATAGAGTAAATAGATCTGGATGAGTGAATCCTTCTCATTACTCTGAGTCCTGTAGAGGCTCTTGGTCAAAAGCAGTAATATCAGGGTTTGCATTGTGGCATAGAAGGTAAAGCCACCAGCCTGCAGCACCTGCATCCCATAGGGGTGCTGGTTTGGGTCCTGGCTGCTCCACTTCTGATCTAGCTCTATGCTAATGGCCTAGAAAAAACATCTACACATGGGAGCTGATTAGAGAGAGAGGGGTTGCTTCAGGCTGGGGTTCAGGTAGGGTTGGAGCTGGTCCCCACAAGTGGGATGAAGTGGGGTGGAGAATGTCATGGAAGCTTGTAGAAGACTGAATGGAGACCTCACACCCCAACCTCAGGACTCTGGCTTCTTGCTTGTAAGTGTCTGCATGTGCAGGCGATGTGGTGATATGGTCTGCTGGCTGTCAGCCTCACTTGGAGGCCACTTTGGAGCCCATTGCCTCACTCCCATGTGGGTTGTGGTAGGAACAGTGAGAAGAGTGACAAAAGCACAGCAGTCTCAAAGGATTAGGGGGAACTCAAGTATTGGTTGGAGGTTAGAAATAGCTGATGGTTCTGAGCTCCAGGAATGGCAGTGTGCTAAGGGGAGAGAATTGGGGAGAAGCCGTTCCTGAAGGGAGTGTGGTCCCGAGCTTTAATGGGTGCAGGGATTCCAAGGGAGATGACAGTGAGTTTTGGAATTGTGGAATTGAGCTTCAGGAGACTCCTCAGCGCCCATGTGAAAAGGATTTTGCGTCATCTGCTGAATAGCTTTAGTGACTAAAATTGGCAATGCTGAAGAGTGGAGACATCCGCTGAGAATTAAGCCTGGCCTGAAGCTGCCTTCATCCCTGAATATAGGATGAGAGAGATGCCCCCACCCTGCTGAATGACTCAGCTGAGCCTGCAGACACTGAAGCTGTCATTTGCACACTGTCTGTTGACCCCACTGATACAAAGTGCTAGCGTCTTAGAGGTTGCGGATTGTGGGCACCCGCTGCCACCCCAAGGTCCTGTCTCCTTTAGGAATCCCATCCTGAGGGGGAGATTTGGCCCTGGTGCTTTTATTTTATTTTATTTTATTTGGTGCCACAGACTGTGCTTCCTGGGAGGATGCATACAAATGTGTTGTGGCTGTGGAGGTACGGCTGCTGTAAGAGAGGGGAGGTGTGGTGATAGAGTGGGGAGCATCTTTGTTGGCTCTGGATTTTTGTCCTTGGGTGATGTGGTGTTTCATGTAGGGGTTACCCGTCCTCCTCTTATGCAGCTGCAGATTTAACTGGCCTTTCCCTCTCCTTCAATAAGGAATGGCATTTTGGTGGGACCCCTGTAATTATGGAGTGAGGGCGACAGTCTAGAAATATAGGGCCAGTTCAGAGCTCTTACAGCCTCTTTAGATGTGGCAGCTGGGGCCGAGATAGGAGCTGTAGCCAAGGGGGCTGTGGTGAGAAGTGCTACAGTTCTGGATGCATCACCAGGTCTTACTGATGAGTTGGATACTGGGGAGGGAGAGACTGATAGAGGAAGGAGGAAGATGCCACTTGGAGATGAGAGGTGCCACTTGCTGAGATGGGGGGGACTAGAGGTGGGGCAGGCTGGACACAAGGACCAGACAGTTTGGGAATCTCCACTTGCAGGGCTGGGTTTTTTCTTTTCCTTTTTAAAATATTTATTTATTTATTTGAAAATCAGTTATGCAGGGAGAGGAGAGGCAGAGAGAAAGAGAGAAAGAGAGAGAGAGAGAGAAAGAGAGAAAGAGAAAGAGAGAGAGAGAGAGAGAGAGGGGTCTTCTATCCTTTGGTTCACTCCTCACTTGGCTGCAATGCCGTGCTGATCCAAAGCCAGGAGCCAGGAGCTTCTTCCAGGTCTTCCACGTGGGTGCAGGGACCCAAGGACTTGGGCCATCTTCTACTGCTTTCCTAGGCCATAGCAGAGAACTGGATTGGAAGTGGAGCCACAGGGACCAGAACCAGCACCCATATGGGATGCTGTGCCACAGCACTGGTCCCAGGACTGGGTTTTTCTGCTTGTCTCGTCCTATCCAGTCCTGTCCCTTCCCTTCCCTTCCCTTCCTCTTTTTCTTTTTCCTTTTCCTTTTTTTTTTTTTTTTTTTTTTTTGACTAGGCTGTGTCTCACATGGAAATCTCTACAAAGAGAGGAGGGAAGGTGGTTTCATAGAACAGCACTTGGCTCTGTGGGAGGAGCTGTGTCCACCCTGGAGGGATCTCCTCCCCCCAGCCCCTGCACCTGTGGTGTCATGGTTTGATAAGGTGGTGGAGCTTAGAGTTTCTGGTGAGGGAGGTTGAGACTCTGTTGGTAATATGTGAGGTGCCTGGGAGGTATCTGTGGTCTGGTTTGGTCCTGACCCCTTTATTGTCCTCGTGGGGATGTCTTCCTCACTGTCTTGCTCGGTTTGAAACCAGGGCAACACATCTCTTTGCCCCAGAATTGCCACCACATGTGACAAGGGGCTCCAAGCAGACGAGGTCAGAATCTAGAGCAACCCCCTCCTTTCCTGATCAGCAGCTACAACTCAGTGAAGGTAGACAGGTTGTCCCCGCATCTGGCCAAATAAGTTTGAGTAGAAACAGGCAGTTGTTTGGGTGTCATAACAGATCATGAGAGGTTTCTGTTTGTTTTCCAAAATTATTATTTTATAGCATGTGAAATCTTTGTGCTTAGAAAATAAAATGAAAATTTTCCAAAGAAAATCAGCATTTTAATCATAGCCTTTTAATTTAAGATAATTACTGTGGGAAAAAATAAAATGAGGTTGCACTTCTTTATGTTGATGGAGAAGATAAAAACCCAAACTGGGTCAGACCATAGTGGTTACAACAAGTTCTGTCTGTATCTCGTCGCACCAGCGACCCAGTTAATCCAGAACAAATTGTATTTCCAAAGGGGGTGGGCAAATCATCACTCCCAGAAGATTTTCACATTACGTAGTAAAATGGTGAGATGGTGGATTTTTCAGAGTCCAGCAACCCCCTCTCTGGAAGTGCCCTGCTGCCTGGCCTGGCAGCACTGTCATGCTTCAGGGAGGGAGATCCAAGAGCAACCTTCAGGACCTAGGGTAGGGCCTAGGGAACAGAAAGCACCCCAAGTGCCCTGAGCCCCGAACCCTCATCCAGTGGCCACGCACTTTAATGTCTCTGCGTATGCTCTCATCTGGACCAAACCCCCAAGCCAGGAATAAACAATGTTTCAGTTGAAAAGAACATTGATACCTGGTAACTGATGACAGGAGAGGAGTGTGAACTCATCCTGGTGAAGAGATGGGAGAACTGGAAAGAGGCAGCCAACTGAGCACATGAGAACTGAGAGACATGAGCAGCCCTGTGCGTCCTCTTGAGAGGAGGCACTCGGTATGCAGTCGTGTCCCTGAGTCGTGCTCGTCGACTTCATGTTGCAGAGGAACAGGTGGTGACGACCCAGCGAGGTGACTCGTAGGAGCAGGGTTGATTTGTGCTTAATTTTAATTCTGTTACGAGTCTTATTCAGCATAGTCCGTAAAATCAGGGAAATGTGATACACCTCAGAGTATTTCCTTCTGGTATGGGTTTCTTTTTAAACATTGCCATCTAAGTTGTATCTCACTGGCAGAAGCAGCTTCCAGAGATTTCTCTACCGTACTGTTTCTTTAGCCCGAAGAGGTGGGCCCTCTTGATATGCAGTCCCTGGGAGTGGCAGAAGATCAAGCCCTTTGACAGTCATTTCCTTCTTAACTTGCAGAGTCTGAGTCTGCTCTCAGCTGGCAGGGAGTTCTCGAAGGGATGTGAAAGCAGGAACTTGGAGAGCCAAGAACCCTTCAGGGATGCCTGAGTTGGTGTGGTCATGAGAGTGAGCACAGTCAGGTCCCAGAGGAGGGGCAAGCAGAAGCAGGCTCTGGAAAGGGTGCCCACAGGTCCTGTGCAGGAAGTGTAACCCTTGGGCCATCGGGCGTCAACTTGGTATCTGGAGGGACCCACGAGGGAAGTAGAGGCCAGCCAGGGCTTCCATCCAGAAGAGCAGCAGCTATAGTGTGTTAAAATGCTGACTTTGGGCTTTGAGGATTCCCATTTTGTAGATGAGAAGCCTGGTGCCACAGGAGTCCTGGATCCAGCTCAGTTCTCTAGCTGCCCTGTCACTGCAGCTACTTTGAACAAGGATGGCAGAGGTTGCATACCAGGGGAGTCAAGCTAAGAAGACCACAGGCTGCCACCTGTGTCCAGCATCTGGTTCATAAAGTGGAGGTGTCGTGTTGAGAGACGCAGACCGGAGTCCCTGTCCCCAGCTTCAGGACAGTGATGTTTGTGAAGTAGTAGAGGTAGATGGGAACAGAGAGAAGAAAACTGTAAAAACAGAAATCTCTGAAGCTCTCCCAAAGTACATTGACTTTATAGCAGAGGATGGGTGATGTTCAAGTGCCTGCCCCAGGGTGTGTGGAGGAAGTTCAAGGGTACTGTCAAAGGCCTGGAGATTAGCGGTAAACAATTAAGAGGCTAGTAGCTCTATGAAAGCAACAGGCAAATGCTTGGGCCAGAGACAGCCAAGGAAAGCAGTAGCCAAGAAGAATTGTCCTGGAATCAGAATGAACCTCAAACACAGACACCAAAACCATCCCTTCTGTGGATTGGACTGTGGAGCAGTTTATGCCTCAGGCCATTGTCACAAACAGAGCAATTAGTTAGGAATTAGTGGAGGCCTAATAGCTGATTGTGAAAACTTCAGGGACAGAGAGGGTAGCAGAGAGGTCCGGGAAGATGCAGTTAAGAAGAAGCCTGATAATACCATGGTCATTCTAGGGAGACACTGGCTACTCAAGGCTTTGCCCTCAGAGGAACAGCATCAGAGGTGGGCAGAGAGAAGTTCCACGAACCTACTCCAACCTGAAGGAATTAACAAGCAAACAAAAGAGCCCAGAAGGAGAGGGTATCAGAATCCAGAGTTGCTATGATATATTAGCTATAATACCTTGTTTAACACAAAATGATAAGATGGGCAAAGAAGTAGGAAATGACAACAGGGAAAAAAAGCAGAGCTTGCAGATGTTGGACTTAACAAAGACTTCAAACGGCCACTTAACGTGTATTCACAGAATCAAAGAAATCATGCTTAAAGAAGGAAGATATGACAATAAAGGTATAGAAATTACTTTTTTAAAAATGGAAATTCGGACGTTGAAAAGACTGAAATAGAGAATTCACTAGAGAGCCACAACACAGTTAAGTGTTAACTGGCTGAAAAAAGGATCAGAGCTTGAAGATAGTGAGAGAGAGATTATGTAGCCCAAATAACAAAAAAATGAGAAAGAGAAACAGAGACCCAGAGACTTGTAGTATTCCATTCAACACAACACATGGGTAGTAAGAGTACCAGAGGAGCACAGAGAAAGATAAAGGAAAAGACAGAAGAAATCCTTGGGGGCGGGGGGCGATCTTTCCAAATTTGTTGGAAAAAAAATTAAGCTCAAAGTAGGTTAAACTCAAAAATATCCACACTCAACCACAGTATAGTAAAAACATTGAAAGAAAAATCTTGAAAACTGCAAGAAAAAAATGACTCGCATGTAGAATGCAATCCCAGGAAACCAGCAGCTGACTTCTCCCTGGTATCAGTGGAGCCCAGGAGGCAGTGGGACAACATATTCAAACTCCTGAGGGCAAAACAAAGCAAGAAACTATCCATCAAGTGTTTTATGTTGAGCAAAACTATCTTCCAAAAAATTAAGATGAATGTAAAAACAAAAGCAAAGACAAACAAAAAGCTGGCAAGAATGTGAGATTAGCAAACCTGCCTACAGGATATACTAAAGGAAGTTTTGCAGGCTGAAAGTAAATGACCACAGACAACACTCGAATTCATGTTCCAGTAAACATAATTAAGTAATTATAAAAGATGTACTAAATGCATACTTTTCTTCTGATGAAAAACTTAAAAAAATAATATGTGTGTGGCTATATTGCTGAAACTATAACATTTAGAAATATATTTGACGAACAGTATAAAGAAGGCAAGTGTTAGCAAAAGTGTATTTGTATGTGGAAATATCATAACTCAGATCCACAGGAAAAAATGAAGAGAACCAGAAATGGTAAATTAGGTTAATATACAGACGAACTTTCTAACTGTGTGCTTAGAAACTCCCTTTCCCCCTTTTTAAAGATTGATTTATTTGTTTGAAAGAGTGAGAGAGAGGGAGATAACTTCCATTCACTGGTTTACTCCCCAGATTGCCACAACAGCTGGGGCTGGGCCAGGCTGAAGCCAGGAGCCTGGAACTCCATTTTAGTCTCCCACATGGGTGGTAGGGACCCAAGTACTAGGACTCTTCTGCTGATTTCCAAGGTACATCAGCAGAGGGCTGGATTGGAAGTAGAGCAGCAGAGATAGGAACTGACTCCCATATGGGATGCTGGCATCACACGTGGCCACTTTTCCCTCTATGCCACAGTGCTGGCCCCTTTCCACAGATTTTTTGATGTACCCTTGTATTTAGTTATGGTATGTGTCACAATAATAGAACACAAAGGGAGAAAGGGACTAGAACTATATAGGAGTAATGGTTCTATAGAATTATATATACAAAGGAGAGAGAGCTTTTGCTAGAAAATACTAGATGCAAAAGAAAGAGGAATAGATGAACAACAATAACAACAACAAACAGGGAAGTAGAGGCTGGCATGTGGTACAGCGGTTAAGGCACTGGGTTCAAGTCCCAACTCTGCTCTTGATTCTAGCTTCCTGCTAATGTGTGCTATGGGTTGTAGCAAGTGATGGCTCAAGTGGTTGGGTCCCTGCTGCATGGCATTTGGAGAATGTACCAGCAAATGAGAAGCGCAAGCATGAGGGATCATTACTAATAAAAAGCCCGCTTTGGCGGTGTCTTCTGTCTGCCTTGCTTCAGTTCTGTCACTGACCAGCCTGGTGAAAGCCATCTGTCAACCTGCTGTGGGTCTGCTTAGAATGCACAGTGACACACGTGGACACTTACCCAGATACCAGGATGCTGTTGGATTTTGATCCCTTCCCCGCCTTTCTCCCTAAAACAGTGGTGGTGGATAATCACATGGTATTTTTAGCATGCTTTGCAATGTCTCTTTGCAAACCTTTCCTTGGGCACGGGGTTTAATCTTGTCATACAGTCTTGTTTTAGATCTACAGAGTGCTGCATTTATTTGACTTTATTTGAAGTTTCAAGGCTTTTCTGAATGTTGCTCCAAGTAACTTGATGAACGCAGAACTCCAGCATTTATGCCTTACAAGGCTTAACTACTGATAGGTTTGAAGGCTTCCTTATGACTTATTTCACTCCCTTTTCCTAGACCATCTAAGGCAGGGTGACTAAAAGTCCCCTTGGAATTAGTGTGAGAAAGTCTTTTTTTTTCCTTCCTTTTTAGTTAGCAGACTTTATTTTTTCACGCAGATTTAGATTCAGAGCAAAATTTAGTGGAAAGTAACAGAGTTCCCATATGCCCCCATCTCTGCACGGATTGTGTCAATGTAACCTTTCAAGGACAACAGGGAAAGAGTCTCCTTTTTAGAGAAATAGCAAGTTTCTCAGCTTGGTTTATGACCTTTGGTGATGGGGGATGAGGGCTATGAGCCTGCCCATCCTAGTCTGCAGCTTGGATGAACTTGGGCTAAGGTCCCAGCAGATTGTCACTGTGTCTGCCTGTGGGCCCAGTGAAGCCCCAAGAGATGAAATTGGGAGGCCCAGCTCTGAGTCCTAGGAAAGCCTTCTTATTGGTCACAACCCAACCTCAGGCTATCATTCTCCAGGAAAGAATGTGTGATTTTTAAAGATTTAAGTCCAAACTCCTAACTCAAGCTCTATCTTATTTGACCCTTAGCAAGGCATAGTATCATTTCTGTTTAACTTAGCAACTTGTAGTCTACAAAGCCCTCATAGGCTTTCTTATTTGAGATTTGCAACCCACCTTCAAGGTGGAAACGTCTCCCCAGCTAGGTGACAGTAGGTGGACCTGAACTCAAACTTTCCCACAGTGAGCACTTGGTGGTTGGGGGTGGAGGTGGCACACTGTGCTCCATGAGCTGTTTCACACCCAGTATCTCCCAAAGGGCAGATCTGCTGTTAAAAAAAATCATTCTGTGACAAAGCAGAGTAAGGGACCATTGTAATAGGTGTAGGGACCAGGGTCTTGCCACTGGGGAGAGAGATGGTGCTCAGTTCTGAATACAGCATGAGCAAGTGGACGTCTGTAGCCAAGGGGCAGAGTGAGGACCTGTGGGTGGAAAATTACGAAGAGAAAAGTTGTGAGTGGGGGAGGCTAAACTGACCTAGTAGGAGTCTTGCTGAAGATGGGCGGCAGTCCTCAGACATCACATGGGGGATGAGGAACCCGATTAGCTGTCAAGTGTGATCCGATATAGGCAACAGGAGGTTCTTGCTAGACTGGCCTAGCAGGGTTCTTTGCTAAAATTGTATTTTACAAGGAAGTGCATGCATGGGCCAAGGAGAGGATTCAGGGGCCTGATTAAAGCCTGGTCAAGCACAGAATCTTTTTCACAGCCACTTGAGGATGGTTGCAAGACTTATAATTAGCTATGCAGTTAAATTTGTTTATATATATATATATATATATACACACACACACATACACACACACACAATACTTAGCTAGTTCAAAATAGTTCATGTAGTAAATTTAAGTTAAAGCACGTATTGATACCTGTGGGCATTTAGCCTAATAGTTAAGATATCCATGTTCCATACTGGATTAGCTGGGTTTGACTCCTGGCTCCAGCTCCAGATCCCAGCTTTCTACCAATGCACATCCTGAAAGGCAGCCATTAGGGCTCAGGTAAGTGGGTTCCTGCCACCCTTATGGGAGACTTGAATTGAGTTCTTGGCTCCCAGGTTTGGCCTAGTGTTTGTAATCCTAGCTTTTGTGAACATTTGGGGAGTGAACCAGCATGTGGGGAAAACATTCTTTCTCTGCCTCCCAAATAATTTACAGATAAATGAAAAACATATTTATTTAATAAATGGAAAGCAGCCCATGAACCATAGTCCGAAGTTGCGGTAGAAGTGAAGACTCCAGTGCCTGCAGTTCAGTGAAGTGCAAGGGGTCTTCAGCAAGTTCATGGAAAACATGGATTAGGGGAAAACGATGCTCAGACTTCAGGATTATTTTTTGTACCAAAATACATCTTTTAATTCCATTTTTTATTTCACGATCTTTTTATCTTACCCTCTTGTAGTATCTGTGCTATCTCTGGTAGAGAAGAGAATGGAAGTCAGCATCCTTCTGTCCATCCTAGCCTTGCTTGCTGTGCACAGAATGGAGACCAGACACCCCTAGTCTTTGACCCTTGATGTCCTCATTGAGATGAGGAGGAATGATTTCCTTGTGGGCAAGCTCTGTTGTGAGGATCAAATGACAACTCAGAATCAATACAATTGATAGAATTTGGGGCATTCTGGCCAGCGCCGCAGCTCACTAGGCTAATCCTCCACCTTGCGGCGCCGGCACACCGGGTTCTAGTCCCAGTCTGGGCGCCGGATTCTGTCCCAGTTGCCCCTCTTCCAGGCCAGCTCTCTGCTGTGGCCAGGGAGTGCAGTGGAGGATGGCCCAAGTCCTTGGGCGCTGCACCCCATGGGAGACCAGGATAAGTACCTGGCTCCTGCCATTGGATCGGCGAGGTGCACCGGCCGCAGCGCGCCGGCCGTGGTAGCCATTGGAGGGCGAACCAATGGCAAAGGAAGACCTTTCTCTCTGTCTCTCTCTCTCTCTCACTGTCCACTCTGCCTGTCAAAAAATTAAAAAAAAAAAAAAGAATTTGGGGCATTCCACCCAGGTAGGATGCTAGACCAGGGGGAGGAGAGGGGGCCGCCTCTCACAGGGACATGTGATCACCCAGATTTTGTTGTTTGCCTGAGCTACAACAGTTAAATTAAGGCTTGAACCAGGCTAAGAGCCTAGAGGCTTCGACTCTATCAGTTTTTTCCATCTCATTTCTCTGCTTCTCACTTGGGTTTGATAAGTGTGCCCTGCACTGCTGAGCTGAGCTGTGCTGTGAGAGATTCCAGCCATATTGCTGGTCGGGTCTTTGACCAATACAAGGTACTTCTGACTGACTGAGAGAGGAAGGGGAGGAGGGGGAGAGGGGGAGGGAAGGGGGGGGAGAGCCCAGTTCTCAAAGCCCAGGAGCCACAGTCCAAGTGTCCAGTGTGTGCTTTTTGCCTCACAGGGTATGTAATACCAAAAAGCTGGAATCAGGACCATCTCAACTCAAGTGCTAGGCCAAATGCCCACCCTTCTCTAACTGGTTCATTACCTTAATTATCTTTCTACATCAGTGCCTAGCCCCTCCCTGTGCAGTATTCTGGAATGATGGGAATGTGCTCACACCTACCCGTTGGGTGTGCACTTGGTCTCCAAGAACCTTGTGCTCACTGAACCTCTGTTGTGGGGCCAGAGGATAGTCCTGAGATGGTTGGGCAGTGTTTTCCTGGGCTGGCTGATTCTCCAGATGCGAGAGGACATTCTAGCTGGTGGAGCCTTGCTCACCCTGGCTCTCCTGCCTGTGTCCTAGCCTGTGCCTTGGGAGGCAGGGCCTGAAGACGATTGTAAAGGCAAGGCCCAAGGTGGCCTGGAGGATGGGCCTGCTGTGTGCTGGTTTCCAGTTTTTAGCTTTAAAAAAAAAAAAAAAAAAACAGATTTCTTCCAGTGGGAGATGAGGACAGTTCTAAAAGACGCATTTGGAAGGCACATTTTCCCTGATCTCTTTAATATCCAACTGCCAAGAGGTTTTTTTGGGGGAAAAAAAAAATATAAAAAAGCACAAGCAGAGATTTTAATTAGCTTTCACTGTCATTGCTTTTGGTAATGGTATAAGATGTGACAGGGAGACACTTTGTGGGGGCCTTTGTTCTTTCCATTTCAGAACTTAGCTACAAAATTGAGGAGCAATAATGGCAAAAGTACCTCTGTACTTCTTCTTTATGACTGCCTAGATACCCTGACTTGTTAGTATTCTCTTCGGAAACAAAAGCTTAACCCGCATAGAAATCTTGTTGTTGATGATGTTGAGCTTTGTGTTTACAGAATCAGTGCTTTCATAGCTGCTGAACGCGGCCTGACTTAGGCTTAGTTGTGCTGTACAAACTGACCTTCGGAACCCCAGAGCGACCTGCTGGGTCAAAGAAGTTGCCTTTTTTGTGTTGGTTGTGAATAGTGCCTGTTGATTCTGTTGTGATGCTGTCTTGACCCAGCCTTATCCGGCCTGATCCAGGGCCATTCTGTGCTCTGTTGGTGAGGAATGATGCTCACTACAATTCTTGTCGATTCCTCCCAAGTTAACAACAAGTAAACCAGGGTTTTGTGCTTACAGACCCAGGAGGAGAGGTCTAAGAGAGTACCAACACTTTTCAGACTGATCTGAACAATTAATATCCTTGGGAGTTCCTCATTGCCTACAAGTGGAAGCCCAGCTCCTTGGTCTGATTTTAAAGGCTCCCCAGAATTTATCATGTCTTGGTGCTCCAGGCCTGCTCTTCCAGTCTCTTAGTGCTGGGCTTTCCTGTTCCTGGAGTAATGCGTGTCTCTGCCTGTGACTTCTGAAGTCAGATTCGTGCACAGCTTGTCTCGATCATCTCCTACCAGGCTTTAGACTTCCTTCTCCCCTGTCTCGCAGCATGGGGTGTGTCTTTAGCTTCGTCTTGCCCGTGTCTCATCTGAATGCCTTACTGCGTTATTATGCTGTTGGTCCTTGCACGCAGGGATCACTTCTGACTCAGTTGTGTGTCCTCTGTCAATGCCTGTCCTGTGCCTGTTGAACAAATGAACCGCTACAGATGTGGATTGCAGGCTTCTCTCTCTGGACACCCCCAGTAGAGGGAGCTTCAGGCCACTGGGCCAGGCCAGCCAAAGGACAGACGCATTGCCTCCTACAGAGCCCCCCCCCCCCCCCCAAAGCTGCTCTGTCTTCTGCCCCCTTCCCCGTTGGCCTGATCTTTGCTGCTGGTTGAGGAGCATTGCCACACGCGAGGGAGGAAGGTGTTGCTGTTGAGCCTGGGGCTCTGAATGTCAGCTGGCTCCTCTCTCTGCTTGGCTGAGCTTACTCAACTGCAGCACTGGTGGGCGGCTTTGAAGCACCTGGTGAGGAAGTGCGTGGGCCTCACAGGCATTTGTTTGGGGTTCTCTTTCTAAAATTACTTTTCTTTTTCGCCGTTTTAATCATTCCTGCCGGCATCAGCTTTGCAGTAAGAGCTGTGGCCAGGCTACTGTGACAGAGAAACCTGGAAGGGCCCTCGCTCACCAAACATGGTCGTACAACCCAGCAACACGACAGAGCAGCTGGAGCTAGACTCTTTTCTGCATGGCGGGTGAGGGTGGGCCTGGGGTCCTATAGAAAGATCAGCATTGCCTGCTGCAGCTGCTGCTCCTGGCTGCTGCTGCTGTTCTACTGAGACTGTGGAGGACTGGAAACATTTCCGTGTCTTCACTAATTGTTCCATCCCAAAGTGAATAGTTAAAACAGTATTCTTTTTTCACAGGTGAAATAAGCAGCTAATGTACCACTTTACCAGAGACATATATATATATAGTTAGACATGCAAAATGCGACTCGGTTTGTGTCTGCAAGGTCCCTGGGTTTCGACTCTGCTGGTGAGGAAGCCAGAAAGAGTTGGCTGCTGCCGCCCATTTGGAGGCCTCCAGCAGGTCATCCCTAGTCTCCTGGCTTACTGCTTTGTTCCTAAAATAACTTGGTCTTCCTGGCATTTCATGGATCTGTGGTTGTTGCTTCACATTTAGAACCCTTTATGGAATTTTGTCACAACTCGGAAAATTTTCTGCTTTCTCACGACGCCGGCTTTGACACGTGGGGGTTAGAAAACAAGCTTTCCTAGTAATCACGAAAATCAACAGCACCCGCCCACTCCAGTCATCTGAGCCCAGGGGCTTTTGAACTGTTCACAGTCCTGCTCTCTCAGTGGGGGTCTGAAAGGAAAGAATGTGCGTGGAAGCAGGGCCTTGCCAGGCCCACGTGCCATCCTGCTAAGCGTGCCTGAGTGAGGCGCAGGCGAGGGCTGGGCTGCCTGCAGGTGTGGCTGGGGTGCTGCATGCTGTCCTTCGCCCTGAGCCTGAGACCTTCCAGTCAGGTGAGTCCTAGAACTGCGTGTCCTGCCGTTCCGCGTTTCACGAGAGCTCTATCAGCATGGAGCTTTGGAAGTTGCCTGGATGCTGAAGTGGTGCACCAATAATTTGCTTTCTAGTAAATGGAACCAAAACGTGGCTTCCTGATGGCTCAGTGACCTGGTATAAACCAGAGCGTGGAGCTTCCCGTTGACAAAGGCTCCAGCCGTGTAGGCACAGCCCTGCTCAGCTCCTCTGCGAGGTGGTGTGGATGCCCAGCTCCTGTTTCAGGAGTGCACTTGGCTTTTAGGTTTAGTGAAAAGTACCAGACCAGACAGGTCTTCGGGACTGTCATGTCTCAGGAGCAGGCTGACCGTGGTTGAGGCCTGTATGTCCTCACATGAGCCTGCTTTTTTCTGTGCAGTGGAGATGGTTCACTTTCCCTTTGGTGCTTCTCTTGATGAACCTGAAAGAGAACAGGGGAGTATTTGTAAGGGGAGGACACGGGCTTTGTTCTGAATCGTGCTGTGTTGCCAGTGTGATCCGGGGCCAGTACAGTGATCTTTTTCCAAATGCTCTGACATAGTCTTCGTTTACCAAACATGGGCATTCTCCAGTGAATGCATAAGACCTGTTGGGAATGCTGAAAAGAAGGAAACGGCAAGTAAAACACAGAGTGAGGAGCCTTGCTCAGGGAGCCAGCCTGTCACCGCAGGAACTCAGCCCTCTGTGCAGCTCGTGGTACCTGTTTCACTTTTCCCTTGTAGTGTGCTGTTTCTGTACAACATGTGTGCAAGCCCCATCCCCACCATCAGAAACACAGAACGCCTTTGCTTTTTCACTTTACTATTAGTTACTGTTGTTGGCTAGATTTTGTATGTATATCCTGTTCACAAACTTCTGTTCTAAAACTTTTTATTTTTAAATATTTTTGACTGAAATATTTTTAAATTACAGATTTATCTATTGAGTTAATTATTTGGTATTATATATATATATTTGTATATATATAGTAGTATATATACAAATATACTATGGTGTGGGATGAAATGTTTACATGTTTAAATGTTTAAAACAGGAAATGTTAAAGTTTAGATTGAGAATGTTTAAAAAATTTTATTTAAGGTATACAAATTTCATATATTTCCTATATACAGATTCAGGAACACAGTGATACTTCCCTCCCTACCCTCCCTCCCACCCATACTCCCACCCTTATTTCTCCTCATTCTCCTATTCCCATTCTTAATTTTTATATCTATTTCAGTTAACTTTATACTCATAAGATTAACCATACACTCAGTAAAGAGTTCAACAAATAGTATGAAGAAAAAAAACACTGCTCCTCAACAGTCGAGACAAAGACTGTTAAAAATCATCTAATCTCAAAATGTCAATTTCACTCCTATAAATTACCTTTTAGGTACTCTATTAGTTACCAAAGGTCAGGGAAAACATAGTTTGCAAATATTTTCTCCCATTCTGTCAGTTGCCTCTTCACTTTGGTGAGTGTTTGTTTTGTAGTGCAGAAGCTTCTCAGCATGATGCTATCCCATTTGTCTATTTTGACTTTGATTGCCTGAGCTTCTGGGATGCCAATGTGTCGCAGAGTTTCCCCAATGTCCTCTAGTAATTTGATGGTATTAGGTCATAGATTTAGGTTCTTGATCAATTTTGAGTGGATTTTTGTGAAAGGTATAGGTGTTTTGTTTCATACTTCTGCACGTGGCAATACAGCTTTTCCAGCACCATTTGTTGAAGAGACTTCAACAAATGCTTCAGGAATGATTTGCACTCCTTTGTCAAAGATAAGTTGGTTATAGACGCATGGATTGATTTTTGGAGTTTCTATTCTGTTCCATTGGTCCAGTACCACACTGTTTTGATTTTAGCTGCCCTGTAGTATGTCTTGAAATCTGGTATTGTGATGCTTCTAGCTTTGTTTTTGTTGTATAAGATTGCTCTAGTTGAACTCTTTTACTTAGGGTAGGGTGGAATATATGATCATTAAATAAATTGAAAATAGATCTTTGTAAAAATTAAAGAGTGGGAATATGAGAGGGAGAAGGAAGAAGGGTTGGAACGGGGAGGGTGGGGGAAGTATCATTATGTTCTTAAATCTGTATATATGAAATACATAAAATTTGTATAATTTAAATAAAATTTAAAAAGTAAAAAAGTATTGCTTTAGCCATTCAGGGTCTCTTGTGCTTCTGTATGAATTTTAGCATCATTTTTTTTTCTAGATCTGAGAAGAATGTCAGTGGGATTTTGATTGGGATTGCATTGAATCTGTAAAGTGTTTCTGGTAGTATGGACATTCTAATGATGTTAATTCTTCCAATCCATGAACATGGAAGATTTTTTTATTTTTTCGTATCTTTTTCTGTTTCTTTCTTTAATGTTTTATAATTTTTTCATTGTAGGGACCTTTGACATCCTTGGTTAAATTTATTCCAAGGTATGTATTTTATTTATTTTGTAGCTATTGTGAATGATCTTAGAAGTTCTTTCTCAGCCATGACATTATCTGAGTATACAAAGGCTATTGATATTTTTGTGTTAGTTTTATATCCTGCCACTTTACCAAACTCTTTTTATGAGTTTCAGTAGTCTTTTAGTGGAGTCTTTTGGATCCCCTATATATAGAATTATGTCACCTACACATAGGGATAGTTTGACTTCCTCCTTCCCCATATGTATCCCTTTGTTTTATTTTTCTTGCCTAATAGCTCTGGCTAAAGCTCTCAGGACTATATTGAATAGCAGTGGTGACAGTGGGCATCCTTGTCTGGTTCTGAATCTTAGTAGAAATGCTTCTAACTTTTCCCTACTCCATAGGATGCCAGCTGGCTGTGGGTTTGTCATAAATAGCTTTGATTGTGTGGAGGAATGTCCCTTCTATACCCAATTTGCTTAAGGTTTTCATCATGAAAGGATATTGTATTCTATTAAATGCTTTCTCTGCATCTATTGAGATAATCAGATGGTGTTTGTTCTTCAGTTTGTTAATGTGATGTATCACATTGATTGATTTGCAGATGTTGAACCTTCCCTGCATACCAGGGATAAATCCTACGTGGTCTGGGTAAATGATCTTCCTGAAGTGTTGTTGGAGTTGATGAGCTAGTATTTTGAGGATTTTTACATCTGTGTTCATTAGGGATATTGTTCTATAATTCTCTTTATCTGTTGTATCTTTTTTCTGGTTTAGGAATTAAGGTGATGTTGTCCTCATAAAAGGAGTTTAGGAGGATTCTCTCCCTTTCAATTGTTTTGAAGAGTTTGAAGAATTGGAATTTGTTCTTTAAATGTCTGGTACAGTATTCTGGATTGATTTTGTTTTTTCTTCTTAAGACTTGGACTGTGTCTCTCCATTCTTTCCTAGTCTGTAAGGTTTCTGATGAGAAGTCAGCTGTGACTGTATTTGGAGATCCTCTGAAAGTAATATGGCATTTCTTTCATGCACATTTTAGAATCTTTCCTTTTGTTTTACCTTTGAAAATTTGACTACACTGTGTCATGTTAGAGATCTTTTGTCATTTTTATTAGGAGTTCTATGTGCTTCCTGTACTCGAAATTCCCTTTCTCCATACTGGGGAATTTTTCTGTAATTATTTAACTAAATAGGCTTTCTAATCCATGCTGTCTTTTCATACCTCCAGGAACTCCTAAGAGTTGTATGTTGGATTGGTTGATAGTATTCTATAAATCTCCAACACTGTTTTAAATTTTTTCTAATTTCTTATTTTTTTTTTTGGTCTGACTCAAAAATGTCCAAAGATCTGTCTTCTAGCTCAGATATTCTGTCTTCTGCCTCACCAAGTCTGTTAAGGCTTTCCATCATATTTTTTATTTGACCTATTGAATTCTTCACTTCTAATATTTCATTTTTATTTCTCTTTAAAATCTCAATTTCATGGGAAATTTTTCATTCATGTCATATATGAATTTCTTTAATTTGTGGATTTGCTTCTTGTTGCTTCTGAGTAATCCTATGATTATTCTTTGAATTCTGTTTCATGCATTTCGTCAGTCTCTTCATCTTCACATTCTAATATTGAAGTGTTTTTGTTTTCCTTTGGGGGGTTTCATGTTGTCTTCCTTATTCTTGTTTCTTGAATTTCTGCATTTATTTGTAGGCATTTGTGGAGATACTTGTTGGTTTTTCCCTTTGATCACTTTTATCTTTGAACTATGCCTCTAAGACTTGGTGGAATGTCTGCTCTTTTAGAGGTGTGTGTTGGGTGTGGCCAGGGAGCTCTGGTCAGTACTCCAGGGTGGGGTGCGTATCCAGGGTGACACCCAAGTCGGGCATGGTAGATCTCTTGTTAACAGAAAGGGGTTAGGGTCGCCTATGTTGACGTAATCACACCCTGACCTCCTCTCTTCCAAGGTGATCAATACCTGGGTGTTAGCCCTCAGTGGGTGCAGTACTTATCCGTGCTTCTGCATGAACTGCATAAAGGATCTGTGCAGTCCTCAGTGTGAGCACAGATCCCGCTGCAATGACCTAGCCAGGCAATCAGGGAGCTCAGATCGTGTAGAACTGCACACAGTGATTACCCAGAGACCCGACTACACCTTGTGTCTTCTCATGTAGTCACAGAGTTCCCACATTCTCAGCACACAGGGCTCCCATAGTCACCGAGTGAAGAGGATCCACTCCGATCCGCTGGCCTGCCCTGTCCACAGAGAGGTTGAGATGTTCTCAGAGTGAGCTGCCTGTGGGTGCTCCATCTGGGTGGTTTGAGCCCCAGAGCCTGTGCTATGTTGAGAGGCTGGGGGCACCTCACAGTCATATGTGGGTGCCCGGCTCCCTATCAGTTGTCCTAGCCAGACTCAAAGCCAGTGGGGAACATGGATTTTCTGGATACACAATACCCGCCAGCTGCAGCACTGCTCATTTCGCTTCCTGCCTTCTCCTCGCCTGTTGCTGGGCGTGTCCAAGTCTCTGCAGCCAGTCCTAATGTTGGACTGACTCCTCTCCACCCATCGCTAGGTGTGTCCAAGAGTCTCTGCAGCCAGTCCTAATGTTGGACTGACTCCTCTCCACCCATCGCTAGGTGTGTCCAAGAGTCTCTGCAGCCAGTCCTAATGTTGGAGTGGCTCCTCCCCGCCCGTTGCTGGGTGCACGCACCTGAGCTACTGCAGGTGCCTCTGTTGACAAGGTGGCATCTGTCCCTGCCAGTTGCTGGGCCCGTGCACAAGAGCTGCCATCCTGCTATCTACTTATGTCCAACAATCTTGACTGAAATATTGAAAGTATTTTTTCAAGGGAATTCAGTTCTCTTTAGGAAAAGGAAATCAAACATGAATTATGCAAAAAAAAAGAAGCTGATCTCATCCTCAAGTCCTCGCTAGGAAGATCCATTTCCTCTCGGGATCTGATGCTGCTTAACGTGAATGCTGGAGCAGCAGACAGCTCTCAAGTACCCGCAGGGGACACCTGTGAAGACGACAGGCAGGGACGGGGAGGCATGCGTTGTTAGTGTGTCTTCAGTCTCAGATGTTTTCTTGCAGGGGGTCCTGACAAAGGATGGAGGGAAGAAAATAATGTCCCAATAAGCAGTGGAGGGTTAAAATATTGTGTGTGAAAGGGCTGGAGGTGAGGAACTTGCAAGTGCAAACGATTGTGCCTTTTTAATCCATGTTTGGGTACAGCTTGATGAACGTGCTCGGCATGCCTTTTAGGCTATGGCAAAGGGCACTGGACTGGAAAGGCCTGCTTTCTGGTCCTGATTTTGCTCCCAGCTCACGATGTAGAGGGAGCCCCTCTACCATGCTTGGCCTGACTGTGGTTACCAAACAAGAATAGGCTTCCCTCATCTACCAGCAGTGCCATCTGAGCACCAAGGAGTCAGGGGGTGTGGAAGGCATCTGCAAGCTGTGTCTGGTTGCTTCTTCCCCAATGAGGAGTTTACTCAAGGAGATCTCTCCACAGCAGTGCCTCTCCCTGGAGACCCAGATGAGGCAGGTGAGTAGCTGGATGGCGTCTGTGCCTCAGGTCCTGGCCACTTCCTCTCTTGAGCATCTCCTGAGGGTTGGAAACATTGTGAGAAACTTGGTGCTTTACCTGCATCAGCAGCAGATGTTGTCTAAGCCCTGGAGAAACATAACACTGTAAGCAGGCTGAAGGGAGAAAAGGTGGCTGCTCTTCACGAACGGAAGGAGTCCTGGGCCATCTTGATTTGGTCACCTACGGGACTCAAAGTGACAGCACTCATTGCAGGAGGTCAGGGGGTCAAGGAGAGTAACTGTCGCTTGCTTTCTTCTCTCCTCTCTCCTCTCACCTCTCCCCTCTCTTATGTTCTTTCGTTGTTTATTTGGAAAGTATAGCAACAGAGAGAAAGAGAGGAGAATCTGGCCAGCCCAAAGCCAGGAGCCTGGAACTCCATCCAGGTCTCCCCTATGGGTGACAGGGGCCCAGGTACTTAGGCCATCTTCTGCTGCTTTCCCAAGCACATTAGCAGGGAGCTTGTTCAGAAACCGAAGAGCCAGGCCTTAACCCTGCACTCTGATAAGGGATTTTGTTTGTGTAAGAGTTATTTATTGAAAGGCAGAGTTACAGAGAGAGAATTGGCTTTTTTTTTTTTTTTTTTGACAGGCAGAGTGAATAGTGAGAGAGAGAGAGAGAGAGAGAGAGAGAGAAAGGTCTTCCTTTTGCCATTGGTTCACCCTCCAATGGCCGCCACGGCCAGCGCGCTGTGGCCGTCGCACTGCGCTGATCCGAAGGCAGGAGCCAGGTGCTTCTCCTGGTCTCCCATGGGGTGCAGGGCCCAAGCACTTGGACCATCCTCCACTGCCCTCCCGGGCCACAGCAGAGAGCTGGCCTGGAAGAGGGGCAACCGGGACAGAATCCGACGCCCCGACCAGGACTAGAACCCAGTGTGCCGGCTCCGCAAGGCGGAGGATTAGTCTATTGAGCCGTGGCGCCGGCCAACAGAGAGAGAATTGGGAGAGGAGTAGGAGAGATAGAAAAGAGAGAGCCTGTCTGCTAGTTCACTTCCCAAATGGCCACAATGGCCAGTGCTGGGCCAGGCTGGAATCAGCAGCTTTATCTGGGTCTCCCATGTAGGTGGTAAGGGCTCAAGCGCTTTAGCAGGAAGCTGGATCAGAAGTGGAGCAGTCAGAACATGATCCAGTGCCCTTATGGGATGCCAGCATCACAGGTCGGGGCTTAACCCACTACGCCACAACACCAGCCCCAAACTGTCATTTCCAGTGTTTATTTGTACACATCAAGCCATAAAGTTGTAGTCTTTTTTTTTTTTTTTCCTACAATATCCTTTATTTCACTCAATGGAGAAAAGTGACATGTTGGAACCTCTGCCATCTGGGATCCTTGGTCTCCCTTTTCACAGCATAGGAAGGTGTAGCTACATCCTGCTTCTCTGTCCTCTCCACAGCTTGCCTTTTATGGACCGGTAGCTGCTGGTCCCTGTTGTTTTGACCAAAGAGCTGCTGGGTAGACCCTAGAGGGGCCATTCTGGCCATTTCTGGCTTTGAGACAGGCAAAGGTGTTGTAGAGGGTATTTCCGGAGAAACCGCTGGAGTCAAGTTTATGTTCATGCGATTGTTTCTGTTAAACATCTCCATCCGTCACTTTAAAGTAATATAAACCTGAGTTCATTTGTGTGGGGTTTGTTTATAGTTAATTTATAGATCTCTTTGAGCTTTATAACAGCTTAAGAACTCCAAGTAAAAGGAATTTACATCCAATTCTTTGTTTATATAATATACTTTAAACAACACAAAAGCATTTCGTTAATTCTAGGATTTCTTTGGGGTTTGTTTTTGTTTTTGTTTTGGCTCTAGGGGGCTCTCCATTTGGCTCCTGAAAGGTGTGATGAATTTGGGTGATTCTGTGCAGCCTGCGCCCACCTCTTTGTGGGAACTCTCCCCTACCAAAGCTCAGGGGAAGTAGAGAAGCCCTGTGCTACCCTTGATCCCAGCCCTGCAGCCAGGGGCAGCTGGCTTGAGCTGAGAGCCCTTACATTCCGTGCAGTTGGCTTCTCTGGTGCCAGGGTGGAGAGCTTAAACTTGGGGCTGTCTCCCGTTGTCTCACTTTACAGGCTGGCTCATCTGCAGAGAGCGGGGAGAACGGCTGGGTGTGGGTAAGCCAATGGACACTGAGAACTGTTGTCTGTGGGCTAGGCCAGCCATGCTCTTGCCCAAGTTTTTAGAGTCAGCCTAGTCAACCTAGCTTCGTGTTCCAGTTGTTAATCACTCAGTCCTTTCCTATACCTATTTAGAAATTTATGTAACATTGACAGAAGGCGAGCTCTCAGTTCATTGTGTGAGGGCTTCAAGTGGCCAAATTGACAATGGAGCAAGACGTGAAGCTTGTGAAGGTCATTGCCAGTTGTGGGAGAGCAGAGAACAGCACTGTCACTGGGAGGCATTGTCTCCATTGCACTGATAGGCAGTGAGTCCATTATCTTTTTTCCTTTGTGGTATTAGGAAACTTATGTGGTAATCAAATGGCAGCTGAAGCTTGGTGCAAGACAGTGAATGGGGTAACACAGGAGAACACTGGATTGATTGACTCCCCAGACAAAGGCTGCTCAAGCACCCAGGGATACCCCTGCCTGGAAGGAGTGAGCCACAAGCCAGCCTGTTACACAGAGAAGGCTTCAGAAGAGGTTTGGCCGCTGCCGGTGTGGCTCTTAGATAATCCACTGTTCATGTGTGTATGACCTTTCTTGTGATGGAGCTGCTGACCACGCCTCCCTTATTCATCTCTGTATCCCTAAGGCCTGCTCACAATAGATTCTCTACTATTTGCTGCAGAGATTGCCAGTTTATAGAGAAGAAACAGTATGAGGTGCAGAAGCAAGAAAGTGAAGGTGTTTAAGAAAAAATGGCTGGAGTGGGAGGTGTGGGAGGCCTTGTTACACAGAGGTAGCCAGAGGACCCCCGCCCAACACACATGCACACACCAGCCCCTGACTGTTCCTGGCACTTCCCTAACATTGTATTTGTTGTTATTAACGTGTCTCTCTCATCTCCCAGATTGCCAGCACCCAGACCTGGAGCTGGGCACCTGCATTGCCCTACAAATGCTTTTTAAAGCAAGTTTTTCGGGATGGCTTATTTTTAAACTGCTCCCTATAGAAAATACCCTGAAAGTTCATGGTTTGCAGGTGAACCACAAGAAACTGAGTGGCAGTTGGTGGTTTTTTTGTTTGTTTGCTTGCTTGTTTATTTGATTTATTTTAAAAAATTTTGTTAGATTGCCCCTATTCACCAGTTAATCCTCAGATGCCCACGTTGGCAGGGGCTGGACTAGGGCTGACTTTGGGAGCCAGGATATAAGACAGTTCTCCCATATGGATGGTAGGGACCCAATAGCTTGAGCCATCGCTACCGGCTCCCAGGGTCTACACAGCAGGAAGTTGGAGTCAGGAGTGGAGGAGGGTGTTAGACCCGGACGCTCCGGTGTGGGTTACTGGTGTCTGAGAGTTTTAACCCCTAGGCCAAACACCCACCCCTATGTGGCGCTTCTAAACTGGCTGTCCCTCAAGATCTCCCGGAGAAGGTGAGATTCAGCAAGAATGCAAAGGAAGTGTGGGAGTCACCCTCCAGTGTCCAAGGAAGAACAATCCTGGAGGGGGTAACTGGTGCACAGGCTGCACAGGTGAGATCTGACTACGAGACCAGGGTGAGCGCAGCATGAAGAGGCTGCCAGGAAGTTCACGGGCCTTACCATGGCCTTTGGAGGCACACTGCAGGGGCTGAAGGAGGGACCTGGGCCCAAAGCCCTGGGGCATGGAGTTGAGGTGCACAGTCGGGTGAAGTCTGTGTCTGTGGGGAAACTTAGAGCTGACAAAACCATTGATGGATTGACTGTGGGATTTGAGGAGGAGGAGGAGGCCTACACAGATTTTATTTCTTGCCTGGAGCAAGTGGAAGGATAGAGCTGCCATCCATTGAGATGGAGAAACATGAAAGGTTGAAAGCAAGGAAAGAGGGCCAGCCTTGTGATGCAGCAGATAAAGCCACCGTCTGCAACAGGAGCATCCATATGAGCACCAGGTTGAGTCCCGTCTGCTCCACTTCCAATCCAGCTCCCTGCTAATGTGCCTGGGAAAGCAGCAGAGGCTGGCCCAAGTGCCTGGGCCCCTGCACCCATGTAGGAAACCTAAATGGAGTTCTAGCTCCTGATTTCAGCCTGGCCCAGCCTCAGCTATTGCTGCCATTTGGGGAGTGAAACAGCGGATCTCTTGGTCTCTTGCTCTTGTTCTCGCTCTCTCACTCTGTAATTCTACCTTTCAAATAAATAAGTAAAATCTTAAGTAAAAAGATTATTTAAAGAAACAAAGGAGGGAGGAAAGAAAGCTGAAACAGTCTGGGCTTGTCCTGCTCTGCGAGAACCTCTTTTGCCCTTTTGTTTAAAGGGATAGCAAGGGCCTATCCAAGGTTTCTTAGTCAGTTTTGCCTGCTGTAATGAAATTCACAAGACTGGGTAATTGGGGCCATTGCTATGCATAGTAGGTTAAGCCTCTGCCTGCAGTGCCAGCATCCCTTATGTTTGCCAGTTCATGTGCCGGCTGCTCCTCTTCCAATCCAGCTCTCTGCTATGGCCTAGGAAAGCAGTAGAAGATGGCCCAAGTCCTTGGGCCCCTGCACTCACTTGGGAGACCCAGAAGAAGCTCCTGGCTTTGGATCAGCCCAGCTCCAGCCATTGTGGCCATCTGGGGAGTGCACCAGCAGTTGGAAGACCTCTCTCTGTGTCTCTCCCTCTCATCTATAGCCCCGCCTCTCAAATAAATAAGTAAATAAATCATGGCTTAATCACCTTCTCTTGGCCCCATATCTTTCCTGTAACAGTGATGATTAACAGACATTTAGGGGACACGTTCAGATCATGCCACAAGGTGACTGACTCCCTTCTTTGGAGTCTGATATTTGCATTTGTATCTCGTTTGGGCATTATAGTGTATCAGTTGCCATGTTCATTAAACTAATGAGGCATATTGTTGATTACATGGGGTTGACTCATTGTTAGCTGCTCATTATTAGTGGCAGAGAACCGGGCTTGGGGGAATGGGAAGCAGGCGGGTGATTGATTTCCTCCTGGTGAGTGCAAGCCCAGGGGGCCTGGCTTGGGCTGTTTGTGTCTGCAGTGAGAAGGGATGCACATTGCTAGCACTGTCTTGTCTTCCTGTGTTTGGTTTTTCAAAGCATTTTCCTGCCCTACATTTAAGCACCAGCAGTGCTGGGCTGATGTTCTTTGAGTTAGGACTTTACTCACAGTGCCTGTCTCCTTGGTTGAGGCCCTGTGCAGATACAGGGAACAGGAAGTCGGAGGAGCTAGGTCCTTACTCAAGGGGATGGAGGAAAGCAGGGCTCCCTGGCACGGGAGGGCCTTGCACAGTCCTCTTAGAACACAATCCTAAGAGATACCTAACCTACAGGCACAGAGCAGCTGCCTCACTTCTCCAGGGGCTGGGAGTACCCTCACACATGCCTCTGACTGGGGGACTGTGAATTCTTGCCAGCAGTTGATAGATGAGGAGACTTGAGGCACATAATGTCCCTTGTGGAAGGTCACACACTTCACAGTGGCTCACCAGATCTGTTGCCAGTGCCCGGATTTGTCACACCGTGCCATACTGCATCCAGGAACCATCCTGCATCCCAGTGTTCCCTCCCGTCAGTGCCCTGGAGGCCCAATTTGGGCCTTAGAAAACATGGTCATGGTAAGCTGTAGTGCATGCAAAGTGCCATGGACCTTGTTGAAGAGTTGGGTAAAACTGAAGTGGCCTTAGCTGTGGGGAACGGCCTTCCAAGCTCACCAATCGCCTGGGGAGGTCAGGAAAGGCAGAGGAGGGAACTTAACATGGCTGACAGCCTGTGCAGCAGGCTCCATGCAGATGTTTTAGGTGTTCCTTTACATACCTGTTTGTTCCCAGTGTGTCCTGGTTAGGCAGGTGCTATTCATTTTAAATAGTTCGTGAAACTGAGGCTGGGAGAGCTGTTGCACCATCGCCGCGAGTGGAGTGTGGATCCGCGGTGGTGTTTACTGAGCAAGTGGCTGGTCTCAGGAGCCCTCCAGTTTGCGAGTTTATCCAAGGGTCCAGATTGTGGAAGAGCAGAGAGCTCAGGGACTGGTGAGCGTTGGGCCTGAGTGCAGTGCGGGTGTGAGGAAGGCCTTCTTGGATCCCTCCACTAGTTCATGTCCCAAATGCCTGCAATAGCCAGGGCTGGGACAGGCTGAAGCCAGGAGCCTTGAATTCAGTCCAGGTCTCCCATGCGGGAAGCAGGGGCCTATGTACTTGAGCCATCATCTGCTGCCTCCTATGCACGTTGGCCAGAAACTGGATTGGAAGCAGAGTGATTGGGCATTCAGGTATGGAACGTGGGCATCCCAAGTAGCAACTAAAACTACAGCACACGCCTACCCCAGTACCAGAACCTTTGAGGCAGGCAGCATTCCTTAGCTTTTGTGGTAAGGAGGCATATTTGACTTTGCTTAAATGATTATGATCCTTCCCAGGCAGTCAGGTGTTTGTTTGAGAGAAAGCAGGAGTAGCTCATGAAGAAGTCCCCAGTGTGAGCGGATGAGAGTGGAAGGGCCTAGGCCTTCCACCTCTGCCCCCAGTTGCCTGTTCTTTCGCTGTTAATGACTCATGCACACCACCAGCTTTCTCCGACCTATGGTGGAACACACGTCCTCCATTGCTTTACTTTTTCTCTGCTTTGCTGGTTGGCCTTATCTAAGGAAGAGTGAGTTACAGGTATTCTACTCACCCTAGTTGCACATTCCCATTTCCTTTGCATCAAAGCTGGATTCCTAACACTTAAAATTGTTTTTTTTTTTATAAGATTTATTTATTTGAAAGGCAGAGTGACAGAATGAGAGGGAGAGGCAGACAGAGAGCTTCCATCCTCTGGTTCACTCTCCATATGTTAATGACTGGGAGCTTCATGGCACCTCCATGTGGAGGTTAACTTCCGCACGGTCACATGGTGTCTTATCTGTCCTGGTCCCAGAGAAAACACAGGTACATCCGGGAAAAGTGGCTGTCCTGGGTTGACAGGGAAGGGGTGGAGTTACAGTGCAGTACTCTACGAAAGTTATGAAAAATTCTCTCAATTTATTCCCACCCAGCACCCTACTTAGCTCCCCCAATTTGAGTGAAGTCCAAGTCTAGCCCAGGGATAATGGGGTTGGGATAGGGTTAGAAGATGTGTTCAGGGGGGCCTGGGAATGACTTTAAGGGTATGACACTGTGATATAGTATTTGGTCTTCCTCCCCCATGTATTGACATACAGAGATGACTGGTAGTTGGGGGCTACCACATAGCCTCAGGATGGGGACTGGCGGCCTGGGGACCTCTAATCAACCAAGTGATTAGAGGTCTGGAACTTTCAGCCCACCCTTACCTTGGGATGGAAAAGAAGCTGAAGGTTGTGTTGATAAACCAATGAGAAGTGATCTAATCCATCATGCCTGTGTAATGAAGCACCCATAAAAACCCAAAAGGACTGAATTCTGGAAGCTTCCAGGTAGCTGAATACATGGAGGTTCCTGGAGGGTGCCACACCCAGAAAGGGCATGGGAACTCCGTCCCCTTTCCCACATTCCTTGCCCTGTGCATCTCTTCCATTTGGCTGCTCATCTGTATGTTTTGTTATATCCTTTGTATAATAAACCAGTAAATGTAAGTGCGTGAGTATCTCCCTGAGTTCTGTGAGCTGTTCAAACAAATTAATCCAACTCAAGAAAGAGGGGCGGGGCCAGCGCCTTGGCGCAGTAGGTTAATTCTCCGCCTGTGGCGCCAGCATCCCATATGGGCACCAGTTCTAGTCCCGGCTGCTCCTCTTCCAATCCAGCTCTCTGCTGTGGCCTGGGAAATCAGTAGAAGATGGCCCAAGTGCCTGAGCCCCTGCACCCATGTGGAGACCAGGAAGAAGCTCCTGGCTCCTGGTTTTGGACTAGCACAGCTCCAGCCTTTGTGGCCATTTGGGGAGTGAACCAACAGAAGGAAGACCTTTCTCTCTGTGTCTCCCTTTCATTGTCTGTAACTCTACCTCTCAAATAAATAAATAAAAATCTTTAAAAAGGGGGGGAGTGTCGTGGGAACTCTGGATTTGTAGCCAGGATAGAAGTACAGGTGACAACCATCTATTTGCAATTGGCATATGAAGTGAGGGTAGTCTGTAGGACTCAGCCTCAGCATATGGGGTATGACACTTTGTTCAGGTCAATAGTGTCAGAATCAGACTGAATCGGAGGATACCCCGGCTGGTGTTTGTTGAAGAATCTGCTGCAGAATTTATTGCTGGGGCTGGCATTGTGGCCAAGCTGCCGTCTGCAACGCTGGCATTTCATATGGGCGCTTCAAGTCCCTGCTGTTCCAATTCCAAAGCAGCTCCCTGCTAATCATCTGTGAAGGCAATGGAAGATGGCCCAAGTGACTGGGCCCCTGCACCCATGTGGGAAATCTGATGAAGATCCTGGCTCCTGGCTTTAGCCTGGGCCAGCGTTGGCTGTTGAGGCCATTTGGGAAATGAATCAGTCAGTGGGTGGAAGATCTCTCTCTCTGCAACTCTGCCTTTCAAATAAATAACATAAATATTAAAAAAATATTTCTTAGTATGTAAGGAAATAACCCCAAACACTCATGTCACAGAAGTGTTCTGTGTTGAGAGAATTGTAGAAGCTTCAGTTTGTTTTCCCCTGTATCGCTCAGGGGGCAAAGTATTTGGTTGACTTCCTACTCCGGTGGGATTTTTACATCTCTGTGTTCTTTCCATTTCCTGGAGCTTCTTCGTAGTCTCCTGCCGCCTGTGAACTCTTTGCTCATAAACTAACATACCTTAGCCAAAAAAACAAGGCATCATTGTCTCCCAAACATTGTGCAGTAGGTATTAACTGTTGTAACTTTGGTTTTTGTTACAGCTATCGAGTGTCTGGTATATGGTACACTTTAGTCAGGGTAACACTAGCTGCTCTAACAAAATCCCCCAAACTTGAGCTAGTTCATACAGCAAAGGATGGTTTCTCACTCAAGTTAAGCCCAGTGTCGGTTGCATGTGGGAAGTGGCGGCTCTGCTGCAAATCTCTGGGACCTAGTGTCCTGCCATCTAGTGACTCTGTGTTACCCTGAGGCCTCACAGTCAGTTACTCACTCATGTTAGAAACCTGTAGGACTGAATGGGCAGCTTTACTGGCCGGGCCTAGGCCGGTGCCCACCCCCTCTGTTCCCAGCTGCCCAGTTCTCCCTGACTGGGAGGGCTTGCAGAGAATGACCCGTTGGTGTGCCTGAGAAGGGTGGATACACATCAGCACACGCAGTTCCTGTCTCAGGTGCTGTCGCTTTGTTTCCTGAGCCAGTGTGAGCTACACACCCTGGTCTGTGGTTAGGCTTGCGCCAAGTGCCCCGGGGAAGATGGATGAAGCAAGGAGCTTATATCCGGCACTCATTCCGTGGCCCACAGGCAGTGCGCGTTGTCATGAGACACAGGCGCCGTAGCCGTGTCAATGGAACCTTCACAGGGAAAGGTCTGTCTACAGGAGAGGCTCCCTGCAGACAGGGGAAACGTGTCTCTCTCAGGTTATTACTAGTAGTGATTTTATGTTCCAGTGAATGCTGTGACATGCTGTCCATCAGAGGTTTTAGCTGGCCTGAATCAGTGGTCTTGAGAGAAAATTCCTCCCCTTCTCTGCCTCCTAAAGTAGCCTCTTGCTCAGTCTCTCTCTCTCTCTCTCTCTCTCTCTCTCTCTCTCTCTCTCTCTCACACACACACACACACACACACACACGTGTGGAAGGCAGAAACACAGTGAAGGTTCTTAACCTACTTACTGCCCCTACGAATAGTTGTGCAGCTTAGGCTCTCATTAATTACTTATTAATTACTTCTCAAAAAGTCAGCTTGAGAACATATAACGTATAATAACTTCAGCACTTATTTTACATTTTGGAGGCTTTTTCCGACTTTTATAATGTGAAATATGCAATGATTAGAGATCAGTAAGCCAACTTTAAAGAAAAATAATTAGTGTTCCTTTTTCATGTTCCTGGGTCACTTATTAAAATGTGTTCTGAGATCCCAAGGCCTATTTTTGGTAAAATCTTTCCATTATCCAACACTTACATGTGAATGAGGGTTCTTTCAATTCTTATTCAACCAAAATAAACTACTAGAATAAACACTAAAGTAGCAACTATTACATGCTACCCCAATTTAAAGTTTTGTGTCCTTTCCAAAAATACTTACAGCTGAAATACATGGGTAGGGCTGGTGGACTAGGGCAGGGAAAGGGGCCCTGATTTTTTCTGGGCTTTTAGCTTGTGTTTGATTTTTTTTTTTTTTTAAGATTTATTTATTTCAGAGGCAGAGAAAGAGATCTTCGATCTGCTGGTTCACTCCCCAAATGGCCTAAATGGCTGGAGCTGAGCCAATCTGAAGCCAGGAGCCAGGAGCTCCTTCTGGGTCTCCCAAGTAGGTGCAGGGGCCCAAGCACTTGGGCCATCTTTTACTGCTTTCCCAGGCCATAGCAGAGAGCTGGATCGAAAGAGGAGCAGCTGGGACACCCACATGGGTGTGCTGTGGGCAGAGGCTTAGCCCGCTATGCCAGTGTCGCCCATTGTATTTAATTCTGATAGTTCATCATTCACCTCCATGTGCCCTGAAAAAGTAATGCTGTCTGTGTCTGTGACCTCATGTGAGCAACTCCTTTTAAAAATTATTTTCAGAGGCCAGCATTGTAGCATAGTAGGTTAAGCCTTTTCCTACGGCACTGGCATCCCATATGGGCGCCGGTTTGTGAGCTGGCTGTTCCTTTTCCAATCCAGCTCTCTGCTATGGCCTGGGAAAGCAGTAGAAGATGGCCCAAGTGCTTGACCCCCTGCACCTGCATGGGAGACTGAAAGAGGCTCCTGGCTTCGGATCAGTTCAGCTCCGGCAGTTGTGGGAGTGAGAGAGTTTGGAGAGTGAGCCAGCAGATGGAAGACCTCTCTCTCCCTCTCTCTGTAACTCTGCCTTTCAAATAAATCTTAAAAAATTATTTTCAGAAGAACCTCAGTGTATAAGATGGACAAACTCCTTCTCAGCAGAGGTGGACGGGCCTCCAGAACTCCTTCCAGGTCTGAAGGGGAGGGCAGGCAAACCTTTTCCAAGCCTGGTTTCCTTAGAAGCTTCGAATGGACGCTTGTCAAACCTCACTAATCCCATGCCCTATGCAATCCTAACACTGCTGTCTGTGTGACTGATTTTCCTAGCTGCCACCATCAACCCTGCCCCCACTTCGGCGGGGAGGGACCTTAGTGGGACCCAGGGTGTGCTGTTGATCAATGACCTGTGTCCTCTTACCAGAAGGGGTCACCTGACTGGACAATGAGGAAGGGCAGCAGTTGGTTCTGAGCTATTGCTCCTTTCTTTCTTCTTGCCTCCAAGAGAAAATTCTGGTAACCTGTACCACTCCCACACATTCTCGGTATGCTTTTGTTTAAGTGCAGCTTTTCTTCCTAATGAGCTCTGTTCCTCAAGTGGAGCTGGGAGGAAAAATCGAGACCTTGGGAATATGGGAATCCTTTGCGAATTATCTTACGTTAATGAGACTGGGAAGGGAAATCTAGTTCAGCTGTGCAAATTAGCTTGCTGTTCTGGATCTTGAGTTAAATTGCAGATTCTAATTAAATGCCCCCAAATAACTATGAAGTGGCTTCTGAGATCTTTTTGACACAGGTTTCTCTGTAGATGTTCCCTTTTCTATATCCAGCAATCTCAGGATGCCTGTAATACAAATTGCCCACCTAAGGAAAGCAGGCAGGTGGAATGAGCAGGGACCCTGCACCGGGAGGAGAATGGGGTCAGAGTGGATGGGTTTGGCAGCCTTTTAGGGCTGGTGAGGTATTGGGATACAGATGCGGCCCTCTGTTAGGGGGTGTGTCAGCACTGTCCCAGGTGAAGGGGCTGACAGGCACACAAAGGAGGAGCTGCTTCTTCATGCTAAATTTATGCCCAGAGTGCTGCCCCTGCCTGTGGCTAGCACGGGAGCAAATTTGAGTGACTGAGGATAACAATAAGGGAAGACAGAACAGTCCCTGGTGATCATACCCCCAGATACGGCCATCATCCTAACATGCACTCCTCCTGGCCTTTTCCCTCTGTGTTGTGTCTTTTTAAATGGCTACAACCAGAGCACAGGTGGGATATTTCATTAAAACACACACGATCCATTTGTTCATGCTGTGTTGTCTCTCTTATGGCCATTGGGAGAACTGAATACCTTTTTTATTGAAGAGTAGAAATCACTAGAGTCTAGCTTAAGGAATTTTCCCACAGTGAAGTCGCTCGCGGAAGCAGCACATAGATCAAGCAATAGAGCATTTCTAGAACTGCAGAGCCGCTCCCTGCCAGCAGCCCCCTCCAAGATGGCACTTTCCTGAGGAATCCACAGATTCGTTTGGCCTGTGCTTGAGCTTCATTCAAATGGACTCGCCTGGAGTGGGCTTCTCTGTATTTGACCTTCGACATTGTCAGATTCACCCATGCGGTTTCATCGTTCTGTTGATGAACCTTTGGATTGTGGTGTCTCATGTTAGGAGTGCAGCTGCTCTGAGCAGTGTCTACATGTTCTTGGTGACTGTAAGTGCATTTCTGTTGCTGGTTCCACTGTGAGCTGGCATGGGGACATGTGCCCCTTGAATCGAGACTGCCAATTTTCTTTCTTTCTTTCTTTCTTTTTTTTTTTAAAGATTTATTTATTTGAAAGACAGAGTTACAGAGAGAGGTAGAGACAGAGAAAGGTCTTCCATCTGCTGGTTCACTCTCCAATTGGCCACAGTGGCCGAAGCTGCGCCAATCCGAAGCCAGGAGCTTCTTCCGGGTCTCCCACGTGGGTGCAGGGGCCCAAGGACTTGGGCCATCTTCTACTGCTTTCTCAGGCCATAGCAGAGAGCTGGATCTTCAGAGGAGCAGAAGACTAGAACCGGTGCCAATATGGGATGCCAGCGCTTTAGGGGCCTGGGTGTTAACCCACTGAGCTACAGCGCCGGCCCCAAGACCGCCAATTTTCTAGAGTGGTTTACACCCCCCAGCAAAGTGTCAGGTCCAGTTATTCCATGTCCTTGCCAACACTTGGTGTGGTCTTTTTTGTTTCATGTGTTCTAGTGGGTGTGTGGAGATAGCTCATGGTTTCAATTTGCATTTCTCTAATGATGAGCTTGGTGAACTTTTTGGGTGTTTATTGGCTTTAACATAATCATTTTAATAGTTGTATGTGTCTTACATATATCTTACGGCTGTTCTAGAGTATAGTCACCTATAGCTGGGCGTTTAGATTGCTTTCTGTCTTTGCTGTCACAGACAGTGATATAGTAAGCATCTGTGTCCAGAGGTCTTTTTGGTGTTCTGGTCTATTGGCAAGAATTTTGTTATTGTTTACAAATTTCGTTGGTATTTACCATGTGCTTGTACCACTTTCAGATGTTTTCAGTAATACAGGAATGTCGCCTGCAGCTCCTGTCAGTCCTGCAGCAAATTAGAACAGACTCTTTTAGAGGACTAATTTAGGTGAAGATAGATACACTTAGCATTACCTCTTCATTACTGTCTGTGGGGAGCAACCCGGACTGGACTGAGTTACTGGAATTAAGACTTATTCTATGCATCTGCTCTCCCACAATATGGCGCTGGGAGAGGAGAAAAACAGCTTCTACACAGCTGCCTCCAGTTCAACCAATAAACTGTAGGACTTGCTCCTGATTGGAGGAGAGCAGCGTACTCGGCGTGTGGGCAGCCGAGTTGGGATTGGCGGAGGAGGACTATAAAGGAGGAGAGAGACGGCATGCACCAGGAACATCTATGGGGAACATCTAAGGGGAACACCTGTGCAGCCCCCGAGAGAGCCGGCCGGCGGTGTGCCGCTCCCCTGCGGAAGTGGGGAAAGTGGCCAGGGGGAACCGCCCTTCCACGGAGGTGGAAGGGACGGCAGCCAACCCGGGAAGAACCAGCAGCAAACCCGGGGAGGGCCGAGCAGACAAAAGAACAGCGCAGGGTCCTGTGTCGTTCCTCCACGAAGAGGGGGAGCGACACTGTCAGTGGCTTCGTTTCCAAAATGTGTATCTTCTTTCATGAATGCATACCATTTTTACTTGCCTCATTAATGTTTTTTGGGTTATTTTATGTAAGCATTACTATGGAATGTACGTTTTAGCACTGCAAGTACTTGCACAGCCTTGCTGTTTTCATTTTGTGTTTTTTGACTTGGGTACATCAGCAAACCGGTGTCTTCCCTGTGACTTCCCCCTCCAGGCCTCTGCCCTCTCTGCTCAGATGCGCAGGCTGAGGTTCCTGGGCATCTGCAAGCAGGCACAGCCTGCAGGAGCAGCTGAGTCTACCTGAGGGCTAAGCACCTTACCTGCTGGTGTCCAGTCCCCAGATCCCGACACTTAACGTTAGCTCCTGGGTGGGGCTCCAGGCTCTGCCCCAGGACTGAGTTAGGGCCTGGGGATTCCATTCAGCAGGAAGGTTCCTCAGAGCCAGGCAGCAGCAGCAGCAGTGTGTGAACCTGGTGCCTCTGTGGAGCCTTCCATCCTCGCGTATTTGGATTTCTTTCTAGCAACCGGCGCGGTGGGCCGCATACAGCTGTCCTCATCCTAGCACGAAGCAGAGCCTCTGAGGGGCCCGCAGCTTCTCCCTGTGCTTTGTGGTGGTGGTGGGGTGGGGGGAAGGTAGGACTCATCTCTCTGTTTTCCCAAAACCACAGCTTAGCTGCCCGCATGAGTGTGTAGGGCAGCCCCAGATTTCCACAACAAAGCACAGGGAGCATGGAGAGGAATGTGCATTTTCACATTCTTTTGGGTTTAAGCAAAACTTGTCATTTTTTAGCCAAAAAGTTAGATTGGGATGGGGAGCTCAAACCAGCATGGAGTAACTCCTGGGTCTTCTCTCCCAGTTCAGGCATTGTGTTCTCGGGAACTTCATGTTGTTAAGCTTAAACTTTTCCCTTTTCAGATGATGGATTTGGATGTACTTCTTTGAAGAAATGCCACATGGTCCAAGAAGAAACATGTCCTGTAAGTCATTTTGGTGAATTGGCTCAGGTGTAGGGGTCCGGGGCCTTGGGTTCAGAGGTCTCCAAGGTAGACAGCCTTGGAGAAGACAGGACCTCTGGATATAGGGACACCTTTGAGGGGGGTGTTTGGAACGAGGCCCATGGCTCAGCCTAAGGACTTTAACTTCCAAAGGTGAGCTCCTTTTGGAGACAGCAGAGCTGTAGTATGTAACAGCCGACAAAACATGAAGCAGCTTTCTTGCTGTTTAAGCTACTTCTGAGAACGGAGTGGGAGTCCATGCTCTGCCAGGGTCAGCATCCGCCGGACTCAGCTGGTCATGGCGCTCTGCCCATTGCCCTCCCCGCCACGGCACCTGGCACTTCAGTTAAGTGTACACTGTCACTTTCACACCTTGCCAGAAAGAAAACGCAAGACCAAGGCCCACGGGCAATTCGTGTAGCCCTGGCAACAAAGTGAGCAGGCCACAGACGCAAGCTGGGCCTCTCTGGTGTGCTACAGCCACCGCCCCTCTAGCAGAGATGCGGTGAATCCACTGAAAACTTGAAAGGTTCCCTGAGACTTGCCAATCAAAGAGCATAATTGGGCAAGAAAGAGAATCTCAAAAGCCATATTTTAAGCCATCCTTAATGCGGCCTATCTTTGTTGACGTCATTTCTTTATGGGATCCCGTGGGTGCGAGGAGGGCAGAGTGACCAGAAGGGATTGAGAGCAGCAGACACCCCACGCTGGGTCCTCTCCTGCCAGAGGACCTTGGTCCCTGTGTGTCACCTGCGTTAGTTCACATTCTGTCTCCATGAATGTCTCAGTCACCATCCTCATGTTTGCTCACCAAGGCTCTTCTCCCATTTCTCAGGGTTTGCCACCTTAGGCGACTAGGGCCCGGTGCCAGCGCTCCCCGCCCAGGAATCAGACACGGTGTGACCCAGGAACAAGAAGCACATCCTCACCAATGACATCATGACAGCAAGAGAGCACAGCCCTCGCCATGGCGCCAGGGCCCGTGCGATGCAGCGGGCTTCCACCATCGATGTGGCAGCCGACATGCTGGGCCTCTCTCTGGCAGGTGAGCCACAAGGGGCCTGCACCGGTTTCCTGCTGGGAGTTGGATCTTGCAGTTCCCACACTGGGGCAGTGCTCCGAGGGTGCAGCCTGCCTATAGCCAGGCTCAGCCCCATGTGGCTGCCCCCTGCTGGAGAGGTAACACTTGCATGGTATCCTTCTGGCTGGAACAGGAAGTAGGGAGGGGGAAGTTGGTTCTCTTGCTGGGAACTGCTTCTGCTGGAACCCAACCTTGTCATTTTTCTACTTCAGGTAGGCACCTCCAGGGCTTGTCTGCCATTAGGTGGTGTGTGACTGTCCACTCGGCCTGCCTGCCACATGCTCAGGCCATGATAAAAGTCACCTTGGGCTAGTCAAGCTGCCCCTTGGCATGCCCGCATCCCCCAACAGAGTGCTGAATCAAGTCCCATCACCTCTGCTTCCAATCCAGCTTTATGCTAATGCATCTGGGGAGGCAACAGATGATGGCTCAAATGCTTGTGTCCCTGCCATTAGGTGGGAGACCCTGGTGGAGTCTCAGGCTCCTGACTTTGGTCTGGCCCAGCCCTGGCTGTTGCAGACATTTGGGGAGTGAATCAGAAGATCCATCACTCCCTCTCTCTCTCTCTCTCTCATTATGCCTTTAAGTAGGTGGAAAAAAAATATTTACAAAACACTGCATTGTGGGCAGGTAGACCTGATCAAAAAGGGGGGCTTGGTCTTGGGATGTGAGACCCCTTAGAAATCTCAAAAATGAAATGTTTAGCAAACTGAATGAATCATATATAAAAACTGAGGGGTGGGGTGGGCAGTAGAGTGTTGAATTTTCCTGTATTAAACCCAAAAGCAAGGTGATTTTTCTTTTATTTTCTATTCAGGAAACATACAGGATCCAGATGAGCCCATTTTAGAATTCAGTTTAGGTGGGTATCTTTTAAATTTTTCTGTTTGAACATGCGTTGCTTAAAAATAAAAACACAACCACAGCTGTGGGTTTGTTTCAGAGAACGTCTGTTGCCACCAGTGCTAGAGTGCTTCTGAGACGAGGCCATGGATTTCCTGTGGGTGAGGGGCTGCGTGTCCCCGCAGGCTGGCAGCTTCTGGGGATGGTAGCCTACCTAGGGCTACCAGCAGAGACCCCCCCCCCATACACCCACACCTCTCCATGGGAGAGGAAGGGAGAGGTGAGACAGGTGGGCTTGGGGCTGTGCTTTGTCACTGTCTGACTGTTACAACCTTGCGTGGTTGAGTGTAGCTCTCCCACCCTTGGTTTCCTATTCCGTACATGGTGGTAATGACACCTGTGTGCACTTTCTCAGCAAGGATGAGAGGAGATACTGAACTAAAAGCTGGATGCGAATGTGCGGGTTTGGAGTCAGGAAAATGTGGCATCCCCAGGACTTAGCCAGGAGGCTGGAGAGCTGCTGGGTGGCCCGAGACACTTGTCCAGTGTCCCTCTGCCTGTCTCTCTAACCCTTGCTGTTGGAGAGCATTTGGTTAACAGCATGGTAATGATGATGGGAGGTGGTATGACATAGAAGCGCCACCTTCTGAGGAGTCAGATGACCTGACTGTGCCAAACCGGCTGCACCACCTTGCGCCTACTGCTTGACTTGCTGGACCACATGCTGAATAGGGTGTTACTGCTGGTTTGAGAGACAAAGGTAACCAAGGCAATTAACCTCCCACCCCCAAAGACTTGGACAAATGGCAAAACCCATAAAAATGTAAGTACATGTAATATAAAACTCTGGAAATGTCCCCATTTCAGATTCAATCCTCTGAGCAAGTTCACAGGGTTTTTCCCAACCTTGCCTTGCTGGCTGGTTCTGTAGGGGTGCCATGCACGGTGCAGTGTCCCGGGAGTGGGAGGCTTGGGAAGGGCAGCCTGTGATCCCGTGGAGCTCTCACACAGTTGCCTGGCCTCACCATAGAAGAGCTGTATCACTTCTCACAAACGACAAAGCTGACCCAAGGAGTTCAGGGTAACATACTTCCAAATTCCCCCTTATCTTAGATCAACCCAGACATCGGGACAGACAAGGAACAAAAACACAGACTGTAAGCAGTGAGGCAGTTTTTGGAACCCTGAAATGTAACCTGGGCCAGAGGGAACAGATGAAGGACTAGTGAGAAGGAGAAGGGAGTAGGGTCACACCTGTGTGCGCGGTGGTAGAGGCCAGAGGATTTGTCTCCGAGGCACTGGGACGGTCAGGTGACAGAAGCCGGGGCATAATGGAGATGTGTATAAAGAAGAGGCTGGGCTCAGCATGGCAGGGGCTCTCGCTGCTTCTGCATTTCTCAAGAGAATACATCTCCAGTCCCTGCACGATCAATTTCCTGAAGTAGACATTTGAATTGCTTCCAAGTTTGCCTGTTAAGAATGAAGCTGCAGCGAACGTGTGCATGCCAATCTTTGGTTGGACAAAAGTCCACTCATTTTTAAGAAAGAGGTATTAGAAAGAAGGCTGCTGGATGTTGAGTGTGCAGGCTGGGCCAGGTGGGCCCATGCCAGTGAGTGGGTGCTGACTGGCCTGCTTTTGGTGAGGTTCCAGAAGCCCGGTGTCTCTTCGCCCCAGGGAGGAGTGAATGCCTTATTTTTCTCCAGAGAAAGAGTCTCCTGGCTGGAGGAATAAGGATGAGAGAAGAGTGGCAGGAGGGAGGGAAGTCATTATTCAATAATGACTTCCACTTAATCCTGGATGTTTTGTCTGGCTCCTCACTCTGTCTCCTCTGGCTTATATTTCAAAACTAGTTGCAGCCCAAATGTCATTAATTGTATAATGTAGACATAAATTGTGGTATCTTCATACCATGAGATGGGGCTCATCAGTTAAAAAAATGAGTTGTCAATACATATAATGACAAATGAATCTCAAAATCATTCCATTTATATGAAATTCAAGAACAGGCAAAACTGTAGTGATGGAATCAGACTGTGGTCACCGCAGCGGAGAAATTGGGAGGTACGGGGGAGCTTTATCGTCTGTTGAAAAAGTTCTCTTTCTTGTTTTGTTGATGGTTGTGTGTGTGTTTATTATGGTTATCCAAATACATTGAACTGAAATGTAAGCTGTTTGTATTTTATTATGTTCAATAAGTAACGAAAGTTCATAAACAGATGGGAGAAGATATTTCCAAAGGGACAACCAGAGAGCCAAAATTATTTCTAGGAAATAAAAATCAGTCTCTAAATTTGCAGTCACCAGTGGACATTTTGAAAGTGGAATTCTGAAGGCAGGAATGGCAGAATGAAGCCCCTCTAAAAAATCTTCTCTTCCCTAAAGGCAATGAGAATACTGCCCAAAATATGGAAATCAATTGTTTCATAACTCTGGAAATTAACCAACAGCTAGTGACACCCTGGGGAGCATTTATCAAGAAAAATAGCTGTCTCCGGGAGAACAGAGATCTCGATGGTATTTTCTCATGCCTTACTGCTGCTCTCCTCTCCCCAGTTCCCACACTTGAAAACAAACATCCTTGAGGTCGTGGTCAAAACCAGCAGCCTAGAAGGGAACAGAACAACCTAGAAGGCTTGGAGGTCCTACGAAGTTCCATTCTCGACCATAGAAGTTCCCCAGAAGACCCCCTTGCAGGCCTTGTCTTCATTTGACCTAACTCAGGATTTACCCCATGGGAAGTTTTCCCTTGAGAGTGTTTGCCAGAAATGATCAGTGGCAGTTATTAACATCACAATGCCTAAGGCAGTAAACTGTTGAGAGAAACAAGAAGCTTCCAAAAAACTTTAAGGGAAAAAAAAAAAAAATGAAGAGAGAAGGCTGGGGAATAGAACGTTCACAGAGCTTTGAACAGTTCTTGATACGTGAGCATTCCTGGGGCTCTAGAAGGTCAGCATCTGTGTGCAACAGTGTACGTGTCCAGGGCCGTGTACAACAGTGTACATGTCCAGGGCCGTGTGCAACAGTATACATGTCCATGGCCGTGTGCAACAGAGTACATGTCCAGGGCCGTGTGCAACAGTGTACATGTCTAGGCCATATGCAACAGTGTACATGTCCATGGCCATGTGCAACAGTGTACATGTCCATGGCCATGTGCAACAGTGTACATGTCCAGGGCCATGTGCGTGCTCAGGCAAGAACTGAGAGGCCATAAATAGTCACCCTAGCCTGACCTGGACGCTCTATGGAAGCCAGAAGTGCAGACCGAATTACACACTGAACACTGATGGTGGACCCCGATGTGTTCACAGAAACTAGTCCAAACCACCACAGATGTCTGGTTCCTGCCGTTTAAGGAAATCTCTGTCTAATCATTATCCAATCACCAAGCTAACCAAATAGTCACTTCAGTGGCTACAAATGACAAAGAATATTTACTTTATGAATTTCATCAGGGAAGGCACAGACAGCAACAGCAGCCCAAAAGAGCAGCAACAGCAAACCCTGGGGGTTTGTGGGTGGTATTGGATTTCCATGGTTGCTGCATTAAATTATTTAAAATGTCTAATTTTCAAAAAAAAAAAAAAAAAACAGCTGTGAAAGTGTGACCCATACATAGGGAAAAAACCAAACCTGCTCATTGGAAACTATCCCCAAGGAAGCACAGCTGTTTTAGTTAAAGATTTAAAATCAGCAATCTTAAATATGTTCAAAGAACTAAAGGAAAGTATGAGAACAGTGTCTCACCAATGGATAATGCTAATTTAAAAAGAAAGAAATAAATAATTCTGAAACACACATTTATTGAGAAGCTGTAGATTTCAGCAAGCAGAAGAACAAATCAGCAGACTTGGAGCTGGGTCAGTTGAGATGCTCCAGTCTCAGGAGTAGAAAGAGAAAGGAGAGCGAAAAAGTCAAGTGTCCACACGAAGAATTGTGTATAAATGTTCATAGCAGTATTCACAATAACCAGAATGTGGAAGCAGCCAGAACAAACATCAGCTGACGAATGGGTAAACAACTGGTAATACTTCCATAGGATATTCTCCCATTCAGAAATAGTGATACTTCCATAGAAAGAGTATCCACCCTCACAAAAAGTATAAATGAGCCTTGAAAATATGCCAGATGGAAGAAGCCAGACACAGACGGCCGCACACTGTATGGCTCTGTTTCTGTGAAATGTCCTGAATAGAGACCGGTTTACCGACTGGAAGTGGGTTAGTGGTTCCTGGGGAGCTGGAGGAGGAGACAGGGGCACTGACTGCTTGTGGTATAGGTTTGTTTCTCTCTTTCCTCAGTGATGACAGTGTTAAGGAATTAGTGGTGATACTGCACCATTCTGTAAATACCCTAAATCCCACTGAACTGTACACTTTAAGAGAGTGAATTTTATGGTATGTCCATTATATCTTAATAGAAAACATTTTTTTTTTTTAAATCGAGAGAATACTACTGAAAATGTGCATCTGTGAAGGGAAAAGAAGGAATAACATCACAGCTCAAAAGGAAAACTAAGAGATTGTGAGTGAAGAGACAGGACAGGTTCTGGAGTTCTAATGCTTGGTTGGATCAGTGTAAGTGAGGGAGACAGAGAAGCAGGCCAGAAGTAGGGAGGAATCCTTTCCTGAGAGAGAGGTGCCCCTCCCACCCAGATTGTTTACCAACTGCCAGGCATCTCATTGTCAAACTTCGAAATTCCGGGGGTAAAATTTGGCAACACGAAACTCAAATCCTGCCATTAGAGTAAATGAAAACGAGAAAAACGAGCAGACCTAAGAAATGCTGGGCCCCTGTCTTCAGAAGACTGATAGGGTGGTAGAAGAAGATCGGAGGATGCAGGCCCACTTACGCCTTTGAGGCCTTGCCCTGATTCCTGAGAGCAGGCTGAGATGTGAAGACAGAACAATGCTGCAGACAGACCCTCAGTGCTGAAGTATGAAGTGACAAAGACTGTTCTCTAGGGCCCACAGGGCAGGGGTTCTTGGTGCCACCCCCTTCACATGGATTTCACTTCCCCCTTACCTTTAGTGGAAGGGGGACCACAAGCAGGTGTGCACAGATCCCACTCAGTTCCTGAAAATAAATGAATTTACCCTAGGATGCTGGTGTTCCTTCGAGCCAGGCAGAAGCAATCGTAAATTTTCTCTGGAGAAAGGCAGAAGCATCCTAGGCTTCAAATAATTTCTACACACAGTTTTTTGAAATGTAATAGCATGAAATCATGCATTCTCAGAAACAGGTCAAAAGAAACACGAACAGAAGGAGCAAACAACAGAAACAGACATACAGGGATTCTAGATACCAGAATAAATAGAAAAAATGCTAAAATAACCGTTAACCTGTGTCTTAGTCTGTTTAGGCTGCTCTAACAGAGTATCAAAGGCTGGTGGGCTTAGATCACAGAAATTTATTTCTCACAGTTCTGGAGGCTGAAAAGGCGAAGATCAAGGTGCCAGCAAACCTAGTGTCTGGTGAGGGCCCGCCTCCTGGTTGTAGATGGCGGTCAGCTGTGTCTTCATGAGAGCAGAAGGAACAGGCTCTCACATCTCTCCCTCTAAGGACACTACGCCCTCTTATGAGGATCCTAATCACCACCATCATTGGGAGATGCCTCCTCTCCTGATACCAGTACCTTGAGTATTGGGATTTCAGCATTAAAATTTGGAGGGAGGAAACCAGTTATCTAGTCCATAACATTATTTCAAAGGAGATTAAAGACATTATTGAACACTTCATCAGAGAAGCAGAACCCATAAAAGAAACCAAATGGATATTCTAGAATTTAAAAAATAACAAGTTTGAAAACCTATGGATGGGTCTAAAAAACATATTAAGCATATTCTACACAACTGAAGAGAAAATTAGTGATATAGGTCAAGAAGAAAATTCCAGAATGAAGCCAGAGAGAGAAGACAGTGTTAAAAAAAAAAAAAAAAAAAAAAAAAAAAAAAAAAAAGCAGTCTCTGGAGTGAGACGTCTCACATGTATTTATTTTGTGTCTAAAAAGGAACAGAGAGAGAGACGGGTCAGAGCAATGTTGGAGCATTTCTCCCAAGCCAATAAAATGCAGTGAGTCACAGAACAGAAAATAGACCTAGACACATCAGAGTGAACTACAGAGCGCCAAACCCAATGGGAAAACCATACCAGCAGCTAGAGAACACACACAATGCTCAAAGTAGCAACAATTGGACTGAGTGCTGACTTCATAACCAAAAAATAGAAACCCAGAGACGATCTTTTTAAAGAGTTAGGAGAAAATAACTGCAGAGAAAATAACGTTCAAGAACCAAGGTGCAATGAATACATTTTCAAACCGTAAACAGCCAAAAGACTGTGTCCATGCCAGGCCTGCACTAAACCCAGTGCGGGGATGCTCCTCAGGAGGCACGTAGCTCCAGATGGAAGTTCATGGATGTCCAAGTCCAAAAACATGAGCAGGACTCTGGGGTAAACACCTGGGTGTAGCTGAGTGGACAGTGATTATATAAAATAAACACACATGTGTGCTAACACAAGTGTAGCTTTGTTAGTGTCAGACAAAATTGTTAGAACCAAAAGGAGCAAAGGGAGCCATGTGCAATGGTTAGATCGTTGCCGCTTATCTCAAAGGACAGTGATAGCCAATGAAAACATACTCCCAGTGAGTATGATGAATGAAACTCCGGTTGATCTCTGCTCAGAACACACCAAGACGTTGCTGCCTCCCTCCCCTCCTTCACTTTCATCCTACTTCACTGATTTGCTTCTAATCTCTCCTCTACCCTTTCTTTAACTCATCTCTGTTAGTACCTTCGTTCTGTCCCATCCCTCCTCCTCTCCCTGCCTTTTCTGTTTGTCTAACCCATTGTAGGTGTGAGAATGTTTTTAAATCAGAGTTTTTAAATTTTCAATTTCATTTTAATTGTGATCAACCGTACGTAGCGTAAAGTTTAGCACCGTAGCCATTTTTAAGTAATCAGGGGCATTAAGTATGTTCACATTGCTGTACAGTCATTACTACCATCCATCTCCAGAATTTTTTCATTGTGAAAAACTGAAATAGAGTTAATAAATTTTAATGTTCTCTATTCTTAATTTAAAAGGGAAAAAGCGAACATTTTTAATTCTAAATGAGCCCTGTCAGAAAAGCAGATTATTTTTGCCGCTGTTAAACTTTGATTGACCATATAGTAAATCCAGGATATCCATTTTTTTTTTTCACATTCTAGTACCTCTTTAATAAGGAAGTGTCTTACAATCAATGATACATCACTGTTTAAGGACAAGAGAGTTTTGGTTTTTTTCCTCTCATAGTATGCTTGACAACAAGGAGCATGCTAGATTCAATGAAGAAAGAAGATTATCTTTTGCAAGATTTTTAATATCATTCAGTTTTCAAACCAAAGTGTTTCTACAAGGAATCTTTAATTCTGAAAGCTAATATTTCTAAAAATCTTTATTTGTTATGAGTTTTTTAAAAGATTTATTTATTTATTTGAGAGGCAGAGTTACAGATAGAGAGAGGGAGAGACAGAGAGATTTTCCATCTGCTGGTTCACTCCCCAAATGGCCACAATGGCAGGAGCTGTGCTGATCTGAAGCCAGGAGCCAGGAGCTTCTTCTGGGTCTCCCACATGGGTACAGGGGCCCAAGCACTTGGAGCATCTTCCACTGCTTTCTCAGGCCATAGCAGAGAGCTGACTGGAAGAGGAGCAGCCAAGACATGAACTGGCGGCCCATATGGGATGCCAGCTCCACAGACGGAGGTTTAACCTACTATGCCATGGTGCCGGCCCCATTTATTACAAATCTTACAAAGAATAAATGAGAGCAGTGCCTTACTTTAAAAACAAAACAAAACAAAACAAAAACCTGGTGCTGGTGCTGTGGTGGAGTGGGTAACCCCACCACCTGTAAGCCTAGCATCTCATGTGGGCGCTGGTTTGTGTCTAAGCTGTTCCTGTTCCGATCCAGCTCTCTGCTAATGCAGCTGGAAAAGCAGTGGAAGATGGCCCGAGTTTGGGCCCCTGCACCTGCATGGGAGACCCAGATGAAGCTCCTGGATATAGGCTTCTACTTGGCCCAGTGCTGGCCATTGTGACTATCTGGGGAGTGAGCTAACAGGTAGAATCTCTCTCTTTTTTTGTTTCTGTCACTTTCTCTCTGTAATGCTAATTCTCAAAATAAATAAGTCTTTTTTAAAAATAAAAAAATAAATTTTAAAAAGCTGCATTTATTTTGCTGTAGAATTTTCATTTTCTTCCAGCATATGTCAGTCTACAAACCAAGACACATGGGGCACCAGCCGCTTAGAGGTGGCCACTGCAGCCTTGGATGCAAAGGGGTGTCGCTATTCCATAGACTGCAAGGCTTCTTAGCTCAACTGTTGGAGTCCAGTGAGGCACTGAATTCAGGCTGTAAGGATCAAGTCCCAGAGGCTTGTGGTTTTGTGTTCCTTTCCATGCAGCCTTGTGCTGCAGTGAGGGCCTTCAGGTCTTTCAGGACAGGAGAGGCTGTTAAGAGACGGTCTCGTATTTTAAAATTCACCTGCCTGTGGCCACTGACAATGTCTCTTCCCTCTGGGGGTCTTTTATTCCCTGTGCTTTGTTTGAGTGTGTTTGGAACAGAGAACTAACTAGAACCTGATTGCAAAGGACTCATTTCTTTCTCATCTTATCTTTACAGCTTGCAGTGAGTTGCATACGCCTTCGCTAGATCGAAAACCAAATAGTTTTGTAGCAGTGAGCGTCACCACCCCTCCTCAGGCCTTCTGGACAAAGCACGCACAGACGGAGATCATTGAGGTGGGTGCTGCTGCTTGCTCTCCTCAAGGGAGTGCCAGACGTGCCTGCGCCGTCTTGTAGCCCTGATGGGACTGGGACTGGGGCTGGAGCTGGGGTCAGAGGTGGGGGGATTTAGTTACCCCAGCATCTGCGGCTGCAGTTGGATTATATGAATTGTTGCTGTTTCTCTGTGGAGTGTGATTAGGTTGATGTTTAGCCTTTATGATGACTGATTAATTATTGGCTGGTTATTTTTGAAGAGTGATCCTGATTCTTTCTCGTCATTTCCAATTGCATGCCGCATTTAGAGAACTGTGTTCAAAGCTTGGAGGAGTGCTACTATTAACTTACCCTGTTGCCAGGACGTATCTCTATTTGTGTTGGTTTTTATTTTTCCAGCTGTTGAGTTTTGTGTGATACTTCTGCTCTTTCCTTTAAATTAGTTGATATCTATTCAGTGTGGGAGTTTTTACAGAATCCTTTCCGACAATTGAGCACATCACATAAGCTATTGCCTTAGTATTGGAGTTGCTGGTTTGCTACAGTTGCATTTGTAACGTGAAGAATCACCAAACTGAAACTGCATTTCCGTTTCATGTTTTAGAAGCTAAAACCCCTCTTGTGGTGTCTTAGAAGTTTGTTTCCAAGTTCAAGTTGACAATTCTGTTTTCTGAGCGTTTGTTGAGCTCTGTCTATGTGTGAGGCATAGTGCCAGGCACTGTAGATGATAGGTAGAACAGGGGCGCAGTCCCTGCCCTCCGGCGTTCCCCAGCCTGTCAGTAGGGAGGCACAGATGAATCTGTCTACCTCCCTACACTGCGGAGTGTGGGAAGTGTTGGTAGAAAAGGGACAGCAGCACTGGAGTCCTGGCGTCCCATCCAGCCCTGAGGGTCGGAGCAGCTTCCCAGGGGAAGCTGAAAGAAATGACGCCTCAGCAGGTTTGCAGCAGGGCCCAGGACTCACCAGCTCCCAGGTGATGCCCTTGCTGCCGCCCTGTGGGCCTCACACGGAAGAAAATGCCAGAGTTTCATGCTAGCTATGCAAAGGCATGGCAGTTGGAAAGCTTCATGCAGGTTTGGGGAAAACACTTGCTTGGTGTGGGCAAGGCACAAGTGGGAAAGACGGGAAAGGAGGCCCTGGAGTCCAGGCCAGGGACTTTGCCACACAGCATACAGTAGCCAGCTGGTACGGGCCCTTGTGCAGGGGAGCCTCCTGACCAGAGGTCGTGACTCACACAGGCGTTTGGCATCCGATTGGCAGTGGGATGCATGTAGGAGATCTCTGGAGATGGCACTTGGCGGTAGTTCTTAGTCACTGGATGGCAGGCAGTGACAGCGAACCAGACACCAAAGCCGAGTTTTTAACCTGATTGGAAGGAGATTGGAGATGGGTGGGAGGAGAAGGGCAGGTGGAAGAAGAAGTGGAGCTGGGTTGAGGCCCCAGGAAGTCTCCAGGAGGGCTGACCAACAGGCCTTAATGGACTAGACCTGGGGCTGCAGAGAGAAGATGGACAGAGGCAGACGCTGAAGCAGGTACAGCCTCGACAGGATTGGTTTGGCCAAGGAGCCAGTAACCATGGCCCGAGAAAGAGGATGTGATATATCCCTGCTTTAGGGCAGGGCTAAACTGCCAAGAAATAGCCTCTTGTGATCCAGAAACTAGCAATTGGTCCTAAAGAAGAACTTACAAGTCAGGCTTTAATTGTTCCAAACACAGTATTTTAGAAATAATAAATGACTTAAACCGTTCCTTTCCCCTTTCATCTCCCTGTTTGTACATCTTAAAGGATCTGTCCACAATCATAAATCCAAATACACAATGCACCTAAAGTTGTGATACTAAGAATTCATGTGGCCGGCGCCGCGGCTCACTCGGTTAATCCTCCGCCTTGCGGCGCCAGCACAGCGGGTTCTAGTCCTGGTCGGGGCACCGGATTCTGTCCCGGTTGCCCCTCTTCCAGGCCAGCTCTCTGCTGTGGCCCGGGAGTGCAGTGGAGGATGGCTCAAGTGCTTGGGCCCTGCACCCCATGGGAGACCAGGAGAAGCATCTGGCTCCTGCCGTTGGATCAGCACAGTGCGCCGGCCGCAGCGCACCGGCCGCGGTGGCCATTGGAGGGTGAACCAACGGCAAAGGAAGACCTTTCTCTCTGTCTCTCTCTCACCATCCACTCTGCCTGTCAAAAATAAAATAAAATAAAAATTAAAAAAAAAGAATGCATGTGGACATTGTACTCATTTCCACTTTAGAAAATTCCTGCATGTGAAACTCTTAGAATTGGGCCCAGTCGTGGGTCTGTATCTGCAGCATCTGTGTCAGATTGCATTCTTCTCTTTTGGAAAACATCCATTTAAGCCAACATTTGTGTTGATCCAAGTCAGTAAAAATGTTAGCTTCTCATTCTGAAAATGTTGATCCATTTCAAAAGCAGTTACTTTAAATGCAATTCTGTATTCTGATTTTTCCTTTTCTGTTCTAGGGAACCAACAATCCTATATTCCTGAGCAGCATTGCCTTCTTTCAAGACTCTCTTATCAATCAGATGACACAGATCAAGCTCTCCGTGTATGACGTCAAAGATAGATCTCAGGGAACAGTTAAGTAACACGCTGCAGTTGGCGGGAGTTTCTTCCCCTGTTTGTAAAGTTCGGCAGTCATTTGTGGGGGAGTGGTGAACACAAGATGGATTTCACTGCTGGCATATGTGTTAACTCATGTCTACATGTGATTGTCATTGGGGACATCTTTCTGAACGTTCCCATTAGGCTCCAGAGATGATGAGGAGGATGATGATGATGATGAGTGTGGTATGGAACTTTTCAGACTTCTCTGGGCCATGGGCCTCCTTGCACCAGCACTCTAATGCTGTTTCCCCGTTTCTTCCTCAGATGTATTTACTGGGCTCTGGAACGTTCATTGTCAAAGACCTGCTGCAAGATAGGCATCATAGGTTGCATTTAACACTAAGGTTGGTATTTAAAAGCAGTCCTTTGAAAGTGTCTGGAGTTCTTGGGACAGATGGGGAAAGACCCCATTTCCTACTCTCAGGGTACCATTCCTCCTCCAGAGACTGGTCTAAGAGGGGAGGTGGCAGAGCCCATCAGGGGACCAGTCATGGGGTGGAAATCTGTGGTGTCCACAGAAGTCTGAGCACTGTAGTACTCAGACCTAAAGGACAACATAGGTAATGTATAATAATAATAAAATCATTTCTTTCTCATTTGTCCCTTTCCCTGGAGAATACAATCTCCCAGATAGCAGAGATTTTTGTCTGCTTTGTTTTGCTGCTGTTTCCCCAGCACCTAGCAAGTGCCTGATTTTCAACACATATCGATTGAATGAATGAAAAGGAAGCACCCATTGTGTACTTAGATGGGAACAAAAATGGGATCAAGTTGTCAATCTTTCCTAAACCAAAACTCTGATAAAGCACTTTTCTTTCTTTTTTTTTTTTTTAAAGATTTTATTTATTTTATTTGAGAGGTAGAGTTACAGACAGTGAGAGAGAGAAAGACAGAGAAAAAGGTCTTCCTTCCGTTGGTTCACCCCCCAAATGGCTGCTACAGCCGGAACTGCGCCGATCTGAAGCCAGGAGCCAGGTGCCTCCTCCCAGTCTCGCACGTGGGTGAGGGGCCCAAGGAACTGGTCCATCCTCTGCTGCTCTCCCAGGCCTCAGCAGAGAGCTGGACTGGAAGTGCAGCAGCTGGGACTAGAACCTGGCACCCACATGGGATGCTGGCGCTGCAGGCGGAGGATTAACCTACTGCATTGAGGTACCAGCCCCAGTGCTTTTCAAAATGTAAAAATTGGATTAATATTATCTGGGAAAATAGTCTAAAATAGAATGAAAATTTGATAGTGATCAGTTCCCTGCCATATTGAGACAGTTGGAAGCCACAGTAGCTTGCCATATTTAGACAGTTGGAAGCAGCAGTATTGCAGGTGTTGGCTGACTAATTAGTAGACAGGGCGAGAACACTGCAGCAGTCCTGTATGTGTGTAGAGATGTTGAGTCAGGAAAAAGAATCTTATGCAAAATGAGAGAAGGTGAAAAAAATCATATGAGGGAAAGAAAGGGCTGTTTGGGAAAAATACTTAGGTACGTCATGGGCCAGAACTAAAACTGGCTGGGTTAGAGTTCAACTTAAAAATTGGGCATCCTCCTTTTTAAAAAGAGCTGAAGATGCCGTTAGCTTGGGAAGGACTCTTCCAGGCATGAGGACAGGATGAGAACATCACAGAGGACTTGGCCTTTGGATGTGGCCACATGAAAATGTGGAACGTGGCTAAGTCAGACATCATAAATAAAGTGCCTGGGTGCCAAGGTGTCCCTAGGGCCCCGCTAGATGGATCTCATGGGCCCAAGCAGCCACCAGCCACCAAGGCGGTGGGGAGCTCTTAGGGGTAAAGCTGGTGGGTCTGGGTTGTCATTAGCTGTATCATATCAGGATTCTGAGTGGTTTTTTTTTGAATATTTATTTATTTGAAAGAGTTACACAGAGAGAGAAGGAGAGGCAGAGAGAGAGAAAGAGGTCTTCCATCTGCTGGTTCACTCCCCAATTGGCCGCAACAGCCGGAGCTGTGCCAATCTGAAACCAGGAGCCAGAAGCTTCTTCCGGGTCTCCCACATGGGTGCAGGGGTCCAAGGACTTGGGCCATCCTCTACTGCTTTTCCAGGCCATAGCAGAGAGCTGGATGGGAAGTGGAGCAGCCGGGACTCTGAGTCTTCAGGCTGCCCTGGGTGGTCTTGGTTTACCTTGAGTCCAGGCCTAGGCCATGGGGCTAATCAAAGCTTGCTGGTGGTATGGAAGGAGGAGGGAGGGATTCTGTGCCAGGAAAAAGGACATTGTAGGGGCTGGCACTGTGCTGAGCTGGTTAAGCTCCTGCCTGGGAGGCCCACATCCCATTTGGCAGTGTCTGGGTTCAAGTCCCACTTGGCTTCCAATCCAGCTTCCTGCTAATGCACAGCCTGGGAGGCAGCAGGCAGTGGCTCGAGTACTTGAGTCCCTGCCACTCATGCAGGTCGACTCAGAGATTCTGGCTGCTCCTAGCTTCAGCCTAGCCCAGCTCTGGCTGTTGTGTGCACTTGGAGAGTAAGCCAGTAGATGGAAGAAAATTTTGTCTCTGTCTCTCTCTCTGTTTTTCAAATAAAAATAATAATAAAATAAATGAACATTATTTAAAAAGGTGCACTCCCGTCCTGACTCTGAGACGCAAACCTCCTGGTGATCAGTAGCAATGACTCCTGCTTGGGAAGCCCCCTTCGGCTGCACCAGCCACGTCCCCACTGCCCTGTCTCAGACCCAGGCCTCCCCTGCCCTGCCGGGCTTCCTTGTCTGCCTCTCCCTGAAGGAGCCTGCCGGTGCTGTGAATGCCGACTGACTGAGGATCCAAGTTGGCTGTGCTGTGCGTTTAAGCCAAAAAGAAGCAGAGTTAAAACACCGCTCCTCATAGCACGTTGCCATTGCAGGTCTGCAGAGAGCGACCGTGTGGGTAACATCACTGTGATCGGCTGGCAGATGGAGGAGAAGTCAGACCAGCGGCCCCCTGTGACCCGGTCTCTGGACACTGTCAATGGGAGGGTGAGTCTGCCAGTGTCCTTTTTTCCCGACAGAGTAAGACAGGCCATCCCCTTGTCTAATCTCCGCTCTGCTGCTCGATGCTGCCCCCTGCAGGATGCTGCGACCCTCCCCGGCAAGACTGCCCTCCTGGAGCCGGCCTCTGCTCTGGGTGCCACACTGGCTGTCTCCAGAGGGGAGGAGCAAGCAGACCATAGCCTGAGTCACTGCAGTTGACAGGGGAAGGGGCTGCTGTGGGGGTGCTGAGCCTGAGTGCAAAGGCATTTGAGACCTACCTTAGCTGTTAGAGTAGTTTGTTACTATTCTCCTCTTCCACACACACACACAGGCCCTGCAGTAACCTCACACACACCCACCTTCTCCCCCTCTCTGTCTATGTTCACCTCGCTGTCTGCCCTGCCCTCTCTCATCAGTGTGCACCCTCCGTCCCGCACAGTCTGTCAGCAGGCACTCTCAGACTCCCCAACATGAATGCAAATTTAAGAATCCTGACACTGCTAGGTAGTCATTGTTGTCAAACTGCAAAGATTTCTCCTTTTACGCAAATGAAGCCCAGAACGTTAGTTTGAGAAACGCTCTTTTGCATCATGTATCCCTCCGTTTGATTTTTCACACAGAGCACTGAACACGGGGGGAGTGACTCAGAAGACATGCAGGCCCAGGAGCTGCATGCTGGCAGTGTGTTCAGGGTGCTGGGAGGGGGGGCTCAACGTGGCTGTGGCTCGCGTGGCGTGCTTATGGTAGGGCTAACCGTGCATCTGCAGTTCAAGGGTTCTCTTACGTTGTATGTGGGCCCCCATTTCTGCAGAGTGCTCTGGGGTTGTCTGAGTCTCCCGGTTTCCTTGTGCTTTCCTGTACGTCTATAGATGGTTCTGCCTGTGGATGAGAGCCTGACTGAGGCGTTGGGAATCCGATCCAAATATGCTTCACTGCGAAAAGACACTTTACTGAAGTCAGGTGAGCGGCTTTCTCCACGGATGCTCCTGTCACTCTTGCCCAGCCGACTCTCGGGTCGATGGCCACCTTTTGCTCCCCATCTGGTGTGGCCATCACGGCCGTGCACCCCTGTTGTCCCAGCTCTGCTGCTGGTCAGTGTGTTACTCCTTCCGCAGCATCAAGAGTTGCTGACGCTCCAAGAAAGAGGAGGCTCCTCCTCCGTCTCCTTGTTTCTCGTTTCGCCCTGAGTTTCGTGATTCACACCCTCCCTGCTCGCAGCCCCTTGCCCTGAGAGTTTCTTAGATATGCGGGCACAGGAAGACTTCGTGTCTGGGAGAGGAACATTCTGGCTCTGTCCCCGGTGGGTTTTTGGTTTAGATGTTGTGATTCTCTTGAGACAAGCAGAGAAAGGACTTGAGGGTGTGGGGAGGAGGACCGTGAGGCAGATCTGCGGCCAGCTCAGCCACAGCCACTGTGTCCTCTGCATCCCACCGCAGTGTTCGGCGGTGCCGTCTGCCGCATGTATCGGTTCCCAACCACCGACGGCAACCACCTGCGGATCCTGGAGCAGATGGCGGAGAGCGCGCTCTCCTTGCACGTGCCCCGGCAGTTCGTGAAGCTCTTGCTGGAAGAGGATGCGGCCAGGTGAGGCTGTGAGGGGCCGGGGTGGCAGGGCCCAGTCACGTGTCCCTTCGTTTCTGAGGTGTGGGCAGAGCACTGACATCTGGCAGGCTGGACTGCAGACCCCGCTTTGGCCACTTAGCACCCTGTGGCCTGGGCGCGCTGAAGCCTCTGCTTGCTCGTCAGTCTCAGATGTGTGTCAGCGCACAGCGCCTCTTCTCTTCCCCTTCTTCTCTCTTCCTCTCTCAGTGGCCTTGCGGAAAGTTAGAGATCGCTGATTGTCCCTTGGTCATGGCCGCCCAGGTCAAAGTTTCCTAGGTTAGTCCTCAGAGAACAGGGCTGCAGAAGGCGAACTTTGACCCCTCAGGGCTCTCTGGTTCCATGGAGCAAGGGTCTCCACCCCTTCACACCTGTCAGACCAGAGCAGGTGCCATCAGTCCTGCGAGGTGTTTCAGGCCCTGCAGATTCTCCTGTCTGTCCAGTTACTGTCCCTGCTCCTTGTCTTACAGCAATATTAATTATAAACACAGTATAATAGAGGTATGAAAAATAACAAGACAACCAAAATCCTCCTGTTTTAATGTAGCTATTCTGTTTTAATTTTTTAGCTTGAAAAGATTTCAAGCTTAGAGAAAGATGGCAGGAATAATGCAGGGAGCACCTAGACACCTTTCACCTAAATTCACCAATTGCCAATATTTTGAAAATTGCTTTTTCTTTCTGTACACACACAGTTATTTTACTTCAAAAATATTTTTTGGCCTTGTCCATACTTGTGTATATTTACATGGTTGCAATGTACTTTTCCATATATCTTCAGTGTTCACATTTTAATTTATTTAATTTCAGTTTTCACATTTTAGTTTTTAATAATGGCATCATTTCCTATTGTGTGGTGGGTGCGTTATCACTTTAAAGAGTCCACCCCTCTAACCATTTTGTCATCATTATGGTCAGCAGCCAGCGCTGTCAGGCACTGACAGCGCAGGGCTTCTTGGTGAGTGTGACAGATGGGGAGACAAGACACGTGGGGCGTGTCACCCAGGAGCTCCGGGTGTGCCAGTGTGTGCCTGAGGTTAGAAGAGCCATGACAGGGAGAAGGTGGTCATGGCAGACCTCTGGAGGTTCTGGCATGCAGCTGACCCCCAAGGCAGAGAAAACAGCCAGTGAGACACAGGCAGAGACATTGCAGAGAGCGGGGCCAGCCGCACCAGCACCTGCAGAGCTTCTGTGCTCAGGAGAGGCCTGAGGCTGGGGGCAGCCTCTGGCGGGGGGTGAGGACATTGGATTTCTCTGCAGCTCTGCCTGCGCTGGATGCTTCTGTACATTGAGCTTGGTATTTCAAGAATAACAAAGTGACAAAGCCCCCCCCCCCCTTTTTTTTTTTAATTTTGAGAAGCAAAGAGACCAGGACAGCAGGTTCCCATCTTCTTGATTCACTCCCCAAATGCCCACAGCCACTGAGCTTAGGCCAGGGCTGAAGCCAGGAGCCAGGAACTCAATCCAGATTTCCCACCTGCGCAACAGGAATCGAGCTGTGGGAGGCATCACAGCCGCTTCCCATTGTCTGTGCTGACAGGAAGCTGGAGTAGGAGCTGGAGCTGGGGAATGAACTCAGTCTGATTTGGGACGTGAGATCTCACCCAGTGTCACCCACGTCTCAGGCACCCCCACACACATACTTTTTTTTTCTAACTTCTGACAATTTATTAGTTTCCTATTAACTTTTATAAAATTAACATTGCTTTTTCCTAGAGGAAAATATATGGTCTAGTATAAAAAAAATCAAATAGTGCTGAAAGTTTTTAACATTGTTGTTTATTTTCATTTTACTTAAAAGGCAGACAGAGAGGCAGAGAAATCTTCCATTGGGTTCACTCCCCAAGTACCCACAACAGCTGGGGCTGGACCAGGCTAAAGGCAGGAGTTCAGTCCAGGTCTCCCACAAGGGTGGCATGGGCCCAAGTGCTAGGTCATCACTTGCTGCCTCCCAGGGTGTGTGGAAATGAGAGCAGAACCAGGAATCAAACTCAACACTCCAGCATCTTAAACACTGTGCCGAACGCCCACTCCTGAAAAGTTTCTAGCTAAAAACAGCCTGATCTTCTTCCCAGGAACAGTCTCTTTAGTGGTTTTAGTGTTTGCTGCTACCTTTCTGAATGTATGTACAGGGTCCTCTCATTAATCAACTGTAGGGATTAGTGGCTGATTTCCTGCGGTGAGGATTTAGTCTGTTTATGCTTTCCCCGTACCCATTTTCCTAATCTTATTTTTTTTTTTAAGATTTATTTATTTATTTGAAAGGCAGAGTTACAGAGAGGCAGAGGCAGAGAGAAAGAGTCCTCCATCTCCTGGTTCACTCCCCAAATGGCTGCAAAGGCCGATGCTGGGCCAATCCAAAGCCAGGAGCCAAGGGCTTCTTCCTGTCTCCCACGCAGGTACAGGGGTCCAAGCATTTGGGCCGTCTTCTACTGCTTTCCCAGGCCATAGCAGAGAGCTGGATCGGAAGTGGAGCAGCCAGGACTTGAACTGGCACCCATATGGGATGCTGGCACTGCAGGCGGCGCCTTTACTGCTGTGCCACAGCCCCGGCCTTTATCTTTCCTTTAACAAAAATTCTCCTTGTGTTTTGTTACTCTGGTTATATAGTGAATACTCTCTGATGAGTTTAAATTTCAGTTCTTACACAACCTTTATTTTACTGGAGATAATAATTCTTTTTTTTTTCTTTTTCCTCCTCTTCCCTCTCCCTCCTTTCTCTGCCTCAATCTCTCTGTCAGACCCACACATATAAAACAAAGCCAAGACCAGGCCTGTATGATGTGGCCAGTAACAACACAGCAGTCCATTTTTAGGTTCTGACAGTTTGTTTCTTACATAGGCACAGATGGTGGAAGGAAGAAAAGCCAAAGGTCCAGCTCCCTGTGGTCCTTGTCTCATTCCCAGGAATGATGACACTGGCATAGGAAGGGGCCGTGGCTGTAGCCTGAGCTGTGGGACCCCCATTGCTAGGCTGCAGCCCAGCAGTTACATTCTGCAGCTCTGTTCTTGCGAGGAGGGCACAAGGCCTTCAGCTCTCTCTGTTCTGGGAGGGTCACACGTCCTTCTGCCCAGACCTGGGCAGGCTGTGGCCAAGCCTGTGGCTGCGTGGATACTTGCATGGGTGGCCAGTGTGGAGTCAGTTCCTCATGGCGTCTCTCTTCTCTACCCATCCCTTGCACGTTTGAGTGAGTTCCTGTTGGCTCTCCATATGCTTTCCCATGTGGTCAGTGGTCTGTCCTACTGTCGCCCTTTGGATTGACGTTGTAACCACTGTCCCAGCTCCCTCAGGCATCAGGGCTCCTTCCACACACATCTTGTTCTCCTGGTTAGGCCTCCCCAGGGAGGGAGCCTCCCCGTGACCTGATGCATGTGTCTTGCCTGCAGAGTGTGTGAACTGGAGGAGCTGGGGGAGCTGTCCCCTTGCTGGGAGAGCCTCCGGCGCCAGATTGTCACCCAGTACCAGACCATCATCCTCACATACCAGGAGAACCTGACCGACCTCCATCAGTACAAAGGTGGGTGCCGTCCTGCCTTCTCAGGCCGCCCGTCCCCTCTACCTCCTGGCCAGAGGGCTGGAGTCTAAGGTTCCACTCTCCCCTATGACAAACACAAGTAGATTCTCATATAGATGTGAACTGTTTCCAGTATGGGTTTTCTAGATCTTAATTGAAAAGACCTATCTGTGGATTACATTGAAACGGCCTTCTCTGGTGTCATCTACCGAGACAACCGTTGTAGGGTGAAATTCAGGGGAGACATATCAGGCTGTCACTGGTTCGTGCTATTTATTGTCCTAGGTCTGATATCAATGAAGTGCCTGGAATAAGTTTTCTAGATGTCTTGGTTTAGATAGTCAGTGGTATTTTTACTGAACGTATAAAATGTCAGAGTGGAATTCTCTATTTAAGGCTCAAAAGAGAAAGTGAAGTGTGAACGCTGCGCCATTTCTTCTTGAAATGCCATTGACTTTCAGAACACTCGCAGACTGGCTTTAGAAAACTGCTCCTGACTTGTTCCTCATTTATCCCAAATGGAATGGATGTTTCGCTGTGTCCTCACCTTAGCATTTTGAATCATTCCGTTTCTCCAGGTTTTTCCTTTCTTTCCCTCCACGTACAGCAGAAATTTTTCAGGATTTTTAAGAAAATTCTGAGCTCTTTATGTGATTCTGACATAAAATGTCAATAGAAGCTGGGTGTGAGGAAGCCACATCCAGAACTGACAGGTTGGCGGTGCTTGGGTGTCCGCAGGTTCCAGTGCGTCTCTCAGAGAGGTGGCGGCGTTGACCTCAAGAAACCAAGGGACTGGCTCATGCCAGACAGCGTCCCCGCAGAGTGTGAAACCCACACCCCCTTGAGTTTTCAAGAGCGTCTCTCTCAGGCTTGTGGGGTCCCCATGCTGCTGTTCTGTGGCTCACGCTGACTCAAGCTCAGAGAACAGTCTCCTGTGGCCAAGTGCAGCCCACGACTTGTGGCCTGCGAGCCGTGTGCTGGCGGCGTACGTGTGGTTTTGTTCACTAGACAGGATGTTGCTTCTGCGCTTCCGATCATCAGTTGATTGTGTTGACTGCTGTGTTTCGTAGGCATGTAGTTCTTCACTGAAGTTACAGATTCTGGTTACAGAAATGAGATAGATCTTTGTCATGAAACATCGTCCAATCTCACGATAAGCGTAAGCCGGGGAGCTTGTTGAAGTTTGTGTTCCAATGGACTGGAACGAGTGCGTGGTTGCTTTTGCTCATCCTGAGAAGCCTGGGGCGCGGAGCAGCCCTTCTCCTTGTTGTTCATAACTGAATTGTGCTGTTCTGGTGAGCGGCTTTCTGCTCCTGGGGTGGTAGCAGTCGTAGGCTCGGAACAGGCACTCTCTGGCCTGCGTCCCTTTGCTTTCTCTGACGGGGCTGACACTGTGCTGCACATCTCGGAGTGGGGAGCACGGTGGTGGAAGGCATGGCCTCGGCACAAAGGCCTTTGAAGCTGTTTCTGCTCCATTCACCACCCAGCACCTCCCGTCCAGAACAGATCTCCTGGCCAGCGAAATGCCCTCCCACCATCTGGACACGAAATGTGCCCACGGGCAACTCAGAGTTTCCCAAGGCCACGGCCGGCACTTGCCTGCTCGTGGGCAGTGGCGTCCTCTGAAGGCCGTTGCTCTGCTTGGCGGCTTGTGAAAGCGTGACTCGTGTGCCGACCCTGTTTTCTCCTGTTCTGTTTCTTAGGTCCTTCCTTTAAAGCAAGCAGTCTGAAAGCGGATAAAAAATTAGAATTTGTTCCCACAAACCTACACATACAGAGGATGAGAGTTCAAGATGATGGTGGATCAGGTATCTGTTTTTCTGCCTTTCTTGTTAACTCACGTTCCGCTGCTGCTTCGCCTGGGTGCTTGGTCCCAGACTGTCCCATATCTTCTCTAGTTTTCCTGTAGGCTCAGCTGCTGGGCATCTTGGGGGAGAGACGTCCCAAGGACCTCTGATAGGTCTGAGTTAAAGAGCCCAGACCCCCTCCTCTGTCTCTCCTGCCCCCAGCTTGCCTGTGGGTTCCTGTGTCAGGAAGTTCCCCATCAGCCGATCTTCCCCAGGACAGGTGCAAACAAGTGTTTCGGAGTAGCTTCCTGCAGCCTCATGTGGCTCCACGCGGGTCAGCTAGAGCCCTTATCTGCTGAGGTGGCGGTGCTGGACTCCAGCCTGCCTTCAGGGTCCAGGGAAGCCAAAGCTGCTGGGAAACAAGCCGGAGGGGGCAGGCTCCCAATCGGATGTGCGTATCCCCGTAGCTGGCTTGTCCATAGGCCTGAGCCCAGAGTAACGGAGGGAGCTTTCTGTCATGCAGATCAGAACTATGACATCGTCACCATCGGCGCGCCAGCAGCACACTGCCAAGGCTTTAAATCAGGAGGTCTCCGCAAGAAGCTGCACAAATTTGAAGAGACGAAGAAACAGTAAGTAACCAGGGCGGGGTCTGTGCTCCTTGTCTGCCTACACGATGCTTCTCGGTTACAAAGGAAATCAAAATGTGGCTGCAGAAACAGCCGGCCATCCGATGTGCTCTCATGTGGCAGGAGGAGCTGCCTCATGGACCCGGTGCTGCTCTGTGTGTGTGCGTGAGCTGAGTGGGTAAGGAAGGTGAAATGAGCAGCAAATTGCCATCCACCTTGGACGTGGTGCTTTGGGCACCTGCCCTGTGTGGACTCTGCTGGCTTGGAGTCCTTTGGAGTCCCTGCCCATCCTGTTGAACACCACAGGTCTAAAGTCTGAAACACACTGACTGATACACATTCCCAGTCCAGACAAGATTCAGGGCCTGCTCAGAGCTGCCGTCCTGAGTAAGGGATTGCCAGGTAGGGCATGGCCGAAGCAGCACACAGAGTAAGAAGAGGCCAGGCAGACCCCGGGGGGAGAGCTAAGGCAGAGAGCTGGCAGCCTGCTCGGCCTGGGCTGTGCTCTGGGACTAGAGATGCTGGGGTGACAGGTCTAGGGGTGGTCAGGGCCTGGCCCAGGAGCAGACAGGTCAGCAAGCACCATGTGAGGAAGTACGGCCTGACCCACACATGCTGAGGGTGCTGTGGAGCCGGGAGCAGGCATCAGAGCAGCTCAGGATGGGGGAGTGAGAGCCGTAAATCACAGCCGTCTCGCCGGACACATGGGAGCTGTGGCTTCTTCCAGAATGGCACCCATCCGCATTTAAGTGGGTCGGGGGTGTGAGTGTACCACGTGCGGAAGGCGAGTGTAGATGACTCTGTAAGCCCCTGGACAGACCACGGAATAGAGGAAGGAGCACCAAGGGCTCTGGTTGTGGAGAATAATGCTGACTTGAGCATGTGTTTAGGCTGATGCAAAGGAGGAATGCGGATGAGGCAAGGTGGAAGAGATGGGTGTACTGGTGAGGCGGGGTTCTGTTGAAGAGAGACAGGCCCCAGACGGTTCTTCCTGCAAGGACAGAGAAGGTGGGGTTGCAGGGTGTTCGTGATGTGGGAAGGAAGGGGCTGAGGTATCAGTGGAACTGCTTCTGCAGAACGTGGTGTTCAAAGGGTCAGGCTTATCAATTAACAGTGGGACTGTTGGAGGGAAGGCAAAGCAAAGGCCCAGAGACTCCCACAAGATGGTCAGGTGGAGCTGTACTGGCTGGGATGGAGGCAGTGGACCATTTCTTGACTGCTACTGTGGCCAAGAGTCAGGTCATAACTTGGCAAGGTTGACCCTGGACCAGGATCAGGTCAGCAGCTGAGGGGCTTGGGATGCGTCTGGAGTGTCACTGACCGTGGACGAGGCTGGGTGGCCGAGCAGGGAGCAGAAAGCCGTGTGCTGTTAGAAGCCACCCCTCGGATATGTGCACAGACTACCCCAGGCCCAGGGAGCCCGGCCTCTCTGGACGTGGGAGGAGGAGAGGCAAGGGTTCGAGGGAGGATTTCAGTGTTCTCGGGGAGGCCCCCACGCAGCACCATTCATTCATTCCTGCCAAGAGCACGTCCCTGTGCGCACAACCCCGACAGCCAGACCTGCCTCGGGATTCCCTGCCTCCAGCGTTCCTTAGGGAAATAGGAAGGTGCCGAAGCTCCCCGTGCCCACCGCAGCTCTGCACAGCCAGCCAGAAAGCGTGTCTGTCGCTCCATTGCATGTTGGCGTGTGGCCGGCGTGAGCGTGCGATTGGAGATGGCATGGGGCCCTGAGGGAGGAAGCTCCTTAATTCAGTGTTCCCAGCCCGGGAAGGTCGGGGTTACCTGATTACTCTGCATGTTAGGTTCAGTGCTCTTTATTCCCCAAAAGGCCTCTAATATTTTTTCATTTATATAACTTAAACTATTATTTACTCTCCTACTAACGTTTAAACCACAAGCAGAAATGGTGTTCCATTGTGGGAACTTCGCTTTGGACTTGGACGTGGGCATAAACTGTGCCCCAGTGGGCATCTCCCTGGGTCTGGAACCCAGTGAAGTGGCTTTGATAGATAAACTCCGCGGGCTTGAGGGTTGAGTTCTCCTTGTCCTTGGGGCCTCCACAAATAAGTTTGAAGCATTTTTTCAAGAAGTAACTTGGCTTTTTAAATTTTTTGGTTCTGCCTTTGGTGTTTGCTGACTAACTGCTAATATTTCATTTTGGTTCTCTTCTTTAGCAGTTTTGAGGAGTGTTGGTGAGTTTTCTGTCTGTGGAGAGAGTGTCTGTTTGGTCTCGCCCTCGTGCAGAGAAAGCCTGTGCTGCCCCCCGCCCCTCCCCCACCCCCGTGTGGTGCTTCCCCCTGTGGTGCTGCCATGGGCTCCCGGGGACACATCTCACAGACAGCTCTCCCTGCCAGCTGCAATGCTCTTTGATAATGAATAGCCAGTCTCCAGTCCGCTGTGGCTCCTTTGAGTCCTGGCATCCCGAGGAAGGACCCAGTTCTTCCCCCAGGATGAGGGAGAGCCCAGATGCTCAGTCCTCGGAGGGCTAGGATCTCACGTCAGCCCAGTGGGGGGTCCATTCCTGTTGTCTTCCCTAAGAAATCTTGAGCTTTTCCATTTTCACGTCATCCTCACCTACTAATGAGGCCAACATACCTTTTCATGATTTTTTTTAATGTATTTATTTATTTGGAAGGCAGAGTTACTGAGAGGCAGAGGCAGAGGCAGAGAGAGAAAGGGTCTTCCATCTGCTGGTTCACTCGCCAGGTGACCGTGATGGCCGGAGCTGCGCAGATCCGAAGCCAGGAGCCTGGTACTTCCTCCTGGTCTCCCACGCGGGTGCAGGGCCCAAGGACTGGGGCCATCCTCCACTGCCCTCCCGGGCCACAGCAGAGAGCTGGATCAGAAGAAGAGCAGCCAGAACTCAAATCAGTGCCCATATGGGAGGCCGGCACTGCAGGTGGCAGCTTTACCCGCTACACCACAGCGCTGGGCCCCCTTTTTCATGATTCTTGTGCAGATTTTTAAAATAGTGTTACTGGGGTGAATCTTAACCCTAGGAAAGGGGGCAACACAAGAACAAACCAGAGAACCAGATGGCAGGTGGAGCCTGGAAGAGGGACTCTGCAGAAGCCCCTCCTTCTCAGGCCCCTCCAGCCCTGGGGAAACGCTGCTGCCTTCCAGCCGGGGACCATGAGGCTCAGCGGCTGTGCCTGGGCTCTGCAGGGGCATCTGACAGCAGGAAGTCCAAGCCCCTTCCCTCCTGCCCCCCACCCCCAGCCCCAGCTGAGGCCTCTTCAGCTTTCTCCTGAGGGTCTGTCCCCTAGGGGAGCTTTAGGTGTAAGGGAGGGGGAAGGCAGCAGGGGAGGGCTGCGGCTCCCTCTGCCTCCAGGAGGGAAAACCTGCAGCTTCTACAGAAACCGCTCCCTCCCTCCTTTCCCTGCTGGGGCTGCATCGGAGGTCGCCCTTTCCCGTAGCAAGACAAGTGCCTGGATGTTGGGTCTGGGGATGGCGGAACAGGCAATGGGACAGGGGGAGCCTAGGACCCACCCGTGGAGGCCTGCCCCCGCACTAGCTCCCCACTCAGGTGTTTTAGGTTGACCTTATTGGAAAGTTCCTAGAATGCTAACCTGCCTCCAGCTGCCTCTTGGCTGAGGAGACTGGACTTTCTGGAGCCCCCCCAGGTCTGGTTACTCCCAGGCTTGCGCCCCCTCTTCTCCTTACGCAGGACATGCCTGAGACGGGGGCAGGGTATGCACAGGGGGCAGTGCTCCTGCTGGAGACCACAGGGACTAAACCCCAGCAGACCCCAGCCTCCTGGTCCTCCACCTTGTGCGAACCCACTCCTCAGGAGTTCGTACTCTGAAGAGGGTTCCCTGCTCTTCCCATAAGTCCCCACGGGACTGTTATCCGTCAGCCACCACCACCCCTAGCCAGTACCATGTGGCCTGTTCAGTTTAGCCATGGCACTTACCCACATAGGCTCAACTCTGTGGGGTCCAGAGTGGGGGGACTGATGTGGGGCCCCAGGACCATACCTAGTGCACGGCCTCCTGGGGCTGCCCAGCACGACCTGGGGCCGCTGGGGAGGTGGAGGGACCCAGAGGCCACTTCTCTGCCTGAAGACTTCCTGAGAGCACACGTGTTCCCAGGCAGCGAGAGGTCCACGCCCACCCCACCCCCGTGTGGTGGCCCTGTGTATCCTTGCTCATCCCGAAGCAGCAGCCGTTTGGAATGCGCTCTTTCTCGCCCTGTGCGTCAGGCCCCAGTGCTATCGTTAGAACACGGCTTGTGGAAGACAGGGTTGATGGAGGGTGCTGTTTTCCTCAGCCTCGGGGGAGGTTGTGTATCTGTTGAAAGATACAACCACCCACATTCACAGAAGTATTTGAACTCGAGGGATCAGGGATCTAGCAGGAGCAGATTCTGAAACGGTGTCTATAAAACGGACGGGCTGAAGCGGCAGCTATTCATTTGGAAGAGTGATTGCAGGCTGGACAGCAGCTGTGTGCGCATTGCGCTCTGCGGGGTGGCCGGTTGCACCACGTGGGCTCGGTCGTGGTCCGCTGCATGGGCTCCTGGCAAATCCATCATTTGTTCCTGTGCTGTGGGGGCTTGTGTGGCGGTGTCTCTCTCTGGGGGCTTTGGCTTTGGTGTTTGCATGTTCGCTCCCTAGTCTGGTAAGGGAAGGGGCAGCAGCAGCTTCTTGATGGCCTATCTCCAAGTTTCCCTGGAAGGGCCCAGTGCGGAGGGTTGTCAGGCCTGACCAAGGTAACCTCATCTCCAGGGACGCAATGGAGGCAGGCGCTTTCTCCCTGACCTTCCCTCCACCCCCAGAACTCAAAGGGCAGCTCTTTGAGGGAGCAGGCAGGCTTCCTCATTCTAGGAGAGGAAGGACACCCAGCACTCACAGCTTTGAACAGGAGACCTCCACGTTGGCAGCTTATACCTCTTGCTGCTTTCCTTGGCTTCCTCAGGTCTTTATTATACTGGATTGGGATCTGAGCTGAGAGACATGCAATTTATCCTCGCCATCTAGTGGGACCTTACATGCCAGCCGCACCCTACACTGCCAGGGCACATGGAGTCACTTCTCCAAAGGTTCCTGCCCACGCCTGACAGTGGCTGGGGGTAACTCTGACATTAGATCCCTCCATTCACACGCAGTTGTCTGGACAGGAGGTGGGGAGGAGGAGGAACCAGGGCGCCCAGGCCATTGAGGTGTCAGAGCCTCACCATTGGCTTGGCACGTTCTTTGCTTCCTCTTTATCCCATGGAATGGTGTTCTTCAACATAGGCAAGTCCTGGAGCAGGGTGGAGGAAGAGGAAGCCCGAGTCTCTGGGGACTTGCTGGTGTCAGCCTTGGGAAGGTGAACTGTGGGGCAGTCCTCAGGAAGTCCTGAGAAGCCAAATGAACGAACATTTTGAGGTGGTGGTTTTTGCTTGTTTCGTTTTGCTCGTGTCTTTTGGCCAAGTCCAACACCCACGGCTGTCTCTCCCTTCACAGTGAAGACCCTACCCCTTCTGGTATAAGCAGACCGCATGTCTCCTCTTAAGTAGTGCTTGTAAGTTAAGAGATGGGGTTCTTAGGTCAAGATTGTGAGTATCCTGGGTATGATTGTTCAGCATCTGCACACACACACACACACACACGACAGAATATGTACAGATATGCACACATACAGATACGAGGCTTGGGCATGTCTTAGTAGTTCAGTCTTCTCCCACATAGACCGAAAAGATCTCATTTTTCTCAGTGACAGCTAGCTAGCCCAGGAGAATATCGCTGAGTAACAGAATGCTTTACTTTAGAGTCAGTTGCGGGCCATGGTTGGGATGCTGCTGCCATTCTCACAGATTGAAGGGAGCCCTCTAAGAATCTGTTCTTACCCTTTTTAGTACTTCATCTGGCTGTCAGTCCATAATCTACATACCACAGGACATTGTCAGAGCCAAGGAGATCATCGCCCAGATCAATACCCTGAAGACCCAAGTTAGTTACTACGCAGAGCGGCTCTCCAGGGCGGCCAAGGACAGGTCTGCTACTGGCCTTGAGAGGACACTCGCCATCTTGGCAGACAAGGTAGGAGGAGCTGACTTGCTGCATGTGGGCCTGGGGCTTGGTTCCCTTGGGGGTCTGGAAGCCACTGGACAACCCAGAGTGGCCCACATGTGCCTAGAGCTATCCAGAGTGACACTGGGAAGGCCTTGAGGGGCTATCTTTAGGTGCGTTTCCCACAGAAGCCCAAGAAGGTTTGGTGATTTTCTTGTGGCCGTGGGACTGGACCAGGGACAGAGCCCGGGGCTCATGGCTCAGGTGTTGCTTCATGCAGATGTGTCTTCCACCTTGGTCTGGGTTGATGTGGTTCCAGAGCACTCTTTAGTAATGGCCCAGTCAGCACTTTGCTTCTGCCACAATTTTATTGTACTTGACTTTGAAAAAATATATTGAGCTATTATACAGACATAAGATAAAAACAATTTTTGTAAGATTTGTTTATTTATTTATTTGACAGAGTTACAGAGAAGGAGAGGTGGAGAGAGAGATTGATCAATCTTTCATCCACTGGTTTCCCCAGCCAGGGCTGGGCCAGGCCAAAGCCAGGAGCTTCATTTACCTTCGTCTACACTGTACCATGAGGGTGCAGGGACCCAAGCACTTGGGCCATCTTTCGTTACTTTCCCAGACATGTTAGCAGGGAGCTGGATTGGAAGTGGAGCATCCAGGACTTGAGCCGGCACCCATATAGGATGCTGGCACTGAAGGCAGTGGCCCCCAAAACAATGCTTAAGAGCTTATAGATAGTCAGTACTTTTAATTAGCCATACCTTGATCCTGATTAGAAAATACATAAACATGTGTGCGGTCTTCAAAAAGTACATAGTGAATGCATATAATGAAAAAAACTATGCATGGATTTTAAACATTTTGCACCAAAATAAGCTTATTTTTTAAATTCCACTTTCCAAACACTTTTTTGAAGAGCCCAGCATACTGAAGGAATGGATACATCAAATGCTTTCAGTGGGTGATTTTTTCATATTGCTCACTTTCAACACACACACACACACACACTCACAGACACACAGACTCACACACACACACACACTCTGATTGCACCTTCCCGCTCACACTTGCTTTGCTAGAGTGAGCTGCTGTCCCTCATCAGACCATGTTAAATTCTTCACCTCTGTTCACATAGTGGAAGACGGAAAACTGGGAAACAGGCCTACTGGGAAACAAAAATTTAGTTATGAACCACAGAACCCCTGAGGCATACCGAATTCTCCCTGATAGATACAGAAGTGCTGTGCTGAGAGTCCAGCTGTCCAGAGCCTAGGGCTTTGGGGATTAGATGCTGAGGTACAAAAAAATAAGGCTTTGGTGACTGAGTCAAAATAATGCCTGTCCCCTGGGGACTTGCCCCCTGAGAGCTGGAGGCTAGCCCAGGAAGTCAGCCAAGGTTAGGCCCCTGAGCCCTCATTTGGCCCTTCCCCTAGTGACAGGGTCAAAGACAAGCAGTGGCTAAGGTGTGTCGGAGAGGACTGTTCAGCCTTCTCTCTTCTGCCTTGACTTTCCGGTCTTGGTGGGAAATCCTTGCTCAGATTCAACTCAGATAGGCCGTGTGGCAGTCTTTGTCCTTGGACGTCCTAGGAATGCGGCAGGGGGCACGGGAGGGCCTGTGTGCTCCTCCACGACAAGGCAGGCCTCCCCAGCCCTCGCCCACGGCCCAGCAACCCTGGCTTGTCTGTACCTACAGACCCGGCAGTTGGTTACCGTCTGCGACTGCAAGCTGCTGGCCAACTCCATCCATGGGCTGAACGCCGCGCGGCCTGACTACATTGCCTCCAAGGCCTCCCCTACCTCGACTGAGGAGGAGCAGGTGATGCTGAGGAACGACCAGGACACCCTGATGGCCAAGTGGACAGGGAGAAACAGCCGATCTTCCCTGCAGGTGGACTGGCACGAAGAGGAGTGGGTGAGTCTGCTGCCCGTGGCCCGTCGTCCCGCCGCTGAACTTGGGTTGAGAACTGTGAAGTCTCTTGCCAGTGGCTTTCCCTCTGAGATGCTAAAAGGGGTTGGCTCCTTGGTGCACAAGCTCCAAGTCCCCTTCTCAAACTGCTCCTGGCACAGCGGATGCTGGGGGGGAGGCTGCTTGCAAACCTTCGTGTGTGTATGGAGAGCAGGGTGTCTGGGGCCTGAGCCAGCCTCGGCCCTGGTGGGCGAGGAGCCCTTTGCCTGTTGAAGGCTTTCCTCCCCTCCCAGCCACCTGGGTCCTCTATGTCCCTGGCTGCTGGAGAGCAGCTGAGCCTCTCCTGCTTCCCCCAGTCTGTGGGTGTTGTCGTTTTTGGAGATGTGGGAGCTCAGGTGTTGGGGCAGCGGGTGAGAATTTTGGAGCCACTGCCCCAGCATTGCATCACTTTAGTGTCCCTCACAGAGTTCACCCTGAGAGCGGGATCTGTGTCTCTTTGGGGAGTGACATGGAACAACTCATCATTTGTTGGGACTATGACTTAGAGGCCTTATCCAGTGAATTCCCGAGTCACTAAACCCACAGCAAAGCGGTTCTCTAGCTCTGGTATCCCAGTCGGCATGGATTTCTTCCTCTTCCCTCCTTGTGCCAACTGATCAGTTGTTTCCATGGGAAGGAGACTTCAGTCCTCTGTGTGTAGTGGTTGTGGGAAGTCTGGAGTGGAGGGAGGAGGGGATGAGACCAGCTTACTGGTCCTGGGCCCTTTTTGGCAGCACTCGAAGGCTGTCTGTCTTCCGTGAGAGTTGCCAGCAGACAGAACCCAAACTTTCTGAACAATGACCATAGCACATTGACTCACCAACTTAAATGGGGGGTTGGAAACGATCTTGCTATTTCTGTCTTTGGCTGTTTTCAAGAGCATGGTGATCCAGGGTGGGAGTCAGTGGAGGGTCGTTGGTCTTTCTGTAATATTGACCCCGCTGGGAGAGCTGACCCAAATGGGCACTTTTGGTTTGGAAGGAGAAGGTGTGGCTGAACGTGGACAAGAGCCTGGAGTGCATCATCCAGCGAGTGGACAAGCTGCTGCAGAAGGAGCGTCTGCACGGCGAGGGCTGTGAGGATCTCTTGCCCTGCACAGGCGGCTCCACCAGCAAGAAAGGTAACCGGAACAGCCGTGCCTACTGGATCCGACCAGAGGACCCCTTCTGCGATGCCCCCTCCTCCATGCCTGCTGCATGCCATCCTCACTCAACCACACGTGCGTATGCATCCATGCGTCCCACGCACCACCCCTCCTCATGCTGCATCGCTTCTGTTGGTCTGTGTCTCTGACTCTGTGCCCTCCTCCCCCATGCAGACTTCAGGGCTGTCGGGTGAAGCAGGGGTGTCCCAGCGCATGCAGCAGCAAGGCAGCAAGGGCAGAGGCCCAGTGGTCTTTCCATGCAGCTGGAGCCTGGGTGTGAATCCATGTCTCTGCTGAAGCAAAAACTCAGGGTCCTCCTTGGGTCACATTGTCATGGAAGTAAGGGTCGGGCTCCTGGATCGTCCAGGTTTGTAAGCCAACCCATGGACCTGAAGGAAGCCAGGATGCAGATGCCTTTTGATGAGGTTGCTCATGGCATTAGAACTAGTGCATGAAGGAAAAGGTGAGTTGTGCATGGACGCTACTGGAGGGACAGTTGCAGGCCTGTGGACCTGCCTAAAGGCTGGTTGTCATTGGCTGGGCAGAAGCATTTGGCTAAGGTACTTGGTAACCCAGCAAGTTAGTGGACTCCCCAACCCCACCACGCTGGGCCTCTGGCGAGCTGAGTTAGGTTCACCTGTGCAGCCATCCTTTAGGAGGTCATCAGTGGATAAGAAGCAGCGTAATTCAGACACAGTCTTCTTTCTGCAGAGACCTGGGGCATGCCCAGAGACTGCCCCGTGGCTAGCTTCACATTGAGGGGACACGTGTCTCTGCACAAGTCGGTCCTTGGTCCCTGCACTCAGTGCCTCCTGCCTTTTCCCTAAGAGCTGGCGAGGGTCGTGAGCCAGGCAGCTGAGACCCGGCTGCAGGGCCAGCTCCTGCCTCCTCTCTGCTCTCCTGTGGGAGTTTTAAGTCATAGCCAGTAATAGCTAGATATTCCAAGGGTTGGGCTCCTTACAACAGAGGCTTTTAAGTTCTGAGTTGGGCAACTTCCGTTCAAGGCAGCATCCTACTCCTCTGTCAGAGCCTGGCGGTAAATCTCCCTTTATGAGATGCCCTTTGCCCTCTCATCTGCCTGCAGTCTGTTCCCAGGGCACCGTCTCCTCCGAGCCTCTGGTTCAACAGTGCTCACATCATCCACTTTTTCATCTGCGGGGAATTACAGTTTATCTCCCAAACCTGTGATCTCATGGAGCTATTTTGTCTGTCTCTATTTGTGTTCTCTCTTTTTTTTTATGTAAATTGTTGTTTTAAAAAAATTTCTGAAAGTTAATTACTTATTTCTCTGTAATGTTACTTTATAATTTTATTTATTTTTTCCTGCAGATATATTGACTTTTTAAAATGCAGGAGCTAGTTTAATCAGACGTGCTTCTCATCCATAATTTAAATGTTTTTGCCCGCCCTTCAGGTACATGGCTGAACTATAGGCAAGTTCAGTTTTAAAGTTATTCAAGTGGGCATTTGTTTGTGTCATGTAGGGTTTGACTTGCAGGTGTGTGTGCCATCGACATCAGCTCTGTTGTCATAACGGGGAGTGAAGCATACCTTTGAGAGAGCCTACCTCTGCTGATCAGTGGTCGAAGGAGCCTGTGAAACCAAATACCACTCACTTACCTCTCCATGACTCCTAGACGCGTACCTCACGTAACATAGTTAGCAGTGCAGCTGGTGAGCCGTTCAGACGCCCGTGTCAGCAGGAGGCTTAGGAAGGACCAGACAGTGAGCTGCTTCCAGAAGTTTGTAAAACGACAGAAGTGAAAGACACGTGCATTTCCACAAACTTTGTGAAGATGCCTAATTTATTTTTACAAGGGCACTTCAAAAACTTAGTGGGAAATGGAATTAAAAGATATGTTTATTTTGAAAATCTTTGAAATCCATCCATACACATGCAGATCTTCAAAGAAGTTCGTGGAAAATGCATATTGATGAAAAACACTATGCATGGATTTCAATTTTTTTTTTTGCACCAAAATACACTTAACTTCTAATTACATTTCCCATGAGCTTTTTGAAAAGTCTTTGTGTTTTGGTGACTAGTTTGTCTGCAGTGCCAGACCTTGTTTTTATGCTGCTGCAACTTATGGGAGCAGTGGTTTTGACTGAGAGGGAGCAGGTTGTGTTTACTGCAATATATTTATTATATGAGAACAACTCTGCACCCTTTTGAAAGACATCAGCTCTTTTCATTGCAATCCTCTAGCCATCTGGGGCCCTTGGTTTTTCCTGTTTGACCAAGAAGCTGCCCTGCCGCTCAGCTCATCTTCCTGCAGAACTAATCAGACACTTGCGTAGTAGGCAGGGTCTAGCCAGGGCCAGGGCTCTGGCTGGGAGAGGGGCGAGGAAGCCCACTAACAAGTCCCTGCCAGCTGGGACCATGGGCTCCTCAAGCTCTCTCTCCTCTTTATTTCCCCATAAGTGCTGCACGCCCGTCCTGTAACCCGCCACCTGCCCAGGAGCACCCCCTTGGCCCTCGGAGGATTGGGTGGCCTCCGTTGCCTTCCCTGTGTACTCTGTCTTGTTCTCAGACCTACAGAGTCATTCAGACCTCAGACCAGGTTTGTCTTAACCTGGAGTGTCCTGGTGCACCCCAGGTTTAGGCACCCCTGAGATGATGTGCTAAAATTTGGATATACATGGAAAGCAAGTTCACAGTGGTCATTAAGTCTCAAGGGACTCTTTTCACTTTAGATAAGTGACAAGCCACTGGTTCAGGAGTCCCAGTGGATGACAACTCCACCCCCCAACACACACACACATACACACAGACTCTTGGATTGGAAGATGAATTTGGCTGACTGGGCTTAGTCCCTAATGCCTTCCGGGGAACCAGCTGTTTGGGATCACCACAGAAGCTCCTAAAACAGGCCCCTAGGGCCTATTCCCTCATTCCTGAACCTGGAATCCTGCAGCAGGGCTATGGGGAAGCAACAATCCATATTCTTCCCCAAGTCCTGGGGCAGATCTCATTGGCCACACAGATGTTGAAGAATCACTATTCAGCATCACTGCACACCACCATGGCTCTCTGTGTGAGCTAGACGGTCTCCGGATATTGGGGTTCTGGCAGAGGCCGGGCTTGTCAGCCTACAGGGCCTTTATATTTTCTATCCCCATGCCATTCCAAGGTGATTAGAGGGGAAGGGCCCCTTGCCACCCCACTGCTTGACAAACAGTCAAAGTCTTCATGGGCTGCCCCTTTGGGACACTCACGTCCTGCTTTGAGTCCAGGCTACTTTACTTCCAGTCCAGCTTCCTGCTGATGTGCACCTTGAGAGACAGCAAGTGATGACTTGAATGCTTGAGTCTCTGCCATTCATATAGGAATCCTCGATTTAGTTACTGGCTCCTGATTACAGCCTGGCCCAGCCTTGGCTATTGCAGGGATTTGGGGAGTGAACCAGCAGATGGAAAAATCTTTGTCTCTCGGCTTTTCAAAGAAAATAAAAATAATTTTTTTAAGTTTAAAAAAATCATAAAAGTTCTGGCTGTTTGGGGAGCCCTGAAACCACCTTGTTTCAGTATCCTGAAGATGTTCTTGGGCTAGAAGGTGCAGACATAAAGGAAGAGTAAACTTCCGCTGCAGTGCTGCCTTCAGATGTGTGTTCTCTAAGATGGCACACTAGAGCCTGTAAGGGAAGTGTAACTGGAATGAGCCTGTCCCCTGTGACTCAGCGTAGGTGAACTGGCTCTGCAAGGACCGGAAGGGACCTTCTCCCTGGAAACTTCCCAGAGCACAAAATTTTTGCATTTGGTTTAAGTCTTCAAGATTGCATGGAGAGTTTTTGGTATATTGGTTTCATTGCTGGGTCTTGATAACAATATCTGTAGACCTCAGCGTTGACCTTGAGCCTAGGTTTTCCCAATGAATCAGGGCGGTGGGCTCTGTTGGAAGCGGTGGTACTCAATTTGCTGGTCAGTCTCTCTCATCGCAAGTTTGCTTCCAGATGTTGGGTGTCCACATGGGCTGTGCCGTTACAATGTGACTGATGTGGCACGTATCACATTGTGATACGGTAGTTCACGTGTCCTGAAGAGCATTGTATGTTGAAGTATTAGCAACACAAATGCTGATGCTGGCGAGTCCAGTGTTGTCACCTCTGAGAAGGCTCGGCTGCCTTGGAGCAGCGCGAGTGCCTTCCTGAAACTTCTAGGGGAAGAGGCAGACCCACCCCAGACCTCTTCTCTGTGGTTTGGCCGCCTGGCTGCAGGCTGGCTGCCTACGCAGCTGCTCTAAGATTGAGTTGCTTGTGTTTGAACTGCTGCTGCTCCTTAATCATCCGTGTTACCCTCCATTTCTGTGCAGATTGCAGCCCCCCTCCTGAAGAGTCCAGCCCAGGTACGTGGTTTCCGTTCAAGGCTCCCGCCGGTGTCTTTAATGTTCAGGTAGCGTGTGAAGCTGAATTACCTAAAGATGGTCGTATGCTCCTAGAGTCGGGGAAATATCTTCTCACAGTGAGGCGTATGCAACTTTTCATAGCCTTGGTAAGGGACCAGTTGAGCTGAGGGAACGTAGCCAGAAACTACCACATGCATTTTCTTTACTTTTATACCCCCAAGACCTTCCCAGATGATTAGTATGCGTGAGTGCATTGGGCGTCTTGAAGCAGGTGGCCTGCCTTAGAGAGATACATGTTTGGAAATGATGCTTCCTGTGCAATCACTTGACCTTGGGAGCATTCCTCTGAGCACGCAGTCATAGGTGTCCACCCAAATGCTGTGACGTTTGTCATCATGCAGTGTCCTCTCTTCTGGGCCTGAGTGCAGCTTTAGAATTCTTATCAGACGGTGCTCTGCGCCTCGGTTGGAGTTAGTGCTAGAATCTTTTTGCCACATTTGCGTGTAGAAGCCAATGTTTATATTTCTAGTTCAAGGATTGGCAAACTACAGCTGGGGGCTAAATCCTCTCCACAGACTGCTCTTGTAAATAATGTTTCTTGCCCACCCGCTCCTGCTGGCTGCTTTTGTGTGGCAGCATCAGATTGCAACAGACACCCTATGAGTTTTATTGCCTAAAGTATTTACCATCCAGTCCTTTACAGAAGTATGCGACCCCCGATCTAGTTCACTTGGAGCTTCTGGAGTTGGCTTGTGGTTTTCCCACAGTGAGCATGAGCCCCCCACAAATAATATGGTTGGTTTGCTTCTTTCTTACACTCCAAAAATCAACTACATGATCAACTCAAAGGTTGCATACTTCTGGCTGGATATAAAGATAGGATGGCATGTTCTCTCTCTGTCTACAGTGTCGCGACCCAAGGATCCAGCCATGGTGGGATCTGTTCCCCAGTCTGTTCTGTGGGTTGTCAGTGGATCCTCTCTGCTCTCGCAGCACCATGGATCAGCACACTGTCTGAAGTTAGCCTACCCTTGGGCTAGTCCGATCAGGCACATCATTGCCTCCCTGTTTACTTCCACCCGTTTTACAGTTGGGCTTTGCCCAAAAGTCGGTGTAGCTTGAGAGGGCCTTAGCCCCCAGCCTCCTCAACCCTTAAGTCATTGAGGCCTCTGTGGGTACACAGCCAGTTAACTTCAGTCTCTTCCTCCCTGTTAGCTTCCTTGGACCCAGGCCTTATCTTCCCCTGCTATTTCTGTGGCTGGGCTTCTGGTCTCCCCAGCTTACCTCCATGTGAGCCAGTGCCTCCAAACCGAGTTGTCTCCTGATATTCAGTGGTGCTGAAGTATGGAATCATACCCAGCAGTGAGCACCAGGAGAAGGGGGGTGACCTATGAGCCTGCCCCCCAGAAGACTTGGGGTCTCCTGAAGTCTGAAGAACTAATAGGCAGGGCCGGCGCCGCGGCTCACTAGGCTAATCCTCCGCCTAGCGGCGCCGGCACACCGGGTTCTAGTCCCGGTCGGGGCGCCGGATTCTGTCCCGGTTGCCCCTCTTCCAGGCCAGCCCTCTGCTGTGGCCAGGGAGTGCAGTGGAGGATGGCCCAGGTGCTTGGGCCCTGCACCCCATGGGAGACCAGGAAAAGCACCTGGCTCCTGGCTCCTGCCATCGGATCAGCGCGGTGCGCCGGCCGCAGCGCGCCGGCCGCGGCGGCCATTGGAGGGTGAACCAACGGCAAAAGGAAGACCTTTCTCTCTGTCTCTCTCTCTCTCTCACTGTCCACTCTGCCTGTCAAAAAAAAAAAAAAAAAAAAAAAAGAACTAATAGGCAGCACACAGACAGTGCTGATTGGTAAAACTCTTTGTTTTGTGCCAGCTGCATCATTGCCAGGAGTGCTGGTGGCTTTTCCATAGTTGATATTAAATGGACTCAAATGGTCCCCTGCCAGAGGTTCCTTTAGCTTTTCTGTAGACTGTGTTCAATCTGCATTAAAAGACACACTCACATAAATATACATACCGTCTCTCTCGCCCTCCCCTACTAATGAAAAAAAGGGGGGTGGGCAGACATGGCCCATGGATTGACTACCAGTCAGCAGTGTCACAGTTAGCTAGGGGCTGAGGGGAGTGGGCACCACTGCTCAGCGGTGGCCAGGACCACACTCACATTTTCCACTTCTCAGTCCAATGTTCGTTCTGGCCACGACTGGCTCATTAAGACCTCGCTGCTTAGACTTTCTAAATTTAAGCCTGCCTTTTTCCATTACAGATGTAAATCCTCGTCCGCATACAGTGTGCCCTTGCACTCAGTTAGGCCTTTTCCAGCTTGTGAACTGTTCTGTGCGCTTAACAACCTGCAATAACCAAACACAGCATGTAGGGATGGTCTTGCGTGTGGGCCAAGTAGTTCTCTAAGTTTGTCTCTCCACAAAGTGCTGGCAATACAGTTTGAGATGGCAGGGCCAAGTCTCCTCCCTAACTTTTAGATTCTGCTTATTGAAGACAGAGCCTCTCCCCACCTCCCCAAGCTGGGGAGTGGCATGATCTGGGTCATTCCATGGCTCACACCCCCATCCCAAGAGGACCCGTGCTCCCCGACTCACTGCCTCACCCCATGTTTGGTGCGGCGAGCTTGCCCAGTGGTCATGGGCAAGTGCCCATTTCTGGGCTTGGTGACCTGGCCAGAAAACTTCAGACAGAAAATAATAACTGATGAGGGCATGTCGTCTCTTTGAAAGGCCTTCCCGTCAGCCTGTTTTTCTCCCGCAAGGTTCTATTTTTAAAAAGTTGCCTTGGTACAAGATCAAAGTTCCCTTATGTTCCTAAAAGAAAACTCACACTAGAAATGGATGCACTAGGCAGGAAGGTGAGGGAGTGGGAAGGAAATACACGTCCAGTGAGGGGACACTATCCCAAGAGCTGGAAATGTGGTAGTACGTGGCATGGTCTTTCCTCCAGACTGTCAAAGGCTAGGTCCAGGTGGAGTGCGTTCCTGGCTGCAGAAAGACGGGGTCTTAGTCTTTGGTCCTGGATCAAGACAAGTGAGGTGACAGACCCTTTTTCTGAGTGTCTTTCTCTCCCTGGAAGGAGGAGCCTGGTGCTGGAGGATTAGAACGTGGTGCCAGTTCTAGCCAGAGCATGGACCAAGTAGGCTTGAAGCATGCAGCGGGGTAGGGAGTAGTGGGGAGGTGGTACAGTGGTTAGGGGACAGGTGCCCTGCCAAGTCTGCAGAACCTGTATATACAATCTTTTTTTCTAAATGTAACGATCCCTTCGCTCGTGCCCAGGTGAATGGAGTGAGGCCCTCTACCCCCTGCTGACCACCCTCACAGACTGCGTGGCCATGATGAGTGACAAGGCCAAGAAGGCAATGGTCTTCCTCCTCATGCAAGATGGCGCCCCCACCATAGCCGCGTACCTGAGCCTGCAGTACCGCCGCGATGTGGTCTTCTGCCAGACCGTAAGCCCCGGGAGGGCCGGAGGGAGGCAGCGGGCACCATGCGTGGGAACCCCTTCCCTCTCCCTTCACTTATGAACAACCCCAGGTGGTCATGTCTTCTCCTGCCTGTTGCTTGTAAGTTGGTTTGACAGAAAGATCTAGATTTCAGCTCAGGGAGGACACCTGCTCCCTCGGTATGTCTGTGTTTCTTCCCCAAGATCTGGCACTGACAGGCTGTGCGGGCTGGGCACTAGGGGCAGGGGTACACAGGCTGCACAGGCCTCTTGGCTGCCTCGTGTGGGTTCTCTGCAGAGGAGCTCGGTGAGGGCAACCAGGGGGTTTGTCAGCACAATCTGTTTTCTCATGTCTGAAGCGGCAGGTGCCTCGTTCCGTGGTTTGGTGCAGAACTCTGTGCTGATGCCTTCTCTTATCTTTCAGAGGAGTGTTGGAATGAGAGTCCCAGCTTCCTAGCTGCCCGTAGTCAAGTCAGTAAAGTGAACAGCGAGACAGGTTCGGGCTGGGTCTCTGCAGGTCCCCACCCATTGCAGGGCGGCCTGTTGAGCCCCCAGAAAACCTCCCTCTGAGGAACCTTTGCCGGACCAGGTTCTCTCTCACTTCTGCTCTTCAGTGTTACTCCGTCAGTGTCCACCCAGAACTGGTATGGCTCTGTGGGGAGTTAATGCTGGGCTCTTGGAAGGTTCCAGACAAGGAGTTGTGTCAGGCAGGCCAGAGGCTGAGCCAAAACCAATCCTACTTTTGGGATGGACAGGAACAGCGAAAGCCCAGCACGGTATATCTCTCCCTGGCCTCTGCCAGGGCGCCCGCTCTGCCCAGGCTCCCCGAGGATCAGCAGAAGCTGCCGATGCCCCTTTGAGCATTGCAGGCCAGGGGACTCGGGGCCTGGGGCTCACGGGAGCCGACTGGTGTTGGGAGCGGGTGTCTGTCCCTGCAGCCATTCTCGCTGTGTCCCCCAGCTGACCGCCCTCATCTGCGGCTTCATCATCAAGCTGAGGAACTGCCTGCACGATGACGGCTTCCTGCGGCAGCTCTACACCATCGGGCTGCTGGCCCAGTTCGAGAGCCTGCTGAGCACCTACGGTGAGAGGCCCGCGGGGCCTGGGCTCAGGAGCAGCGGTTCCCCGTGACTTCCAGCCTTTCCTACGGGCTGTGTTTAGCGTGCTGATTTAAGTGAATACTGACGTCCCCAGAATGCATAGCAAAGCACCAAGCAGAAGTCCCGTCCGGTCGCCACAGCCCCTCAGTGGTTTGGTTATTTTGCTCTTGACAATTTTTCTGGTTGAGGTGGGCAGTAATTCTTTAACCAGCAGCTTCCCGCTGGGCCAGCACTGTTTCTCTTCAGTCCCTCTTAAGCCAGCACTGCGGGGATGCCTGTGCACAGGGGGTGCGTGTGTGGAGCCTTTGCTGTGACCACTAACATCAGAGTCACTGGGTCAAAGGGTCAGAATATTTTTAAATTTACTAGCTAATTCCAAGTCGCCTTCCAAAATAAGGCTTTCTTCTCCCTAGCCTTGTATTCTGTTGCTTCTGAGAAGATAATAGACAGTTTCCCCCAACCCCTCTTTTTGGGATATTTTTTCATCCTTTTTTGTGGGGGGAGGTAAGATTATGTATTGGGGCCAGTGCTGTGGTGTAGCGGTTAAGGCCTCCACCTGCAATGCCAGCATCCCATATGGGCACCAGTTCGAGTCTCAGCTGCCCCGCTTCTGATCCAGTTCTCTGCTGTGGCCTGGGGAAGCAGTGGAAGATGGCCCAAGTCCTTGGGCCCCTACACCTGTGTAGGAGACCCGGAAGAAGCTCCTGGCTCCTGGCTTTGGATTGACACAGCCCTGGCTGTTGTGGCCATCTGGTGAGTGAACCAGTAGGTGGAAGACCTCTTTCTCTCTCTCTGCCTCTGCCTCTCTGTAACTCTGACTTTCAGGTAAAACAAATAAAATATTAAAAAAAAGATTTATTTATTTATTTGAAAGTCAGAGATAGAGAGGAAGAGACAGAGAGACAGAGCTCTTCCATCCGCTGGTTCAGTCCCTATATGGCCACAATGGCCAGGGCTGGGCCAGGATGAAGCCAGAAGCCAGGAGCTTCTTCCAGGTCTCTCACGTGAGTGGCAGGGGCCCACGTACTTGGGCCACCTTCTGCTGGTTTTCCAGGGAGCTGGATTGGAAGTGAAGCAGCTGGGACACGAACCAACTCCCATGTGGGATGCCAGCGTTGCAGGTGGCAACTTCACCCACTACACCACAACACCAGCCCCTATTTGTTCTGGCGCTCTAGTAGATACCAATCCCTGTTTTGTGGAGAGATCTGGCCATAAGAATGCCTCTCTCCATTTTTAAAGAGCCGGCCCTGCCTGGTGAGGTCCCTGCATTTCTGTCTCCCTCCCCCACAGTCCTGACCAGGAAAGGGGGGCAGGGCGAGCCCCCACAGGCACACCTGTAGCATGGCACGGGAGGTCAGTCGTAGTTTACTCACAGAGGGTGAGGTGTAGGGGACGGGGCTCAGACAGGCCCTCCCGTCCACACCTCACCCCTTGTCACCCTTGTCTGCACCCTCCCTGAGGCTGTGCCCAGCCTGGGTAGAGCGGCACGGCCTCTAACAGCCTCTTCCCTTCTCTGCACCCAGGCGAGGAGCTGGCGATGCTGGAGGACATGAGCCTGGGGATCATGGACCTGAGAAACGTGACCTTTAAAGTCACACAGGCCACCTCTCATGCCCCCACAGACATGCTGCCTGTCATCACGGGAAATCGGTAGAGTATTTACTTAGAATTCTCTAAGCCGCAGCGGTGTCTTCCGCGTGTGTGTCTCTCGTGGGAGGCAGTCTCCCTTTCTGAAGTGTGGGTTCTGTTCAGTTAACTTCACCCCACTGAGGTCTGTCCCTGGTGGCTTGGGTATCCCCACGGTGGAGGGCCGCCTTGGCTCTCCTGCTGGCCGTGCAGGCGGCCTGAACCTCACCCTGCTCGTCATCTCTCCCCCTCCCCCAGCGACGGGTTCAACGTGCGGATCCCACTGCCAGGCCCGCTGTTCGACGCGCTGCCCCGGGAGATCCAGAGCGGCATGCTGCTGCGCGTGCAGCCCGTGCTCTTCAACGTGGGCATCAACGAGCAGCAGACGCTGGCCGAGAGGTGCGTGCCGGGCCGCCGCGGGCGTGGCGCGGGAACGGGCTCTCTGCACCCTCCCCTTCCTGCAGCCAGGGACGTGGCACCACCGTTGGTGTTGGAGACAACAGAGGCAGCCTGGGTGCGGCCTCTGTCCTCAGAGACTCGGCTGGTGGCGGGCAGAGAGAGGCAGGAGCAGTGATGATGAATGCAGGGATCTGGGTGCTGAGTGGGGCGTCCGCTGGGGTCTAGGAGGGTCCGTGAAGGCGTGCTGGAGGGGTGATGGCTGAAGTGGATTTTGTCAGGAGTCAGGTGAGGAGTGGAGGAGAGCATGGATGTCCTAGACCAAGAAGACTGAGCAAGGCCTGGCAGAGAGAACCAGCAGTGGGGCCAGGACTCCAGGTGCCAGGGAGGGGCAGGCGTGTGGAGGGGGGCCCAGGGTGGTGTCTTGGTCCTAGAAGCTTGTGTCTCCTAAACTGCCACCCAATGGAAAGGAGTCACATGTACCCTCTGGCCTGTGCATGTGCGTGTGTGTGTTTGTGTGTGTGTGTGATGGGGGCAGTTGTATGTAGTCTGTCAAGACCCACGCTAGTTAATGAAAATCTTCCCTGTGGTATCATTTACATTCATGTGATATTTATGCTGTAATGTAAAAAAACAACCTTCAAGCACGTGCTGTTAAGGCAGTTGGGGCTGCAGGATGAATGCCCATCTCAGTGGGCATTGGCCCCAGGCGTGGGGTGCGGCTGCTGGGAGGTGTGGAAGGATGCCAGTGGGCAGGACACCATCGGACTCACACTCTGAGTAGAAGATTTTGCTGAGCACGCGTGGAAGCTGGGAGGGGCACACGTGTGGAGGAGGTTACTGGAAAGAGGCCAGGCCAGAGGCAGTGCCCTGGATCAGGGCAGAGAGAAGGCACAGACCAGATGGAGAGTGGACCAGACAGGCCTAGCCCCTGGATGGGGCCAGTGAGTGGAGCGCAAGGACCAGGAGGCCCTGTCCCAAGTAGAGGCTGAGTGGGGCTTGGCTTGAGGGTGCCAGCCCGGGAAGCAGAGCTCCCTGCAGGGAGTGTGGGCAGGTCCCCTCCTGTAGGGTGGTGTCCTGTGCCCCGCAGCTGTCGGCCCCCAGGGTTGCAGCAGGGCAGGCTGCCGGGAGCACGGCAGGTGGGGAGGACTCGGAGAGAGCGGGCTCCTGGCTTTGCCGTTCGTTTGCGCCAAGCACGTTGGTGAGCTGGGGGCGCAGTCTGGTGGGAAGGTAGGCCGTGGGCCTGGGGTCGGGGATGGCCACGAGGGAGCAGATGCCTGGTGGAAGAGCCATCGTGAGCCCCAGGAGGCAGTTGGCCCTTTGAAGGGTGTCGTGAGACCAGAAAGAGGCCAGCATCAGGGAGGTCGCTCAGCAGGGAGGCGGGGCTAGGCTGTGGACCCAGGCCTTGGACTTGACCTTCCCCATAGGTGGCATCCACTGCCTCTTCCCTCAGGCAGGCAGCACGTCCTTTCAGCGTGTGGGACTTACACAGGTGACCCTGCATTACAGGAAACCCGCCAGGGTCCCAGGGCAGCCCAGAGGGACAGCCAGCCAGCTGTGTTCACTGGACAGACAGCAACTTTAGATTCGAGTCTGGGATTGTGTCCCTGTCCTCAGCCGTGCCCCACTGGCGACCCCTTTCCCAAGGACCTCTGAGACGAGGGTGCAAGACTGAGCCTGGCAGCTGGGAGACAGGTTCTTGTGCCAGATAAGATGGGCCTTTCAGCCTCCGGATCTGGTATGGGTCACCTTCCGATCAGCTCTCAGGCACATCTGTGACAAGTCACTCATGGTTCCTGCCACTGAAACCTATTTAAAGTGGTCACCAGCGTGGTAGGACTGGCTTTACGCTCTGGAGAAGGAAGGCGGCTTGGCATTCAGACACGCACAGGCGTCTGAGGGAGTCAGCACAGGCAGCCTCGGTGCACCTGCGTGTGTGGTAGAATGGGTCACGAGCCAGCTCACGGCGTCCCCTTATAACCTCCCAAGGTTTGGGGACACGTCTTTGCAAGAAGTCATCAACGTGGAGAGTCTGGTGCGATTGAATTCCTACTTCGAGCAGTTTAAGGAGGTTTTGCCTGAGGACTGTAAGTACCCCTTCACGCATGGTGGGTGCCCCTGCTCGTCTCCCCATCCCCTTGGCTGTCTCAGCTCAGGCTGTTGCTGACCGTCCGTACGCTGCCCAGCTTGCCCTGCCTCTGTCCGTGTGCTGTCCCACGTGCACACGCAGCAGCCCCTTCAACCATTCTGACTCTGCCAGCTTGCGTCCCACCCACAGAAGTTTCTGTCACAGTTGCCTCTCTCTGTGGTCGATTCTCTTCTAACCCTCGTGACGTGGGGTCCCCACCCCCGCCCCAGTCACTGACGTTCACTGACACCTGCAGTGGCAGGTGTCATGCACCTGCTCGTAGGGCCTGAGGGATCCTGGAGGCAGGACCCCCCCTCGGCCCAGGAGAAGATGCAGGCGGGATGGTCCCCGGCCTGGCACCCCCTGGAGGCGATAGACAGGCACAGCAGTCCTCTCTGCTGGCAGAAAATTCTGCAAATGCAGGGCTCGAGGAGGAACACAGGACAGCCTTTACGTGTGGAGTTGTCTCCCACGTTCGTCCCGGGCACCTGCTCTGTGCAGAGCTTATGGTAACAGGGCTCAGTGGGGAAGCAGACCTAGGCACTCAGTGAGTTTCAAGAGTGTGTGCTGCTCCCTGGGGAGGCACTGTGCTAGCCACTGGGGGGCGCCACTCAGGGATGAAGGAGACACAGTCTCACCCTGGAATTAAGCTAATGCCCTCTAAAGGGGGTTCCCAAAGAGGGAAGGCAAGGAGGATTGGGAAGACGGGCACAGGCTTCCTTTGTGCTGGATGGTGGGGTAGATCCGAGAATGGAGGAATGTGCTCAACAGTAGTGCTGGGAGCGTTTCCAGGTCACTGCTGAGCCAGGCGCCGGGCTTCCTGCTCTGCACGCATCGCCATTCTGAATCGCACGAGAGCCCTGCGAGGCTGGCGTTAGCATGTCTGTCCCGATGCAGAAAGGGCTTGCCTGGCCCTGAGGCTGTGTGCTGGGACATGATCCTGAGCCATCCTGTTAGGAGACACTGCCGAGGGGGCCTCAAGGCCAGGCTGAGGAGTTTGTGTTGGTTTAGCAGTGTGCAGAAGGGGACCAGTGTGGAAAGAACTGGCAAGAACTTGGTTGGATTGGATGAGGGACACAGCCCCTGGCAGACTGGGTCAGGCTATGGAGCACCAGCAGAGGGGTTCCGTCCTCCTTGCCCTGATGGTGGTGCTGATGGTGGGTGTGGAGGGGAGGGAGAAGATGCAGAGTCAGCTCTCAGTGGCTGCTTGAAGCTAATGCTGGGAGCCAGTGAGAGATGACGGCCTGGTGCTAGGCGAGGCTCACGGAGCTGGCAACACAGGAGTGATGGCCCCCTGAAGACAGAAGCGTGGGATGGGGCACGGCAGGCACTGTGCAGCCCCTGCAGAGTCTGTGACGTGAGCAGATGGCCTGGGAAAAGTGCGGACGTGAGGCCCTGCGTGGAGCCATCTGGTGGCTCAGCTCGCTGAGCGACAGAGCAGAAGAGGCCAAGGACAAAGCGTGGAGATGGCCCTGTGCTCCAGGGGTTGATCAGGGGCCAGTGAGGGGGCAGTGGGCCAGCCCGAGGCAGAGCAGGAGTGGAGGGGGCCTGGACGTGCTGGCCAGCCTCTGGGCTGGTGGACAAGGAGTCCCTGGTGAGCTCTTGGGACAGTCCCAGGGCAGGGAGTGAGAGGCCGGGGATCCAGTGGGCAATGAAGTGATGCTGCCTTGGGGTGGTCCATGCCATCCCAAAGGTTGTCAGAGGCTTGTGGTTGGGGTGGTTGGAACCTCCCTGCTGCTAAGTGGGTGATGTCAGCACACATAAAGCCTGAAGAAGCTGGAGAAAACAAGGCCAGAAGATACAGGAGCAGGATAGCTACAAGCCCAGGCCCAGGAGTGGCCAGGCCATCGTGCCCTGACAGGCGGGAAGAGGGAGAGGGAGGTAAAGGGTGAGCAAATACTTGGAGGTTGGCTCAGGTGGCTTCAGTCTCCCCAGTAAACAGGAGTTCTAGTGAACACAGGGAGAAGAGTGCAGACCTGGGGTCGGGGTGGGGGAGACTTGGCTCAGGTGCAACGGGAGCCATTGAGGCAGTAGCACTCAGCTCTGGCTGCCCTGAGTGTGAGGCCTGGACAAACACTCGGAGCCTGGGCCCCACATGAGCTTGGTGGGCGGGGCCTGGGTCTCAGAAACTCCTGGAGAGCCCCGTTTGCAGTCAGCGTCAGAAGCCCTGCCATCGGAGCTGAGTACCAGAAAGCTTTGAGGACTCAGCTGAAGGCCATCAGCGGCACTAGTACACGGGCCCCCAGATACGGGGGTGTTCTTACATTCTTCAGCAGTGAGTGCAGTTGGAGGCAACCTCGCCCCACGCCAGACAACGTCTCCCCACTGAGTGGGAGTTATCTAATCAGCGCGCTGTTCGCACACCCGCTTGGCAGATGTGGACATGAGGCAAGGAGGGCGGGCTACCCCGTGAGCCCCCTACACCTGCTGGTCTGGGAGGCTGAGGACATGGAGCCCACTTGGCTGAATCCCTCCAGAGCCTGCCTAGGTCATCAGTGGGCAGGTTTTCAAGGTTGGGGGCAAAGCTGGGTGGTCCAGTCATGCCATCTCCCCTGGAGAGAGAAGGCCCCTGCCCACCTTAGCTCCCCTCCTGTGCACTCCCACCGTCTCCTCCTCCTTTGAGCCCCTCCCAGGCAGGAGCCTTCTGTGTTCTCTGTTGCTGCCCCATCCCCTGACCAGTGCGGGACTGGACGGACACAGCGGGAACATGGGGTCATCAGCACAGGACCCTGCGTGCACCAGGGTGAGACAGGTGACGGAAACCGGCTGTGTGGCCAGTCCCACAGCGCCACGCACTTGGTTCTGATGTAGGATTCAGACACTGGCTGATTGCCTCAGCCGCGACCTTGAGGCCCTTCTCTTTGTCTTTGGTAACCCCAGTCTGTGCAGATCCCCACACCTTCAGGAGTGGTTGCTTTTCCTGTGGTTTTTATCCCAGATTTTCGAGGAGAGATGATCTGACAGACGTGTGGGTTCAGGAAGCCCTGGAAGGGCCAGGAGACTACCACAGGGGGGAAGAAGCTGTCAGAGCAGGGAGCATCACTGAGGAATGTGATTCTCTAGGTGTGGCCCCGGGTCCCCCGCCTGGAGGCGCCTGCACTTTCCAGCCTCCCCGAGGGTTTCCAGGCCACCCAGTGGCTGAGACCCTGCTGCAAGCGTCCCCCATCCCCGGCTCAGGGTTTGGAGACCAAATGTAGCTCCCGCACTCCCTCCTAACTCGCTTCTTTGGGAGGGGCCAGAAAGAGTGGTGTTTACAGGGACTTCCTTGAGTGGGGACCTGCTGTCCACACCCTAGCCCCTTGCAACTGCTGGAAGCAGAGCAGCACTCAGAGGCACTCAGCAAACTCGTAGCCATGTCCCACCCCTCAGCTTCAGCTGCCGACTGCTCATGTCACTGACCGCGTGCCCCAGTGGCCTCCCTGGGTGGGTCTCCACGGTTGGGTGCCGTGTTGCTGGGTGCGGCCCCCACTCCCGCAGACTCCTCTGCCCTCCAGGTCTTCCTCGGTCTCGGAGTCAGACCTGCCTGCCGGAGCTGCTGCGGTTCCTGGGGCAGAATGTGCATGCCCGGAAGAACAAGAACGTGGACATCCTGTGGCAAGCTGCTGAGGTACTCGGCGGAGGGCAAGCTCAGTGCTGCACCTGCCACCCAGAAGTCACGGGGCTTAGTCAGCGGGGGCGGAGAGCGCCTGTCTGTCCCCAGGAGGGCACGAGACAGAGTCAGGTGCTGCAGGACTCTGGGAGGGACTCAGCATTGCCCATGAGCACCCTCACTTAGGGAAGCCTGAGCCCTTGATGCAGGGTCCATCCCAGGGGACACTTAATGGCCAGGCTGGCGACAGTTGTCAGTGGCCCGGTCAGTGCCGGCTGAGACTCAGCGCCGAGGCTGCAGTGGCCGTTCACATCTCTTCAGTCTGTCTGCTACGCGCAGTTCTGATCTCATCTCCCCAAGCACTTACACGTCTGTGTGGCCAGGAAAGTGTGTGTCTACCTCTCGGTCTCTCCGTAGCAGCAAGCAGTCTCGGCTGGCCCTGGCTCGTGACAGCCGTTCCAGGCCGTTTGTTAGACTCTGTATTGAGGGTCCCTCTTCATGAAACTCCCCCCACCACTCGCCCTTTTTTTTTTTTTTAATGTGCTCTTGTTGTGATTTACTGATGGCTGTTGCTGCTGGTGTCTGTGTCACCCCTCTGCGGGGGCTCCGTCCTAAGCCTGGCCCGTTTTCCCATCGGCAGATCTGCCGCCGGCTGAACGGAGTCCGGTTCACCAGCTGCAAGAGTGCCAAGGACCGCACGGCCATGTCGGTGACGCTGGAGCAGTGCCTGATCCTGCAGCACGAGCACGGCATGGCCCCGCAGGTCTTCACGCAGGCCCTGGAGTGCATGCGCAGGTGAGTGCTGCTGCCAGGCCGCCGCCCGCTTGCCCGGCCACCGTGTAAACTGCAGATGAGCCGGTGCCCTGTGCCCGCCGAGGGGCCTCCCTGCCCAAGGCCCCTGACGCCAGCCGTCACACTCACGTTTGACAGCTCGTCAAACCGTGGGCCCTGTCAGATTCCGACAGCGCCCTTGTACGGCAGGGAAGGGAAGAGCCAGCAGTCTTTCTGAGCAGGACTGCACTGCTAAGCAGTAGATGGGCGGGCAGGCCGAGGGCAGGCAGCGAGATGGGGAGCTTGGATGCAGCCGTGCGGAAGTCCCCAGGGCCACCTGCCCGGCTGTGGCTGGCGCTGAGGGCCAGCCCGTTAGCAGGCACCTGCTGTTGACATGGTGTGTGTCTGTACATTCCCATAGTTGAGTGAAGGCAGTGCGTCTGCAGGTTGCACCGGTTTGCTCCGCTTCCTCTCCAGCAGCTGACACAGTTTGCTTTCATGAGCAAAGTGTCCAGGGAGTGTTTCACGGTGATGGCCGTCAGCGCGCCCTGGCGACCTCGCCCTCCCAGTGTTCCGATTCTGAGGCAGCAGGCGTGTTTCAGAGGGAATCCCCGCGCGCAGACTGTCCAGTGTTTCTGGTGCCTTGTTCCAAGCACTGCCGGGCAGCCCCAGCTCACATACCAAAAGAAAGGATAAGAAACCTGGTTTCCCCGTCCCCTTTGATGTAGTCACCAATGCTGTTCAAGTCTCGTGTCCAGCGGTCACTTCTACTGAGTGTTCTGTGTCATTTGTCCTCTCACCAAATTCTTCAAAGCGTTCGATTCTCTTATCCTTTCTGTATGTTTCTGCTGTTTGACCTTCTCACAGCGGTGCACAGAAGCAGTGTGAGAGCTCCTGCCTCTTGATCTATCGCAGCGTGTAAGACGGAGTGGTCACGTCCCCGTATTGTCTTTCCACGTTCATCCAAACCTCTCCTTTACGACTTGACCATCCCTCTGCCGCTAGCCTCCCCGTACCGTGGAGGCTCGGGGACTCCTTCCTGCTTTTGGTTATTTTTGTCTGTCTGTCTGTCTGTCTGTAACTGCCTCGGCCAGGGGTCTGCCCTCGGGAGCCCCGGTGCCCTCAGGGGCCGCAGGCAGAGGCCTGCTCCATGCAGCAGTCAGGGATCACTGTGACCCTGGAAGCGTGGCTCCCAGTCAGGTCCTAGGAGCCGTGGTGCGAGGACCACTGTTTAGTTCTTGGGCTCTTGACCAAATTCAACAAAACAGCCATTTGTTCTGAGTGCATCTGAGCACAAAGGTGGCAGGAGACCAGGGCCCGGCACTGTGGGCCACCCCCCGAGCCAGCCTGGGGCTGTGTGCATGGCTCCCACACGTGCAGGACGGCTGTTACAGCTGTGACCATTTACAAAGCACCAGGTGCTTTTTGGAACTTGTAATCATTTGAGTAATGGATTCTCCTCGTAGGAAAATGAACAAAATACAGATAAGCCTCTAGAGTGATTGTACACACGTGGCCCTCACACTCACGGACCCTCCATATTCCTGCTAGGAACAAGTAGCCAGCTGTGTTAACCTTTTGACGCACATTCATTCCTAGGTAGGTTTATACATACATAGGGAAGTGAGTGCGGCTGACACACATCTTGCTTAGCCAGTCCCTAAATAACACACAAAATAAGCACACGCAATAATAGGAACAGTTCCCTCTTTCCATCTCTGGTTTTAACTCCCCCCCCCCCCATTTAACTGTCCCATGATCCCTTTTTCCCAGGTGAATAAGTGCATACAGCCTCACTTGAAACACACCCTAGCATATGTACTTGGCTGTCACTGAGTGTTTCAGCTGTATGTGATTTTCAGCATTTTGATCCAGGATGCAGTTAAGTGTCTTTATGGATCCTCCTAACGACATTTGCCCCATTAATTGCTTAGGTCAAAAAGTACACACCTCTGCAAGGCCTTTTTTGTAATTTCAATACCAGTGAGCCCATTGCCGCCATACTGGTCACCCTCCCCCTCCGTGTCTGGGGGCGCCCGCCTGGCTGGCACTGCTGCTCTTCCACTGTTCTCAGCGCTGGTTTTCTGTATTCCTCCAGGGTAAGGACCTAGAGGTCCTATGCCGAGGTGGATCTCCCGTGGGAGCAGGAACCATCCCCTCGACACCTCACCTCCAGTTACAGGTGTCTTTCACATTTTTCTTTTTTTTTTTTTTTTTTCTGAATTTTCTAAAATCTCTTCAGTGAAAGCATATCACTTAAGTAATTCCTTAGGAAGTTATAAAAACGAAAGCAAGCTCAATCCCACTTCACAAACTCTGCCTGTGCCAGAGAGCTCAACACCAGCCACGGGCACAGTGCTCACTGCTGCCTTGAGCTGACCCTGCAGCATTTTGGGCTAAGCGTCCTAAGGAAGCAATAACAGATCTCAGCCATGCCCTTGTGTGGAGGAATCCACTTTGGGTCTCTTGCTTTCTCGCTTGCAACTTATCAGATGGAAGAATAGCATGTGCAGGAGGGCAGAGCTGACACCCAGGCCGGCTTTGTCCTGGAGGTCCAGGGTAAGCAGTGGCCAGTGCTATGCTATAAATGTTCGAAACAGCTCGTTCCAGAACGCCCTGATCTATGGTATATATCAGTTTCCCATCTGGACCATTTTAAGCTCCCAGTGCGGCACCAGCTGGACGTGCATTCAACTCTTCCAAGCCACGTAAGCCAACGTAGAACATTCTTGGAGGTGTCCTCTGTCCCCAGACCAGGAGTTGAGCCCTGCACTCCGTGGGTCTTTCTGAGTAGCCATGGTGATCCACCAGCCCATCCTGGCGGGGAGCGGGCCAGTCAGTGCTCAGGCTAGCTTGGAAAATATCCCCCGTGGCAACAGCATATTCTCACAAGGCCATTGCAGCCAGCTGCTCCTGGGAAAGCTGAGGTGGGGAAAGACTCAGCATGAGAGAAGAACCCTGGATGCCCACCCACTCATGTCTATGCCATCCTTTGCAGGCAGCCTGCTGGGTCAGTTACCACCTGGTAGGCATGGATGTGGCTCTAGATCCGATCCTACCTCGGTATATGTCTTCTGTAGCACCAAAAGGAGGGGAGAAAGACCCCGCATTTCCATTGTGTGCTTGGTTGGACTCCATTTTGGGGATCATCTTGTGGAGCCAACTGGCAGTGTTGGAGGCACCGTCACCCATGGCCCTGACGCTGCTTAGCCAGAGACCCCGGGGGGTGTGGGAAGAACTGTGTGTGGTTGAAGTGCATCGTTCTTGTCTGCACGGCTCATCAGGAGGCAGCCTCAGCCAAAGCCGCCGCACCTGGCTCAGGCAGCTGTGAGAAGGTCAAACCCCATGGTTCTTCATGTTCAGCTTGTGTCCAGAATCCCCGTCCGCAGCATGTGGGAGCATGGCAGGCGGCATGGAGCGGTGCTTGGCCAGCCGAGAGGGTGAACATGGAAAACCATCCCTGCAACCTACATGTGTTTATTTTCGGTGGACTGCAGTATTTTTTCTTATTTTCACTTCTCTTTCTCTCCTCTTTCCCTGTGACTGTGCTGGTTTTGTTTTGGCCTCCTCCCCCTCTTTTCTGCATATCACCTTTTCTTTCTGTTGTGGCTTCATGGCATTTTTTTTTTTTTAAATCTTACCTTTTGGTTCTCCTCTTTTTCCATACTTTTTGATAAAACCCACTGCATGTGTCTTTCTTTTTTTGTTTGTTTGTTTCTTTTATTCTTTTTCTTTTTCTTCTTTTTTTCTTTTCCTTTCTCCCAAACTTTTTCCTTTTCACAGCATTGGAACACGGGAGGTAGTCACCCAGAAGAACTTGAGCGGCCTGGTGCCCATCCGAGACTTAAGGCTAGACCCCAGCCTCCTCTGTTCCCTTCCCTTACTGGCTCTGAGCCCCAATTTACTGATTGTGTGGCTCTTTCTGAGCATAGCCTACCTGGTGGCCAAATTGCGTTGCAAATGAATGTTATCCCTATGACAAATTTAAAGTGCCCGAGTCTGCCCAGCCACCGCATACCTAACTGGACAGAAGGAAGGTGTCAGAGCGTGCTCTGCCAAGGAACCTCTCAAACGCTCATGCCTTACAGTCTGGTGTTTTGTTCTTCCGAACTGTAAATACCTGCCAAATTATCTCACCGAGAAGACTCGTGCATTGCAGTCACGTAGCGTCTTAAGTGCTTGTACCATGTTCCGACAGTGCCCTGTTACTGCATTGTTTAGCCGGCCTGGAATCACCTGTACCAAATCTCTTAACCTTCTGATGTAAAACTATTTATTACCTGTATATCTCACGCGCCCTGTTTCCAACGGAAAGGAATTCTGTCAGACAAGAATTTGTATATTTGATACTATTCTTTTACATGTGCTGCTAACCTTCCCCTTCCTTTCGAGGAGAAATGAAAAGACAGAGAGAGATGCTTTATAACTGGCTCGTTTAGATAAACCTCTTGAACGGGACATGTACTTTGTGCTTTCGTTTCAAAGCGGTCCCTGGGTGACAGCAGCAAACAATTTGCTTGCAGGGTCCTGACACTTCTTGCTGGGATTTGTTCTTTCTAACCTTTCCATCTGTGGGGATGCCACAGAGCTGTGCAAACAGCAGCGCTCGGCACCGCCTTACGGCCGGGCACCTAGAGAGCTGTGCTGTGTGCGGCTTCAGCGTTAGCTCTTAGCTCTCGAGGGATCGTTAGGCAGATTTTAGGAATGAATGTGCGTAGTAACAAAAGGCTGCTAATGCTGTTTGCATTTATGTTTCTTGAAATAGCATCTTTCATTTAAGAAATTATACCTGGGCGGGCGCTGTGGCTCACTTGGTTAATCCTCCACCTGTGGGGCCAGCATCCCATATGGGCGCCAGGTTCTAGTCCCGGTTGCTCCTCTTCCAGTCCCGCTCTCTGCTGTGGCCCAGGAAGGCAGTGGAGGATGGCCCAAGTGCTTGGGCCCTGCACCCGCATAGGAGACCAGGAGGAAACACCTGGCTCCTCGCTTTGGATTGGTGCAGTGCGCCGGCCATAGCGGCCATTTGGGGAGTGAACCAATGGAAGGAAGACTTCTCTCTCTGTCTCTCTCTCTCTCTCACTGTCTATAATTCTACCTGTCCAAAAAAAAAAGAACTTATACCTTTCATTTCAGATTAAAGGCCAGGCATCATGTCTCTCTTGCTAACCAACTGTGGTAGATAATGAAACAAACAAACAAAATCCAAGAGAAATTACCAGCAAGTGAGGCTCAGCTCTTGGGCAGTGGTGGCAGATGGCAATGTGGGAGAAGGTCGCTGTGGTTCCCACGCTTGATATTAACCTGATACTGGCCTCAGAAGGGGATGCTTGCAACCTTAGCATTGGTATGTGACAGAGAGCCACTGTGCACCTGGAGAGTTGGGCAAAATTCCACTCGCCTGGCTCAGAGGCTTCTGTGGCTCCCGGCACATCTTCTGCCGCGCCTCCCTGTTCCTCCTGCGGGTTTCCCACTGTTTGCTGAAGCGCGTGTCTCTTCAGCAGTCTAGAAAAGCTGGCTCTTCCAGAATCTCGACCCCCCAGGCACGTGCATAAGCCCTGTCTGCCGTAAGGTCTAGCCTCTCCAAGACGTCCCGATTCGGCCTCCGCTGAGTTGAGGATCTAGGATCACAGAAGCAACTGGCAATGAATGACAGATGTCAGACGCTAAAGTCCGCAGCGTAAGCCGCCCTCCTTACACCCAGGAGCCCCCCCTTCTCTCTAGAGCTTTGAGCCCCGCAGGATCCCAAGGGCAGGCGTCACCTCTGCAGGCGGGTCCTCCTAGAGTAACGAGGGGCTGTGCTGTGGCCCAGGCCCTGCTGCTCTCGCTGCAAGCCGGCTGACCGGCGGTGGTGTGGGAACAGCTTGTTAATAGACAGGGTCCCAACCAGGCTGCATCTCTGACAGGTGCGTTCACCACTGGCCCTCTTTCACATCCAGGTGCACACTTCAACCCTCCAAGATCATTTTGTTCCTTTATTCAGAGGACGAAAAGTAGCATCCTAGCTGCTGATGCCGGCCAGAGGCAGTGGCACACATACCCGCCCGCCTCAGAAAAGGAGCAGGTGGCCAGGCAGAAACCCCTCCCCCAGGGCCCAGGGTGCTCTGTGGCACTCTCCAGGGGCTCCTGCCAGGACCCCACCCTACAGCAGAGGGGAGGCGTGGCCAGGCCCCAGGGGCCTCCAGGACACCACAGTCTGACCCGCGGCTGCCTTCCTGTCCTGTGTAGACTTGGCTATAGGGCCGAGAAAGATCCAAGACGCCGGGAGAGGGGATCGGCTCCTTGGTGTCTGTCCTGCGGGGCCGGGCACAAGGCAGCACATGGCGCCCTGCCTGTGTGGTTAGGGGCGTGGGAGGGCCAGCACTAGGAGGGACTCCAGGAAGTCAGCCCAGAGATGCGGGGGTGTTGTCCCTCCCCCCCCTTAAAACAGCTGAGAAGAGAAACTCAGTATCCTCACTCCTTGTGCTGGGTTTCAGTGTCACCAAGGCCTCTTTTCATGAGATGAGGCCCAATACATAATTTGAAATCATGTCTGCTTCAGCAAGAAATAGGATGGAACAGGAGGAGATGATTCAAGAAAGGAGAGACAGGGGCTGGCATTGTGGCACAGCGGGTTAAGCCACCGCTTGTGACACCAGCATCCCATATCGGAGCCCTGGCTGGATTCCAGCCCGCTCCATTTCTGATGCAGCTCCCTGCTTATGCACCTGGGAAGGCAGCGGAAGAGGCCCAAGTACTTGGGCCCCTGCCACCCATATGGGCGACCAGGGTGGAGTTCCCGCCTCCTGGCTTCTACCTGGCCCAGCCCTGGCCATTGTGGCCGTTTGGCCAGTGAACCACCAGATGAAAGATAACATGCAGGCTCTTTTGCTCCCTCTCTGTGTCACTCTGTCTTTCAAATGAAACAAATCTCAACAAACAAAAAAGCCAACAGAGTGAGTGGGGAGGAGACACCTTTGGTGCTGGCTCTGGGTTGCCTCTGAAGTGACGGCGTGCTGTGGCACTGTGGAGGCCCCCAGCCCTGGGTGTTCCATCCGCGTCTGTCTCTGAAGTTAGGAAAGCCACTATCAGAGCCGCTCTCTCTGGCCAGTCCTGTAGAAATCATCGTGCCACTTAACTCTGTTCAACTCGTGTGACAGTCCCTGTTTACTCTGTGGCTTGGTTCCAGGAGAGGTCTTAATGCAATGGCATGTTCTCCCTGCCGAAGGGACCGGGGAGGCAGCCACCACCCAGGTCTGCCGGCCTCCACGTGCGCTCCAAGTGGAAAGGGAAAACCAGCGGTTTCCTGAATCAGTTGTCCTTTGGGCTTTCCATTGCAAGCTTCATTTCAAAAGCAGACATCCTTGAAAGTAAAGTACATGCATACAGTGTAGCTTCAAAATAGTTAGATCTCTCTTGCCAAAATCTGTCCAAGACCTTCTCCACGCTGACTCCTAAAAACCATGCAGCCAGTTACAGTGGGGACCGTCAGTCCCCGCAGGGCCCCTGGCCACCTCTGCACGCCTTCTCCCCAGCCCTACTGCCCGCCTGTCCAACTCTGCAGACCATGTGACGGGTGTCTGCCTGGGAATCAGCCAGAGCAGCCAGCTTTTGTAAACTCAGACTCTGGATTTAAAAGTACAATTTAGTTTAACAGCTAAATTGAAAACCAAAGTTTTATGATTATAATTCCAATGACAGTGTTTTCAGCCGGCTAATCCAGGCTCCGGCTCCTTCCACACGTAAACAGGAGAGAATGTGAAAGTCCACTGGTGGCCTTCCTTGCTCCTCGAAGCACCTGGGCATCCTCTAGTGACAGCTGGTCTTCGAGAAGTGTGTGCATTCCGTTTGATCTTAGCCAAAAGGCCGAGAAGCGGTAGCTTGTGCGTTTCTGTGTTAAGTGGAGAAGCCATATCTATTTCATTCCATTAATGGGAGAGCTTCCAAAGATGAAAGCGATGAACTGTGCCTGGGAACCTAGAGTTTCTGTTTTAAACAGGATCGCATTTGGGTCTGGTTCCCGAACGTTAGACGCTCACTGAGACCCTGCTCACTGGGTCTGTGCGGAGCTCGGGACACTCATCCGGCCGAGGGCTGCGGCCGAGCTGAGTTACTGCATTCATTAATACAACCAGGTGGATATTTTTCTAAAATACCGGAGCTTATCTTTTGAATAAAAATGACTGTCTTACCAAAAATACCTTATGTATTCTTGATACCGAGATTGTCATTTTCACTTTAAAAGGCTTCAGCAATTGCTACTATTTTTTTTAATGCATGACATAATGGTCTTCATGCAATTGGACATATTTTTTTAAAATCACTGTTTCTTGATAGCTGCAAAATTTGCATATAAGGGGGGGTTTTGTACTGAATTTGATAACTAGTCGACTTCATTGCTAGTTTGAGACTATAAAACACGTTGTGGCGTGCCGTCAGAAGTCGGTCCGACGTAAGACTGCTGCTGCCCGTTACTCTCCTGTCTACACCGCAGCGTTGCGCGACAGCTTTGTGATGCTGTCACTGAGAACGTGAGGCCGGCCTGGGTGCTCTTCCTCTCCTGTGCGTGTGTTTCACCCACTGGGCTGCCAGGAAAACCCTCCGTCAGACGTCCTTGCTGGCGATGATGCTGGTGGCCGGTTGTCTGGTGGCAGGGCACCCGTCTCACAGGCACTTGTTCAAGAGCGACACAGCGAGGGCACCCCCCTGGAGAACAGTGGCTGGCTTCCAGCTGGAGGCCACTGCACCAGCCCTGGTAGCCGAGCACAACGCTTGGGCCGTGGGGCTGATTTGCCCCGGAACAGGTGGAGCACGCAGGCCAGCAGAGCCACTCCTGCCCAGGGCTGTGGCCAGGAACAGCCAGCGTTCTGAACCAGGTGTGGTTATTTTTCTAACACTGAAAGATTCAGCTCTTTATTTTGCTGTGTCCCCCCCCACCCTTGGCGCTCCAAGTTGTGATAGAACCTCAGATACCTGGACGTGAATGAGATACACAAACTCGGGAACGTAACGCCAGTTTGGAAATGCACACGGCCCCAGCCAGCATGCGTCGGTGTCTGTGCTCCCTACCCATTGGCCTTGGTCAGGAGCCCGCCATCTTGCATGTGTATTTGTTGTGAACAAGTCTGGCCACCCATTTAAATGAATCCGTCCCCACCCCCTTTTTTTTAATGCTATGAAAATGATCAGTTCATTTCATCTTAGTTTTTAAGTCTTTTCCTTTTTTACTGCTGTCATTTCTTGTGCTTGTTTTTTCCCAGTGAGGGTTGTCGAAGAGAAAATACAATGAAGAATGTTGGAAGTCGCAAATATGCGTTTAATTCCCTGCAGCTGAAGGCTTTCCCCAAGCATTACAGGCCTCCCGAAGGGACTTACGGCAAGGTTGAGACTTGAACACCCGCTGTCCTCTAATTAGCGGCTCCATAACACACGTGGGGGCCCCTAGTGTCCTACATGCGTTCTTCAAGAAGACCCGAAGGATTGAGTTATATTTTTGTGTTTTCTAAAAACTAGCTCACTGAAGAGTCCATGGAGCATGTTTGTTTTCCCTTTCCGTTGGCATCCATAGGGGGTCACGTCTGGCCCGGTAGCGTGGATGGAGACCGCCCGTGTCAGTAGCCCTCAGCTGTACCCATAGGCGCCGTCCCCAGGCGCTGCCGACCCAAGCTAGCTTTGTCTGAGATGCTACGAGACGTTTTCAGGTGTCCACTTAGGAACCGCTCACCTACCTTATTTTTCTACCGAGTCACCGAGAGTGAGCATCGAGTTCCAATCTACTTTTTACAGATCTGAATGTAAAACAGCAAAGGCTCCCGTCAGCGATCGCTCCCTAGGCAGACCCAGCCGTGGCGACCACTCCCGTTTCGGAGAAGGCACGCGCGCCTTCTCCAGATGTCGAGTGCCATCGCTCCAGGACCTCACGTGTGGCCTGTCTGAGAGACACCACCCCGGGGTCGGGGGTAGGGGGATTCGTGACTGTAGAGTTAGCGGGAACTTACGTACTTTCCGAATAAGTGTTCTTTTGCAGGGTTTCCAATCTATATTACTCTAAGACACAGTACAATCACGTTGGAATGTCTGATAAAGGTATCTTATTTTTAGGTTTGCATAATTGTGACTCTCCCCTTCTTGTTCTGTTATGTGAGATGGCTACTGAGACCCAGTTAAAGTGATCTCCTCAAATGAGATTGCGAAAGGGATTTATGGGCCACTGTGTCTGGACACGGTGTTGATGACGAGTCAGCTGCACACAGCAGGAGTTTCTGTGTTTGATCAGTCCTGTGTATCATGACGATGTTTACATGTTATTTAAGAGGCTGTAAAAGAAACAGATGGTGGCGCATGTCAACGCTGATGACCCAGTGATGTGTGAAGCTGTTGGAAATTCGCATGTCGGAAAGCCCAGACGTATGAGCTCCGTAATAAACTCGCGGCACACTTGAGCCTGGGGTGCTGAGATGCGGGCTGGTCCGCTCCCGAGCAGGAACACGGAAGGGCATGGGGTAGGGCGGGACTCCGTGCCCTTCCGCGTCCCTTCCTGCGCAGAGCCCACCTCTCCAGCTGCCCGATGCCAGCAGGTGAACTGCTGGGGAGGGGGCTTTCATGAGGCCTCCCTCGGAGCTGGGCACCTTGTGTGGGGGGCTGGGGCAGAGGCATTTGCCCTCTGCACCGCTGCCCAGGCGGCTGCTTTGGAGCCAGAAGTCTCCTTTTCGATGTGACCGATTCAGCCACTCCCCTCCCCACCGTTTCATTGAATTTGTTTTTTTTGTGGCATCTTTTTTTCATTTTACCATCACTACCATTTTTTTAAAGCTCCTCGTTTTTTTTTTTTTTAAGTTTTTTTTAAAACTGAGTTTGTTACCCATGTTGTTTTCCAAACCTTTTTGTCTCGATTGCATTAAATATCTGCATCTGTCAAAGGGAACAGGACAAACGGCGAGGCGCCCCCCCCCCCCAGCCGTGTGCGCGCAGCACCTCCGTGCGGGTTATTTGCCCCATGGTGACTTCCGGTTACGGGTCCCTGTAGAACTCTAAGGTTTGGCTCGTCACGGAGGAAAGGCGCGGCTTTCAGCGTTCTCTCTGGAGGCACCTGCTGGGGCGAGGGGCACAGCCTGGGGAGCTTGGGGTTTGCAGCTGTGGGAGGGCTGTGGTTTTCCAAAACCAAGTTTGCATCCAGTGCTCCTGGCCAGGCCCTGCCCCCAGCCCCGAGTAAAGACACGTGGGCGGCGGGGGTGCTGGCCGAGTCCCGTTCGTGTCCTGTACAGATGTAAACATACTGTATCATACTGCCGCGTCCCTACGCAGTTCTATCTGCCAAGCCTAGTGCATATCAATACTTTTATTTATTTGTTTGGGGCAGTATTAATATATATATAAACATATAGTTACTGTTTTCTATATTCTTAGCTCATTCAAAGCCATGTATGCTGTAAATGTGCTAGTCTCTAGAATGACAAATAATAAATAACTGACAACACTGAACTTGGTCTTGCCTGATTCATTCTGCTAAGCAGGAGTGCTGGCTTCTTGGACCGTCAGGTGCCAGCCGCCCACGGGGTAGCAGGGTTAGAGCGAGCGTGGGCGGCAGCGGGCACAGCCCCAGACCCCAGGGCTGGCCTCAGCGACCTCTCCTCGCGGGCGGCTGTGGGCGGCAGTGCCGCATCTGCTAGGGTGCAGCCTTCGTGGTGGCACCTCTTGTTGCCTTCGCCGGCCGTAAACGTGGGTCCCTCCTGGCCCTCTCGGGGTGCGTGACTGAAGTGCGCGTCCTTGTCGGCCGCCCCGATAACATCACCAGGACTTCATCCTGCAGCTTTGCCCTCGTTTGAGGCGCAGGTGCCGGGGAGCTCCCTGGCGATAGAAACATACAACTCAAGGATAGCATCAGTGTTTGCTGTTTGAATTTTTAGTATTTTGACCAAGAGGGGAATTTCAGCTCCACCCATTTCCCATGCCTTTTCTCTGCGTTCGCATCGATGCCATAAATGACACCTCATTCTGATTTCTGCTTCGTGGATCGCGATGAATACTTTTCACACCTTTACTCGTTTCCGTTTTTGTGACTTCTTGGAGCGCTGGCCTCTTCATGTAAAGTGTTTCTTAGTACGTGATGGTCCTTCTGCCAGGCAGGGTGGAGGTTTGAACCTGGTTCGGCTGTGTTTTGCCTTTGTTTGGGGTGGGGCCCATGGAAGGTTTACATGTGGCGTGTAGTCAGGGGCACCTGCCCTGCTCTGTGTGCCACTGCTTCTGACCCCAGGCCGGGCATTAGGGCTGTGGGTGATGCGGCAGACAGCTTATGCTTGCCCGTGCAGTGGGGGTGGTAGTGCACCCGGGGGGCTGGCTCAGGTGCCTGTTGGCACCTGTCTTGGCACCTACTCTGTGCTTGGTGTAATTCTCTTTGGGGGTGTGGCTGTCTAAGCCCACAGGGTCTGATGCCCACCTCCCATCTGGAGCACCTGGGCTGAGTACCTGGCCCTGGCTCCCGACTCCTGACTCCGGCTTCCTGCCAGTGCAGACCCTGGGGAGCAACAGTGATGGCTAGAGTCAGTGGGTTCCTGCCACGTGCAGGGGAGCCCTGGATTTAGTGTCCAGCTTGTGGTTCTGGCCTAGCCCAGCTGCTCTGGGCATTTGGGCGACAGGCTAGCCCATGGGAGTTGTCTCCCATGTTTAATTAAACCAAATGCTATTTATGGTTTCTGCCTTAGCTTGCATTATTATTATTATTACTATTTTAATGTTTATTTATTTGAGAGGCAGAGAGAGCTCCTCCTCCAATGGCTCCCTCTCCAGATGGCCACAATGGCCACACCTGGGCCAGGCTGAAGCCAGGAGCCAGCAACTCCATCTGGGTCCCCCACGTGGGTGCAGGGTCCCAAACACTTGGTCCATCCTCTGCTGCTTTCCCAGGTGCATAAGCAGGGAGCTGGATCGCAAGTGGAGCAGTCGGGACAGGAGCTGGCACCCATGTGGGACGCTGGTGTTGCTGGCAGCGGCTTTACCTGTTGTAGCACAGCGCCAGCCCCACCTGCCTTAGCTTTCATGCCCACGTCTGTAATTGTTCACCTGTCCTTACAGCTGTGATTTCTGATTTCACTTCGGTCAGTCCACCTGGAATTACTTTGGCCTAAGTCCTGTGCTGTGTTTAGAGGTGGCTGACTCAGCGGCTGCCCCCGCCAAGCCAGCCGTGACTTTGCTTCTTAAAGGCAGGCCCCCCGGACCTCTGCGGGGGGTGCTCCCTTGCCCTTTCCTTCTCATGCCCTTGGGGTCTGCCCCTGAGTTTCCCTTTCAGTCTCTGCGCTGTGGGTGATGCGGCTGCTGGCAGCCGGGTCCTGGGGGTTTTGTGTCAGGGGAAGCTGGGGCAGAGCTTGGCCATGTGTGATCTTCCTGAGGGTGGAAGTGATCAGCCCTGGGGTGGCGGCGGCTGTGACCTTGCCAATTGCCTCCTGGGAGTCAAAACAGCTGGTTGGCACCAGTTTCGAGTAGACAAAGGCCTCATCAGCATCGTGTGTTCCTCATGGAGCAGTAAGGGCCCTGGGTCTTCCCGAGCGGGGCGCACTCAGCAGTCGCCCGTGTTTGCCGCTTCTTCTGGGGACAGGAGGACGCTCGCGCTCGGGGCAGCAGGTCCTGGGAGGACGCGGTGGGAGGAGGGCATGGCCTTGGCCCTGCACTTCTCTCCTGCTCCTGGGAGACCCTCTGAGCCCTGTACCTCACCTGGCCAGCGGGCTGCCTACAGATTTCTCCTTGTGGGGACACACAAAGTCCTTTGTCACTTTCCCCCCAAAATGCCCTCCCTTCCCAGCCGCTGTTAAGAGCTGGTTTTTCTCTGTGTTGCGGTGAGGCCTCGCTCCACTGCATCCAGAAGCCCAGGAGTCCCTGGGCACCAATGGCCACAGAACTGGAGGTTCCGGACGGTGGGCACAGGGCAGGCCCCGCCTGGTCAGGAGGCCAGCCCTGGGACTGTGTCCACACTGTGAACGTTCTCTCTTCTCAAGGGTAGAAAGCAAGCACGTCTACACGGGACGATAGCCAGCCTTGGAGAGCCGTAAGGCAGGAAACCAAACCAGCCCCGTGTGAGAGGGCCGTGCTAACCCACAAGCTCGCTCCTTCATCCCCGGGAGCACCCGGCCCCGGCAGGGGGAGAGAGGAGAGAGGTGCGAACTGCTGGGGGCGCTGGGGGCGCAGAGGCCGAGGCTAGGGCTGCTCCCGATCCTGCCTGCGCGGTGCGCATCGGCCCCGGGATCATTCTGCAGTCAGTCTGCCAGCCAGGCAGTGCCTTCAGGTGAGAGAACCTTGCCTGCTGGGATTGCAGTGGGCTCCCAGGAGCCGGCCTGCACGGGCACCCCCTCCGCTGCCTGCCCCAAGCCACACAGCAGCCTGTGCCGCCCCCTAGGTGGCACCAACTGGGGCTGACCACCCCCGCTACGCTGTGGTCCCTGAGTGCAGGATCAGAACCGCCGTGCTCCCCTCGCCCCCCTCCCCGCCAGGCCCCACACCTGCTGCCTGCAGCACGACCCACGCACCTGTGGGGCCAGCCCAGGCGGCCGAGTCCCCTCTGCTGTGCCATTTGACAGGTGTGAGGAGCAGGCCTGGAAGATGGAGCGCGTGCCTTCCTTCCCAGGGCGGGGAAGGAGCGGGTGCAGACCCCTCCCTGCCGCCTCGTCCACGCCACGGCCCCGCCCTGGGCAGCTGCGACCCCACTGTGTGGGTGACCCTCTCGCTCGCTCTGGCTCTCCATCCATCCGTGACTTGGCGGGGTCCCCAGCGTTCGTCTGTAACCCCCTTCTCCTGTAGGACGCTCTTGAAAATCCTCAGCCTGTTCTGTGCCACGCGTGACCCGTGGACGCTGTGAGTTGCACACGAGGTCCTTCCTAGCCTGTGTCCCAAGACCAGACCCATCCACACCCACCGGCAGAGCCGCTTCACTTTGCTGAGTGTCTCCAACGGGGTCTCCTCCAGGCTGGCTGAGCCCCAGTAAACGACCCACCCCCCCATCCATCCCGCCATCCCCCCATCCCCCCCCATCCACATCTGTTCCCTGCCGGCTCCCAGCAGCCACTAAGGTCTGCTGTCTCTCCAGCCTGCCCATGGTTTCCACGCATGCACACACACCCACAGCTGTGGCCTCTCTACCTCCCCTCCGGTCGGGACCACTTCTCAGCCTCCCTATCCGTCCCTATCCGTCCTCGAGGCCCAGCCCTGGCACTCCCTCACCTGTGTTTAGTTCTGCACAGAATGAGTTGGCCCTCTAGTAAAAAAAAAAAAAAAAACACTTCCCTGCATTCAGTTTGGAACATGGCCGTGAGATCACGTGCATCCTGTGCACCACGTCACTTGCCTGTGTGTGAGGGGCAGGTGTAATGCCTTCCCTAAAGGAGCCACTCAAAACATGTCTGGAATGGAAGGGTGAAGAGCGGTGTTTATGCTGCTCCCGCGGAATCTTTGCCTTTTCAGCACAAGACCGCACTGCTTTGTCTACGTGCTTAGTATCCTACACCCAGCACCAGGAGCCGAACCAGATAGTCAAGGGCAGACTTTAGGGCAGGGTAGCCAACAGGAGCACAGTGGCTTCCTCTCCAGAGGGCAGTGGGCGGGGCTCTGATGAGTGAGGCTGCACAGGCGCACCTTCCAGACAGCGGCTGCCAGGGACTTCCTTGACGGTTCTGTGTTGACATTAAGCAAACCTCCTACTCACTCTTCTGCACTGACAATGAAAACTAAATGTGAAAACCCACCACTGATGAACAATCTGAAAAGGAGACTAAGAACACAATTCCATTTGTGAAAGTATTAGAAAATAGCATAAACTTAGCCAGCCAAGGAGGCAGAAGTCTTGTATGTTGACGAGGACACAATTTTGTTGGTGTTAAAGACACCAGTGAACAGAGACAGACATGGACAGCAGTATCCATGCAAAGCAAGCTACAGACTCCACACTGCAGCCATGCTTCCGCAGGAACAGACACAGGCATCCCGAAATCCACGTGGACTCTCCGGCCCCAAGTACTCAAGGCAGCCTTGATGAAGGAGGCTGGAAGCTTTCCACGTTCTCATTTCACACGTCACAAGCTGCAGCAATCAAGAGTGTGCCAGTGGCATGAAGACCAGCACAGTCTAATGGAACAGAGCGCCCAGAAAGAAATGCTGGAAACAGGGTCAGCGTTCTGGTGTGGGGGGTTAAGCTACCACCTGCCACACCAGCATCCCACATGGACAGCTGTTTGAGTCCCGGCTGCTCCACTTCCGATCCAGCTCCTGGCTAATAACCCTGGGAAAGCAGTAGAAGATGGCCCAAGTGCGTGGGCTCCTTCCAACCATGTAGGGGACCTGGGTGGAATTCCAGGCTTCTGGCTTTGGCCTGCCCCAGCTGTGGCCACTGTGGTCATTTGGGGAGTGAACAGCAGATGGAAGATCTCTATCTTCTCTGAAGTTTGGTCTTCCAGATAAATTAAAAAAAAAAAAAAAAACCCACTGGCATATATGTTCAAATTGTTTTCTGCAGGGTGCAAACAGCATTCAACAGGGAAGAGACAGTCTTTTCAACAACTGGTAGGAACAAACAGGTAATTCATAAGCCTACCCTCACCAAAAGAACTGAAGTTGTTCCCTAACTTTACACCACATACAGACACTGTGGTGCAGCAGGTAAGCCATGGCTCGGGATGCCCGTACCTCCTATCGGAGTGCCTGGCATTGAGTCCTGACTGCACTTATGGCCCAGTTCCTGCTAAAGCATCCTGGGAGAGACAGCACACGGTGGCTCAAGTACTTGGGTCCCTACCACCCACGTGGGAGATCCGGGTGGAGCTCCTGGCTTCAGCTTGGCTCCGTGACCCAGCAGATGCAAAATATTTCTCTCTCTGCCTTTCAAATTAATAAACTTAAAACAGATCAAAGATTTAAGCTAAAACTATAAAATTCCCTGAAGGAAACAGGAGAAGCTTCACTGGACTGAGCCATGGTTTCTTGGAGACAACATCAAAAGTACCAGCAACAAAAATTAAAATTGAACTGCATTAAACTTAAATGTGTTGTGCATCGAAGCACAGAATCAACAGAATGAAAAGGCATACTACAGAATGGGAGAAAATACTGCCAACTATGTAACTAAGAATGGGTTAATATCAAGAGTGCATGGGGGGGGCAACGCTATTGCACAGTGCCTTCCATATAGGCACCGGTTCAAGTCCCGGCTGCACCAATTCCAATGCAGCTTTCTGCTAATGCACCTGGGAAAGCAGCTGAAGATGGCCAAGTGCTTGGGTCCTTGAACCCACATGGGAGACCTGGATGAAGCGCTTGGCTTTGGCCTGGCCCTGCTCTGGCCTTTATGGCCATTTGAGGAATGAACCAGTGGATGAAAGATCTCTCTCTGCCTCTCAAATAAATAAATCTTTAAACTAAAAAAGACCACATAGGAACCTTAACAAATGGATAACAAAGGAGCAAAAATCGAATTAAAAACAGGCAAAGGACATGAGATATTTCTCCAGAGAAGATACACAGATGGCCAACATAAAATGATGTAAACACCAATCGTTAAGGAAATGCAAATCAAAACTACAATGAGGCCAGCGCCGCGGCTCACTAGGCTAATCCTTTGCCTGCGGCGCCAGCACCCCGGGTTCTAGTCCCGGTCGGGGCACCGGATTCTGTCCTGGTTGCTCCTCTTCCTGTCTAGCTCTCTGCTGTGGCCCGGGAGTGCAGTGGAGGATGGCCCAAGTGCTTGGGCCCTGCACCCACATGGGAGACCAGGAGAAGCACCTGGCTCCTGGCTTCGGATCAGCGCAACGCGCCGGCCATAGTGGCCATTTGGGGTGGGGGAGTGAACCAACGGAAAAAGGAAGACCTCTCTCTCTCTGTCTAACTCTGCCTATCCAAAAAAAAAAAAAAAACAACTACAATGAGATTCCCCTCCCCCCCACATTAGCACAGCCACCATTCAAAGAACAGAAAATGAAAAAGTGTCAGGATCTGGAAAAATTGGAACCCTGCCTTGTGCCCTGTTTGCAGGTATAGACACTGGTTTGGCTGCTGTGGAAAGCACTATGGTGGATTTATGAGGATAAAATTTACAAGGATTAATTACCCTATGATCCAGTAGTTCACTTCAGGTTAATAATCACAGGAGTTGAAAACAGGGTCCCAGAGGCATTTAACAGCCCCACGTGTATAGCGTTACCCACAGCAGCCCCAACGTGGGGCAACCCATGTATCCACTGACAAATGGTTAAACAAAATACGTAGGTATTTACATACAACAGAATGGCCTTATGAAGGAGATCCTGATACCAGCTACAGCGTGGATCAACCTGGACAGCCTTACGCCGTGAGAGTCCAGTGAAAAGGGACAAATGAGACGCACTGAACAGTAGTCAGACGGCAACAGGAAGCGGAGTGGTGGTTGTGGGGCGGGGTGGGGAGGGTGCTGTACTGGGGACTCTGGGTTTCACAAACATGAAGCACAGGACTGGAGGTTGCCCAACTGTGAGACGTGCACCATCGCTGAACTGTGCACTGAAACCTGGTGAGAATGGTAAGTTTTGTTACACACTGACAGCGATTAGGAATTTGTAAACTATAGTTACCACTAAAGGCATGAGACATGAAACATTACAGACCTGCATGGAGGAGGTGAAAGCTACAAGACTCTAAGCTGAAAACTAAGTTTCCCTAAGCTTCCATGAGGCAGTGGTTTCTCAGAAACACTATAGGGTGTTCATTCAGCCAAGTTCAAATTGTGCTTCAAAGGATACTATCAAGAAAGTGATGGCCGTCACCGCGGCTCACTAGGCTAATCCTCTGCCTTGCGGCGCCAGCACACCGGGTTCTAGTCCCGGTCGGGGCGCCAGATTCTGTCCCGGTTGCCCCTCTTCCAGGCCAGCTCTCTGCTGTGGCCAGGGAGTGCAGTGGAGGATGGCCCAGGTGCTTGGGCCCTGCACCCCGTGGGAGACCAGGATAAGTACCTGGCTCCTGCCATCTGATCAGCGTGCTGCGCCGGCCGCGGCAGCCATTGGAGGGTGAACCAACGGCAAAAAGGAAGACCTTTCTCTCTGTCTCTCTCTGTCCACTCTGCCTGTCAAAAAAAAAGAACGTGAGACGACAAAGCACAGATTCTGAGAAAACATGCCAGGCCTCATCCATCGTTAAGGGATTTGTGTCCAGACAACCCAACTGCACAGTGGCCTAAGGACCGCAATAAATATTTCTTCAAAGACATGCAAATGGATGGCCAATAAGCACATGAAAACACGCTCAGCATCATTAGCCATTCGGGAAATATCAAATCAAAATCCCAAGGAAAAGCCACCTTATGTCCCCGCTGACTGGCTGTAGTCAAATAGGGAACACGTGGGGGTGATGGTGTGGAGAAACCGCAGCCCTTGTTCACTGCTGGTGAGAACGGACAGTGGTGTGTCAGCCATTGTGGAGAGCTCAGCTCATCAAGCTGTTGTCATGTGATCATGCGTGAAGACAATCACGGTAGGTACACACCGAGGGAGATGCGACACAGGTCCACTCGGAACTTGTTCATGAATGTTCACAGCATTAGTCACAACTGCCCCAAGGTGAAAACAGTCCAAAGTCCAGCAACTGGTGAAGGAATAAAATGTGGTATGTCCATGCTGTGGAATAGTATTTGGCAGTACAAATGAGGTGGTGCCGGTAATGATGGGAGCCACCCCTGGACCAAAGAGGCCAGGGAGTCTGGAAGCCCATTTGGCACAAGGTGTTAGTGTTTCTATGATTTGATTTAATGTGGAAGTTTTTTTTGTTTTTTTTTAACATTTTATTTATTTGAGAGGTAGAGGTACAGACAGAGGGAGAGACAGAGAGGTCCTCCATCTGCTCTCCAAATGGCCACCAGTGACTGGAGCTGGGTTGATCCGAAGCCAGGAGCCAGGAGTTTCTTCTGGGTCTCCCTCTCAGTGCAGGGGCCCAAACACCTGGGCCCTGGCAGAGATCTGGACGGGAAGAGGAGCAGCCAGGACACGAGCCAGTGCCCATAAGAGATGCCAGCAGCACAGCACTGGCCCGATTGTGGAGTTTCTCTGGTGGTGGCTGGGAGGGAAGGACCAGGAGTGACGAGGAGTGGGGGTGGGTTTCTCCATGATGGTGGAAATGTCCTGGAACTAGACAGTGGCAATAGTTGCTCAACTCTGGAAATACTGAACACGACTGGATTTTGTAGGTCAAGGGTGAATTTTATGGTATGTGAATTCCTCCAAATCTCAGCTGTTACTAAACAATAAAGCTCACTAGGTTTTACAAAATACAGCTCAGGAGGCGGGGACTTGGTGATGCCTGCATCCTGTACCGCAGTGCCTGGCTCAAGTCCCGGCTACTCCACTGCCTATCCAGCTGCCTGCAGATGTGCACAGATGATGGCTCACTTATCCGGGTTCCTGCCACCCATGTGAGAGCCTCTGAGTTCTGGGCCCCTGGCGGCAGCCTGGCGCAACCCTGGCTGACGTGGGCATTTGGGAAATCAACAGATGGAAGACCTCTCAGTATTTCAAATGAAATTAAAATATATTTTAAGGAGCTTCTTATCAAAGCGACTTTGATAAAGGTTCCAGCACTTACATGGGTGCAACAGTCACTTCCCTCCCCAGTGCGAAGCAGCGCACGCGTCAGACGTCGGTGCTACTCTGGAGCAGCGCCTCAGTGCCCACAGCTTCAGGGCAACGTTCACAAAGCGAGCGAGCCACGTGCTGCCTCGGAGGCTTGAACTCCAGCAGGCTGGGAAGTACAGAGCAGCAGTGGGGGGCCGGTGCTGTGGTGTAGCGGGCAAAGCTGCCACCGACAGTGCCGGCATTCCATATGGGCGCCGTTCAAGTCCCGGCTGCTCCTCTTCTAATCGAACTCCCTGCTATGGCCTGGGAAAGCAGTGGAAGATGGTCCAAGTCCTTGGGCCCCTGCACCCGCGTGGGAGACCTGGAAGAAGCTCCTGGCTCCTGGCTTCAGATCGGCACAGCTCCAGCCGTTGCAGCCAATTGGGGAGTGAACCAGTGCATGGAACACTTTCTCTCTCTCTGTAACTGTGCCTTTCAAATAAATAAATCTTCAAAAAAAAAAAAAAAAAAAAAAAACAGCAGTGATTTTTCATTATCCTAAAATGCAGAGAAATAGAGCGGAAACTTGGACTCCTGTTTGGCTCTCAGTGAAGTGATCAGAATGGGATGAATTACTGTCATTGTAAACAGCTTCAGCCACATCATGGTTTCTGCCCTCGCATTCCACGGTGAACGGCTGCTGTCCGAGTGTACTCCAGGGCTCTCAGTCCCCTGGGGCTGTGGCCCGTCTTGTGTCCGGTCCGGTGTGTGATGGGAGCCTGGCCAAGGTCCCAGACCCCGTCCCTTTCCCTGGCAGCTCTGGCCCAGCGCGGGGCAGCTGGTCCAGGGAAGGCCAGGGTTCCTCTGAAGATGGATTAATGTGCCCTGGCACACGGGAGTTCCTGCACTGCTCTGGGATCGGGACTCCCCGACGGGCTGACGCTGCTCACGTGCGGAGCAGGCCGGGCCGAAGACGGGCGCTCGGGAGCACGAGCGTGCTGGCAGCACTGGGGTGGCTACGTTAGTGAGTGCAGATTAGGCATTTCTGCTTCAAGAAATCAAAACCAGTTTATTTTCAAACTAAGGACAGATTGAACACACAAAAAAGTGTCACCCTAAACTCCCCCAACCACACTGCACAGGCTCCGTGTGACTGGCTGTCAGTGACACCGGTGGCCTTCCTCCTCACACGCTGTATGTGTAAGGGTCAGATTTGAAAAGAGCTGTCTTTCCATTCCTTGCCTTAGAACAATAAACGCAAAACACATAGTTCGTAGCTCTTCAATCAAATTCTCCTAAAAATAACTTAATCAAAATAATCACTTCCTACATATTGGAAAACAGACCTCTTCATTCATTCTCCCCAGCGCACGGAGGGCAGACCTCGCTAACCGACAGATGCAGCAAAAGCTGCGCCTCCTGTTTGGCCCTGTCTGCCAGTGATCAGGGAAGTCCTGCTGTCTTCGTCTTGGTTTCAACAGAACGGTGTCAATATCCTTTTCTTCCTCTGAATCTTGACCTGGCGTCCAGCTGAAAATAAATGGACAATGAGGTCAAATTCAGCCCCGCAGAATGAAGGAAAGACAGCCTTGGAGAGGGGCGGCACCGTAGGAGAGAGGGAAACCAGTGTCCAGCAAATCAAACAGGCAACGGGCAGAGCCACCAAGAAAAACAAGGTCACACACACAGATGGCGTTCACAAAGCCGCTCTTCAGGATTTCCCCCTGAAGCAGCATCCGAATCACATTTCTGTTCTCAGCTATCCTCAACATACATTCGTCTTGCAAACTCAGCTTCCTAACTAACCTGTAACATTCCAATGGATTAGGAATCTTTAAATAGGCAGTGGCTAAGAAAGGGGAAAGGCCCCTCCAAGAGTTCAGCAGCACGTGTCTCCCAGGGTTAAGAATCCCTGGCCTGGGCCGGCACTGCGGCGTAGCAGGTAAATCCACTGCCTGCAGTGCCAGCATCCCATATGGGCACAGGTTCGTGTCCCGGCTGCTCCACTTCCGATCCAGCTCCCTGCCAATGATCTAGGAAAGACAGCAGAAGATGGCTCAAGGGCTTGGGCTCTTGCCATCCACGTGGTAGACCTGGAAGAAGCTCCCGGCTCCAGCCTGGCCACTGCAGCCAGAAGTGAACCAGTGCATGGACAAGCTCTCGCTCTTGCTCTCGCTCTGTCTCTCCCCTTTTCTGTAACTGACTCGAAGACTCCCTGGCCCGAGTGGCCTGAGCGGCCGGCACAGGCTGTGGGCACACTCTCTGCCATCAGCTCACGGCGTGGCTGCTTCTTCGAGATGTAGTGGAACCACGGGCTCTGAAGTCCGTCTGAGCGAAGGCAGGATCGCCCCGATGACGGTTAGTGTCACGTCCCGTAAGTTCTACGACAAAGAACTATTTTGGGGATGGACCCTCAATGAGTCCAACACAGCCAGCGTGGGGCAGGCAGCCGCAGATAGAAAAACTATCTGAGCTCTAGACGAAGTAGCTAAGAGCCATGTTAAAATACAAACCAAAATCCGTACCCGTGGCTATCCAAAAGAGAACAGTGAGCGGCTCACCCTGTGAGAGAGGAGCAGGTTCCGACGCTGCAGCCCACCCTCACCACGACGGCCCCGTCTCTAACAGGACCCCAGCTCCCCCACGCCACTGACGCTGCGCCGTCCCTGGTGTCTGCGGCCTGTGCAGTGGAGCTGCAGGGGTTCCATGTGCCGAGACTGCTGGAAGGGCAGGCCTGACGGTGAGGCAGTCAGAGGGAGGTTCCGAGAAGCCAGTAACCCGCTGTGGCACAGCAGGTTAAACTGCAGCCTGCAGTGCCGGCATCCCATGTGGGCACCGGTTCGAGTCCCGGCTGCTCCACTTCTGATCCAGCTCCCTGCTAATGCACCTGTTACCGTTTAATTCTATAAATTCACTTACCATTGATCTTTTACACTCAAAAAATGAGTATTTCAAAGCCTTGCAGTATCCTTCCTTCAAACACTGCCGGGGGGACTTCCCTTCCTGTGACACAAAACACAACATCAATGCTTGGGAAACGTTCTCACCAAGTACAAAATAACTCTTTCTGAAAATAGTTCTTTTTAAGGTTACAGCAAAGACAAAAAGAGAAAATAGTCACATAAAAATTGCTCTCTATTCCTTTTGATGGCTGGTGCTTACAGAATAGCAAATAAATCATAAAATAACTTTTCGGCACTTTAAAGGTGTGCTTAAATTCTTGAAAAACACTGGTTTCCATAGTATTTTTTTAATGTTAATACAAAAATCCAGGAAGGGTTATATTCGTCTCCTTATGGATAAAAACTGCACCATGTGCTGTAAAATCAAAACATGTTCATTGTGGGCGGACTGCGACCCCAACCCCTGCACTGCAAACCCCAGGCCTTTATCGCTCAGGTGCCAGCCACACTCCCCTCGCGTGAGCTGGTGCCTCTCTATCTGTTCCTCTGCCGCTGGGAGATGGAGGCCGACAACAGACCAACAGAAAAGACTAACACAGGGGCTGGTGCTGCCCTAGTCTAGGCTGCAACCTTCACAGGCTCTCCCTGCCCCGGCCCACTGCCTGGTGGAAGCATCCGTCTAGACGGACCACAGCTAAGCGAGAAACTAACCCATCACCCACCCTCCCGCGCAAGGAGCCACTGCTGGGTATCCCGATACTCAGGCTTCCTTTTTATCAAGCCTTCGGAGGGCTACCTCCCCAGCCAATCCCGCGGCTGGGTGTGATCATGTGACTAGCTTCCAGCCAATGGAGTCGTGGGAAGCAGGTGTAACCCTCGAGAGGTTCGCCCCTTTCCCCACTTAACTCCATGTCGCCTGGCGGGCCCGAGCTGTGGCCAAGAGTTATGAGAGCACCACCCCGTTTCCCGTCACAGGGCCAGCGGTGTCTGGACCCAAGGAAGCCGGAGGCAAGCGGCCCTATACACACAAGAGCCAGGGAGAGCGCTTGTTCCTGTCGAAGCCACTGTTACTCGGGGGCTCCGTAGCATGCGCTGGAACCTACATCCTAATACGCCCCGAGCTTCTGGCCTCCCGAGGTCAAGAGTCAACAGGAGAAACGTGACTCCCTGGGCCTCTGCCCACATTCACTAAGCTGGGGCTGCGACCTACGCCGAGGACAACCAGCTCCCGGCTCCTGGCGGCCCCGCGGTCCACCTGGAGACCTCCGCCGGGCCCGGCCACCGGCGGCAGGAGGGGTCGCCACCCGCAGCGCCCCGCCGCGCTACCTGGAGCACACAGTCCGACTGCAGCAGACAGGCGCCCAGGTCCTCCTTCACGCCGGCGCACGCAGCGCCCTCCGGCTTGTCCTCGTAATACCGAGGCATTCCGACGTCCCCCGCCCCGCCGCGGCCGCTCCCGTCTCCGTCCGCAAAGGATACCACCCGGCGGGGGCCCGCGATGCTCGCGGTGGAAGGAACCGGAAGTCGATCGTAACAACTTCCGGAAGGCTTGCGGCGGTCCGTCCGAGGAACTACAAAGCCCAGGGTGCCGTGCGCGCGTGTGCGACGGAAGTGTGCTGTGCGCACGATACGTCAGTGCGACGCGCCCCGGGCGCCGTCTACGTTGCTGAAAGGGAAGTGGGCCCTTCCTGGGCTCGGCTTCTGGGCGGAGGGAAGGGGCTAGCCCGGACCTGGGCGGAGGCCGCCGCAGGGCTCCAGGTGAGGCCTGAGGACCAGTCCTTCCACGCGCGCTTCGGGCCGGGGCGTGGGGGGAGCGTTGCTTCCGGCAGCTCGCGGCCGGGCGGGTGACCACGCCTGCGTCCGGCCTCTGGCCGCAGTCGAGTTGTCATACGAAACTGCAGACGCCCAGTTACATAGGAATGGCAGATAAAGGAGTGATGTTTAGTCTAAGCGTGTCTGGAATGTGGCGTGGGGGCTTATACTCGGTCGTCACTTACTGCTTGTCTGAAAGTTCCCTGTAGCTGGGCGCTCTGCGTGCTTATTTGCTGAAGCTGGGAGGGGTGCCGGGGGCCTCGCGCTGATGGGGAGCAGCTGCTGGGCCCGGCGAGGTGCCGCTGCGTCCCGGAAGCCTGCGAGGTGGAGTGGGATACAGGGATTGCTGGGCGTGGTGGCCAGGCGCCGGCCTGCGCTCACCGACCTGGCTTAGGGCTGCTTGGCCAGGACTCGACTCCCCGCTGCTGTTTGTTCTGCTGAGCCGTTCTGAGCGCGAAGCCCATGGGGATGGAGCTCTGCTTTGCTTTGATCACGTTCTCACGAACAGGGAGCTCGCTATAGGCGGATGCACCTGCGTAGGGAGCGGCTTGCCTGTTTGGCAACACTGCCTTCGCGGCGGCTTAGTCAGAGGTGTTTCCTTGAGGGCTCGTGGTTTAGAGCACGGAATTTTGAGCCGGGGTCCGGCTCTGGCTTCCTCCCTGGCTGGGCGCCTCCGTTTCCACTCCTGCAGCTAACAGTAGCTGCCTGGGCGGGGGCTTCCAAGGATTAAGTGAGACGAGCGGATGAAACGCGGGGATCCCGGAGAGGTGTTGCCGGGGAAGTTTTGCGGGTCATAGTGTTGCACCTGCCTGCAGTGCAAGTGCAGTGGACACTGCTGTGGCCCCAGGGCAAGCCTCAGAGCCCGCGGCAGTAGCTTGTGACCCCCTGACCCTTCTGGAAGGTTGGGGGTGGGGTGTGTGACACGTCTTGCAGGTCGGTAACTGAGAAGGGAGGTGCTGGCGGCCAGACGCTTCTTGAGCTGTTGCCCAAGTAAAACTCTTGTCTTCCACGTAGGAAGATGTTACCCAGTACTTCCGTGCATGCGTCCGCGCACGGGAACGGGGTCCTGAGTTCCCGGGATGCAGCGAGACACACGGCTGGAGCAAAGCGCTACAAGTACCTGCGCCGGCTTTTCCGTTTCCGGCAGATGGACTTCGAGTTTGCCGCCTGGCAGATGCTCTACCTGTTCACGTCCCCGCAGAGGGTTTATAGAAACTTCCACTACCGGAAGCAGACGAAGGACCAGTGGGCCAGAGATGACCCAGCTTTCTTGGTCCTGTTGAGTGTCTGGCTCTGCGGTAAGTGCTGTGTGTGCAGTACAGGTGACGGGCGTAGGGAGGCCTCAGGGTAGGCTGGGCGTCTGCAGGCTCTCGTGTTACACACGTGCTGAGAATCTGGGGCCCTTGGATGCTGGTCCCTGCTTCTGAAGCTGCAGAAATCTCCCAGGAGAGCAGACTTGTATTCCGTCAGGTGCAGCAGGTCCCAAGCCCAGCCACAGGACACTTATCTTGGCACTTTGATAAGCCGGGGACAGGGTTTTAAAATCCATGCATTTGAAAGGAAGAGTTGGAAGGGGGAGAGCGAGCGAGCGAGCTTCCATCTTCTGGCTTACTCCCTCAATGGCCAGGGCTGGGCCAGGCCAAAGCCAGGCTCCTGGAACTTTATACGGGTCTCCCACGCAGGTGCAGGGGCCCAAGGTCTTGGGCCATCCTCTGCTGCTTTCCCAGGCGCATTAGCAGGGAGTTGGGTTGGACATGGAGCCTCCAGGACTTGAACTGGTGCCCGTATGGGGTGCTGGCACTGCAGGCTGTGGCTTTAACCCAGTGTGCCACGGCACAAGTCCCTTGAGTTTTCTTGTTAAAGATTTATTTATTTGAAAGAGAGAAACCTGCCATCCACTCGTTCATGCAAATGCCTGCAGTGGCTGGGGCTGGGGCAGGCCAAAGCCAGGAGCCTAGAACTTTATCCGGGTCCCCCACGTGAGTCACAGGGGCCCAAGCACTTGGGCCATCTTCCGCTGCTTTTGCAGGCGCAGTAGCAGGGAGCTGGATTGGAAGTGGAATATTTGGGACTCAAACGGCTGTGCACATGGGATGCTGGCGTCGTAGGGCTTGGTTTAACCTGCGCCACAGTGCCGGCCCACTCCATGTCTTGTAACTACTGTGAATCAGTTCCCGAATGCCAGTGACACGGAATGCTGAGCTTGGAAAGTGTATTTCACAAACAGGCACATCCAGACTTAGAGCTCTTAAAGTACTGCGAACTTGAGGACTACTTTGAACTTTCCCAGTAGTGTAACGAAAGGGCCCCTTTCACCTGCAGGGTGTTGCAGCGTGAGATGCCACTGTGTGCAGGTTTTCACCTGTAGCTGGACCTGAGATAGGGGAGGGCCTTCTCTGTGCTGTTGTAAATGCCAGGGCTAGCATTGGGAACTGCCCGCGAGGGGCCTCCGTGAAGGTCATGTGCCTCACTGCCGTGGCACCTTCCAGCTGCCGTGCCTTGCTCCATGAGTCACATGTCGCGGGAGTTTGGTTTCCATGTGTCCACCCCCCTGCTAGGCCCTGGGTCCCTGGAGGGCAGGGCAGGTGTCCTGTACCACCAGAACCCGCGCAGAGTGCCCGAATGTATGTTGTAACTCTTTCTTTCAGTTTCCACTATAGGATTTGGCTTTGTCCTGGACATGGGATTTTTTGAGACAATAAAGCTTCTCCTGTGGGTTGTATTCATAGATTGTGTAGGCGTCGGTCTGCTGATATCAACTTTAATGTGGTAAGTACCGTGCTTTGGCCTTCTGATACTGTAGAACCTCTGTGCTTCAAGGGGACAGTAGGTAATGGAAATTGAAATGAAGATAAATGAATTGAAAGTATCAACTTATTGTTATTACTGTTTTGAGAGAGCTCCCATCTGCTGGTTCACTCCCCAGTTGCCTACAATGGCCAGGGCTTGACCAGGCCCAAGCCAGAAGCCAGGGACTGAGTCCAGGTCTCCCGTGTGGGTGGTAGGGAGCCGTCATCCCTGCCTTCCCGGACGCACACTAGCCGGAAGCTGGAGTCAGCAGATTGAAACACAGGCACTCCAGTAATAGGATGTGGGCATCTTAACTCTGGGCCAAACACCTGTCCCTCAACGGTCAGTGTTGACAGTCACAATTATGATAACTTGCTTCCTGTGTAGGTACCTGGATCATAAAACACTCTAAGGAGTGGTATGTGTTTTCAATATTTGGCCAGTGTTAGAAATACTGCTTATGTCATACTGATGGAATTACTGCACCTAGCCAGTTCTGCTTTGGTTGTCTGTGAGAAAGCGTGGCTTTCTCCCTTCATCAGTGGAGACAACTTTTTTTTTTTTTTTTTTAAGATATATTTATTTATTTATTCGAAAGTCAGAGTTATACAAAGAAGGAGAGGCAGAGAGGTCTTCCATCCGCTGGTTCACTCCCCAACTGGCTCGGAGCTGTGCTGATCCGAAGCTAGGAGCCTGGAGTCTCTTTCAGGTCTCCCACACAGGTGCAGGGGCCCAAGGACTTGAGCCGTCTTCCACTGCTTTCCCAGGCCACAGCAGAGTTGGAGTGGAAGTGGAGGAGGACTTGAACCAGCGCCCATATGGGATGCCAGCAGCGCAGGCAGAGGCTTAGCCCACTATGCCACAGCACCGGCCCTGAGACTACTTCTAGATGCGTCAGTGTTCCATGGTGTTTAGAGCCACTTAAATCTCACGGATTATTTCATGGAATCTTACTTGAATCTTTTATAGAAAGTATACTTGACAGAGGATTTATTTATTTATTTTTTTGAGAGGCAGAGTTAGAGAGAGAAAGGTCTTCCTTCCGTTGGTTCACTCCCCTAATGGCTGCTACGGCCAGCTCGCTGCGCTGATCTGAAGCCAGGAGCCAGGTGCTTCTCCTGGTCTCCCATGGGGTGCAGGGCCCAAGCACTTGGGCCATCCTCCACTGCCTTCCGGGGCCACAGCGGAGAGCTGGCCTGGAAGAGGAGCAACCAGGACTAGAACCCAGGGTGCCAGCATCGTAGGTGGAGGATTAGCCAAGTGAGCCGCAGCGCCAGCCAACAGAGGATTTATTTTTAACTTGTGCTTTCCTATGGAGAGCACCGGGGTGTTGTGTTTGTTTGAGAGGGTTGCGTCTGACTTTAGGCTTGATTTAACAACAGTGTACAGACCGCATCTGGTGTTTGGCTTTTTGGTTCCCTACAGATAGAGCGCCCCTGTGTGGTTGGCCTGCCACATGCAGGGCGCGTGGTCTCAGTAGAGGATCTGGTAGTTGAGCAGGGGTGGAGGTGGCTGTCAGGAAACCTGGGGGACCGTTCTCAGGAGTTGGGGTGCCAGCTCTGTCATTGTGTGACACTTGGTCCCAGTGTCCTCTCTCATGATCTGTTTTGTCAGGTATTTGAGAGGACTGTGAAAAGAAGAGCACCTGGCATAGTTTCAGGCTTTGGTGCAGGGGAAGCCATGTTGGACCTGCTCAATTCAGGGTGCTCACTGCATACTTAGTAGAGATGAAGGTCAGTAGATACTGAAGCGGGTTACCCTAAACCAAGTACGAGACTGGCATCGTTGAGGTGAGAGCTGCAGCTGACTCCCCGCTCTCGTAGGAAGGACGTGTGCGTTCCAGAGCTGGGACTGCAGAGCGCGCCCTGTGTGGGGTAGGCTGGGGTGGTGTGGCTGCAGACTGACCACAGGTGGGACTCTAGGGGAGCGAGCTACACGTTGAGTCTGTAAAATTGCCGTGGTACCTTTGCTTGGCTAAAATGGGCAATGTTTTGTTAAGTTCCAGTTGTCTGAGTGAAGCAGAATTTTGGCATTTTCAGGTAATCCTGTGGGGGACAGTTTATTAGATACCGTGCCATCCCCCCCACCACCGGTACTGTATTTTTACTGGTCATAGGTCTAGCATTTTTTTAACTGTATCCCTGAATTGAAATGGGTGACACATTAAGTATGTTGTATGTCCATGGGTATTTATGGTAAAATGATTTTTTATTATTTATTTGAAAGAGTGACAGAGAGAGGTCTTCAATGCACTGGTTCACTCCCCAAATAGCTGCAATGGCTGGAGCTGAGTGATCTGAAGCTAGGAGCTTCCTCTGTGTCCCTGACATGGGTGCAGGGGCCCAAGGTCTTGGGTCATCATCCGCTGCTTTCCCAGGCCATAGCAGAGAGCTGGATCAGAAGTGGAGCAGCTGGGACTTGAACCAGCGCCCATATGGGATGCCGGCACTGCAGACCAGGGCTTTAACCTGCTGCGCCACAGCACCAACCCCTAAAATGATCTTTTTATTCTTTTTCTAAGATCATCTTTTCTATTACCTGGATATTATACTTGTAATTCATTTGTCACTTCACTGAAAATTAAGCCTGACCAGTTGTTCTCATGGCCGGATATAGTGTTCACTGGCCACTCCTTCCCTGCCTTTTTTTAAAGATTGATTTATTTGAAAGGAAGAGTTACAGAGAGGCAGAGGCAAAGGCAGAAAGAAGTCTTCCATCTGCTGGTTCACTCCACAATTGTCCACGACGTTGGAGCTGCGCTGATCCGAAGCCAGGAGCTTCTTCCGGGTCTCCCATGTGGATTCAGGGGCCCAAGCACTTGCGCCATCTTCTTCTGCTTTCCCAGGCCACAGCAGAAAGCTCGATCAGGAGAGCAACAGCCGGGACTAGAATTGGCACCCATATGGGATGCCGGCGGTTCCGGCCAGGGCTGTTCAGACCACTGTGCCATGGCGCCGGCCCCTCAACAATGTCTTTTAATAGGCATTTTTAACATAACGGGTCCAAATCCAAACTCATGCACTCTTCAAAACCCCTTTTTTGGGGCAGACATTGAGCTTAGTGATGAAGACACCCACAGAAGAGTGCCTGTTTGATTCCTGGCCCTTGATCCTGCTTGGGGAGCAGCTCGTGATGGCTCAAGTAATTGGGTGCCTGCCACCAAGTAGGAAACCTGGATTGAGCTCCTGGCTCCAGTTCAGGCCTGGCTGGGTAGTGCAGGCATTTGGGGGAGTGAACCAGCTGTCCTGTCTCTTAAGTGAAAACTGACAGAAACAAAAACATACTCTTCCTGCAACTAGTCTCCTCGGTCTTGGCACCCACATCTTCTGTTGAAAGCAGAAACCTCTCCGTCATCTTGGACTTTCCTCATCCCCACATCTAGTGCTTGATTCTGAGGGCTGTACCTTCCAGCTGTAGTGTATCCCAGCCACCGCAGCCACTCGTGCTCTTATCACTAGTGTGTTCTTGGGGCAGCCGGCATGGAAACTGTCAAACCTGCCGCGGCTCCACAGCGGTCTCTCCTTTCACCGGGAGTAGAAGCCAGAGGTCTGAAAGTGGCCCCGGGCATCACAAGAGCTGGCCCTGTTTCTGCTGTGACGCCATCTACTCCTTTCCTCCTCACTGCCACCCACACTGCCCATTCCCGAAGCCGAGCTGGGTCTTTCCCCAGGTATAACCATCATATTTAAATCAGCATCTCAGGTTTGAGTTCTCCATCTCTCCTGCCTCATTTGCTCTGTAGAACCATGTGGCCTATACAAGAGAACTTCACAATGTTCACGTATGATGCTTATCATGAAAAAAGTATGCACTGCACAGATTTCTAATTTTTTTGCACCAAAGTAAACGATTTGCCTAGAACTCTTTGAAGCGCCCTTGTGTTTACATTACTGGCTTCTCCACTAGAGGGGAGGCAGGGATTTTGTGGTGGTTCCTGCTGTGCCTCCACATGACGTCTGGTGGTCGGTAAATACAGAGGTCACTGCCATATGAAACACTGTAATTGTGTTCTTCAGGTTCATCTCTAATAAGTACTTGGTGAAACGACAGAGCCGGGACTACGATGTGGAGTGGGGCTACGCCTTTGATGTGCATCTGAACGCTTTTTATCCTCTGTTAGTCATTTTGCATTTTATCCAGCTTTTTTTCATCAACCGTAAGTAGCAGTTACTTTTCAAAGTATTTCCAAAGCCTTTACAGTATGCCTTGGTAAAGAGACTCACTGTGTGCATCTCTTCTGGCAGATGTTATCCTTACAGACACATTTATTGGATATTTAGTTGGAAATACCTTATGGTTGATTGCGGTTGGCTATTATATCTATGTAACCTTCCTAGGTTATAGTGGTAAGTAATGTTAAAAAGTTGGTTTTGGTCAATTAGTTGTAACAGCGATACTGCTAGCTTCCCTTATGGAACATTTATAGGCACTGTCCCAATTATAATAGTTACAGCGTTACTTCAAAAGTTTGTGGAAAATGAAGTTAAAAATGTCTTGGTGCAGGAAATCAGTGTTTTCATTTTCCATGAAGTTTCTGTAGACCACCTATAATAGCAGCCTTCTCTCTGCCTTAAGGTTTTCAGGCTATAAGAAGTTTAAATTCACCAGTTTTAATTAATAATTGTGATGTCTGTCTCCCACTTGAACCTTGGACCTGATTTGCTTCCCCCTCAGCTGGTGGGCTGAAACAGCTAACTGACAAGGAAGCAGTCAATCATGAGTCCTGTAGCTCTGGCTATTAGTTTCTTTTATTGAAGTAACATCTTTCAGAATGTCCATTAGTCTTAATTTTTTTCCAAAGTCAATGTGGATGTTTCTTTTGCAGCACTGCCATTTTTGAAAAGTACGGTAATTCTTCTCTACCCATTTGCACCTCTCATTCTGCTCTACGGGCTGTCTCTAGCACTAGGATGGAACTTCACCCACACTCTCTGTTCTTTCTACAAGTACCGAGTGAAATGAAAAGAGTGACAATATTCCAGCTTAACTGTGGCAACAGTATTGGTATAGTGATGATTTCTTGTAAAACTTGTAAATAATCTCTGTAGATATCTTAAAAGGTGTAAAGTTTACAAATATGCTAACACTATTGTTAAGTACATTCCTTAAGACTAATTAAATGTACATTTCTATAATAAATATTTTTTAAACTAAAGCATGCATGTTAATCTATGTGCTCATTCACACAGATACTAGGGAAAACAGAAATGTGAAATTTTAAAATGAATTACTTTTGGAAAATAGCCCCGTTGTCTCTGGTCTACCTCATTTCTAATGAGCTCTACTGTAAACACTGATAGAGGCCACATGATTTTGCCTGAAAGAAAACAGGAATCACTACCGGCTCTAAACAGTAAGACTTACCCAAATAAAGTAAACATTGATAAACTTCCATTGAATATGATTTTTAAAACTTCTTTATTTCAAATACAGATGAATGGTTGTGGCACAGAGAAACAGTGATGAAAGGCACAGTCGACAGGACCAGTTATTGGGTTTTCAATTATAGCAGCAAACTTGAAAATAAATAATCTTCCTTTAAAAATCCAACAGGTACCTAAATATTACTACAAATATTAACCATTCAACCAGTGAAGATATTTCAAGGAAAATATGTACAATACATTTAAGGAAAAACATCTGGTACAACCTGGCCAAGAGATTCCTCAGGCAGCTTTTGAAGGAATGCCTCCAGAAACCCCAAATGCCGTGACAGCCTTTCCAAAGAAGTGTTGTTTTTGATTCCACAAATGAAACACACTTTTAAACCTAGCTGATTTCTAAAGCTTTCTTGGAAACATTGTATCTACACTGAGATGAAGGGTATCAAATCTGCTGGCAGTGCGTCTTACAGTACTGTCGATGTCAACCCAATTTAAGGCTCAGAGAATAGGTCTTCAGAAAGTGTGTTCACCACATTGAAGCAAACACAGCATTTCAAATAAATAATGGAATGCTAATCAAGCTACAGTACCAAACCTTTGATCTAAGACATCTTGCTTATTAACACAATAAAACTAGGGGCAAGTGATACATAAAATTCCCTAATGTCCACGGTATTAAAATATTCTCCACAGCAAACAATCCTTATTTTAGAACAGTTTTAGCACCACTGTGTTTTTGCACTGCATTTACTTTATCGAAGTGTCAGCTCAGCCCACACATGCATTGGGGTGCTAGCCCTCTTTCATGTTTGTTCTTTAACAGTATTCTAGGTAAGTACCCAAGCTGGTGAAATGAGTGTTCTGGGTAAGAAGGGAAAAATTTATGATATAGCTACTGATACAGACATGTATAACAAAATCCTCCATTTGGTTGCCTTTTTAAAATAATACTCTGGTAGTAGTCTTTTTAGCAGTGTTCACATGCATTAATGAAGTAAACATACTAATTATCATAGCATGAGTCTGTTAATATCAGTTTAAAAATTCACAATTATCAAACTAAATTTTACACACTATAAATACTGTTACATGGTTTGGAAAATTTTCCTTCTATAGAGATTGGAGTTGCCTGGATATCTAAGTTCCCTAAACACAGTATGCTATGATTCGGATTTCTGATCACTGACAGGCTTTAGCATAATTCCCTTTCCTTAGGCTGCTTGTCCTACATCAGGGCTATGGCAGTACAATAAAAACAAAACAAAACAACAACAAAAAACCCCACAGAATAAATGGATAAGCCAAAATAAACATCACTAGCAATTAATGGCTTGAAAGCATAGAGGTATTTTGGAAAACATTCTCATAGTACAGAAATTCAGTTGGCACATAGAGGACTTGATCTGTGCTAATAAACTAGGTTTTGGTTTAAAAAAACAAAAAAGGACCCTCATCCAGAATAGATTATCTGATCTCTACATAAAGACTAAGTATTTTTTTCTCAAAATTTCACTGTCACTCTTTAATACACTTATGTCAAGGTCAAAGCAGTCTAAATCAGTAAGAATTAATACCTCACTCAGGAAAAAAGACCTCTTATACACTACTTTGATTCTATTCCTACAATCTCATTTTAGCAATGTCTTTATAAAACACCACTAAAATGCTGCAACTTTTTGCCAACAAACTTCCAGTGAAGACTGTTTGAGATCTCTGGCAGAGATCTTAGATGAAACTCAGGTATTCTGTGGTAGCCAAGACTTGACTTCATGAACTTACCAAGAAATAGCCGATATACCTTAATACCTTAGGGAATCAAGTATGAAGACTGCCTCTTTTACATATTGCATTCATTTTCTATTGTTGCGTAACAGATTAGGACAGGATCAGCTTGAAACAACGCTGACTAGCTCACAGTTCTGCAGTCAGAAGTCCAAGCAGGCTGAGCTGAGCTCTCTGCGTAAGCAGGATTTCATGGAGCTAGAATCGAGGTGTCTGCCAGGCTGGGCTCTCTATCTGGAGATGAATCCATCTCCAAGCCCGAGAATGAGCTTGAGGGCTGAACTCGCTTTCTGTGACTGAGTTCCTATTTCCTGGGCCTTCAGCCAACACTCTCAGCTCCTGAAAGCCGCCCATATTCCTTCTCACACGGCCCATTTCACCCTGAAGCCCCCGTGGTGCTTTGAGTCTCTGGCTTCTGCTACCAGCCTGAGAAAACTGCTTTCAAAGAGCTCAAGATCCGATGAGCCACCCCCAGATAACTCCCCCTTTGGTAAATAATGGGATGTAATCTTGGGTCATATTCACAGGTACCCCCACACTCAGAGGATATTTTTAGAACTCTGCCTACCACAAATACACACTATTAGTACAATCTCCAGACACACCGTATTCAATCGTATTCACCCAGCCAACCCTTTCTCTGAGGAATAGCACTGCTGGAAGACATTTTTCTCATTCTTAGATCAGATTTTTTAAAAGCCTTCAGAACTTTGCTAATGGTTTTGAAAACGATCACACCTTATAATTATGTACTGGTGCGGCCACCGATTAGAGAAACTATATAATACCTTTGTTCAAAGAATCTCCAGTGGTTGAATATACACACACATCTGGTAGCCTACAGGCTAAAACAATTCATTTGCATTAATTTATTCCAAAGCTTTCCAATTACACTATCTTTTTTTGACTACAGATGCAATGCATGCTGTGGAAACTGCCTGAGAGGATAGTAAGGAACTTACCCTGGGTCTTAGAATCCTAATCCTCAACTTTCTTTTCTCACCCAAAATACTCACCCCACCACACACATAATGATGTAGCCACATTATCTCCTTTAGTCCATCATAAGAATTCACTGACTGATTTCTAACATGTCCGCACTAGCACTCTTGGCACAATACTCTCCAACAGAACTTTCTGCAGTAATGGAAACACTCTGGATCTGTGGTGTCCAATGTGACAGCCTCTACCTTCATGTGGCCACTAAGCACTTAAGAAATTCATGTGACTGCAGAACTGAATTTTTTTAAATAGCTACCATGCATGTCGTGGCTAGGCCAGCACAGCTTGAGAAAGTCTGAGTAGTATATGTGAAATATAGATCAGATGCCAAGCCATGCCATATATTACCTATCAACTTAGTTCTACTATTTGACACTTTTCTCTTTCACTGTTTCGGTAAAAGTGGTTTAATGTCCTGTCAAAGGTCAGGAATTTACCTTTTCAGTTCAAGTACTTTTCACTTCCAATCTTTTGCCTCAACACCAGTCTTCAGGGCTACCACCACAATGTCTTGCCTGGGCAAAGAAAGTATGGATGCTTCTCATCGTATAGAACCTGGCAAAAAGGAGGAGGCAGGTGCCAATGCAGTGAGCACCTGCTGCAGCACACGTGAACAGAGAAGCCTGAGTTCCAGGCTCACCTCCAGAGCTTGCAGTTTGGTCAAAGAGGCAACACACCCCACAGATGCACCCAATAATCAAAACTAAACAGTTGAGGATACCTGCACGTGTGTGGTGAGGACAGGAGGAAAAGGAAGCGAGTGAAGGTAGAGGAGGGTAGGCAGAACAGCTGGTCTCCTCACCCAGATGCCCACTGCACCTGCCACGTGCCAGCCACATTCCAGGCTCTAGGAACAGACATGGGGAGGAGGGCACAAGAGTCTGGGTGACGGGCAGGAGTTTTAGGAATGGGGGGGATGAGCAAACCTGGGAGGGGAGACTGAGCAGCAAGACAGAAAAAGCTGGCCAGGAAGACCTCAAAGCAGCTCTAACAAACGGCCTCAGGGGTCGCAGTCTATCTTCTCTTCACCAGACCTTAGGAGCGTGGCCTTTCTTCCTGAAACCACAGCTGGCTACTGAAGCAGCGGGGACCCAGGGGACTCCAGGAACTTAGTATGCTAAGCTGGTGCCAAAGTTTTATAGATCGCAGATACTCTGCTTCCAAATGAAATTTGCCTGTGGTCACCGGGCCAAAGAAAGCTGACAAGAAAATTAAGTTAAAGAAAAGGTCTAAAAAACTCCAATGAACAACTTCAGCTGGACATAAAAATCACTCCAGGCATCAAAAGTAACCAAAAATTACTATTACAATGTAGAATGATGGCAATAACTGCACTGTATCAATGTTTTTCACTTCATAACACTACACAGAGAGTGGTACTGTCTGATGCTACTTATTCAGCTCACTGGGCAACCAGATGAAGCTGAACCAATCCCACCAAAGCCCTCGGCGAGGGCCTACTCTGAAAGCTCAGCGGCTCAACATCTCACATCTGTACTCTACCTGCAACTCTGGGTTGTCAAAGTAGACTGGCTGGGAACTGATGTTGGTAATTCATGTTTTAATGTACTTATCTTTAGTAGACATCACCGATTGCCAGGACTGCTAATATTCATGTGTAGCAGTAATGTTTGGAATTGCAGGGCTTGGGATTTATCAGTTCATAACATGACAGAATAAACCATTTCAAGAAAACACAGAACTGCTACAATACCTTTCACTAAAATCCAATATTACAATTTTGTTTTTCTTTAAAACGAAGCCACTTTACAACCCTTGCAATAGCATTACTTAGCAAACATTCCATTAGAACTCATAAAATGTGTAGATTTATAAAATGATCAACAAGAATAAAGCATCTAACTCACAGATTAAAGACAGACTAAAAAGGCCAAAAGACATTGTCATTTTACATATCAGGAAATATAACAAGTATATGATAATTCAGCATGTTAAAATGTATCACCCTGATTTTCTGTGACCATACACTGTTACGGTTTGGATATTAGTCTGGATGTTGAGTGTCCCCCAAAGGCCCAAATATTAAAGGTTTGGTCCCAAAGTCCTTATGGTCCTACAGGGTGGAAACTTAATCCAGTGATGGCGTTTGGAGGAGAGGCCTTTGGGAGGTGATTGGATCATCAGGGTGAAGCCCCAGTGATTACATTCTCATGGCTTTATGAGAGAACTACAGAACGTATGTGTACATTCCCTCTTGCCATGTGATGCCCTGTGCCACCTTGGGACTTTGCCAATAACAATACCATCACCAGAGACTAAACCAATGGGGTCTGCCCAGCCTTGGACTGTGAACCTCCAAAACTGTGAGCCAAAATATATTTCCTTTATAAGAAGCCTGTGTCAAGTATTTCGTTATAATAACGAAAAGCTGACTAATACATACACCATACACAGTATAGTAAAATAACCCTCAAGAAGGATGTTGGTCTTTAAAATCTTGACTTGTAGGAATGACAAATGCCTTTGAAAATATTTTGTTCAGAATCGTTGCAATTATAAAAGTACTTCAGTTAAGAAATCCATCTATAATCAATCTTAAATGGCAGTGCATTGAAAAATGGCATTGATTTGTAATGTTTGCATTTCCAAAGTAAATATAGAAAGAACTTAAAAAAGCAAGGTAACTGGTTTTCAAAAAAAGTATCAATCCAAAAATTTACTGCACAAAAATATGTATTTCTTAGGTGTTTCTAATAAATTAATTCCAGAACATTTTATGTATATTTATATATCTATATATATAATCCCTGATAATCTATAAAAGAGGGTCTATAATATTAAAATAAATGAAATTCAAAAGTACCCCCTTCATAAAATGTATTTAACATTGGTTTTTCTCAAATTTAAGGAATGTAACAATATGTACAACTCTTATGTATTAGTATAATACCAAAATAGTACAAGTCATATTAACAGGCTGTCGTAAAATGTTTGAGTCAAGTTAAAATCAGAGGACAGCATAGTTTCAATTTCAATTGAGTACAATTATCCATGGGAGATTCACTTTCCAAGTGGAAATGACAATCATCTTATCTACAGTAGATTTCACAAGAGGTAGTGTTCAAGTTAAAAAAAAAAAAAGGGTACATGCTTAACTATCTTTAATTAACAGATTCACTGGAGAAAAATGTTGGTTTCATAGATGGTCAATTTGTGACTTTTTTAATATGAATCTGAAATACAAAATAATGAAAGGTATGATCAGACAGTTAACCTTCAATTCCAAAAAGCCTTCAAAATGTCATTTAAAAATGTAGTATCTAAACTCTTTCATTAATTTAATATACTCTTACCTCATTAAGGATGGCCCAAACAGCAGAATTCTGAATAACTGAAAGTCGAAAGGCTGAAATGGGATTTAGACTAGGATCCACCATTCCTTCTGCAATACCATTCTCAAATTTTCCTTCAAAATAAAACATCAGTATTTACTGAATAGACTGATAGAAATATATGTAAAATGTTAGTGACTTAAGGCTGAAAAGGAATATACCAAAATATTTTTAATAGAGGTATTTTAACAAAGCATGGGTGATTTCCCCCTCTTTTCTCCATTTCTATTTTCTTCTAACTCAAATTCTTCATGAAGCAGTGCATGCTTAAAAACATTAAAAACCTGTTTAATTCTGCATAGCTACACGTTTTCTCACTGCAAATTAAAAAAAAAAATGTTCTCGCATCGACACTGTTTTAACTTGCAGATTTTTAGTAAATTGTCACTTAACCAAACCTTACCAAAATATAATCTGTACAGTCAAGAGGTCTGGCATTCTGAAGGTTAAATCAGTAACAAATTTCAATGTTTTAATCAGACATACACAGTGCTCAACTCAATCCACAATAAAGAGGTAACATCAAAAAAAGAAAAAAGAGGTCATACCTCTCCTACAAACTTTTTCTACAAAGGAATGTCTTGTGGGGCAAGTGCAAAATAGGATACAAGGTAAACAGTTACATATAGAAACAGCAAATTTCCACTGATGAAGTTTAATATATAACAATCCATGAATACTAAGGAGAAGAATTTAATTCCTTTTTGGGGGATAACATTCCATTTAAAATGAAAAGTTAGTGGACTCTGACATGAAAAATGATTGTAAAGGTTTATCTGTTCAAAAGAGCATTGTGTAAAACACCAAAAAGATGTAAACAAACCTTATAACCACATGGGAAAAGAGATAGTACTACATTCATCCATGGCAAAGATAAATGAGCCACACATACATATCCCACGGATGTATCTATCATGGTGAAAGAAAAAGACACCATAAACCATAGAAAGATAGTTATATCAAATTTAAAAATAAGCAAAATATTACTGTGCATTATTTAGGGTTATAGACGTGTAGTAGACGTGTAGTAAACATGTACGTGGAAATGGTAACCACAGAACTCAGAGCAGTCATTATCTTTGGGTAGAAGACAAAGAGAAGCTATTAGGCAAGGACAAGTGAACTGGCAATCTTAAGCTGGTCAGATACACAGATGCGCATTATGTTACTACCTCTATCTTTTTATGCAACTGAAATATTTAAATATTTTTAAATGTTCACATTCCACATGGACCTATGCATTTTGTTCAATGGAAAGGCAAGATGCAGAACAAAAATGTGTGAGACTTCTGTGTTTTTAGAACAATATACTCATGGATGAGTACGCACAAAATATTACTGGAAGAGCTCGAATCATTACAGGAACTGCCTCTAGGAACAATGAGTTGGGGGGGCAAGAGAAAGGAGGGAGTTCAGTCTACCTTGTTTAATTTGCATCTGCTCCAAGTGCATGTATTAATCTTGTCAAACAATAAATGTAACCTCTGTTCTTAACCCAGTGGTCTGGTAGGTAAGCATTAAAATATAGGGAAGAGGGAAAAAAATGAAAGAGAAAATTATCAACGAAAGACCAGACTCCCAGATTCTTGGTATCAGAAGAAACTTCCAAGGTCCTGTAGTCTGGATTCCCTGACCAGTGTCTCTCCCTTTTCCACTGTTGTCCTGCAGAAGATTCTTCAGAACTAAATCTAGCATTTCTTTCACCAAACCATCCTTGGCTGTCAGCCCACACACTTCTAAACTACTCCACCTCAACCAGTGGGACTCCACTAACTGCCAGCCTACTGCCTGGTTTTCAACGATGCCTTTGGGCATAAACTGCTGTGCAGTCAGATTCAATTAAATACAGTCCCCCCACCTCCTTTGCGGGGCCAGTCTTGACGGCTTACTCCCGGCCCCCGAGGGCTCACATTAGCTATTTCCCTGGTTCTCCCCGTTAAACTTCTAGCTGGGGTTTCAATTTAGTTCGTATGCAACTACCACCCTCTACTGGCCTACTGCTAAAGTCTCCATTGTGCTTATGTGCCACAGCGCCCTTAGCCTTGAGACTCCGCCAAGTTCTGTTTCAAGTCAGTTCTGTTAGGGAGAGACACAAACCCCTCAGTTCTTCTGGCCTGCCTCTCCCCGGCAAAAATCTCTGCACCTCTGCTCTCCGGGTCTCTAGCAGGGAAGTGGTCTCCTCTCTTGAAGTGATGCTCTACTTTATGAGCAAGGTTGCTGGGCAGTGGCCCCCGATTTTCTTGGCTTGCACTGAACAGTGCACCAGAAGTTAGCTGGGCAAGAGTGACTAGGGCTGGGCATTCTCACCCTGCTGCGGCTGGGGCACAGTTCTGCCCTGTGAATGGGGTTTGGGTGGAGGAAGGGAGGGAGTCTGAGACCTGTTCTGTGTAACTCAAGAGTTTGGGGTGATGACAGATGCTGGAAGCCTGCTCCTCTGGGTGAGGTAAGAGCTGGTAGGACAGTGAGTCTCATCTCCTTGGCTGAGCCTGCAGGGAACACAGCTGCCGTCCTGCTGAGCTTGTGTGCTGTGGGTAATGGAGTAGGTCATGGCTGAAATGCCACAGACTCAATGTTCTTACTGATATCTCACAGCTTTCCAAGAATGCTGTTCCCTTTGTTTTATGCCCTTAGGACAATATTCAGAGATTTATAATGATTTTTAAAAAAATATTTTTCACCGGTTACAGTTGTTCTGCTAGGAAGACAATCAATAAAACCCTTTAAGGGAGCAGAACTTTTTATATGCAGGTGAAAAAAAAATCCAAGGCTTTTTATTTCTGATGGGTGTTTTTGTTATATGAAGTCCTAGGTTTGACAACCCATAAATTCTCTTTTAAGTACATATGAATTGGTGCTTTAGGTGGTCATTGTCCTCAAGTAACTGCAGAGATAAGAAATGTCTTGGACATTAAGCTCATTTCATGCACATTTCTAGAGACAGCCTATACTACAAGGCTCAAATATGACAATAACTACATTGACCTGTTTATCAAAGCAACACAGAAATTAGTCAGGGGGCTGGTGCTGTGGCACAGTGGGTATAGCTGTCCCCTGCAGTGCTGGCATCTCATATGGGCACTGTGTGGAGACCCAGCTGCTCCTCTTCCGATCCAGCTCTCTGCTGTGGCCTGGAAAAGCAGTAGAAGATGGCCCAAGTGCTTAGGCCCCTGCACCTGTGTAGGAGACCAGGAGAAGGCTCCTGACTCCTGGCTTCATACTGGCCAGCTCCAGCCATTGTGGCCATTTGGGGAGTGAGCCAGCAGATGGAAGATTCTTTCTTTCTGACTCTCTCTGCCTCTGTCTTTCTGTAAACTCTGCCCTTCGAATAAATAATAAATAAATCTTAAAAAAAGAAATTAGGACTAATATGCAAGCTTTTTAACAATAGTTGAATGACCCCTAATGTAGAAAACATTGACAACAAAACAAACAACCCACTTAAGAGATGGGCCAAGGACCTCAATAGACATTTTTCAAAAGAGGAAATCCAAATGGCCAACAGACACATGAAAAAACGTTCAGGATCACTAGCCATCAGGGAAATGCGAATCAAAACCACAATAAAGTTTCACCTCACCCCTGTGAGAATGGCTCACATACAGAAATCTACCAACAACAGATGCTGGAGAGGATGTGGGGAAAAAGGGACACTAACCCACTGTTGGTGGGAATGCAAACTGGTTAAGCCACTATGGAAGTCAGTCTGGAGATTCCTTAGAAACCTGAATATAACCCTACCATACAACCCAGCCATCCCACTCCCTGGAATTTACCCAAAGGAGATTAAATTGGCAAATAAAAGAGCTATCTGCACCTCAATGTTTATTGTAGCTCAATTCACAATAGCTAAGTCCTGGAATCAACTTAAATGCCCATCAACAGTAGACTGGATAAAGAAATTATGGGACATGTACTCTATAGAATACTAAACAGCAGTAAAAAAAAAAAAAAAAGAAATCCGGTCATTTGCAACAAAATGGAGGAATCTGGAAAACACCATGCTGAGTGAAATAAGCCAGTCCCAAAGGGACAAATATCATATGTTCTCCCTGATTGGTGACAACTAACCGAGCACCAAAAAGGAAACCCGTTGAAGTGAAATGGACACTATGAGAAACAATGACTTGATCAGCCCTTGTCCTGTCGAGGAACAACTTAATACTTCATCCCTTTTAGTATTTTTTTGTTGTTGTTCTACTTAATACTTTAGGTTGAACTCTGTAATTTACACACAATTATTCTTAGGTGTTTAAATTTAACTGAAAAGTGATCCCTGTTAAATATAAGAGTGGGAATAAGAGAGGGAGGAGATGTACAGTTTGGCACATGCTAATCAGAGTTGCCCCAAATGGTAGACTTAGAAACGTGCCAGGGGATTCCAATTCAATCCCATCAAGGTGGCATGTATCAATGCCATCTCACTAGTCAAAGTGATCAGTTTCAGTTCATAATTGATCATAATGATAGGATTAAGAGTCAAAGGGATCACATAAACAAGACTAGTGTCTGCTAATACTAACTGATAGAATTAAAAAGGAGAGAACGATCCAACATGGGAAGCAGGAAACACAGCAGACTCATAGAATGGCAGATGTCCTAAACAGCACTCTGGCCTCAGTATCAGCCCTTAAGGCATTCGGATACAGCTAAAAAGCCCATGAGAGTCCTTCAGGCATGGAAAGCCAAGACACTGTGGCAAGAAAAAAAAAAAAAAAAAAAACAAAACCTAAATGAAAGATCTCTGTGAGTGAGATCCCAGCAGAAAGAACAGGCCATCAAAGAAGGAGCTACCTTTCTCTGAAGGGAGGGGAGTACTTCCACTTTGACTATGACCTTGTCTAAATAAGATCGTAGTTGGTGAACTCAAAAGGCTTCCATAGCCTTGGCAACTCATGACAAGAGCCCAGGGTGATTACTGACGCCATAAACAAGAGTGTCAATTGTTAAATCAACAACAGGAGTCACTGTGCACTTACTTCCTATGTAGGAACTCTGTCCTTAATGTGTTGTACAATGTGAATTAATGGTATAACTAGTGCTCAAACAATACTTTACACTTTGTGTTTCTGTGTGGGTTCAAACTGTTGAAATCTTTACTTAGTATATACTAAATTGATCTTCTGTATATAAAGATAATTGAAAATGAATCTTGATGTGGATGGGATGGAAGAGGGAGCAGGAGATGGGATGGTTGCGGGTGGCAGGGAGGTTATGGGGGGAAAAAGCCACTGTAATCCAAAATCTGTACTTTGGAAATTTATATTTATTAAATAAAAGTTTAAAAAAAAGGAAAGAAAACATTGACAAGCATTACATATTAATCAAAACTCACAAAAATTTAAACTACTCTAGTGATAACCATATAGTGATAACTATATAACTACATGTAACTAATATTGTAGACCTATAATATTAAATTAATATTTTCTCTTGCTGACTACTAAGAAAAGTATTAATATTTTAAGTAAAAGAAAATGTGTAATTATTCATTGAGTAACATCTACCAAGGAAAAGGCCCTTTGTACACTGCAACAGACACAAGAGAGATAATGGCCCTCTCTCTCCAGAACAAACACACAGAACATATGACACAACATAGTTCTACTATAAAACACACAGGGCATGGTTCAAGAAGCACAGAGGACAGGCAACTAAATTGGTTCATTAGGGATAAGAAAGCACTTATTAGGAGAAGAGAATTGTCCAAGGATCACTTCAGGCAGAGAAGATGGCTGGAGACAGGACTATACATACGAGCAAGGGGCATTAACTACAGGACCAACAGCCTTAGGACTGGAGATGCAAGGAGTTAAGAGGAAAGTAACAAGATATGAGGTGGGTGGGAACTAAGGAATCAGAACATGGAAGGTCAGTGAAGTTTCCACCCAGGTCAATATTTCTTTACATTTTATGAAAGTAACTGCGGTGGCTCTGGAAAGCCAACAAAAAAGAGACAAGTAGATACAGTCTCTTCCCTGATGCTGAAATACAGGCAGAGGGCATACAGCATGTGCACAGACAAGGTGACCCACAACTTTCAGCTCTAAAATCCACAAATTTTATACTCATGGACAGTAAGGGAGACAAGGTTGTTCAGGATGACTCCAAAGGTTAGGCTTGAGTGACTGGATGTTCAGGAACAGCAAAAACCATAGTGATCAATACAGAAATATATGTCTGTGTTAGATGCTCAGAGTAGGCGGAAATGTCAGTGGCATCTAAATACAGTTGGTGCTCAGGAGGGAGGTGGGGTGAAAAGCACAGAGATTGGCATATGGATGTTATCTGAGATCATGAAGGCAACTAAGCTCATCCAGAAAGACACCAACAGAGAGAGACAGCTGAACACAGTCTACCAGTGAGTATCAACAATGACAGGACAGATGGAGACAAAGAGGAACCAATGAGTGAACCTGATAATAAAATAAAAGATAATAAAGATAATAAAATAAAATATTAAAACACAGGAATTAAATTTGGAGCATGTTGGTAACTGGAATCCTTAAGTTGCTTAAACATCTAAAAAGAATTTAAAATCACTTTAAGGAGTAAGTCCAATAAAATAAAGGACCTTTTTCTGAAACAGACATTACCTATTCTGAAATAGCCATCTTCTAATCGTTTATCTTTGGTTTCTTTGCTTACTTCCAAACCTTCACTCTAAAATAAAACAAAAGCAATTTTATAAATAATCACTTCTATTTAAAACCAATTTAAGTTAATATATCTGGCATTTGTGACACAGCCATCTTTAAAAGGAGACAAGTCATTCTATTCTTGAATCTCAAACTTTTTTTAGAATAGGCACTCAGCCAGGGGTTAAGATGCCTGCATCCCTTACTAGAGTGCCAGGTTTGACTCCCAGCTCTGTCTCCTGATTCCAGCTTCCTACCAATGCAGACCCTGAGAGGCAACGGTAACGGCTCAAGAAATTGCATTCCTGCCACTCATGTGGGGGACCTGGTTCTTTGCTCTTGGCTTTGGCTCCAGCTGTTGTGTGCATTAGGGGAATGAATGAGAGATTGGATAGGAGCTCACTCGCTTGCTCTCTCTCCTCTCGGAAAAAAAAAAAAAGTGTTTTTTTAAACCATTATTTGAACCTGTATATAACACATTGGTGGTGGGGAAATGAAATATTAAATCAATTTAATAAAATATTTTATACTGTAAAACTATAGAAGAACTTGTACATTTACTTGCAAGAAATCTAAGTATGGCTTAAGAGATCAATAAATTAATCTTGTAGTTTAAAATCAAGAAACATTAAAACTACATAGTATTTGGGGACTTAAATTATCAACAGCAAGTAAACACTAAAGTAAAATAATGATTCATTTCTTTCCTAGTGTACATCCCCACTTTGTTTTTCAAAACACCTAAATAAAACAAAATGACAGCTCTTCCTATGAATGTTCAATGGACCAATATAACAGGTATTCCATGTTTCAAAAAAAAATTAACAATACTCACCACTAAATCCTGCAAATAATGAGAATTTCTTTTACCTCATACACAAGAACGGCCTCAAAGCCAGTCTATTGGTAATTAGTACTCAGGGAAAGGCAAGGGGAGAAAAGAGTCAGACCTTAAAAGGCAAAACTTCCACAGTTGTATTTAGCAGAATATCTCCCGGATGTTCTTGGTTGCCACTGTGGAACAAATAACTGAAAATAGAAACAAAAATAAAAGTAAGAAACCAGGTTTTACAAAGATTCAAGAAAATTACCTTACCTCAGAATAAGATTCTCTAAATGAGACCAAAGTGACAAACTTGCATTAAGTGTTCAATATGTATTCTGAATAGCTGCACGGGACTTAAAAACTGACAGGCATAATCCCCAGCTGATTTGTTAAATCCTTCCACTAGAAACAGGCAAGTAAACTGTACAACATAATAATGTACTTAACAGTTTACAGTGCTTTAAAAATATACATTTTTTTGCTCTGAATAATTAAAGACATAGTAGCTATACAATACTGCTGTGTCTTGTATCAGAGAGAATTTTCAGAACACAAATAGTCACAATGAGCTCGAAGACTAGTTTAATATAATTTTAGAGGGGCTGGCACTGTGGCATAGCAGGTAAAGCCACCGCCTGCAGTGCCAGCATCTCATACGGGCACCAGTGCTCCAGTTTCGATCCAGCTCTCTGCTGTGGCCTGGGAAGGCAGTAGAGCATGGCCCAAATCCTCAGGCTCCTGTTGCCACGTGGGAGACCCAGAAGAGGCTCCTGGCTTCAATCAGCACAACTCCAGCCAGTGCAGCCATCGAGGGAGTGAACCAGCGGATGGCCAGTGGATGGAAGACCCTTCTCTCTCTCTCTCTGCTTCTGCCTCTCTGTTACTCTACTTTTCAAATAAATAAATAAAATCTTTTAACAGAAATTTAGAACAAGTCACCAAAAGTAAATTAACCTCTTCCAAATATCTGAGTAACTCCATTTGTCAAAAGATATTTAAAGCGTGACTAGCTATATGATATACTGTGATAAATCTAAAATATTCTCTGGGCATGAGAACGATATTTTTGTTTTGATATTTTGAAAACTAACTCTTGAGTATGTATGTGTGGGCAAGAATGGAAATTAGGTAAGACATATATGTGAAGGATGATCAAACCCAAACCTAGCTTTATGTTATGTTAAATACGAGTTTAGGATTGGGGTCAGAAAGAACTAAGTCCAAATCTTAGTTCTCTCACTTAATTATATATTTAATAAATTATATTTAAGCATGTTCTATTAGCTTTCTGAGTATGAATCTTTTCTATCAAATAGATACATTCCTATCCACCTCACATTAAGTGATTCAAAAAATTTATGAGAACTGACAAAAACCACCCTGCATATTAAAAGTACTCAGCTAAGTAACAGTTATAGTATGGTTACGATACAAAGAAGGGTATTAGTGGCCAAACATCACTTGTGATGAAGATTTTTCTTTTCTTTTTTATTTTTTTTAAGATTTATGTGCTTATTTCAAAGTCAGAGTTAGAGAGATGAAGAGAGAGAGGGAAAGAGAGATACCTTCCACCTGCTAGTTCATTCCCAAGTGGCCCTAATGGCCAGGGCTGAGCCAGGAGCTTCATTTGGGTCTCCCATGTGGGTGGCAGGGACACAAGAACTTGGGCAATCTTTTGCTGCTTTTTCCAGGCCATTAGCAGGGAGCTGGGTTGGAAACAGGGCAGCCAGGACAGGCATGGGTGCCCGTATGGGATACTGGAGTGACAGGTGGCACTTTAACCTGCTATGCCACAACGCCTGCTCCAAACACTTTGCAAATGTTAAATGGGACCAGGGAACCCCTTTCCTAAACTACATCAAAAATTATTTCCAGCATTTTCAGATGGGAGACACTGCTTATTTTAATTTTATTTATTTGAAAGGCAGAGACAGACAAATAGATATAGATTAAGACAAACAGAGACAGACAGACAGACACATAGAGATCATCTATTGTTCACTTGCCAAATGCCCACAACAGCCAGGGCTAGGTCAGGGTCAAACTGGAAACCAAGAACTCCATTCAGATCTCCCATGTGAATGGCAGGAACCAAAGTACTTGGGCCATCATCCACTGCTTCCCAGGCATATTAGGAGAAAGTTGGACTGGAAATGTGGAGTAGCCAGGACTTTAACCAGGCAATCTGATACAGGATATGGGTTTCCCAAGCAGTGGTTTAACCCACTCACCACAACTGCAGCCCCTCAAGCAGCATCTTAACTGCTAGGCCAAATGCTTGCCCCAAGAGAAAAAAATATTTTTAAAGACTTATTTATTTGAAAGGCAGTTACAAAGAGGTACAGGCAGAGGCAGAGGCAGAGAGAGAGAGAGAGGGGTCTTCTATCTACTGGTTCACTCCCCAGATGGCTGCAACAGGCTTGGGTCATCTTCTACTGCTTTCCCAGGCCATAGCAGAGAGCTGGATTGGAAGTGGAGCAGCCGGGACTCGAACCGGTGCCCATATGGGATGCTGGCTCTGCAGAGGCTTTAACTGCTACACCACAGCGCCAGCCCCTCCAAAAGAAAAATTTTAAAGAGATATCCTTGACTTGAAATGCTGGTTCATGTAACTACAGGCTATACAACATCTCAGCTAAACATACAACATCTCAAAGTATGGAGCAAGAGAAACCATTTTAAGAAAAGGACCTACAGATATAATCTGGAGTTCAGAAAAACTGATTCAAAAACGTTCAACTTTTCATTATTTATAGTAAATTTAATACCACCTAAAAATTTAATATTAGATGAAGTGATGGGATGCTATGAACTATTTATGAAGGGCTAGCATTTTGGTACAGTGGATTAGGCCATTGTGACACCAGCATCCTATGATCAGAGCGCTGGTTCAAGTCCTGGCTGCTCAGCTTCCAATCCAGCTCTCTGCTAGTGTACCTGGGAAGGCAGCATAAGGTGGCCCAAGAACTTGGGCTCTGTGACTCATGGGGAGACCAGGATGAAGTTCCTGGCCCCTGGCTTCAGTCTGGCCCAATCCTGGCCGTTGCAGCCATTTGGGGAGTGAGCTAGTGGATGGAAGATCTTTGCCTCCCTCTCTCTGTTGCTCTTTCAAATAAATACTATGTTTTTAAAGTTCATGAATCACTTACGACACAAAGCAGTGGAAAATATAAGATGTGAAATTATATATAGACCATAAAATTTGATTTTATTTATTTGACAGGCAGAAGATCAGAGATAAACAAAGAGACACACAGAGAGAGCTTCCATCTTCTGGCTGGCGCCGCGGCTCACTAGGCTAATCCTCCGCCTAGCGGCGCCGGCACACCGGGTTCTAGTCCCGGTCGGGGCGCCGGATTCTGTCCCGGTTGCCCCTCTTCCAGGCCAGCCCTCTGCTGTGGCCAAGGAGTGCAGTGGAGGATGGCCCAAGTGCTTGGGCCCTGCACCCCATGGGAGACCAGGAAAAGCACCTGGCTCCTGGCTCCTGCCATCGGATCAGCGTGGTGCGCTGGCCGCAGCGCGCTGGCCGCGGCGGCCATTGGAGGGTGAACCAACGGCAAAGGAAGACCTTTCTCTCTGTCTCTCTCTCTCTCACTGTCCACTCTGCCTGTCAAAAAAAAAAAAAAAGAGCCGGCGCCGTGGCTCAATAGGCTAATCCTCCACCTTGCGGCGCCGGCACACCGGGTTCTAGTCCCGGTTGGGGCGCCGGATTCTGTCCCGGTTGCCCCTCTTCCAGGCCAGCTCTCTGCTATGGCCAGGGAGTGCAGTGGAGGATGGCCCAGGTGCTTGGGCCCTGCACCCCATGGGAGACCAGGAAAAGCACCTGGCTCCTGGCTCCTGCCAGGATCAGCGCGGTGCGCCGGCTGCAGCGGCGGCCATTGGAGGGTGAACCAACGGCAAAGGAAGACCTTTCTCTCTCTGTCTCTCTCTCACTGTCCACTCTGCCTGTAAAAAAAAAAAAAAAAAAAAAAAAAAAAGAAGTGAGAGAGCTTCCATCTTCTGGTTCACTCCACAAATGTCTACAGATAATCAAAGCCAGGAACTGGCAGTGCAATCCAGGTTTCCCGTGTGGGTAGCAGGAACCCAATTACTTTAGCTATCAATACTGCCTGCCCAGATCTGCACTGGCAGGAAGCTGGAGTCAGGGCCTGCAGCCAGAAATGCACTGCAAGTACTCGGATGTGGGACGTGAGCGTCTTAACTGCTAGGCAAAATGTCCGTTTACTATAGTCCATAATCAAAAGTATAATGTGTTCAGAATTACCAAGGAAAAAATGTGTCAATATGGTTGCAATGGTAGCCTTGGGATCATGTTTTTCCTGATCATATTTTTAAAATTTTATGTAATTAACACATTGTTATACAGTCAAAAAATATTTTCCTAACATTTAATTTCTATACTGATAAATACAACTTTGCCTTTTTCCTTATCAGGAAATAAGTTACTGTGGGAAACAAAAAGTGGTTTTCTCCACCACAGAAAGACTGGGTATTTCCACGAACTCTAAGAAAATTGACACAGACTATAAACATAGTAAGAACTATGTTTTACAAGAAATGTGCCACCACATAAATACATATTACCTTACAGAGGTAAAGGTATTTGTTGTAAAGAAACTATCTCCATCATATACATTTAGTAGCAGACTTTTTGATGGACTTTTGCAGCACTTGCTAAAAATCTGTGTTTATCTATACACATGCATGCACACATAAATCATACATCACAAACATACACTTTTTTTCTAATTGCAAAACTAAATGGTTCATTAAAACTTCCTTTTTTGGGAAGCTGAGGTACTTTGCTTTACTCCTCTAAGTACAACAAAAAACCTAGATATTGACCATTAAACAAACACAAGAAAACCAGAAAACAGCCTATCTAGGGCCTTTGGGACCCAAGGAAAAAGATGATGGCTTTCCTGGGATTTCTTTTTGACTCAAACACTGTAGACCTGGACCTGAATATCCCTGCAACCCGGAAATGCCAACAGAAGCAGACAAAAGACACCCATGGAGCCTACCCCCAATTAGCCATAGGGTTAGGAAAAGAACAGTCTTGTAAGACAAAATATTTTTAGACAATATACTTGCCAGGCTTTAACACAGTGCTCCAAACCTCATCGGGATTCTGTCTTATAAGGCTAAATCAGAAGTTCAGACTTTCTTTCCTCTTAGACAATAATGAGGCCCTCCCCAGGAATATCACTGGGCGGTATGGAAACATTCCTGTCCCTTCCAGCCAAGATGGTACCAGCACATGTCTGGGGGGGGGCCAGGACTCCCATTCCAGACTCAGCAGCAACAGGGTGTCTTTTCCTGTATCACGTATCAACTCAGGTCAAGTAGAGAAACAAATTTTTCTCCACCTAGAAGTAATGGGGTAGCATCACACCTTATACTATTGTAACCGTGTCAGAGGGGCTAGCTAAAATACAAGGTTTAGGGCTAGTGCTGTGGCATAGTGGGTTAAGCCACAGCCTGCAGTGTCAGCATCCCTTATGGGCACAAGCTTGAGTCCTGACTGCTCCACTTCCCATCCAGCTCTCTGCTAATGCACGTTGAAAAGCAGTGGATGATGATCCAAGTGCCTGAGGCCCTGTACGCACAAGGGAGACTGTAAGAAGCTCCTGGCTCCTGGCCCAGCCTGGCTTGTTGCAGCCATTTGGGGAATGAATCAGCAGATGGAAGACCTCTCTCTTTTCCTGTCTCTCCCCCTCTCTCTATAACTCTGGCTATCAACTACATAAATCTTTTTTTTTTTTAAATAAAGTAAAATACAAGGTTTACAGAAGATAACACGGTTCATAACATTACACCTAAAATGTCCAGATTTCGATCAAAAATCACTTGCCATTCCAAAAATGAGAAAATCTCAACTTGAATAAAAAATCAATAGACATCAATATTAAGGTGAGATATGTTAGAATTATCTGGAAAAGATTTTTAAGCAGTCATCATAAAAATGTTTCAACAAACAAATGTTTTAAGCAAATGAAAAATTTTAAAATCTCAATCAACAAAACAGAAGATATAAAGAAGAATCAAACAGAAATTTTAGAACTAAAAGCACAACAACTAAAATTTAATACTCAAGGCAAAGGTTCAACAGCAGAATGGAGGGGACAGGTGATAGCCAATGAGTCTGAAGACAGAGCAACAGAAATGACCCTACCTGAATAACAGAGAGGAAACAGACTTATAAAACAATGAACAGACTTAAAAAACAATCAGCAGAGCCTCAGGGACCACTGGAGTATAACAAAAGATCTTATATTTGTGTCACTGGAGTCTCAGAAGTAAAGAAAAAAGGGAGTGAGTCTAACAAACTACAGGAAAAGTGGTGAAAAAGAAAAAAGAAATCCTGTCTTCTGCAACAAAATGGATGCATCTGTAAACTATTATACTTACTGAAATATGCCAGTCTCAAAAGACAAATACCGTATGTTTTGCCTGATCTGTGGTAACTAATAGAGTACCTAAAAGGTAATCCATAGGCGTGAAATTGACATTTTGAGATTCGATGACTGTTTATAGCTATTATCTCACAGTTGAAGAGTAATGTTTTTTGCTTTATACTACTGAACTCATTACTTAGTGTAGGGTTAATCTTATGAGTATAAAGTTAATTGAAAGTAGATGTTTGTAAAAATTAAGAATGGGAATTAGAGAGGAAGGAGGAAGGGTAGGAGTGTAGGTATGAGGAGAGGGTGGGGTGAGAGGTATCACTGTGTTCCCGAATCTGTATATAGGAAATATATGAAATTTGTATACCTTAAATAAAATTGTAAAAAAAGATAATGTAAAAAATTTCATACACCTACAACTATTAAGGAAACTGAATTTATAATTTTAAAAATGCCCCAGAAATAAATTTCTAGGACCAGATCTTCAGAATTTGGTAGAGGATTCTACCAGGGACTGGTGCTGTGGCATAGTGGGTAAAGCCACTGTTTACAATGCTGGCATCTCCTATGGGTGTTGATTCGAGAGCCGGCTGCTCCACTTCCAATCCAACTTTCTGCTATGGCCTGGGAAAGCAGAAGATGGCCTATGCCCTTGGGCCCCTGCTCCTGGCTTCAGATCAGTGCAGCTAAAGCTGTTGCAGTCACTTGGGGCGTGAACCAGCGGATGAAGGATGAAGACCTCTCTCTCTCTTTCTCTCTCCCTCTGCCTCTCCTTCTCTCCCTGTGTAATTCTTTCAAATAAATAAATAAACATTTAAAATTTTTTTAAAAAGAGAATTCTACCAAATACTTAAAGAATGAACACCAACTCCACATATTTTCTCTTTCAGAAACTAGAAGCAGGAATTCTTTTTAATTCACTTTAAAAAGCTACCGAATACCAAACCAAATAAACGTTCAAAAAAAGAAAATTAGATTAATAACTCTTATGAAAATGGACACAGAATTCCTTATAAAATATTAACACAGAATTAAAAATATATAAAAACTATGTGCCATTACCAAGTGGAGTTTATTCCAGGTATACTTGGCTAGTTCAATCTTTAAAAAAAATCTATTAATGTAATCCATAATATTAACAAGTAAAGAAAAATCATGATTATATCAATTGATGCAGAAAATGCATTTGTCAAAATTCAAGCCACAGTCATGGTAAAAATGCTAAGAAAATTAGGAATAGAGGGGACATTCCTCAGTTTGATAACAAGCATATATAAAAAGGCTACAGCCAACAGCTTAACTTAATGATCAAAGGTTGAATAATACTTTCCCCTAAGATCAAAAACAAAGAAAGAATGTCCATTCTTACTACTATTATTCAAACATATAAGTTCCAGCCTGTGCAGTGATGAAAAAAAAAAAAAAAAGCATACAGAACCTAAAGGATAAATAAAACTGTCCCTATTTGCAGATTAAAGGTTGAGTAGGAAATTTCAAGGAAAAAATTCTTCAAATAAGTAAGTTCAGCAAGGTAGTCGGATACAAGATAAATACGCAAGTCAACTGTATTCCTATATATCAGTAATGAACATGTGTATACTGATATTAAAAACATAATACCACTACAATTGCTAAAGAACACATGTATATTTAGGTGTAAATCCAACAAACATGTAGTGTGGGGAGCAGCTCGGACTAGACTGTTACTGGAATTAAGACTTATTCTATGCACCTGCTCTCCCACAATATGGCACTGGGAGAGAAGAAAACAGCTTCTACACAGCTGCCTCCAGTTCAACCAATAAACTGTAGGACTTGCTCCTGATTGGAGGAGAGCAGCGTACTCGGCGTGTGGGTAGCAGAGTTGGGATTGGCAGAGGAGGACTATAAAGGAGGAGAGAGACGGCACGCACCAGGAACATCTAAGGGGAACATCTAAGGGGAACACCTGTGCAGCCCCCGAGAGAGCCGGCCGGCGGAGTGCCGCTCCCCTGCGGAAGTGGGGAATGTGGCAGGGGGAACCGCCCTTCCACAGAGGTGGAAGGGACAGTAGCCAACCCGGGAAGAACCAGCAGCAAACCCGGGGAGGGCCGAGCAGACGAAAGAACAGCGCAGGGTTTAGTGTCGTTCCTCCACGAAGAGGGGGAGCGACAATGTAGAAGATCCATACACAGCAAATTACACAGTGTTAATTAAAGAAATCAAAGACCTAAATAAAGAAACATACCATGTTCATAGAATGGAAGACTTAATAAAATCAAGATGTCAATTCTCCCCAAATTAACATACAGTCTGTTGTTTTTTAAGATTTATGTATTGGGAAGGTAGAGTGACACTGAAGGACAGAGGGAGGGAGGAAAAGAGGGAAGGGAGAGAGACAGAGACAGAGAGATACCTCCCATTCACTGGTTCATACCCCCAAATGCCAGCAACAGCCAAGGCTAAGTCAGGCCAAAGCCTGGAGCCAGTAACTCCATCTGGGTCCCCCACAGTGGTGGCAGGAAGCAAAGTTCTTGGACCATCACCTGTTGCCTTCCCAGGCATATTAGCAGAAAGCTGGATGGGAAGTGGAGGAGCTAAGACTCAAACCAGCACTGTGATATGGGATTCGTGCACCCCAAGCAGTGACTTAACCCACTAAGCCACCAAACCCACCTCAACATACAGGTTTAATGTAATTCCTATTAAAATTTTGTAGATAAAGACAAGAGTATTATAAAATATAAATGGAAAGGAAAATGAACTAAAATAGTTTAAATAAATTTGAAAAAAACTAAAGTAGGAGGAATATGTCTACCTACTTTTAAGACTTCGAATGCAGTTATAATCAAGATTATGTGGTACTGGTGGAGAGAAAGACACATGAATTAGTGGAACCCAGAAACAGATCCATACAAATACACTGAACCGATTTTTGACAAAGGTGAAAAGTCAATTCAATAGGGGAAAAAATAGCCTTTTCAACAAAAGATACAGGAGCAAATGGACACCACAAGCAAAAACACACCGCCAATGACAAAATCACTGGCTTGAATCTTACCCTTTACACAAAAGTTAACTGAAAATGGGTCACAGACTAAAAATACAAATATGAAACTGCAAAATATTTTAGGAAACAAAAACAGATACAGAAGTAAATCTTTGGGACCTAAGACTAGGCAAAGAGCCCTCAGACTTGATACCAGAAGCATGATCTGTAAAACACAATTTTGATAAGCTGGACTTTACCAATATTAAAAATATTTGCTTTGCAAAAGACCTCATTAAGAGAATGAAAAGACAATCTGTTGATTAGGAAAAAAAATATGCAAATCACATATGTGACAAAAAAACTAGTATCTAGAATATACAAGGAAATCTCAAAACTTAATTTAAAAAATAAGCCCTCAAAACTCAATTTTAAAAAAAGCCATCAATTAGAAATTTGGCAAAAGACATGAAAAGACACTTCACCAAAGAGAACATATAGATGGCAATTAAGTACAAGATGCTTTAACATCATTTGTCATTAAGGAAATACACATGAAATCTATAATAAGCCAGTTATACACTTGATCAGGACGGTTAAGATTTTTTAAACGTGGTAACACCAAATGCTGGTGAGTATGGTAAGGAACTAAATCACTCACACACTGCTGATGGAGATGGAACTGTAGAGTCACTTTGGAAAACAGTTTGACAGCAACCATACAACCTACTCTGAGACGGTTACCCCAAAGAAATGAACATTTTACTATCACAAAAATACCCAACACCTGTCCATGAATATGAATGTCTTTTTATTTGTAATAACACCAAACTGGAAACAACCCATAGTCCTTCAGTGGTTAAGTAGTTAAATTGTTATATCCATGCCACAGAATATGTCTCAGCAATAAAAAGGGATGGACTATGAATACACAGAACAACTTGAATGAATCCCTAGACAAGGAGTGGGGAATCTTTTTTTCTGCCAAGTGCTATATATTTATTGTTATTTCAAGTCCTGCCTGCAGTTGTCTCGGCAGCAACAGAGCAAATGATGGTGAGGGCTTACGCAGTCCTTAGCAAAACGTTCCCCATCCCTGCGCTAGACAGTTACCTTGAGTGTTAAAAGTCAAATCTGAAAGATCACAAACTGTGTGATTCCATTTAAGTAATATTCTTAAGTAACAAAAATCAGAAATGGAAAACAAATTAGTGACTATCAGGAATTAGGAATGGGGTCAACAGGACAGAAATAGGTGTGGCTATAAAATGGCAACATAGGGGATTCTCGAGGTGAGGGACATGTTCTTTATCTTGACTACTGGTGCCAAATCCTCACTGTGGTATTTTTCTATGGTTTGTGAGATACTACCACTGAGAGAAACCAGATGATTTCTCAGTTTTTATTTCTTATAGCTGCATGTGAATCTGTACTTTCTCAAAAATCAAAGTTAATTTTTACAAAAGGAAACCATGGATAGGCATTTGCCATAGTGGTTAAGACACTGCTTAGGACACTCATATCATAGTATCTGAGTTTGAGTCTCGGCTCCACTTTTCATTCCGGCTTCCTGCTCTCGCATACCTGGGACTGGATCCTGTGAAGGAGACCTGGATTGAGTTCTGGCTCCCAGTTTCAGCTTGGCCCAGCCCTCGATTTTGCAGGCATTTGGGAATAAACCAGCAAATGGAAGCTCTCTATTTCTTTATATCTCTTAAATAAAATTACTATTTTTAAAAAATGTGGTAGTATATAGTAAATGTATCAAAGTCAAAATGTAACAGTCCTTTGTTGTCACATCTTCATTAACAGTTTACAGGTACCTTTCAGATTTTTTTTCTACATACATACCATATGTATAATAGTTTTTACTATTTCAAAATATTTTATAACCTCTAGTTCTCTCTATATATAAATTTATATATTTTTAGAATTCTATACCTATAGAATATATAATGCTATAATCTCTAAAATGCTCTATAAGGATAGCCTATGAAGTTAAAAAAGTTTCCCCCGCCACTTCAGTGTACACCTCAAAGAGTTTTCATGCCCACACATATTGATCTGTCACATATACTGCTGAAGCAAGCACTATGTCATAATTTTAAATGGCTGCTTACAGGATTGCATTGCCTGAAAACATCATTTTAAGATGATGCTTAAGACATTTAATCAAATACTTACCCAAAAAGTTCATGGAAAACTCTTATTATGAAAAAAAAAACATGCACAGATTTAAAAATAATTTTGTATAAGAATAGATTGCTCTTAATTCCATTTTTCCACAAACTATTTGAAGCATCCTCCTATACTGTTTCTAACTTAAAGATGACTTTTAGGGGCTGGCGCTGTGGCGTAGCAGGTAAAGCTGCTGCCCGCAATGCTGGCATCCCATAAGGTGCCAGTTTGGACCCCCAACTGCTCCACCCTGATCCAGCTCTCTGCTATGGCCCAGGAAAGCAGAAGAAGATGGCCGAGGCCTTTTGGGCCCTGGGACCCACATGGGAGACCTGGAGGAAGCTCCTGGCTCCTGGCTTCAGGTCAGTTCAGCTCCAGCCATTGCGCCATCTGGGGATTGAACCACTTTTGAATGGAAGATCTCTCTGTGTCTCTGCCTCTGACTCTTTGTAACTCTACCTTTCAAATAAATAAATAAATAAAATAAGATTACTTTTAAAGAGTTGTAAATAATATCTCTAAGGGCAGAGTAATATAGTAATATAATATATAGTAATGAACAAAGTATATGTTATAATAACAAAAAGTAATGTTAAGTAACATCACTTCTTGGTCTTTTGGCTAAGATCAAGTTGTAATGTTAAGTAACAATAAAATACATATATATTCATCTATGTAAAATATTATTCAAAAATATTTTTATCTGTTTCTTCAGTAATATTCTCATTGCTTAAGACATTTTTACAACTTAAATTCCTCTTTGGAATCAGTTTAGAATAACATTACGTTATAGCTATGCATTGTTTTTGACATTAAATAGAATTGCTCCAATTGATTTTTGATGGATTCTAAAAGTCAAATTGGTCCTCATAAAGGGACACATAACATGTCTATTAGTCTGGGGAACACACCTAAAATTAGCAAAGGCTGTAGGAATCATGGCTGTTAAGAAACGTAGAAACCATAAAAGGGTTGAAAATTCTTTCATACTGTACTAAAACTAATCCAGCTTTTGCAAAACCATTAATTAGGAACAATCTTACCGGATCAAATTTATCAATTCAAATCATTGAGAGCTAATCAATTAGTTCTCAAATTTTCAGAGATATTCTAAGATAAGGACATGAAAACTAATTTGAAATTTTGAGAGTTCCACATAAAAGTATTAAATGATACTGAAGTCCAGAAATACTAAGAAATTTATGAACCATAATAATGCTGATGTTATATCTGAAAATAATATTCATTTTATTATTGACTTGCATTAAATGTAATTTTTAATATAACATTTTGGGACTATCTCCTCACATCTATTATCATAAATCACATTAGGAGTTAGAGGTCTGAATTAGAATACCAAATATATTTCAATAACCACCAACCTTTCTACATTGACTGGCTTATCAAATTTAAACAAGATGTAGTCTCCAGCTACTGGGGTTATAGCCCAGAAGAAATCCTCTCCCATGTAAGTTTTCTCCAGTGTGTGTCCTTGGTAAACCTTCAGGGAAGTTGACACCTCTGCAGGTGGGTTTACATGGATTTTGAGAAGTAATGGTTTCATGTAATCTTTATCCTAGGAAGAAAGATATATGTGCTATTTAAAAAACATATAGCCCATTTATGTTTAAGAAATCATATATCTCTGAGGAAATAAATCACCAACCGTGAGTTTCTGAATTTTTCCTGATAATGATGAGTGCAGACCAACATGTTGGAAAAGGGAAGGTCTGAAACGAATTCGCAGATTTGCTTTTTGTCTATCACAATGTTTCTAAACATTAAAAAAAGAATTATGTTATTATCAAACAAGTAAGAGAAATTATATCCTCAACCTGAAGAAATGACAAGTCCTTTAGCAGAATATTAAAAAAAAAGATTTCACATCATACTTCCAAATTACATTTTTTGGTGTCAACCTTTCTGAGGTATTAATAGATGTTACCTACTTGATAAACAGCCATGATCCAGAAATTTAAAATTACAGCTAAGCAAAGAGTATAGGCTTAATTTCAACTATCCTTCAAAACATGTCAATAATGATTAAATTTATAATATTAAAATGCACAGACTACAAGTTTGGTTCATTTATATATAAAATGTTTAATTAGATAATATAATTAGAATTTGCAAATAAAAGGAACATTTTGTTGCATGAAAGTAATTTGAGACATGAGACAAAAACCTGACAATAAGCAAATAAATAATAGTAAAAATTTCATGGACAAATCCATCTCCACATAGCTAAGGAACACCTATGTTTCAACTTGTGATGTCTCATGGCCCAGATATCACAAGACAACCCATCACAGGTCTGGTTATATGGAACACAATGGCTGCCAAACACTCAAACTATAGTGCTAGTAGCAGACCCTGGATGATGTGCTAGTTGAGTGCTTCAAGATAGCCACTGCTTATCTTTGCAGGTTTTAAAAAGTCCTTCATTTTCAATGACGTGGCTTAAGTCTGGGGCCAAATACATTGAAAAAGACATTTTTCCAACATATTCACTTTTGAAGAGTTCCAATAATTTACTGGGTGTTCAAATGCCTAATTTTTGTCAAGAGGTTTGACATCATTACCACTGTTACTATATAAGAGTATAGAAGAAAGGTGAAATGGTGTATTTTATTCATACAGACATTCAATTGCAAGCAGGAAGAAAAGAAAGTTGGAGAATGGGGAAATGAAGGAGACAAGGAGACTCAAGTGAGTTGAACTGTGTATTTTAGTTATTTGATCTCATCAAGCATAACTAAAGGAACTTTTGGGGGACTTGCCTCAAAGTAAGCTTAAATTAAGAAGGGACGTGTAATTCCCATGTCAGGTCTTTGAAAGTATACAGTAATGTGAAGCCTACCACTCCACAGAAAATGGAAGCACTCAGGCCTGAGTATCTGTCCAAGCAGCTTGAGGAGCCTTTGGAAGAATGTGTGGGATCTGAAGGGTTTCCCCAACCACTGGCAGAGAGACTACTCAAGTGGCCAGCAACAATGTGGCAATGAGTTCCTGGACAGGCTATGGAAAGCAACTTACGTTATGAGGGCCACAGAGAAGCATGGACTAAAGAGTGAAGGAACAGATAACACTGTCCAGAGGGTTGTGTATTCAAATTTATCAATGATTTCAAGGGTTTTCAGGATTCTAATATTTGTTATCAGTTTTTTTTTTACCTCACAGGCTCATTTTATAACCTAGCCACATATTAGATAAAACCACACCAGAAGAATTACATTCAAGTTGGTGTGGAAACGTCATAATGATAGTAACTTATTAAGGTTCTACAACAAAAATTCCTGTAAATCATAACAAAAATGTAAGAGCGCAGGGCCCGCGCCATGGCGCACTAGGTTAATCTTCCACCTGCGGCGCCGGCATCCTATATGGGTGCTGGGTTCTAGTCCCGGTTGCCCCTCTTCCAGGCCAGCTCTCTGCTGTGGCCCGGGAGTGCAGTGGAGGATGGCCCAAGTGCTTGGGCCCCTACACCCCATGGGAGACCAGGAGGAAGCACCTGGCTCCTGGCTTCAGATCGGTGTAGCTCTGGCCGTTGCGATTTGGGGAGTGAACCAGCTGAAGGAAGACCTTTCTCTCTGTCTCTCTTTCACTGTCTGTAACTCTACCTATCAAATAAATAAATAAAAATCTTTTTTAAAAAATGTAAAAGCTCAAGTATTAAAAATGATTTATTTGAATTTATACATTTATTGTTGGAAAATAAGCACTCTGCTATTTCACAATATTCAATGATTTCCTCTAAAAATGTTTTTTTTTTTTAAACAAAGAGAATGTAATGATAGCTTATGGGTACTAGCACACAATACCCTAAAATCCGGTCGGCAGGATATCAAAATACTCTAGGGATTATCATGTCATGATGTGAAATTAAATACATATTTGAACCAGGAATGATAAGTCACCCCTACAGGGACAAGTGCTTACACTACATAGTTGTTACTATGTGTCAAAATGGACATTCATTTTTAAGAATCTGTATGATCATATTGTGTTAATGCTTTCACCAAATAAAAAAGTTGTATTTTTTCAGAGGTATAATTCAAAGGGAACCAGACTTTTAACAATGAGATTTCTTCAGAAATAACTTACTATATGAATGATCAAAGCAAAATTATCACTCATTTATATGCCTGCCACCATCATCCCAAAGGTAAGCATATGCCTGTGAACACTGGTTTCATGCAAGCAAGACACTGAAAGGTATTTGATTCGTCAATGTCCTGGTTTAAGTAGTATTTTTATTCCTTATTTCCAGATGTGTTAGAGTCTGATACTGTCCCCAAAGTATTTGCAAAAAGAGAACTGACATAGAATATGAAGAAGAAGAAAAAAAGACTTAACACCCAACACAGTTCAGTTCAGGGATGATCATCACCTATAGCTGGCAGTGACAAATACCACAGCCTAAAGGCACTATAAATAGCAGCTTAGAGAAAGGGTATTGTCCTGCAACAGGCTTTCCTGCTTTAAGAGATTTCCCACTGCTATTTAAAAGTCCTAATACAGAAAATGTGTATCAGTTCAAGAAAGGCTAGTACTTGAAATGCTAAGTGGAAACACTAGTTCCTTCTGTCTACTTAATTGTTAATTGGCAAAACCTGGCTCCTTGAAAGGCCCTTTCCAGAATGAAACACACTTGTGAAAAACAAGCCCCTCCATCCTCATAAGGAATTAACTTACTGCATCTTTTTCAGGGTTGCAGACTTTCACCCAGAGAATATGGTCCAAGAGCCAATCAATGGGTTTCTCTTTATAAAACATAAATATGAATTCTACTATCAGAGTGAGGTCTGGTGCTTGAAACATTTTACCTGAAAAGATATTCTCAGTCAATGGCTGTAATAAATAAAACAAGCATCAAAACAAAGGCTGTGCAAAAAATTGCTATACTGGATTAGGAGAATAAAAAAGATTTTTTTTTCTTGTACAGTGGCAGACATAACTTTTTTTCCTAAAAATTTCTAAATCCCAGTGGGTGCAGTTCACAGATGCAGAACCTGTGTATATGCAAGGCCTACTGTACACTGAAGCCTGTGCTTTCAACTACAAATTATTACGAGTAATCTCCCCACAATAAACTGGCTTCAGCCAAACATTCCCTAGAGCTGTTGTCTGGGTATAACAGAAGTGAATTCCTGCCTGACATTATCAAAAAACAAAAACAAAAACAAAACAAAACAAAAAAACACCAAATACCTACTGGTCCAAAGGATTCAACAACATGTTAGAGACTTTTCCTTCATGTTTTACTAAGATTCTTTCCATAAAAAGACAATGGCTAGCGGTGTGGGGGTGGGGTGGGCGGGCACACTGTGGTACAGTGAATTAAGTCACCTGCATCCCACAAAAGTGTGCCAGCTTGGGTCCCAGCTGCTCCACTCCTGATCCAGCTTACTGATCATGCATCCTGGGAGGCAGCAGATGATGGCTCAGCCTGGAATCCTGCCGCCCACCCCTGTGGGAGACCCCAGATGGAGTTCTGGGCTTCTGGTTTTGGCCTGGCCCAGCTCTGGCTGTAGCAGGTATTTGAGGAGTTTGAACAAGCAGATGGAAAACATCTCTACATCTCTCTCTCTCTTTGTGTCTCTCCCTCTATCCCTCATCACTCTACCTTTCAGGTAGATGAAAAAGTAAACATTAATAGAAAGATGAGAGGTTTAGATTTAAAAAATTACCTAAACTATAAATGCAGAAAACAAAGGCTCCTAATTTTTTCTGTGAAACCTTAATAAAAATGTTTTTCGACTCTAAAGTAAGTTTTGAGATAATGAGTCTCTAATATTTAAGGTTTCAATGTACTACAGTTAGTGAAATGCCCTCTGAGTATTTTTGAAAACCTCTAAATTTCCTTCTTCACTTATAAACATATTCATTACTTGGTTAGTTTACAAACAGTGGGGGGGAGGCAGGCATTTCAGAATGAGCACCCCAACTAAGTGAAAGAAACAATGAATAAAAATTAACTCTGAATGACAACTCCACGCACTGCATAGAAATACCATGAAATCACATGAAAAAAATCTTTCTGTGGAATTCTTCCTAAAAGAACACCAATTTGTGAGAAAGCAACTGAAAAATCAGATATACTCATCAGGACCATGGGTGGTACTGTAGAAATCCAGAGTAAATTCTATAATCCTACAAGTCTCTCAATTCTATCTTGAGTTGACTTTCATCATTTCAAATAGAGGTTTACCCAAGTTAAATTTTCTCAAAAAAAAAAATCTATTGCTATAAGAAAAAGACAACTTTAGAACAAGCAATGCAATCAGCCAGCTTAAGATTCTGAGAGTCAGCACCAGCACTGGAGCACAGTGGGTAAAACTGCTGCCTGCAATGCCAGAATCCGTCCCAGCTCCCTGCTAATGGGCCTGGGAAAGCAGAGGAGGATGGGCCACGTGTTTGGGCCCCTGAACTCAAGTGGGAGACCAGAAAGAAGCTCCTGGCTTTGGTGTGGTCCAGCCCTGACCATTGCAGCCATTTGGGGAATGAACCAGTAGATT